>NC_064567.1:73765376-74370019 GCF_937001465.1 Orcinus orca
GGACCAGCAGTGGTTCGTGTTTTACAGTAGGTACAGGGAAGGAAGGTGCAAAGGTCAGCAATGGTGTGGTCTCAGATGTGATGGCCAGTGTGACATCACGCTGCAGATACTGACTCTCTAGGAAAGGAGAGTCAAGGTGAGCTCGAGGAGAGTGTGACATAGAAGGTGGTGAACAGAGACATGTTTCTGGGATTAACCTGCAGAGAAATGGTACTTGAAGCCACAGAGTGGGTGAAATGGGGAGAGGATGAGGAAAAACGAGAAAAAAGGACTAAGGTTCTATTTTATATTCATATATAAATATGTTTATATTTTATTGTATATAAACAAGGTTACACTTTATTTGGTGGACAGAATTATACATTGGTTTCAGGAATTCTTGAGAAACCTCTAGAGAAAAAAGCTGGTCGTAACTATGGTCCAGGAGGAAATAAAAAATTGGTTTATTTTATCGACGACATGAATATGCCTGCAGTGGACTTATATGGCACCGTTCAGCCCCACACTCTGATTCGACAGCATATTGATTATGGTCACTGGTAAGCGATTGTCTGTATTGTACTTTCTACCAAAATCTACTTATTATGACTATGGATAAACATTTAAAAATGGAATTAGCGGGGTGGGATAGGGAGGGTGGGAGGGAGACACAAGAGAAGAGGGAGGAGATATGGGGATATATGTATATGTATAGCTGATTCACTTTGCTATACAGCAGCAACTAACACACCATTGTAAAACAATTATACTCCAATAAAGATGTTTAAAAAAAAATGGAATTACCCCAGTTTCTTCGTCTTCTGAGGAGCGTTTTCTATGATACGTTTTGGATTTCACTTTGCATCCCCTGTTGCTCATCTTAAATGGAATAGGTTTGCTTTGAATCTTTGGAAGAAGTGGATTGAAAAGTATCTTAGAGACGTAAACTGTCTAGTTTAAGCGTTAAGCTCCTTAATGCATTAACTCACACTCAATTACTTAGGGGAAGCTTGACATTTTCTGTGGGATGTAACTATCTGGTAATATCTGGGCATTGCAGTCTGCAATCCCCCAGTCTTGCTGTGGGTGTTTCTAACCAAACTCACATGAGAATCTCTAAGCAGTAATAGTACCTATTGATTCGGCTCCATATGTTGATTCTGGCATCAAAGGAGCCATGTAGTCTTCAGTTTTCTGAACTTTAGTTTTTATGTCTCTCAGGTAGGTTAACAAGCTCAACGTCACAGAGCGATTGTAAAGATCGAAAGAAACAATTTGTGAAGTCCTTTATGGATTGGTGGGTTTTGTTGTCATTTTGAGCTTTGGGACTTAAGGTTCTGTTTTCTGTCTTGCAGGTATGATAGACAGAAAGTGATGCTTAAAGAAATCCACAGCTGTCAGTATGTTGCCTGCATGAATCCGATGGTGGGCAGTTTCACTGTCAATCCTAGACTACAGGTAGGGTGTTGAATACTGCTCTCCTCCAAAGAGCCCCTGAATATCATACTCACACGTTGTAGATCTTGATTCTTAGTGCTTTGGGGTAAAGATTAGGATGAATGGTTCTACTGGACATTTGGTGAAGCATGGAAACTTATTTTAATTAATAGACTTTTTAGGGCAGTTTCAGGTTTACAGAAAAATGAGCTGCAAGTACGGAGAGTTCCCGTATACTCACCGTGACCCATTTAAAAACACCTTGCATTAGTGTGCTGCATCTGTTACATCTGATGAGCCAATATTGATAAGTTATTATTAACTGAAGTCTAAAGTTTACATTAGGGTTCATTTTTTGTGTTACACATTCTGTGGGTTTTGGCAAATGTATAATTACAGGTATCTGTCATTAGAGTATCACACAGAGTAGTTTCACTGTCCTAAAAATCTCCCGTACTCCCTCCACCTGTTCAGCCCTCCCTCCCCCAACCCCCTCACTGCGGAATCCCTGGCAACCATTGATCCTTTTCCTGTCTCTATGGTGTTGCCTTTTCCAGAGGGTCGTATAGTTAGAATCATATAGTATGTAGCCTCTTCAGACTGGCTTCTTTCTTTCTTTCTTTCTTTTTTTAATTTAACATCTTTATTGGAGTATAATTGCTTTACAGTGGTGTGTTAGTTTCTGCTGTATAACAAAGTGAATAAGCCATACGTATACATATATCCCCATATCTCTTCCCTCTTGCATCTGCCTCCAACCCTCCCTATCCCACCCCTCTAGGTGGTCACAAAGCACGAGCTGATCTCCCTGCGCTATGTGGCTGCTTCCCACTGGCTATGTGTTTTACATCCGGTAGTGCATATACCTCAGTGCTACTCTCACTTCGTCCCAACTTACCCTTACCCCTCCCCGTGTCCTCAAGTCCATTCTCTATGCCTGTCAGACTGGCTTCTTTTACTTAGCCTAAATATGCATTTAAGGTTCCTCCATGTCTTTTCATGTCTCGATAGCTCATTTCTTTTTATCACTGAATAATACTCATTGTCTGAATGTACCATAGTTTGTTTATCCATTTACTTATTTAAGGATGCCTTGGTTGTTTCCACATTTTGGCAATTCTGAGGAAAGCTACAGTAAATATTTACGTTCAGGTTTTCTGAGTGCATGTAAGCTTTTAAATAATCATCACCACCACCACTGTACATACAACAACAGCATACAGCAGTCAGTGTTGTTTACTAGTTTATGAGCGGTCGCTTGAAGCTCAGCTGGGTGACTCTGCTGATCTTGGCTGGACTTGTTCACATGTTGGGGAGTTAACTGTCAGCTACTCAGGGTGGCTTTGGCTAGAATGATTGTGATTGGGACAACGTGGCTCTGGGTCATGTGTCTCTCATCCTTTGGCAGGCATGTAGAATTCATTGCAGAGGTAGAGCCTTAAGACAGCAAGTGGAAACACAAGCGTCTGACAGTGGCTGGTACCCTGTTACTTTTACCTCCTTCTGTTGCCCTGAACAAGTCTTATGGGAAGTCTGAGAGAGTGGAAGGCACTACCAAGTTACATGGCAATGGGCATGGATAGAGGAAGAGTTGAAAAAATAAGGTCCCCCCCCCTTTTTTGTATTTTATGCAACTCTTATATTTGTTTTTCTTTTCAGAGACATTTCACAGTGTTTGCATTCAACTTTCCATCCATGGATGCACTAAACACCATCTACAGCCAAATCCTGAATTTCCATTTCCAGCAGCAAGCATTTGGTCCGTCAGTTCTCAGGAGTGGCCCCACTTTGATACAGGCAGCAATCGCATTCCATCAGACCATGACACACAACTTTTTACCCACAGCCATTAAATTCCACTACCTCTTTAATCTGAGAGACCTGTCAAACGTCTTCCAGGTACCTCAGTGGCTCTGTGTTATGTGTCTTGAGTAGAACACTGATTATAGCAATATTAATGGCGTTCATTCATAGAACTTAGTCGAAAACTATGCTACGTACTTGAGCATGTATTCTTTCATTTTCCACCATAAACTTCTCTATGAAGTTAGTATGGCAGGTTTATTAGTCCCATTTTGTCAGTGAGAGTAGTGAGTCCTCTTAGGTTGCTAGAGACTTAGCAACAGAAGCTAAGGTAGAAATCTTAGTTCCCTATTTCATTTATTCCATATAAATATTTGAGTGTTTCTGTGCAAGTAAGAGGGTTAATTTTTCATTTTTTAATATGTATGTGATACAGTTTTAAAACATGCATCAAGAGAAATTATAATTTCTTAAATTCCTAGATTATTTTGGTTTGGCATTGACACTTAACTTGCTCATCTGGTAAAAGGGCAGTATGTATGTATATGATTTAGAAAGGAAGTTCCAAAGAAGGAATTCAAAACTTTCGAATTCTGAAAATATCCAACTTATGTGGCCTACTTGGTAGAGTAAAAGCAGTTGAAGAGTTATTTATGGCTCAAAGTTCTTTTGTGACAGAAGTAGTAAACTGATTGAATATGAAAACTTCACGAGACTTCTTTATATTTGGTGATTTTTGTTTCTTTATACTTTTATAGCCCTCCTTTCTAAATCACTCCACAACTGCTTCAAAACTCACACCGCATTAGGCAAATGTTTCCACAGAACGTGGACCATTCCTTTTCATCTCGATATTTCTAGCACCCGCCTGAAAGACTGTGCTCAATAAAGTGGTGTTTAAAAGCAGGTTTTTGATCTTAGGAGGGAAGGGAGACCATGGGGTGAGAGACCTGTCTTCTCACAGTTCATATCCAGTCTTTCAGCTACGCCTTATATCAACCCGTTCTTTAGGCTTTGCAGCTAAGTCTCTATGACTCCCTTGGTGTTGTCCCATAAGCCCAGAGCACAGTGACTCTCTCCAGGAGGACTGGGTCTATATGAATCCAAGATATGAAGGACAGTGTTGAGGAAAGGGGGGAATAAAAATGCTTTGACTACTCATGAAGGGTGAATTCAGGCAGTGGACTTTGGGTCTCATATGTTTCATCTGTGAAATGAACGGGTTAGATTAAATGATATCACAGGATTTTAGAGTAAAAATTATTATCATCCTGTGACTTTCATGTTTGCTGTTTGTACTCTGGTTTTGGGAACTTAATTCACTGAAGGCAGCAGGTACAAGTTCTAAACTCTGGTATTTAGTTCCTAGGCTGACTCTTGAAGTACAGTGTTAGCTGCATTCCTAAAAATGGGTATAAATGACAGTTAATTTTTTAAATGTTGCTTATCAGAGAGTACAACTACTAATATGTATCTACTACTCTTTATAATACTTCTTGTAACTCAGTGTATTGCTAAATTCAGTTCACAGTTAAAGAAAACGCTAAAAGGAAATATTATCATGGAATGCCACCACCTTCTGAAGTTTTAATATTTATCACTCTTGCCTTGTAGGGGATTTTATTTGCTTCTCCTGAGTGTTTAAAGGGTCCAAATGATTTAATACGCCTGTGGCTTCATGAATCTTCTCGTGTTTATGGAGACAAACTGATAGACACAAAGGATCGTAATTTGTTTCATAAAAACATGCTGGAAACTGCTAGTAAATATTTTGAAGTAAGTAAATGAATGCCAGAGGTCACTGTTTGCTCTGGCACAAATTGGCATTGGGGCAGAAATGGGATAAGGATGTGAATGAATTGTGCATACGCTTACCTGGCTGAAACAGCTGTGACCCCAGGGTGCAGTTGGCCTGTACTGGGGAGCGGCATATCCACCTACTCATGGTTTGTTTTGCAAGCTTTTCCCTGCATAGGCCACTCTGCCTCCAGATGAATCATTTCTGGAGACTGACACGACCGTGTCTTTCTCTTCCTCCTCCTGCAGGGTGTAGACAGCTCCGTGCTGCTTCAACAGCCCCTCATCTACTGCCATTTTGCTAATGGCAGCAAAGACCCGTGTTACCTGCCGATGAGAGACTGGGAGGTGCTGAGGACATTTCTGACCGAAGCCTTAGATAACTACAACGAACTCAATGCCACCATGCACCTTGTTTTATTTGAAGACGCCATGCAACATGTGTGAGTTGACTGGCTGTGATGCTTTTCCACAAAGTAAAAATGGCTGGGTGTCCACAATTGTTGTTGTTGTTCAGTGTGATCTGTTGAGTACTTGGAACTATCAGTTCTTACTTCTTGTTTGCCATACAGTATAAAACTAAGTGTCTCCACGAAACTTAAATAATGTTAAAAACCAATGTTACCTCAAAAAAAAAAAGAAAAAAAGAAAACTTGATTGACAACACAAGAAGAAAAAACAAAGGTAAGCCACAACCCTCTTAAATGACATAAATATGTCACATCCCAGTAAATGCAGCCACTTACCATGTCATAAGCCAGAGGCAACTTGTAGAAGACCTCAAGAATGTACATATGTAGGAAGGAAATTGACTTTTACACTAAAGAAAAGTAATTGATAATCTGAGTTAGATGAGAAAATTATCTTCTGCAAAAAGTCATTCAAATCTTCTTAGTTTATATAACTATGACTGTATGGGCCTGATTTAGAGAAGGTCACTAAGAGCTTTTATTGCTTACCTTCAGCAAATACAAGAATATCAAACGTAATTCTTTGTATAATAGTAGATGAGTTTTATATAAATGAATAAATAAATAATAATAGGTTTAGGTGTCATGGATCCTTTAAAAAATATTAAGTGTCTCTATAAATTATGTCACAATCTTAATAAGGTCTTACAAGGTACACTACTTTTTGAAGTGCTATCAGAGCCATAATTTCATTTTCTTTTACTGTACCTCTGTTAGGTAAGAATATTAAGAAAGAGGAAGGTAAGTGACTTGTTCAAAGTCTTAAAGTTCGTAAGTGGCAGAGGCAGGATGGACTCAAGCTGATTTTCTTTGGTTAAGAATGTTGATTGAGTGCCTACTTAGTGCTAAAGAGGAACATTGCCAGCCTATTCAGTACTTATGTGCATATTAGAAAAAAAGAGGGAGGGCCATGTTTTCTGGGTAGAAAATTAGAAAAAGGCCCCTCTCCTGGTGTAGAGCATGGCTGACAAGGCTCTTACCTCTTAGCCTGGGCATCCTGTGCAGTGCACAGATTATGCGACTGTCTGTGGCACCCCTGCTGTCAGACATTGCCTGAGGTACTGGGGAGACAGCAGCAAAGACAGTCTAGTTCTTTCTCTAATCGAGCTTATGTTTTAGTGATGCGATGCATTTATACGGATATGAACAAATAAGCAAGTGAGAAAAATGGCAGAAAGTGGTATGTCCTGCTGAGGAATAAAATTGACTGACTCTGAGAAATAAACATGTGGATTCCCAAAGAGGGACTGGCTATCTATGTGAGGAGGTGACATTTAAGGTGAGATCAAAATGATACGCTGGAGCTAGGCATGGAAAGATCTGGAGGAAGGACATTCTAGGTATGGGCAGATGTCATGTGGCCTCAAGACTGAACGTTCAAAAGCAGAAAGAGGGTCATTGTGGCAGCATCCTGGCGAAGTGGGGAGAGCAGTATATGACAAGATGGGGAGGTGGGCACAGGCCTCACGTGTACAGTGTGTTTCCTTTTAACCAGAGGAGGCGGGGTTTATTTCATTCTAACTGCAGTGAGAAGCTTTGGGTAAGATTTTAGCACGGGAATGACAGGATTTGTTGAAAAGTCTAAACAGCTTGCCGTTGCTGCTGCCATGTGGGAAGTCGATTGCATCTTTCCTTCCAATCCTGTTCTCCTAGTCACCATTATTTCTCAGTGGCTGTCCTGGTCTCCTAGAGCTGCTCTAACAAAACACTACAAACTGGGAAGTTTAGAAAAACAGATATTTATTGTCTCAACAGTTCTGGAGGCAAGAAATCTGAAGGGCTGGAAGGGCTGTGCTCCTTCTGAAGGTGCTGGGGAGGATCTGTTCTAGAATTCTTTCCTTGCTTCTGGTAGTTCCCTGGCTTGTGACAGCCTAACTCCAATCTTCACATGGCAGTTTCCCTTTGTGTGTGTTTGTATCCAAATTTCTCCTTTTTATAAGGACACCAGTCGTACTGGATAAGGTGCTCACCCTACTCCCCTATGACCTCATCCTAACTAGTTTCTTCTTCAATCACCCTATTTCCAAATAAGCTTATATCCTTAGATACTGGAGGTTAGGACTTCAATATATGAGTCTGGGGGGAAGCCATTCAGTGAACAACACTGGCTTTTCAAACAAGTGATATTTGGGCAAAGATTAAAATAATGAAATAAATCAAGAAAGAAGGAAGTATGTGAGGAAGGCGACTCAAACAGACCCAAAAAACGTGGAGAATTCAATTTTCAGAAGAAAATTTGAGCAGATTAAATGTTGAGCCCAAGTGCCTAAGAAAAACTTGGGAGGTCTCCCCATCATCAGTTATTATAAGCATGTGAGGTGTTGATTGTTTTATCGATCCCTTTGCAGTTGCAATCCTCTGATTACGCAGACAGGAAGCTTCAGTTAGAATCTCTGACCGTGGTGATAAGTGGGTTATTAGTAATACTGTTGCTGGTTGGGTTAGTATACAGTGACCGTCTGTCGTGGCTCGGGTGGAGGAGATGTCCCATTGGCGCTGAAGAGTCTTCCCCTCTAATCCTTCAACACAGAGTTCTCGGTGACCTAAAGGGAAAGCCATTACTTTGATCAGGGATTATGAGCTAGAAGCTGATTTACTCAGTGTCAGAGATGATTTCAGAGAGTGTCCTCCTAGAATGTTGTAGAAAGGGACTTTTGCCACTGAGAGACTCTGGTGAGGTGCAGACCTCAAAGCACACATTAAAATGAAATGACAACCCTGCTTTGTAACTTGGGGTGTCACTCGTGTTAGAGTAGCCTCAGAGCTTTCCCAAGGTGGTCTTGTTGTGTGGTCCTGTCAAATAAAATGTAATGCGATGGCTGAGCTTGGAAAGATAACCTGTCTTTTCAGCTATTGAAGGTTTTCAGGAAATGCTCACATGTGTTGGTCCTTGTATAAGTGACCCCAACTTCATTTTTTCAAAAAGCACTCTTTAAAAAAAAAAAAAAATCTATGTGGAGCATTCAGGGCATGAAGTTTAAATTCATTCAGGAAAGCAGCTGAGAGCAAATACAACAGTGTGGTTTTTTGGTTTTTTGTTTGGTTTTTTTTTTTTTTCTGCATTTGGGTTTCAATATGCTTATATTTTGTTTTGTTATTTTTCTTAATATTTATGACATAATTATGGCAAATTTCTTCAACCAAACGCATATTTTGATCATGTTAAAGCCAACTTATTCCTAACTGTAAGATATAGCAATAGTATCAAAAGTTTAAGCATTGAGAATCTCTTCAGTAATACAGAACAAGGGAGTAGTTGACCTCGCCAGAAATGTAACTCTGGGATTCTAACAGTTTCAGTAAATGTTTTAGACAGCTCGAGGTACAGGGAAAGCTTTAGTGCAAAGGACGTTAAGAATCATACAAAAAGGCAGGTGTTTAAAATGCATGAAGCAAGTCACACGTGAGGTGTGTGTTGGTTTGAACAAATCCATTCTTTCCACAGTAATTCTATAGCAAAGGTTTCTGGCCCCAAATTATCCCCCCTTTGATGTCCTTGTACGTGGATGCTGATGTGAGGTTAGGATCTTTCTTGCTTATCAGGAAAATGTGACACTTTGATGAAAGGCCACGTCTTCATTTTCTGTCCTTTTCTGGTGGAGAGTAATACAGCAGTGAGAGTCCAGACGTCATTAACCAGGATGGTTTGTTAGGCAAGCGATGCGGGGGCAGACTCGGGCGGCATCTTTGTTTAATGGGAAGACAGAGGAACAGGGACGGAAAGTCTGACATGAAAATCGGAATTTAGTATCTAAATATGTGAAAAACGAAACAGACATGGCCCCGGGGCTCGTTGGATATCATCTGCAGGGGGTGTGCTTCCTCTCCCCAGGTGTCGCATCAGCCGGATCCTGCGGGCTCCTCGGGGTTACGCGCTCTTGATTGGAGTGGGGGGCAGTGGCAAGCAGAGCCTGTCCCGCCTGGCGGCCCACGTTTGCAGCCTCGAGGTCTTCCAGATCACTCTGACCGAAGGCTTTGGAATCCAAGAACTTCGGGTAAGTACAGTGATGGGCATCCCCGCGCCCCTTCTGCCCTAGGATATAAGTGCTCCCGTCATCCATGGAGCGGGGGGAAGCTCTTTAGAGGATTTAGTTGGCGGTTTCTCCTTCATGGTCAGATTAGTAATAGCAAATTGCTACCAACATTTATAGGTATATAAGCCTATAAGCCTGTAGAACTGGCTCAGAAAATATTTTATTAAATACTTGCTTACACAAACATGTTTTTTCTTTTGCATTGACCATACTTGATAATCAGCAGTATTCATGGCCCCATACGATGGAGTGAGGGGAAAAAAGATACTTTTCTTTTTTTTAACAAGCGCGAAGAGATTTCTTCCACTTTGAAGCAGATTATGAAAATAAAATATGATGGGAACACAGTCAAGAAGCTCTGACGTGTTTTTAAAATTTTGCTTTTGAGTTACAACAGTATTTACAAAATAGTACTTAGAGTTTGTGGCGAGTGCTATTTTAAAGCAAAAAAAACCAAACCACGTGCTTTCAATATTACTAAATAAAACTAACTACATAAGACACCAGCCAATGAAGCAGACATCTGTTGAAATGAGACAAAAACTTCTTTTAACTGCGTTGCTTGACAGTGGCGTTACTGCATTCACTTTTCCTGGAAGACAAGGGAGTTGTTTCTCAGGAGCCTATTTGCGTCTTGGGCTCCATTAGGCCACAAACATGATACTCATCATTATATGCCAGAAATGGAGGTGACGTCATGCTGTTTGCCCCCCTAAGAAGATGGTCACTGTGAGGAAAGAACATGTAAACGGGGGAAAGGACAGCACACAGCCCTCCCATTGTAGCGCCTCAGTTCTCCCTAGCCCTCGCACACACACTCCCAACGTCACACCAGCATTTTAATACAGCGTGAATAATGGCCTCCTTTCCTTACAGGTAGATCTTGCCAATTTGTACGTCAGAACCGGAGCCAAGAACATGCCCACTGCGTTCCTGCTGACAGATGCACAGGTTCTAGATGAGAGCTTTCTCGTGCTGATTAATGACTTGCTGGCATCAGGTGATTAAATCAACACATTTCATGAAAGATCTTCCACAAAGACAAATGATCTGTAGTTTCAGTGAACTTTAAATAGAGATAATTTGTCTTTGAGGTGTTTGCTGGGGCATTCTTTGAGGAGAAACCTATAAACCTAACTAATTTGAAGTATATTCTTTCTTAGTCTGCTTGCGGATGTGAGATGCCTTGGAGAGGCCTTCAGTGAAGTAAATGTTATTCCTACATGGGCGAGTTTAGTGGGTGGATTCGTCATAGCTTGTCCTCAGTGTGTTGTGTGTCTTGTAAATGCAAAAAGAAAAATTGCGTTTCTGTTTCAAAGTCTTTAAAGGTGAACTTTGTATTATAAAGCATTTCAAGTCATGTATAAAATTTAAATTGTGGCAGTCTTTTAATAATTCTACTCATTCCTTTGCGGGCAGGGGAAATCCCTGATCTGTTCAGTGATGAAGATGTAGACAAGATAATTTCTGGAATTCGTAGTGAAGTTCATGGTCTGGGCATGGTGGACTCCAGAGAAAATTGTTGGAAGTTCTTTTTGGCCCGGGTGCGACTACAGCTGAAAGTAAGAAACATTTGCTTTATTTGCATTTAGTTAAACATGCTGTTAGAACTCTGCTATGGTTCTGTTTCACAATTCATATGAGAAGTTTGAATTCCACTCATTCATTTTGTAAGGACATCCAGTCATTCATTTTGAAAGGACATTTGCATTTTTCCATGAGTGTCTGGAGGGCACCTTCTTCAAGTTTCCTGTGATGCTGGGCTCCTACAAAGCATTGCTCTGAGCAGATTGCACTCCTCGAGTGAACTGAACATGGTCTCTGTCCTTGAGGAACTTACACTATTACAGGAGACAAGAGACACCACAAATAGTGGTAGTATGGGACCAGTGTGAATGGTGCTATGTGATTCCAGAGGCATACAGCATCCTTCCTAATGGCACTAGACCCTCCTGGAGGAAGTGATGTGCTGTGTGTCAAGTGTGGCTTAGAATTCATGGGGAAGCGATGGGGAGGGAAGAACTTTCAGGGAGAGGAAATAGCATTTATATAAGAGTAAAGGTGGAATGCACGGTGCATATTTGGAGAAACCCCAGATAGCTCTAAATGACTGGGATGGAGAATTCCTGTAGGAAGAACCAGGTGGATCAGGCTGGGAAAGTAAATTGGCGTGAAGCAAGGGTTTTGTAAATCATTAAGGGAGCAGAGGAAGAGTTTGAGTTAAGGAAGTGACTCTTTTGTTAGTACTTCAGGGCAAATAATTATGGCCTATCACTCAGATGATCTGAGGCTCAACCCAGGGTTCCTCCACAGAAACTACTCCATGCTTTAGTGTAGCATATAGGAATATAATATAACCAAATAAAAGCAGCAAGAAGGATGAAGTATTAGAACAAGAAGCCCCTCCACACTCATGGCAGAAAGCCAATTGAAAATGCTAATATGGAAAATTGAGACTTCCTAGTATAGTAATGCTTAGTAACCTAGAAAAGTTACTACTTTGCTACTCCTTCTAGTATTCCACACCTGTCAAGTTAGGAACAGAGGACTTCCCTGGTGACACAGTGGTTAAGAATCCTCCTGCCAATGCAGGGGACACGGGTTCGAGCCCTGGTCCGGGAAGATCCCACATGCCACGGAGCAACTAAGCCCGTGTGCCACAACTACAGAGCCTGTGCTCTAGAGCCTGAGCACCACAACTACTGAGCCCCTGTGCCGCAACTACTGAAGCCCGTGTAGGGCCCACGTGCCGCAGTTACTGAGCCCACGTGCTGCATTTGCTGAAGCCTGTGTGCCTAGAGCCCATGCTCCACAACAAGAGAAGCCACCGCAATGAGAAGCCCGCACACCACAAGGAAGAGCAGCCCCTGCTCGCCACAAGTAGAGAAAGCCTGCACGCAGCAATGAAGACCCAATGCAGCCAAAAATAAATGAATAAATAAAGTTAGGAATGGACTTTGCAGCTCCTGTAAAGCCTGGAGTATGCAGGAAGGGATGGGAAGTGGCATTAGCTGTGAATATACCTCTGTGAGGAGGTTAAGGAATAGAGTACCTATGATTCTTCTCCACCCTCCTGTTTCAAATTCCACATTGGTCTTAGCAATTCTGGGCTGAGGTTAGAAATCAGAATTCAAGGTTCAGTTGCCCAAAGAGTTTTCTGCCCATCAAAAATGTGACTAAGCATCTGTTGGCCAGGTTGTAACAAGGCCGGGGATTTCTCCCTGTTCCACTGCGATATACTTGGATCAGATTTTCTTTGTGAAATGGGAAAATAAGTACAATAATAGAATTTGAGACAGTAATGTAATAAATCAGCAGCAGTCCAAGTCTGTTGTTCAGAGCAGCAGAATCAGCGTCACCTAGGAACTTTTCAAAAATGCAAATTCTCCAGCCCCATCCCAGAACTCTTAAATTAGAAACTCCGGGTGGGACCCAGAAATCTATGTTTTAACAAACCCTCCAGGTGATTCTGAAGCATGCTGCAATTTGACAACCACTGTTACAAATAATGCTAGCATGAGCGTCCTTTACATGCATCTTGTATACACAGCTTTGCTTGCTCTTATAGGATAAATTCTTAACTCGGGAATTGCTAAATTCAATAGTTATAGCTTGTAGCAGTTTTAAATTGTGCCTGCAATTTCTCTGATGCTCTTCTGACTCACAGGTGGGATTCAGGTTCCCACCCCTTTGGATCTGGGTGGGCTTATGACTGCTTCAGCTAATAGAGTAGGGTATAGTTCAGCAGAAGTGATGCTGAGTAACCTCCGAGGCTGAATCATAAAGGACCCAGCTTTCCACTGAATTGTACATGGTTTTTTGTTTATGAGTTCTGTGCATATTAAGCGATTAGGCTTATATATATGTGTTGGATATTTTTCCTGTTCTATCATTTATCTTTTAAATGTATATATGGTACATGTCTGTTTATTTGTTTATAACTCTGGAAAAATTTTTAAGTTTTTATCCTAGATTAATCAGTGTCTGCCTTTATGGATTTGGGGTTTCTTACATATTTAGGAAAGTGGTTTTCTCTCCAAGATTTAAAAACTCTTCACTAGAAGCAACTGGAACTCATTTGGGCTACAAATGAAGAGAATGTCCAAGACCAGTTCCTGAAAGCCTCCCTCCCATGTCAGAGTCCAGACTAGCTCAGTAATCCCCTTACAAACCCATGCTTTTCCGTCTTTCTCTCCCGCCAGTGACCACCCTGCTGCTTCCTGCCTCATGATCACACGATGAGTGCAGTAGGGTCTATATTCCCGGTAGGAAGAAAGAGTGGGGAAGGAGACTTGGGGCTCTCTGAATCAGGAATCCAAAGCTCGCCCCAAATCCCTAAGCTGATGTCTTACTGATCACAGGTGTGTCCCTTGTCACCTCCACCTACCAGGGAGTATGGGGAAGTGGATATTGTCACAAAGGCTTTATGAGTAAAATTGGAAATTGGTTTAGAATAGAAGCAGTGTCAGCCGTTCCAGGGCCTGCATGCTTTCATGCTTTATGTTTAAAACTATGCTACATCTGGAATATATTTATTATTGTTTATGACAAAGAGTGAGCCGAGAGGTTTCAGGTTACTTTTTTTTCCCCCCAAAAGATGTGTTTTTATCTCAACACCATGTATTTCTTCCTTACTAATTTAAAGGACCATCTTTATTATATGCCAGATAGCCATGTTAACTGGGTCTATTTCCACGTCCTCTATTCTATTTTCTTGTTACTCCTACTGATTCCAGCTCTGTACTATGTAAGGTATGAAAACTTTATTATACTTTTTCGTATCTAGTATTTCATTGCCCTTATCTAGTTTTTCTTTGTTGCTTTTACATGTTTTTAATGTCTGGATAAACAGCAGAATCATTTTGTCAGATTCTAAACACATTTCATTTAAATTTTGGTTGAAATCCTGCAGAAAGCTTTTTTTTAAATTAGGGAGAATTGAATCTTCATGATAAAAGGTCACATTGCTTTTGTAGAAGAACTATTTCCTTCATAAAAGTTTCTACTGGTATATTGTTTCTATATAGGAGAGCTGTTGATTTTTAGTTTTGTAACCAGCTACCTTACTGCCTCATCAATCATTTTCTATTAGTTGGTTGATATATAGCCTGCAGATAATGATATTTTGTCTTTCCTAATCTGTTTATCCATCCTCCTTCCTCACTGCATTGGCAAATCTACAAAAGAAGGTGTTTCTCATGTTTCACTATTACATTATATGTTGGCTTTTGACTCAGGATGTGTATTGTCAAGGATATATCTACCTATTGGATTTCTTTGCAGCCTCTCTTGAGATAATTACATGGTTGTTCTTTTTGAACTTAGTAATATTCATATAGTACAGAAGTTTTGCATTTTCATATTGTTAAATCCATCAGGCCTTTCTTCTATGCGTTTCCTGTGATTCTATGCTTTGGCAGGCCTTACCGAAACCGAGATCAGTTTTATATTTACCTCTGTTGTTGTCTGAGCCTTTTCATAGGCACATTTTTTCGTATGCACCTTGGTACAAGCTAGAATTTATTTTGGAGTTAGGTATGGATAATTTTTCCCTATTGTCACAGGATTACTAATTGAATAATTTCTCTCTTCCCTACTAAAATGAGTAGGAAGATTTTTGTTTGTTTGTTTTTTGTTTGTTACATGCTGAGGAGGAATTAGATCTCTCCCTCAAATACTTCTCATCCTTCTTGGCCTTCACTTAGTTTGCTGCATCATGAGAAAGATCAGTGGTCAGCACCTTACCCTGAGGGAGAAATGATGCGGCAAAGAAACGGGTCTCCTTTTAGCAAGAAAATGGCAGCTTCTTTCTCTTCATTTGTGTGTATTGCCCGCAAATCCTCAGAATTTTTTCTAAGGAATAATGGATTTCTCTGTTAGTTTCATATATTGTGATATTCACCAGCATGTGCTAAAGACTCAGAATTTCTGATGAGCTAGCTGATGCTTCCTTTGCATATGTTCCTAGCTGGGCAACACGGGAAGCTTAATGTGTTACAAGAGTTGACGAGCACACCTGGCAGGTCAAGCTAAATGATGTGTAGTTACCACCCCATTACCCATGCTCACCACCCAAACTCAGTTCCTATTTGGAATGCAGGGGTAGTGAGAACCTGTTGGCAGCTGAAGTAGACCGGTGAGTCAGTGCCAAGTGCCTCCTCTCCTTCACATCTGTGTATGTGTGCATCCTTTCCTGCATAATTCTTATTTACCCTAGAGTACAGTACTCTCATCTTCTCTCCTAATAACTTTAGTTAACCTGAAAACTCTTCTTTCTTGCCTTCCTTCCTGGCCACGTGATGCCGTAAGGAAAAGAACCCTTAGTGTATGTAGCAGCCCCTGATTCTTTCCCAAGAATTTAGTTATCTGTGTGTTTGGTTATCTAACTGTCTGTCTGTCTATCTATGGGTGGGGGTATGTGTGTGTAGTTTTTATTTTCTTCATATGGTTCTGTATTTTTAAATTATATATATTATGTATTATATACATACATAAGTTTATGTTATATATATGTATATATATAGAGAGAGGAGATTCATTTTTGATAACATAAGATATATATGTTCATTTTAGAGAACTTAAAAATACAGAACCATACGAAGAAAATAAAAACTATGCTCAGTTATATTGCCTAGAGATAACAACTGGAAACATACTGGTATATTTTCTTCCAGTTTTCTATGTGTATAGACACACATACAAAGTACATACTCAGAACTATGTTTTTTTTTTCACATCTCTCACTATTTTCTTTACCTCCCTCTTTGCCTTTTTGATTCGAAGTCTCCCACAGGAAAAAAAAAATCAAATGATTCTAAGAATTTCGTGTATGGAGTGAACTATTTAACTCAAACATGCTTTATTTTAAATAAGTGTAGGAAACCTTTATCCATTTTTACCCTTTGCCAACTTTCCTATTGGTTTGTTAGACTTTTTATTGATTTATAGGAGCTCTTTATATAGCTGAATAATAGCCATATGTTCATAATGTCCTTGTCTGTTTTAGTGTTGCCAGTTCTTTTCAAAGTTCACCATAATTCTGCTAATTTTGTTTACAATGACTTCTGTTTTACATTTATATATTAAATAAGTCTTATTTTTTTTCTTCATGGATTTTGTGTGTTAAGGCTTTTTAGGAAGCATTTTCATACTCTGTGGTTATGAAAGTATTATCCTGAATTTTCTTTAAATTAATTTATAGTATCTTTAATGTTTAGCCCTGGATTGCCTTGTGCAATATAAGGTGGCTTTTCTACTTTTTCTCCCCCAAATTGTCCCAACACCTCTTATCATAGCATCTTTCCTTATACTACCAATTTGAAATGCTACCTATATCATATGTTAAATGCCTAAAAATGGGGTTTGCCAGCACCGATGGCGCTTGTTCTCCCAACTGCCCATGTATCGAGTTATCACGTTGTGTCAGCAAAAATGCAACCACGCTGCTAGCAGAGCAGCACAGATCATAACGCAGAAGCCTTGCATAACATGGTTCACATATGGACCCACTTAATAGATATTCAGGCATCTGATTTTCTGTTTTAGAAAAAGAAAAACACTATTATACGAGGTTATGGGGCTGCAGACTGGCCTGGAAGGTAATGTGTGGGCAGCGCCAGCCCTGGAGACAAGCAGGGCAACTATGACAAGGGATTCTTCTCCTCATATATACAGGATTAATATACAGGAAGGGAAATATAGTGGGGAATATAATTCCTACTATTTTTACTCCTCAAGAATGCATTTGCTCTTTGCTGTCTATTGGGCTTCCACATGCAATTTCTTTATGAATTTGCATTAAAAAAGAAAAAGAAAAGAACTAAAACTCCCCAATGAAAAAAATTTTTAACTCTTGTAAAAATCTGTACTGAAGAATATACACACATGAAAGGCTGTGGGAATGATTTCATTGTGTATTACCTAAAAAGAAAATAAATGTAAATATGCATAGAATGTGTGTATGGTGAAAATTCTGTTGAATCTCATAAAAATAATTGAAGTTAAAAGGTTATTAGGTGAGGGGATGATACAGGAAAATACATAAAGTTAATAAGGTGATGGTAAAACAATCAAACCGAGGAATTGTTTCTAGGCTAAACCTCCATTCCCGGGAGGATTCTCTCAGTAAGATTCAGATCTTATCAATCTTGAAAAATACTGAGACTTTTGAGGATAAATGCAAACACAAGTTATGGATAGAAGCTTCTGAAGTGAACGTGTGGGAAGATTCCCTCTGAGAATAAACTATATCAGCTGGAAAAAATACACTGATAATAGCAATTCAAATTTCCATTACAAGAGGAAATGGACTGAGGCCTGTTAGTGATATGCAAATTAATGTGTACTTACATGGGATCTTATCTAAAAGAAATTGAAATGTACTCCAAAGCACAATGAAAAGAGGGTTATTGCAAACGAGTCTTAACACCTGTGTAGAGGGAAAAAAAAGGGAATAGAAAGTTCTGTGGTATGGATTCCAAAAGCAAGTTCCTGACATCCAGATATTAGAGCTGTAGGAAATATATAGATGGTGATTCCAGGGTTTGCTTTTTACTTGTGAGAATTTGCTTTTAGAAAAGAGCACAGCTGTCTAAGACATTTTTAACTTTATTTTCTTAGCCGACTTTTCTTTCCAATCCACTGCTGGAAACTAACTTAAGCCAGTTTGGTCATTTGCAATTGTCAGAAACTATTGGGGGGTATATTTCAGGGACCTTCAATACTTGGAGGTAGATGACGCCTGTTCGGGGGATGGGGAATATTCTCCCCAAATCTTCCAATTTAAGATGTGCTTCAAAGAAAGAAGTCTCAGACTGAACTCTGGTACACATAGAGTTTATGTGTAGCACATAACTTAAAACAAGTCTTGAAGTCTTAAAATCTGCTCTGTAAACTTGTTGGAATCCCAACTCTGTCCGTTTAGGAACCTGACTAGCCCTAATTGGAAAGTTCCTTTGAGGCAGATATAGAACTATTTTCATGGTAGGATTAAGCTGATCTTCTCATTGGGATCACATAAAAGTACAGAAACTTTCCATAAGCTGTTTACCACAGGACACAGGACCGGTCAAAATCCAAAGTCTAAAGAGTCACGGGGATTACTCGGCTACTTTGAGATATAGCTTTTCCTGTTTTGTTCATAGAACAGTAGAGGTGCAAGTACAGATATTTCTATTTTTCTAAGATATCTTGAACACCACTCATTTCATCATTGAACAATCATATCCAGTATTCATGATGCTAAGTAACCAGCCATTTATGTTGATGAGAGAAGTTAGCTAAGAGCTCAGGTAGCCAACTTTGCAATGCAGGCTTCCATTAGAATGTGTGAAATGCTGGTTAAGCATCCCGAGCCCATGTGTCTCTCTTGGTTATATAATGATAATAACCAGATAATGGCCCCTAAGTTGTAAAATAAGATGAGTATTCACATGCATATTGTAGTAGACTGAAGTATTTCAAAGGTATATTTTACAGGACCAGCTGGCTTCATTGGTGACTTCTACCAAATATTTCAAGAAGAATTAACACCGATCCTTTTCAGTCTCTTCCAAAAAAATAGAAGAAGTAGGAACACTCATTTTACAAGGCCAGCATGACCCTGATACCATAGTCAGATAAGGACACCACAAAACAAGAAAATTACAGGACAATATCCTTGATACATAGATGCAAAAATCCTCAACAGAATGTTAGCAAGCTGAATTCAACAGTACATTCAAAGTATATCGTACACCATGATCAAGTGGTATTTATTCCAGAGATGCAGTATAGTTCATCATCCACAAGTCAATCACTATGATACGCCACATTAACAACATGAAGGGTAAAAATGATTTGATCATCTCAGTAGATGTAGAAAAAGCATTTGACAAAATACACATCCATTTATGATAGATACTCTCAACAAAGTGGATATAGAGGTCACATACCTGAAATAATAAAGGCCATATATGATAAGCCCACAGCTAACGTTATACTCAATGGCAAAAAGCTGAAAGCTATTCCTCTAAGATCAGGAACAAGATAAGGATGCACACTCTCACCACTCCAATGCAACATAATACTAGAAGTCCCAGCCAGAACAATTAGTCAACAAAAAGGTAAATATATGGGGTGATGGATGTGTTCATTGACTCAATGGGGGGAAATCCTTTCACAGTGTCTATGTTTATAAAATCATCATATTGTACACGTTAAATGTCTTACAATTTTAATGATGCTGAAAAAGTAAATTATAGATAGCATCACACCCTTTTTTCTAATCACTTATTTGTCTTTCTTATAAATTCTTTGCTATGTTAATCTCTCATGAAATTAGGGAAATGCAGTAGGAGAATTATAGGATGATTTCCTCCCACACACACACAGTAGTGTTCCTTGAGGCAACGACTTGAGTTTACTCCAGGTTGTCTAAAAAGTTGTGGAGACTATTTTTAAAAAGAGCAGAACAGCCAACGCTTTCAAGATATTAGCATAGGCTCTCAGAATACTACCCAGGAAGCTGGATGGAGAGAATTTCTGTGCTAGATTTGTAGCAAAGCTAGAAATTGGGGCAGTCATTGCACTCCTCAAGGCTAGTGTGCTACTGTCCTTTCCCTTCGTAAGAAGTACTGATGAACAAGCATACTTCTCTCATTTAGTTCCCAGGGTCTAATTTATCTGATAGAACTGAGGTTATTAATGATTATCTAACTTATTTAAAATTCTCTAAATTTTCTACTTCACTCTGTATATAATAGAGACTTAGATTCTATGAGTATTTCACCAAATGCAAAAGCGTTAAAAGTGTAAATATTTCGTTTAGGTATTCCCATAGAAATTTTAAGACTATTAGGTTATAGCTGTGGGTGTCAGAATCACGTGGAAGGCTTGTTGCAAACACAGAGATTGCCAAGCCCCATCCAGAGTTTCTGATTCCCCAGGTCTGGAGTAGGTCCAAGAATTTGCATTTCTAACCAGCTCCTAAAAATCCTTTGAGAACCACTCATCTCCTGCCATCTGCCCTCTGCCCTCCACGTGAAATTTAGATGGCATTGTGAGGATCCTTATAACATAGAAAAAAAAAATGTATTCAACTGTAAAATTGTAGAAAAGGAGAATAATTCTTTAAATCAGTGTTCTATATTATCTTTCAATAAATAATTAAGGCATATCATTAAATTAACTTAAAGTATTTTTTTCCTGAGGCTCACCACACATGGTTCAGTTACTTTGTTTTCTAACACATTCTTCAGACCTGATAGTATGCCGGTAGTAAGTGTAGAAACAGAGTAAGTGTAGAAGTGATGAAAATATTTAGGACCTCAAATAAATGATGCTTCCCCCCCCCTTTGCTACAATTATGTATAAATGAAGTCTCTAAAATTGTCATGAATGAGAGGTAAGTTGGGTGCAGAAAACCAACTTCTAGGACATTAAGGAGAAATACTCATGTATGGGGAGACAAGGCAGTTAGGAGAAACTTAAACACTGAGATGTAAGTGAAAATTCTGCCTTGTAACTGAGGCTTGTTAACTTAGCACATGCAATATTACAGCAGTTATTCAGTTTGTAACTAGACTCTTGAATATAAAAAAGAAATCGGTCAGCTTATGCATTATTGAAAATCATTTTAGATCTTAGGATTCATCTCTTGAGTCGTTGAAGAGCCATAGTATATAAAATTAATATGGTAAAAACACCTGTTAAACGAGAATATATGGTTTCACATATTTTTATGATTTTTATGACATGAATTTTAAAATGCTATGTGGAAAAAATATATCCCTTGAAAAGTGATTTTGTTAGTTGCCTTATCTCAAAGCGTGAGAGACTTCATTGAAAGAACTGCAGAGCTTTGTTTCACATCATCAAGTGCAAGCCGCGTCTAGAAAAAAGGAAACCAAGACTCATCCTCAGACCTTACCCCAGTTGGCATCAGTCTCCCCAGTGCCCTCAAGTCCACAGTGACTTGGGAGAGAAGACAGAGGACAAAAACGGAGCTCCCTAAACACCTCTTCTGTGCTAGTACTTTACACAGGGCACCACATCTGACGAGCCCAGAAAGGATATTCAGACCCACTGAAGTCCTGATAACCTGCTTCCCTCACTGAGCTTCTGTGACACATGTCACAGCTGAACTCAGGCACTCCTGACAGAAAGCAGCCCTGTGTCACTAAAGAGTATGGAAACTTTCCAATTTAACTCTTAAGTCATTAAATACTTAAATAAAACTTTGAAAACTTACAAATTTCTCATCAGGATCATGTATAAACTGAAATTTTTACTCCTTTAAAAATGTTAAGTATGAACTCCAGTGAATGTATTTTATTTTAAGTGGAAACAAAGTAAACATTGAATGTGATAAAACTGTTTTCTTAAAAGTATCTTACAGAGTTTTATGGAGACTGGTGAATTACAGAATAGGAGACAGCAGATGATAGTCTTGGTATTATTTTATCATAGAGATTTGGTTTTTATTTTTAATTGTCATAATGTAACTTGTGTGATAGAAAAGAATGAATTTCCCACTATGCTTGATGATCATCAAAAATGTTTAGAAGGAGAGGGACCAGTTTTAAGGAAAGCACACAGCACTGTTTCTGTATGTTCCGTGGGGCAGGTTTGTACTTTGATTTGCAAGGAGGTTAATGTTGCTTTCCACTCTGTGGTGCTTTAGGCTAGTTTAATGTCACGGTTGGCTGCACTCCTTTCTTTCATTGTCCAGGGTCGCGGTGTAATTCTTTGCTCACTCATCACCCTCCTGGTTTTGCCCTGCCCCCGTGTCTCCACAGATCATTTTGTGTTTCTCTCCGGTTGGTCACACGCTGAGAAGTAGAGCTCGGAAGTTCCCAGCCCTGGTTAACTGCACGGCTGTTGACTGGTTCCATGCTTGGCCCCAGGAGGCTCTGGTCACAGTCAGCAGGAGGTTCATTGAGGAAACCAAGGGAATTGAGGTATGCCGTGTCAGCCTCTGAATCTCTCTCTCTCTCTCAAACACACACACTCTCACTGACCCAAGTCCTCAGTAAAACATTTCCAAAATACACCTCCTAGCAGAAAGCTGTCCTTGTTTGTTCAAGATGATAAGATCATCTTTGTGAGTTTACATTTTCCTGAATATGATGGCTGATCTTTTTGTATCTGGTTGAGGTACATACACACACACACAGATACACACAGACATACACAGAGACACATACACACTAACACACACACAGACACACATATACACTAACACACACACACTCAGACACAAACAGCACGTGAGTTCTTACTCATCCACTGACTCACCAGAAGGCCAGGATATTCAGAACTTACTGAATATAAATCCTTTACATTCACAACTAAACAAAAAAGTAGGCACCCCTAGCCATGCAATGCTTGTTCTTAACAACGTAAGACAATTCATTGTGATTTTTCTCATTATGGTATTGATAGGTGAAAAATCAGGCCCCATATATTTTGCAATCACTAAGTCAACTAATGTATATGCTTCTTTGTTTTATGGGTGTATGTTTTATAGATTATGTTTGTCATTTGCTCATGTTGAAATTTCCACCTCCTATTGCCTTTTTAAAAAGTTGCATGAAACGAAAAAAAAGAAAAAAAGAAACCACTTCAAGCATTCAGATTCAAAGTGAAAAAGGAATGTACCAATAGATGTGAAGGTGTCATTTAGACCTCCTGGAAATGAAGTTGTGCATCCATCAAGCACTTTTCTGATGGGAAAGTTTGGATGGATGGTGATTGTGAACATTTCCCAGGGAGGTTTGTCTTCTGATTCCTTGGAGTGATAAGTCGAAAGGTGCCTAGAATAACTCAGGCAGGAAGAGTGATTCTCAGAGCCAAAAATAAAATCAGGGATATGTAAGGAGTGATGGCTCTTTCCAGCTGAAACTTTGCTGTGAACAGGGACAACCTGCTGTAGCCTCCTTTCCTCCCAAAGCCGTAACTGCTGCTTTTCCAAAGCAGTCCTTTCACATTTCGTTGACTATTATATCTTTTGGTGGCCAGAGGGTTAGAAATCTGGGCATATTTACTTTTTCAATTAATGATTTGTAATGCAGCTGGCTTTATTGCATATTTATATTTATATGTATATTTTATATACATAATATATACAGCTTTATCATATATGGTTTATTGTATTTTCCAAAATGTCTATTAATCTAATTACTTACTGCTGGATTGCCAGGGAAGAACTGTTATGCAATATCTAAAAGATGTATATGATAGAGGTTTTATCATATTCAAATACCTCCTCTTGCTTTTCTCCACACACACACTTAAAACATTTCTATAAATTAATGAAAAAAAATGAACTCTATTTCACTGTTTTCTTCATATCCAGAAAGTTCTTTCTCTTGCCTGTCTCTACACTCACCCCTAACATTGAATGAACTTACCTAGACCTTTAAAACAACATCATCATCAGGATTTGGGGGGGTAAAGAGTGGGTAATATTAATGTGTGGTTCTATTTTTTTAAGTGATATTCACTTTTTCCCCACTGGTTGGGGGACACTGCAAAGCTTTTCTTACATTTAGGGAAATATATGTAAATTTGTTCCCATGAACAGAGTAGTAGACTGTCACAGGAGTGATTGATTTCTGTCTGAAATGCTGTTCTCCACATTATGTGTCTTCCTCGAGTCAGAGGAACCCCATTTAGTGGAGACTAACGCTAGCATTACATAAAGTCTACCCGAAATATTTTTTACTTTAAAATCTGGAAAACCATTAAATATGACTAATGATGGTCAGTTACTAGCACAAATTTCTTCAGCTATTGCTAGGTCCACTGCATTTCTGGAATTATGTAGGGAATTATTTTGTCTTCTAATAACTACAAGAAGCATTCAGAATGCCACTTTACTAAGAGGAAGAGAGCCTGTATATATCTTTTGGTAGCAAAATTCTGTTTCATCCAGATCATTTGATTAGGCTGGCTTGGTAAGGAAGAGAAAAGGACCAGCAAGCTTTGTTTCTTAATGTTCATTTCTCAAATGGGAGGAAATCAGAGCCGGTGGTGTGGTTTAATTTAGTGTCTGGCGCAGTGCTTTAAGCCCCTTGCCTTTGCTGCTCTGGTGCAGACTCTCTCCCGTCAGAGTAGGTGCCACTTAGAAAACAGCTCCTCCTGAAGGAGCTTTGATACGCCAGTGACCATTGACATCTACTGGATGAGGCAGGACTTGCATCATTTTAAGTCCAGAGGGCTCCTCGCAGGTCCTCAGCTCTATTTGGCGGTATCATGATGCCTCCTATAGGATGCTGGGTGCCAAATAGGAATTTAAAAAGCACTTTCCCATTTCTAAGGAGCTGAATTATGCCTGGAAACAAATTAGTCAATTTCGTTCCAGTGCTGTGTGCTTATTTAACTTTCCCACCTTCCTAATTTGTTACTCAGGAGCAATAATTATAATTCAGAGCGCAACGTGTCCACCTTCTTCTCCAAATGCGTGGGGCCTTTTCAGTAGAGGTCAAAAACAGCTTTTACATTTTTTGAATGAGCACTAATTTGATCACTTTCTTAGTTTTAATTTCCACTATTAAGACTGAGAGTTGTCAGCATAATTTAGCACTTCTTAATTATTGGCCTCATTTGCTGAGTGTAAGGTACTTATACAAGGTGCCCCCCCCCTTTAGCCAGAGAAAGGATTCATTAAAGGCAAGCGGTTTTGTGTGTGTTGACATATAATTTTCAGGTAGTACACACTCAGCACCCAGGGGTGTGGACTGACTAAGTCTAAGTTAATGTTTGTGCTACTTTTCTGTTACCTGGTATTGAACTAAAATGACAGCTGACAGAATGACCAAAAATAGTTTGACACTGAAGTATCACTAGGTATTTATCTGAAGACTTTGTGTCAACATACACTCCTCATAGGAGATTTGGAAATGGAGATGGAAAGACACAGTGTAAGGAGGGAGAGGATATCCTCCAGCCATCCGTGGGAATTGGGTTACAAATGATAATTGGGAGGAGATCTTGTTGAGAAGTATATGGGTCCCAGTTAGGAAAATCCAGGAAAAAAGGAAGGAGAAACAGGTGTTAAAAGATAAGAAATGGGACTACCCTGGTGGCGCACTGGTTAAGAATCCGCCTGCCAACCCAGGGGACACGGGTTCGATCCCTGGTCCGGGAAGATCCCACATGCTGCGGAGCAACTAAGCCCGTGTGCCACAACTACTGAGCCTGCGCTCTAGAGCCTGCGAGCCACAACTACTGAAGCCTGCATGCCTAGAGCCCATGCTCCGTAACAAGAGAAGCCACCGCAATGAGAGGCCCACGCACCACAATGAAGAGTAGCCCCTGCTCGCCGCAACTAGAGAAAGCCTGCGCGCAGCAACGAAGACCCAATGCAGCCAAAAACAAATTAAATTTTTTTAAAATTGAATAAGTCCTATTTTAAAAAAAGATAAGTAATATTTTTGATTTTTCAAGTCAAAATGAATAATTGACCTACTTGAAAGCAGGGCTTGATGAAAAGAGAAATTATTGAATGGAGGTGAAAAGACGAGTTCTCTGAGGAGTGAGATTTGCTTCAGGAGTAGAAAAAAAAGGTCTGAGCAAGATGGAGAAGCCCATGCCCATCCTTTTCAGTCACGTGGTCCAACTGGCAAGTAAAAATTCTCTGTCCTTTTGCCGTGATACCTCAAGATAGTTACACAAGCTCAATATCATCGGCTCTATCAATAAAATGACTTTATTTCACATGCTGCCACCTCTTCCATCCAGAACTTGTTGAAGGTTTGGCAACATAAGAATGGCATATTCTCCTACCATGTTCCAAACCAATCATGGGAAAATGTCCACTCAAGGAGGAAAGTTATTGTACTGCTGTATTTCAAAGACTGATTTCATGACTGGTCTCTAGCTTCCTTTTAAAACCTTAGGCCAAGCATGAAGCATAGTTAACAGCACTTTGTTAGTGATAGGTACGTTAGCAGCAGCATTTCTGTTAATGGTTTTAAGCGCAGTTCTTGCTTTGAAATATAAGTGAGGGTTATTCAGTATGAATTTCAAAAGTGGAAAGATAACCTTGTACAATAGAAATTCTGTGAATTTGTGAAAAATATCCTCTTTCTGAGGAATACTGAAATCATTTTAAAAGATTAAGACAAAAACAAGTGCAACCAAATTTCTATTGAATCTGCCTAAATCTCATACTGGCTTAAACCTATATTCAAACAGATGAGAGAAGGCCCAGGTGGTGGTTCATATATTCCCCATTCTTCAGCCCGCTTTCTCCTTTGCACATGCGCACTAACATACTGTTCGCTGTACATTTCTTGCTCTGTGCAAGTTACTTAAATTTAGGATAGAATTGCAAAAAGCAGTAGAATGCTGCTTTCCATGGTTTTTACAGTTATGAAAACTTTAGGAATCCCCTCTACCTGGAAAGTAGGGTCCAGTTTTTATAGCTGCGCAGGAACTTGGACATGCTGTGAAGTTGAGAGTTTAGCTAAATCAAATGGAGGCATCGCTACATCCTAGTTATAGCTTTGTGGCTTTCCTACAGTGCTGGCCTCCCCAGATCCATCTCCTGCCTTGTCTGCTTGCTCTGAGAGGGGAAGCTGGGCTCCATCTTTCCTCCCCATGCCCCTAGTCCTCAACTAGCATCTTTGTTTTAATGTTCCGTCAGTAAGCCATTGAAGGCTACCTCTTTCGAGGATTGGAAACTCATCTGGAAGATTGCTAGCTTATGCTGGACTTAAACTTGCCTTTAACCCAGGCTTGGTCTCTAAAGTTTAAAGGGAAAAATAAAAAACACGAACAAACTAACAATAAAATGCCGTCACCAAAGTAGCGAACAAAAACAAAAAACCAGCATGTAATTTAGAACACTCTGCATTTAACACTTGTGGCTGCTCTGTCTGGTGGGAATCTTCCTGGGACTACTGTTGGTACTACTACCATCACCAAGAGCAGGGTAACACCTGCCCTGCATTTGCATTATTTCCCACCTCTCATCACCAACCTTCTAAGCAGGGACCACTGGTTTCCCTGTTGTACAGGTGAGAGGCTGGCAGCCATAAGCGCAAGATCCTTAAGCAGGTGAGGGGCCCATTCAGCACTTTCATGCCAGAGCTCATATTCTTAAATCCTGCTCTGGACTGTTGCACAAACGTTTGCCTCTTCCGAAGGAGGAGTAAAAGGAAAGGAAGACAAGAAATAGAGTAAAAAGGAGTGAGGAAAGTCTAACTGTTGATTTTGTGGGCAGTAGGAAGTATAGGGAATGCAATAACTTGCCCAATTTGACAGAACTGGAAATCTAACCCAGGTCCTAGGATTCAAACCCCGCATTCCTGGCTGCCTCCACAATTTTTTCCTGGGAGCCTATTAGCACTATGAGTAGTTTAGGAGAGGAGCTCAAATATAATACTGCCATTTTGTGCGTTATTAAATTTTTGTTATTTAATAAACCAAACTTACAACCACAGTATCTAAGAGATTCTCTACTTTGACCAGACCCAAAAGGAGCTAAAAAGTACAAATAGGATATATTGGGAGTCTGGGATTGTCATGTACACACTGCTATATTTAAAACAGATAACAAGGACCTACTGTAAAAAAAAAAAAAAAAGAAAAAATGAAATTAAAAAAATAAAAATAGATTTTGAATTATTGAAAATTAACATAGGTATTAAATATGTACAGTTTTGTATATTATACTTCAGTAAAGCTGTGAAAAATTAGCATAGAAATAATTTCTGAGATAAACTACCAAGATGGACAGTAGGTGTATGACATTATACGTTACAAAATTATCCCAAGTTAAACTTGAAAGGGAGGGCTTCACTGGTGGTGCAGTGGTTGAGAGCCCGCCTTCCAGTGCAGAGGACGTGGCTCCAGCCCTGGTCTGGGAAGATCCCACATGCCGTGCAGCAGCTGGGCCCATGCGCCACAGCTGCTGAGCCTGCGAGCCCCAACTACCGAGCCCACGTGCCACAACTACTGAAGCCTACGTGCCTGGAGCCCGTGCTCCGCAACAAGAGAAGCCACCGCAATAAGAGGCCCGCGCACCACAACGAAGAGTAGCCCCCACTCGCCGCAAGTAGAGAAAGGCCACGAGCAGCAATGAAGACCCAACGCAGCCAAAAATAAATAAATTAAATAAATAAATGTATTAAAAAAGAAAAAAACTTGAAAGGGAAACGATTTTCTTTTTTTTTAATCTGCCTCCTTTCCCTTCCTTGAATACAATACTCTTGAAAGACTGAATTCAAAAGTACAGATATATAGTCATCTTTGCTGGTCTTGGGAAGGTGTAAAATCCTATGTAACACTTAAAGTGTTTGATTTCATTCTGGCCTCCAGGCGTTGGTTTTCATTCAAATTTTGCTGTCATTTTCAACCACGGGGACATGCTGGGCATTTGCTTGAAGAGTCAGGTGGCCAGGGTACTTGGTGTGGCAGCGATTGCCCCTGCTGGAGAGCCAGGACACCAAGTAGAAGAGGTTTGTTTGTGTTTCTGTGCTTACAGTGAGCCATCACAGAGAGTAGAAATTAAACACTTTTTCTTAATGTGAGGAAAAAACAGTTTCTTCTTTGCATTCGATTATGCATTGGCTTCAGCAGTGTTTTCCAAAGCATCTTAGTGGGGAAACCTTGGATTTATAACCATTGGATACTGGCACTTTGCTTATTTTTATTTTTGCTTTCACCATGATTGGCTGTAAATTGACTACAAATGGGATCAACCGGTTTTCATTAAGGGGCCAAATGTAGCAGGAATGAGGTTCTCCACTCCCAGCTCTAAAAGTGAAAATGCAGCATCGCATCCCCATTACTGTAGCCGCACCAGCACAGGCAGCCATCTCCTCCCGGGTCACCCCCCCACCCCACACTGCCACCCCCCCAAAAGAAAACTGGAGATAAATGAATGGCAGAATAAATAATTTATGCTAATGAAATTACTGCAATTAGTAGTTCTACAATGACCCTTTTAAAAGCCACAGCTGTTAATGTCAGGAAGTGCTGTCACTACTGACCTTATCATAAGAGAAAGTGACAAATTGAGAATGCAGGGAAGACCAGTCATCAAAGAGGTCTGTTCTGGAACGATTAGAGTTTTCTGAAAAACAGTGTGAATTACAACCAGCTGCTCCCTGGCTCTGCAAGTCTCCCATGCTGTGCCATTTTGTTAAGTCCGATAACAATAGTTATTTTGCCCCATTGAGACAAGTTGTCTCTGGCCACTTCTAGCTCTACCGGAAACCACTTCTTCCATCGGGGATTTACAAATGAAACTGTTGTTAAAGAAAGCTTTTCAGGGCAGCCGAGGAGCCTCCTCATAGGATCATGGTTGGGCAGAGGCCAGGTTTGGTTTTGTTTTTCTTTTCTGCAAGGAGGTTGCACTTGGCTGGGGACATATTTATATTTTAGAAATATACATGCTGGCTTTTAGTCTCATTAAAACAACACAGGACAGGCATAAATTTCTGCCCATGTTTATATTGTAGTCAAGTTCTCTAAAAAATAAAATCCCTAAGGGGATATTTATATGGTGTTGCTTAACTTCCTTATAAATTTATATTCTGAATTCACTATTTGATAATGTACATACGTCTCAGATCTAGTAGAAACAAAGAATATTCAGGATTTGTATCATTCTGTATTTAACTTTTGCTTTAAAAACATTTTCGTTACTAGCGCAGTGGATTTTTAATATGCAGAACAGTCCGGTATGTACATATTTTAAACCCAGTCAAGCGTTTTCCGTGAGGTTGGAGAGCCAAGTGTTTAGAAATTGCTTTGGAGCCCGTTCTTCTCTGACAAGAATCGGCCTGTCTCTGCTCGCACCCCAGGTTGTGATATTAATGGCGCAGGTCTGAAACGTTTAACTGCATCACCAGCCACTTGTGTGCAATTTCCCCAAAGCTGTCTAAGCTTTATTGACAACACTTTGGTAAATTATGTGTGACTTTCCTAAGAGTTGGTGTAGCTCATTTAATTCATATTAATTGATTCTTAGGCTCCCGTTGATTAATTGAACCTGGTTCATCTCCTACAGAATGCAATAAATAATCATTAAAATGTGGGAGATGTGACTCCACAAATTAAAAAGGGAACTACTTCAAAAGTCAGAGAGGACAAAATGGAAAGAATGTCTAGTGGGGGGTTCTCCAGTAAGTCTTCAAAGTAGAGTTGCTCAATTTTTTGTTTGTTTCAAATGAGAATACATATAATCATACTATTTTTCTCCCAGGAGCAGTGACTTTTATACCTTATCCTCCAGTTTGTTTCCACATGGGTTCTCATAAAACTGTGTATTTCTCAGTTTAACCTATTTTTTTTTTCAGTGACTGTTGGTTTTCTTTGGCTGACGTTTAGCTTGAAAGCAACACCAAAAATACTACTCTGAGTACTGTGTCTCAGTTTCTCCATTTTCTCTTGCACACGCTTGATAAAAATCAAGTCGTGAAAAGCAGTGCTTGTGTTCCATCTTGGCTTTTGGTTTTGGTATGTGGAGCACATATAAATCCTTTGGCCTACTTGGCAAGAGGAGGTTACTAAGCTGGAAGGTTTCTTGTCATTTCTCCAATCCCGTGGACATCTCTGAAAGACTAAGTTTTCCTAGAAACTAAGCTGTTCTGGCTTTTAGAAAATAAATACTGCATAATTTCGCTGATTTTTCTTCTTTTATAAATTTGCATTTTTTTTTTTCATTTGAGAGAATTTCATGTGAATTGCCATGTGTATGTTTCAGCCCCTGGATAAAGATTCTATTAGCCTCTTCATGGCACACGTTCATACCAGCGTAAATGAAATGAGTACCAGGTATTACCAGAATGAGAGAAGACACAACTATACCACCCCAAAGAGTTTTCTGGAACAAATATCACTGTTTAAAAACCTGTTGAAGAAGAAGCAAAACGAGATATCCCAGAAGAAAGAGCACTTGGTGAATGGCATCCGGAAGCTACAAACCACAGCCTCTCAGGTATGACCCGGGTATGTTACTACTGAGTGAAATCAACGCTCCTAAAATTAAAAAATACCTTTGCTTTTGAAGCAGCAGTTTAACCTACTTGTAAGATGTATCGTGCTAAAATTTACAGTTTAATGATATAGAGAACACACAGTTCCTGCTTTCCTAAGGCTGAAAAGGGATCAGCCAGTTACACCATCACAGCTGGTTTGGAGAGAGCCCTTCCGTTGTTGGCCTGACTCCGTGCCGGGCAGTGTCGAGATGTTGAACAGAACAGGCACAGCTGGTTCCCCTCTCCTCTTCCACTGCTTTGATGCTCTGGGCTTATCATCAGGAACTTTGTCACAGGACAATGGAAATCAGATCCCTCTTGGTCTCAGATTCTCAACCCCCAGTGAAGGCAGCGTTTCCTGGCCGATGCTGTGATAAAGGGTGTTGGGATTGGGGTCCCTAAGTATAGCAGTCTTCTCTGGCCTTGGTGTCTGATCTGCTCCCTTTAGCCACTATCTCTCTTAGGTGAAAATATCCAGTGTTGCTTTCATCCTCAACCATAACGCCTCCACTACCTTGAAGGACGGCACCTCTAACCTCCTGGAGTCAATCAGGAGGGAATTTGCATAGGATGTTAATCATGTGTGGGTCTGCACACGTATTATCAGATTTTATGGTTAAAAATCAAACAAGTATATGAAGTAGGTGTTCCTACTGAAATTTTACACATGAGGCTTCAAGAGTTGAAGGCCACAGAGCCCATGAGTTTTGAGTTGGAGCCCAGATCTATGTAAAGCCCATAGTTCCAAGCTGCCTCTCTGTGACTAGTAAAAGGAATTAGAATGAGAAAAGACAAAGACTTTGGAGATGGGCCAGCCAGACTCTAGAGCTAGAGGAAGAAAACAATCCTCACTGGTGGTCACCTCAAGGCCAGAAACTCCCAGGGCCTTTTCAGAGTATTTGTCATCAGGCTGTACACCCATATGCTTTTCAAGAAATTGGGCCAGTTCACCGCCCCCCCCCCCCCCAAGAGTACTGGTGGCCCATCCATGCCTAGGCTGGAAATGAGACAGAACCTGGTTGGGGGAGTGTATGATGGTGACTTTCACCCTGAAGGACTCTCTGGCCATGTGCTTCAAGTATGTCTGAAGGCCAAAGCATCACTTGCCTCTTTCCCCCTTCATTTCATACACCAGGAATGGCTCTTCGGTGAAACACTGTGATCTGTGCTGAGCAGTGAGTAGATGGACCACGATTGGGAAAGAGAAACCAGAGTGAGGAGGTTTACACGACAGTTTCCAAGACTGAGTGTTGCAAAGAATAGTTGCTGGAAAACCCCCAAAGAATATATTCCTATATGTGCATCTTTTCTTTCACTTTCAAAGAATGTCTTTCTTTGCTCTCTCTTTTTATAAATGTTTTATCTTACTCTTTTTGCCTTTCTCTTTCATTTGTCTTCCTTCTCCCTGTCCCTCCAGTTCCATCTCACTTGAATCAAAACCCTTTTCCCTAGTAAAGACTTTTTGCTAGGAGTCCTGTTAAGCTAAAAGTGGAAGAGATCTGTATCCCAGAGCATTTATGTCCCTCTGAAGGATGACCCCAAATGAGCCTGTTGACTTTGCCCCACGAAATGACAGTGTTGGCTAAAGTGAACTCAATACCGGTGGGGCCTCTGCCACACTGCGAGAGTTTTCTCCCCAAATGACAGAGACTAAAGCACGGGGAGTAGCATCCTGGTTCATCTCAGTGGTGGCAGCATCTCAGTCACAGAGAAGAAGAAGAGAAAGTCTGTGGTTTCCTGACAGTCATCTCAGTTGTGTGTTGTTGAGCTGGGGGTTGGGGAGAGGAAGAAAGAAAGGGGGTGCCTGCCATGTTCACAGCTGTTTGGGGTTTCCTTATTCCCCCTCAGCTATAAACAATAGGCAGAAGGTCTGAGAAGATACACAAAGTCTTGATGGAAGGACTACTGATGAGTTCTTGCCATTAGGTGTTTGTGCATGTGGTTGGAATATCTAATAGCACCTTAAGAGTTTTTAAAATCAATTTATTTTGAAGAGGAAGCGTAGTCTCCTATGTGGACAACCAGAAAGCCTGACAGTGTAAGATCAGGTGGTGTGCAGAGCAATGTGTCTTCATCTTGGAGCGTGTGCCCTTGCAGCAGTCCCGCAGAGCTGGATATCCATGCCGTCTGAAATATGTCCAAACCGTAGCGCTGTTCATGCATTGCAGCAAAGCCCTAAACCCCTTCTTTAGCCAGGTAGCCCCTCTGCAGATTTAGCGTAGGTCATAATAGAGAGCCCAAGTGAATTCTCTTCATCCATAAGGCTCGCATCCAGGGCTTGAGTTGCTTTCGATATTTCAGACTTAACAGCTTCCTTAGAGACTGAAATCAGGGCTCGAAATAAGTTTCCTCCTAATCTCTTGGATGATGATTTTGATTATGGTCTAACATGTGACTAGTTTCACACGGCTAAAAAGAAGAGAGAAGCAAACATCACTGTGCAGTGTGACCCTGAGTTCATAAAGAGGCTAAAAAAATCAGTCTTAGCTTAAACTCTAGTAGTACAGGTAGCAGTCACAGTACCAGCTGTGCCTTTTAGGGTAGAGTGTAAATAACCCATGTTGGCGGGGAGGTTACAGGCATCCTTGGATATAGCAGTGGAGTGTGGTTCCACAAGATGAAATTCCTGAAGTGTTTTTAGCAATGGAGTCAAAATAAATGGTTGTGATTGTTTTTTTGTGATTTAAAAAAAACCCCCCCACACACAAACAGTAATATTTATACCCCACGGGGGCATGAATGACACATGCTCGGGTGACATGTGCTCAGGTGGGGACAGCTGGTGGTGCTTCCCTGAGCTGAGAAGATAAATGTCTGGTTGGTGCTGACATTAAGTTAATGACTTTTTCCGCAAAACCATTCGAAACATTATTCTGTTGATTCCTGTGTTTAAAAAGAAATGCATTTTTTTTTAAACACAGGGGCTGCATTTTTTCACATGGAATTAAAGTCAAATCAGGGTAGAAGAAGAACCAAGATAGAAATTGCTAGGCACCCCTGAATTCACTTAAAAAAATAAGCTATATCTGATGTTTGTTGTTATTGACACCAGTTTCTTCAAAGTCATGACTTTTCCTTTAGGTAGGGGATCTGAAAGCCAGACTTGCCTCTCAGGAAGCTGAGTTACAACTGAGGAATCACGATGCTGAAGCTCTGATCACGAAGATCGGGCTTCAGACGGAGAAAGTGAGCCGGGAAAAGGCCATCGCGGATACCGAAGAGAGAAAGGTCAGGCTCATTCCACCATTTAGAGTACAGAGCTATATTTAGCACAAAATAAACCTTTGTAGGTGAACAGTTTTGAACAACTTCCTCTCCAGGGAGCGTAAAATCTAAAGAATTATTATAGTTACACATGTAACAGCATTTCACACCGTGATTACCACTTGACCTTTCTTTACATTATGCATTTTCCCAACCTTTTAGCTCTTTTAATGATATGAAAGAACAATAAATACTGAGCTCATTCAAGCATATAATGGATGTGGATCTTGAACACCAGGCCTATTTGTAATACAGTAAAGGTCAGGAAGTCACCTCCGGAGGTTTCTAAAGCTTTTCAGTTTTTAGGCAAATTGAACAACTCAATTGTTAACAAAGCCCATTCCGTCACTTTGCAAGACGGTTTTCGAATTTTGCATTTTAATAACACAACTTGAGTTTATTATTATATCCTAAGCTAAATTTGTTCTTTTTCAGTCAGTGGAGGCCCTGGCATTCTGTATGATGTTTTATTGTTGGAAACAATTACTTTTAAGATTATATAGCTTCTGCTTTCTTTGTACTTGGGTTTCCAGTAATTCTGAAATAAATATGTTATATTGTCATCTTCTCTTACCAAAACTTCAGCTCCAAGTAGAAGGTATTTTATTTTTGTGTATCTCACTTCCCAAAAGGACTATAGCAAACAGAATGATTACTAAATATTTGTTTAAAAATTGAACGACTGTATATGTGCAAGGTCAGTTATCTTATTTTAGACAAAAGATTATAATCAGGGCTTAGTTAATTAAAAAATGTAAATTATGAGTCGCATAGCCTGGGAATCAGCAGCCATTATGCTATTATTCTGCATTAACGATATGAGAAAATATCTGTGTTTTACCAGTGATGTTGCCGTTCATTAATAGGCAGTTGAGTTGTTTTCCTTTTGTTGTAATGTGTATTGAGCATGTTTGCCTTTAACTTGCACAGCTAAAGACTTTAAAAGCATAGTGAAAGTCAAAATGCTAAATTAATGATTTTTTTTTAAACTTATTTTTGAAGTTAAAGATAAGGCATGTTTGGCATGGCCAAGAGGCATATGATTCCTAATTCTGGTAATAAATATTTCCATTGAGTTTCAGGTAAATGGAAGATATCCTTAAAAGTATATATATATATATTTTTTTTTTTGGCGGTACGTGGGCCTCTCACTGTTGTGGCCTCTCCCGTTTCGGAGCACAGGCTCCGGACGCGCAGGCTCAGCGGCCATGGCTCACGGGCCCAGCCGCTCCGCAGCATGTGGGATCTTCCCAGACCGGGGTATGAACCCGCGTCCCTTGCATTGGCAGGCGGACTCTCAACCACTGCGCCACCAGGGAAGCCCAAAAGTATATTTTTATCTTAAGTAATTAGGTCTCACACATGGTGTGATTATCATAAGCTAATTCCACCCGGGGGATGTTTTTCAGGCATTACACAAATTTGTGATACTCCAATAATTACTATATCATAACCCATCTCTACAGATCTTAAAACATGACAAGTACTCTGGAGGACTTTTCACATTTTTGCATGTGACTTTCTAAGTCAAAATTATCCTTACAAATGGGGGAAAATGTTTTAGCAAATTAGAACTCATCTGACAGGTTGTTTCATGAAGTTCTCCAAACATGGAAAGGACACATAGTATTTTGTATATCTAATCCGTACCAAGAAATAAAAATAATACTTAAAATTATTTTCATTTTATCCATGAGGCTTAATTTAGTTATAAATAACAAATATTGTCTGAGCACCTATTTTTTTGCCTGGCACTTTTCTAGGTTCTTGAGGATATATGTATATGATATGCAAGGTGCCTGCACGTAGCTTACATTGTAATGGGAAAGACAGGAGACAAGTGACCTGTTGATAGACAAGGTATTTTGGGTTAGCGATAAGGCTATGATGAAAGTCAAGTGATGTTATGGTAGAAAGAACTCTTTTAAGTTGGTGGTCATGGAAGGAGAATCTATTTGTAATTAAACTATGTAGAGTCAAGGAATTAATCAAGACCAAGTATGTGCTGTGGGCTCACATTGGTCATATGTTCATCAACGTGCTAGATTCTATGTGGTTATTAAAAAAGGGTGTATATGGTCTCTGTGATTCTATGAAATTGGGGTCTCAAGATTTAATACTTAAGAAGTAATTAAAAAATAACAAAAGTATGTTGCCACATTTGATATGGCTAAACAGATACTGGGGTTTAGAGGCTGTCTTGCTGTGCATCTTGACAACCCATGTAGAGAAGCTGGTTGAAATTGTTGCTTCAAGTTTATAAAATCATCGAGGACTGTTCAAATCATGGGCATCGCCAGCAGTGACCTCAGGTAACAGAAGCACCATTAAGCTTGTGAAAATTAGATCTTCCATCTTTGTTTCACTTATCAGCTCCAAATTCTAAGGATCCTCTGATCCCTTTCAAACTGCTTTCTTTGTTGAATAGTAATCCTCATGAGTGAAAGTGCCTTCCAAATTGCAGAGCTCATATAATCTCTTCAAAAGGTGGACATCCGCCCTGATTTTGAATGATCTTCAGTTTTTTAATGTTTCTTTTCTAAAGATGGGTGGGGCTGAATTTTAGGACCATCAGGAATTTCTTAAAGACAGGTGAGAGCCATGTACTTGTTAGCTAAGGCTGCCATAACAAAATATCAGGGACTGGGAGGGTTAAACAACAGAAATTTATTTTCTCAGCGCTCTGGAGTCTGGAAGTCCAAGGTCAGGCTGTTGGCAGATTTGGTTTCTCCAGAGGCCTCTCTCTCTCTCTGGGCTTGCAGACAGCCACCTTCTCTCTGTATCCTCATATGCCCTTCCCTCTGTGCACACACCCCTGCCAACTCTTGTGTGTAACCAGATTTCCTCCTCTTATAAGGACATTAGTCAGATTAGATTAAGCCCCGCCCTAACAGGCTTGTTTTAATTTAATCATCTCTTTAAAGGCCCTCTCTGTAAATACGATCACATTCAGAGGTCCTGGGGTTAAGGCTTCAACCTGAGAATTTTGAATGGACACAGTTCAGCCCAAAACAAGCAGTTATTGTGAGTTTATCCTCTTGTGACCGCCACTAAATTTCATGAACCATCTGCAAGGAGCTTTTGACTAGCAGAGGGCAGAAAAATTCTGGTGTACCCAAGAATGGGACAGTCTCAAAATCTGCTTTAACGGACGATGGTAGAGGGAAAGCACATACTCTAAGCCATCTGTGTAGCTCTTCCACCTTCTCCAGGTTGGGCCTCACTAACCAGTCCACAGGAACCTTGTTTGGGGTGGGAGAGGGCAGAGGAAATTGCACAGTGAGGCTTCCCAAGTCCCTGAGATACAAAGCATTTTCACAACTCTAGTGTAGTTGCACTTAGGGTGAGAGGGATTGGGAATAAGAAATAAGTTGACCAACCTAGAGTTGTTTTTTTTTTTTTCCCGGTACGCGGGCCGCTCACTGCTGTGGCCTCTCTCGTCGCGGAGCACAGGCTCCGGATGCGCAGGCTCAGCGGCCATGGCTCACGGGCCCAGCCGCTCCGCGCATGTGGGATCTTCGGGGACTGGGGCACGAACCCGTGTCCCCTGCATCGGCAGGCGGACTCTCAACCACTGCACCACCAGGGAAGCCCCTGGAGTATTTTTTTCATTTGCATTTGTGGGATTTTAGTTATTAAATGTTCTAAATTGCTCTGTTTATCAAAATTACCCAACGGAATAATACTCCATTAACAGTAAAGGAGTTAGAGGGAGAAGACTCTATGACCCCAGTCTCATAGAAATAGCATTTAGAAGAAATACTCTCTAGGTATTAAAAAACCATGATCCTGAGTCCAGTTTAAAATGATGTTATTACAAATGGGCACAAACAACATGTGTAGATTTAGTATATCCTTAAGGAAAATAAATAAGCCTGATGTAATAACTCACTCAAATACAGTCTCTGTTTCATCCGTAGCAGTATTCTCCAGCGCATTGAAAATGTATAATAGTATCCTTAGAGTTTTCATGGTCCATTCCTGGCAGCTTTGAGGATTGTGGTTTTAGAGCAGTTCTCTGTAAGCACGCAGAGTTTCCTTACAGGTGTTAACCGTAGCCCGTAAGTATTGGCCGGAGGTCACATATCTACCATGGACCAATTATGTTCATAAAAGGTGCAGTACATAGCAGAATAACGGTTAATCAGGAGAAGGGTAATTTCTGCTAATAAAGCTGTGGTAGACAACAAAATTTGTTGTGAGCAGTGTTTACGTTTATGGGTACAGTTTTAAACCTGTTCAATCCAAACACATCTGAACGAATGCACTTTTGTTCACACTTGATCATTCACAATCCCCATCACGTCAGCAGCCATCCCATATGCTGACTGGATCCTGGTGCCCAGCGCCACAGCTTTGAAAGTCACATTTCTGCTGAGGACAAAGATTTTATTCTTCCTGGACATTCGAGTTCTATCAGTGTTCTAAAGGGAGGAGGATAGAAACCCCTAAGGTTCTCATTTTGGCTTGGTTCGAGTTTACCAACATGGCTTCCCTATATCCATATTATATGTGTTCATGCCAGGGGGCTAATGCAAGACCCTCTTTGGCATGTGAATAGTGTCCCTGGACCCTCAACAGTAGAGCGGACAGCAAACATCACGGTCCCATTGCCAAAGATAGACCTGGGTTGTTGCAGCTGTAGTTTCTTACCAGGTCCTTAGAGAAACCAAGAATTAATCTTCATAAAAATTTTTTCTGTGATTAAGCATGCATGGGATAGAACAATATCTTCTAGCCAGTTGAACAAAAAAGCTTCACATTTATTCTTAAAAATTAATTAACGTGACCTTTAGGTAATGTAAGTGTGAGTAATCAGGTAATGTAGGCAAGCTAAATGTAAGGAAAAATGAGAGAATTTTAGCAAAAATATTTTGTGGTCTAGGTTACTGAGCCAGCTTGGATTTTCACTTGTTCAGGACTTGCTGAAAAAGAAAACTGAAGAACAGAGGAATTGCTTAATCTTGCATTTATTATTAGTGACACCTTGTAACTAAGATAGAGCCTGTCTTGGAGCATTTTGATATTTGATTCCATTTGTGTTGTGTGTTTTGTGTGTGTGCAAAGCTTTGTGTATACACTGTACCTGAAGGGAAGTTAGTCTCTACAACAAATTCCTCCCCTGTTCAAATACAGACGAATTATTGAACAGTGCCTTGGAGGCAGCCTGCATTTTTCAGTAGAGATATCTGAGATGATAATTTGTGTATGTGGGTTTCTGTGTTTTTCCTCTTTGATTAGGTGACAGCTATTCAGACTGAAGTGTCCCAGAAACAGAAGGAGTGTGAGGCCGACTTACTTAAGGCTGAGCCCGCTCTGGTGGCCGCGACAGCTGCTCTCAATACACTCAACAGGGTAAGGATGATTCCTTGGCTCAGGGTTTCCTCAAAATAGTATTTGGAGGTTATTAGAGTTTGAATAACTGAACTAAGGGTGAAATTCATGCAACCAAAGAGTTTTGAAAAAGGAAAGAAAGTCCCATTAAATGTTACAGTTGAAACAAATATTTGAGGTCATCATTGTAGTTGACCTTCCTTTCCCATCCGGGAGTTTGTCCTTCTTCACCCCAACAAGCGGTCTCCTTTTGAATACTTCCAGTGCCATGCAGTTTATACTCTTATGAAAGGCAGTTCTATTGCTAGCAATTGGATTCGGCCCAAGTCCAGTGATTCATATTATGTGTTGCTTTAAGAACCAAGTGAGGGATTCTCTACTTCCTCTGGCTATAAAAAAATAGTATTAATGAGAGACCCTCAGGAAAAGAGCAACAGGCTGGAATCAAAGACACCTAGGTTTGACCCACACCGTTTTTCCTGGCTTCACGTTATTAGCAAAACCTCACTAGGTATTCGAATTCCCATAAGAGAAAATAATCTGTGATGGTCAGAAGGAGAGATGGAATTATGGGCAATGTCATTCTAAGAGCCTACAGCTGGTCTCGCCCCTGGGTTCTACTAGGCCTCTGGGGTGGATCCTAGGGCATTACTAGGCCTGAGGATCTTAAATTCAGCTTCAAAGAGGAAAGGATCCAGACATTCCCTGCTCTTCAAAGAAATATTCAATTCATTTCTCTAAGTATTCTTTTGAAGGAGGTAGTTTTGACTGTGAACAGCGAATGATTATCTTCATGGATGTTTCTTATAGTGTTACCATAAAGCTGAACAATTTAAAAGAACATACGTATACCATGATGGAAGATTGATTATTCTGCATTCAAATATCCTGCTGCCATTAAAATTATATTGTTGAATCCTAGCTAGCAGCAAAATGTTCATGATGTATTAAGTGAATAAAGCAGATTATAAAATACGATTTAGTGTAACATTTTTTTATAAGAATATGTTTGTGCATAGGAAAAAATTGGGAAAAAAGAGTAATAGTAACTGATTATTTCTGAGTAATGGAATTCTGTGTTTTCCTCTTAGCACTAGAATGTTTATTTTCTTCTTTGTGCTTTGCACTGGCAACTTTTCCTCTGAAGATATTATTATATACTCAGTCAAAATAAATTAATATCACTTAAATGTAAAGCTCAGTATATTTATAAATGATGAAAGAATCTTGGTTACCCAGCTCTCAGTTAGCATTAGCATATTTTAAGTTTCTGCTTTTGCTCCTATTTTCACACCCTTTCTGTTCTTTGCAGCCATTTCCCAAATAAATAGCCAGTTTATGGTAATGGAGGAGAATCAGGTTCAACATTTGATAAGGCTTTATAAGCAAGAGTGTATAATACAGCTCAGGAAATTTCACAGGAAATCCTTTTTAAAAAAAACATGTATCATGAACCTACATATACTTCTTATAGATACTAATTCTTGCTCCAAAGTATTTGTCCTGATACTGGTGGTTTATCCCATGAATACCATCTGTTGAGTAAATCAAGATTCTGACCTGTGGAGGTTAAGGAGGAACGCAGAAAGGAGGTTCAGCCTATGCGGGCATCTTCCCAGTTGACAGTCATTATAGTGTAATAGAAGATGTTTTTTGTGCATGTAAAGCAGAAAAACAAAACTAAGAGACTCTGAACTAAGGGACTCTGTTTCTGGGAGGGTCTGGTTAAAAGGCAAATATATTCCATAGGTGGGATAGACCCATAAATACCTTAAAACGTATATGTTTATGAAATTCCCTGGACTCAGTGTGCAAGGCTCTGCAGGACTGGTAGATCAGGCAGATAAATTTACTTGGAAGCCAGAAAGGGCAGTGATGTTTCCGAAGTACCAGAAAAACGCCCAGCAAGAACTGAACCTCCTGGAGTTCCACGGTGGTGGGACCCCCAGGTGGGCGGCAAAAACTGCCCAACTGAGACTGGTGTGGAAAGGAGAGGGTGGAAAAGACCATCCACTGAAGACCAGCTTGATGACCTAACAGCTGGTCTTGAGAAACCAGACCTCTCCTGGTCTTGAGAGTGTGTGTGCTTTTTTTCAGGTCAATCTCACTGAGCTGAAAGCCTTTCCCAACCCTCCAAATGCAGTTACCAACGTTACTGCAGCCGTGATGGTCCTTCTGGCTCCCCGGGGCAGAGTGCCAAAAGACCGGAGTTGGAAGGCAGCTAAAGTCTTCATGGGAAAGGTATCAGGCAGCCCGGCAACATGAAAATCCCGACAATTTCTCTGTTCAGTTCTGTGGTTATACTTGACAGCAGGGGTGGGGGAAGGATGGACTGGGACTTTGGGATTAGCAGATAAGAACTATTATATATATAGATTGGATAAACAACAAAGTCCTACTGTATAGCACAGGGAACTATATTCCATGTCCTGTGATTAAGCAAAATGGAAAAGAATACGAAAAGAATGTATATATACGTATAACTGAGTCACTTTGCTGTTCAGCAGAAATTAACACAACATTGTAAATCAACTATACTTCAAAAAAATAAATTTTTGAAAAAACATACAATTTGAGGAGAGAGAGGAAAGCTATAAAATTCCCAACTGCTAAAAAAAAAAAATCATCTTCATATTTGCTAAGTGTAATCTGCTGTATGTTCTCTAGACTTAGAATTTCTGTTTGCCAAGTTGGAGGTTAGCGTAGGGTTGTAGCACACCTAAGTCAGCACCAGCAGCCGTTGGAAGGGTGCTAATTATTTTCAAAATTATTAAAGCAGTTAAGTGTAGGAGGGAGAAAATTACATGGATGTCTTATGCTGGAAAAATGTTACTAATGTACACGAAGGTGAAGCAAAGGGATTTTGGGGTATGTGTTTTTCTTTTTCTTTTCTTCAACATGTGAATGCCTCCTGTGCAGGGACTGAATATTTTACCCTGGGATAGAAGGGATTTTAAAAGTGTCCATTGCTAATTCTAACTTTATACGCTAAACATTGAAAAAGTCAAACCAATTTTGCCTTTTAATGTGAGTCCTAAAAGCTGATTTTAACTTTTGATCTTGGAATTTTCTCTGCCACCCAAATGGCTCATTGCAATAAGTCTTTTTGCCTTACAGGTGGATGATTTTTTGCAAGCGTTAATTAACTATGACAAAGAGCACATTCCAGAGAACTGTCTAAAAGTGGTGAATGAACAGTATTTGAAAGACCCGGAGTTCAACCCAAACCTGATTCGGACCAAATCTTTTGCAGCAGCTGGTCTCTGTGCCTGGGTCATCAACATCATTAAGTTCTATGAGGTATATCAGTTGTGATCAGATGGTTTACGGGTGTTATTCAGGAAGGGCTGTACATATATTAATTTCTAGGCCAGCAAAAAATGTAAAATAATTTAACATTATCTGAATAAGATAAAGTTCTAAGAATGAGACATGAAAGTGTCAGATTAAACAGAATTCTCTACAGGAGGATATTTGAAATGTTGGAAACTATCTTTTTTTAGGGTAGAGTGAGTAGCTTTTTTTTTTACTTAACTAATTGATTTATTTTATTTTTGGCTGTGTTGGATCTTTGTTGCTGCATGCAGGCTGTCTTTAGTTGCGGTGAGAGGGGCTACTGTTCGTTGCGGTGCATGGGCTTCTCATTGCGGTGGCTTCTCTTGCTGTGGAGCACGGGCTCTAGGCCTGCGGACTTCAGTAGTTGTGGCACGCGGGCTCAGTAACTGTGGCTCGTGGGCTCTAGAGCGCAGGCTCAGTAGTTGCGGCCCACGGGCTTAGTTGCTCCATGGCATTTGGGATCTTCCTGGACCAGGGTTCAACCGCATGTGCCCTGCCTTGGCAGGCAGATTCTTAACCACTGCACCACCAGGGAAGCCCGAGTGAGTAGCTTCTTTAGATCAAATAGCAGCAATTAATTTGATTTGATTAGATAAAAGCATGTTGGGTAGATTAATTATATTTATTAATTATATTTATTTATCAAATACTTGTCCGTCAGTTATGTCCCAAGAACTTTGCAAAGGGCTAGATGTAAAAAGGGAACAGTACATGGCCCTCCACTGGGAGGAACTGTCTCCTTTTTGTCTTGGAAGGTTGTGTGTTATACCCAAAGATGGAATTGCTGAGGAAATGCCAGTGTCATTCCCAGAATGATTTTCAGAAAATTGGATTATGTCCTTTACACGGGAGACCCACAGGAATAGGACCCTGTCAGTCTCTCCATCTCTTTAGTGGAAGCCTGTATCAGGCAAGACTGCAGACAGATCACAGCTGATGGACAGCCTCTCCCCATAATGACACACCTGACCGCTGTGCTGGCCTCACATCCTAGGTGAAAAGATGAGCCCAGAGCTAGACCGTGGCTGTGTTCTGTGTCATTTTGCTATAAAATAGGAAATAAAATTTAATTTCCTTTCTCTCTCCCCAACAGGAGAATAATTGATCCACTCAAATGCTTAAACCACTCATTCAAATAACATTTAAGGTGGCCAGGAACTTAGAAAAGAAAGTGTTGTTAATACTGGGTGAGGACATCTCCCACATTCCTTTCTGGGTTCAGAGAATTTCTCTACACAGCTTTTCTGCCTTAAAGTCTAGACCTGATCCCACCTTCAGGTGTAGTTCCTATACACTACAATTTCTGATGATATGAGGATTATCTCCAAATTTTATGAAAAACTAATTTTAGTATCTTAATGGTATTTGACGTGTATAGCATTTTATGCAAGTGCTTGTAACTCTAATGTCCAGAATAAATGAATAAACAGTAGAAAGCTTAGAGGACTTGGTAGGCTGGGTGGATTTTTGTTCTGCCATTAGGTAGTACCATGGCTAAGAATAAACACCAAATTTCTAGGTCACATAGAGATTTTAATTGTAAAGCTTCCAGCAAACGTAAGACTGAATGATTACTTGTCTTTGCCATCTTTATTACCTCGTGAAATAACCCCCACGTGGCTTTTCAGGTCTACTGTGATGTGGAGCCCAGACGGCAAGCGTTAGCCCAAGCAAACTTAGAACTGGCTGCAGCTACTGAAAAACTAGAGGCTATCAGGAAAAAGCTGGCGGTAAGTGCAGACTCTAACGCTGAAGAAGTTCCCGAGACATGGAACCCCTCCCCGCCTTAGGATCCCACTTTCAGAGAGGACCACCTCGGAGACCTACCAAACAGGAAGGAATTTGACCGTTCATGGATGTATTCCTTTATATTCTCCTTCAGTACATATTCCGTATCTGCTGTATGCTGGACACTGAGCTGGAAAAGTGGGAACTTTGATGGTTTCTGCACTTAAGAAACTTTGCAAGCGTTAATTAACTATGTAGCGTTAATAAACTTTGCAAGCGTTAATTAACTATGTATTAATTAAGTAGAAAGAGTGTAGCCCACAGTGATTAAAAAGCAAGGATTCTGGAACCAAAGTGCCTGGGTTTATATCCAGGCTCCAGTATTTACTGTTTTGCCCTGCACGAGTTAGTTAACCTCTCTGAGCCTCTTTTTTCTCAACTGTGAAGGAGGTATTATAATAGCATCCACTTCTTAGGATCGTGAGGATAAAATGACAGTAGTTAATTTAGAATTTAGTAATCAATATGAATTCATATTGAGAATTTAGTAATCAATATGAATTCATATTGAGAATTTCGCATGGTGCCTGGCATATAGTAAGTGCTTAGAAAACACTAACTACAAAGATTATCACCATGACTGTTTTTACAAATATATAACCAGTCATTGTAGTCCAGTGTTATAAGTATATATGTGACTATATCTAGAGTGCAGTAGGAGTGCCAGAAAAGAGCCCAGAGAAATTAGAGAAAGTTTTATAATGAAGGTGTACTTGACAGGAGCTGTGAAAATTACTTGCAAGTCACCAGGATAACTAGGTCAGGAAAGGTATTCCTGGTAAAGAATGAAAAAAAGAGGGAAGAAGCAGTTGGTAGACTTGAAGAGTCCTAGTAGGCCAGATGCCGAAGATGGGGGTTTGGGGGAAGGTTAGGAATAGCAGGAAGTAATGGTGAGCAAAAGCAAAAGGTGAGCAAAAGCCTTCTCTGCCTTTCGTGCTGCAGAATTTAAATTTCATCTGACCTGTGGTATTGGGCGTTGGAAAGATCTTAGTACGTTAATGACTCACTTTTCATCGACTGAATGGAAGCTGGAGGGAGGGGGTCTAGCTGCAGAAAGACAAACTAGAAGCACTGCAGTGGGTCCTGTTAGGGCCTCAGCTAAGGCAGGAGCAGCCACAGTGGAGCCGGCGAGATAGATTCAAGGCTGCTGACAGGATAGAGAGGGAGGGGGAGGCGTACAGAATAGAGATGATGAGTTAGAGGTGCCTGACAAGGTAGCATGCAGTAATGCAGTCAGAGCGATAAGGCTATGTAACCCTGGCAACTTAGGGAAATCCTCAGAGCTTCAGTTTCTTAACTGTAACATAGTGATAGTAACAGCTAACTCTCAAGGTGGGCATTTGTGATTTGGGGCTCCCCAGAATCCAGTCCTACCTACTTTGGGTGAAAACAGCCTGGTTTATCTCTGGGGAATTATCTTTCCTCATTGGATACACTCAGGTAGGACTTTGACCAAGTGTACCTTTTCCTGTCATGGCTGATGACTAGGTATGTGGTCCAAGTTTTGCCGATTTGATTCCCCGCCTGCCCGCCACCCCTGGCTCTAGAATTTGAATCATCAGCCAAAGACTAAAACTGAAAACAGAGTTCATGCATTGTAGAGACAGTGTCCAGTTGAAACTTTCCAAGAGTTGCTATTCCCAAGTCTCCCTGGAGCTCCGGGAGCCCATGTGTAGTTCTTTGCCTTTCGCTTCCTTGGAAGAGCTCCCTCATTTTGAGGAAGTTCCCTTCAGCCTAAATTAGCTGGAGATGGTTTCTGTTGCTTCCCACCTATAAATTCTGGTGGATCGAGATGCTATTCAGTGTGCTGTACACAGTCGATGCTTCATAAATGTTCGTTCCCACTCTCTTTGTGTAGAAAACCCAAGTGAAGATGTTCGGGGTCAGAACTAGAGTTTGAAAGAGAAGCCTGGCTCAGCAACATAGATTTGGGAGTCGCTGGCGTGAAGATCATGTGTGTAGAGAGGTTGTCCGATGGGAGTGCGAAGAATAAGGAGCAGTGGGAACTGAGGGCAGACCTGAAGGAGGATGCTCCCATCTTGGAGGAAATCCTGCCATGGGTCTCTGAGCAGGTGAACTCCGCCATCACCGCACCTGGGCTCTGGTGCTCACAGTGGCCAGGCAGCCAAGCCCAGCTTCTTATAGAACAGGACTTGAACTTGGCCTGATTATGTCTGGGGCCACTACTGTCAACAACGACGACAGCTGATTTAGACAAATTTAGGAAAAACATATTAATTTTATTAAATTTAGCTTCATTCATTGGTCAAAGCTCTCACTGTTAACTTGACTAAGACCTTTAGAAAAATGTTGTCATCTATTATTAATGGCTTTATGTAAATATTAGAAGCAAGTTAATGTTCATGGAAAAGTGATGAGAATGCTCATGTGTGATTCTAAAGTTAAGACTTTCTGTGGTTGTGGAACTAGTCATCTTTTGGACACAGCCTGCAACGAGCTGAAAAGAACTGCTCATCTCAGTTGATTTCAAAGACCAATGGTAGAAGCAGAGGTTCTTATATTAATAAGCTGCAAAACTAAGTTTGCAGACACAGAGAAAAGAAGACAGAGTAACAATAGCAATGTCTTTATGTAGATTGGTCCCTTCCATCCCCCTTCCAAGAATGGATTTCCAGAGAGTAGTTATTAATGCAACAGAATCTCTGGCTGCATTTTCCTCCAACATTCAGTTAGATGGTAGTAATGTGTCAGTGTTCATATCCTGGTTGTTGTTTTTTGTTTTTTTTAATTTATTTATTTACTTATGGCTGTGTTGGGTCTTCGTTTCTGTGCGAGGGCTTTCTCTAGTTGTGGCAAGCGGGGGCCACTCTTCATCACGGTGCACGGGCCTCTCACTATTGTGGCCTCTCTTGTTGTGGAGCACGGGCTCCAGACGCGCAGGCTCAGTAGTTGTGGCTTACGGGCCCAGTTGCTCCGCGGCATGTGGGATCTTCCCAGACCAGGGCTCGAACCCGTGTCCCCTGCACTGGCAGGCAGATTCTCAACCACTGCGCCACCAGGGAAGCCCCCATGTCCTGGTTTTGATGGTTATATTGTGGTTGTATAGGAGAATGCCCTTTGTAGGAAATACACTACGCCCTGAAGTAAAAAAAAAAGTCTCTATGAAGACTGGTCATGCCAAAGTCAACGACAAACTCTGCATAGATTCTTTCTGTTGGTACACAGTCAAATCAAGGTTTGAGCCCAGGTGAAATGATGTTTTTTGCTAGCTTTGCTTTCACCTCCTTCAGCCTCTCTTTTTTCCTCCCTCATGGGCTTTCCCTCCTTCTTGTCTTATGCCTCCTGTTGCCATCTCACCTGGAAAAGCAGGGCTGTGTCTCTCAGCACTTATGCTGTGATGGAAATGCATTTGTTAACCAGTATTAGTCTCTTTGTTTTTGTTCTTTCAAGTCTTTATCTCTAGTTTCAGACTAAAAGATGGCCTCATATTGAAGGTTGAGTAGAAAAAAACAAACTGCTGAGCTGGAGGGGAAAAAAGGCCATCTTGTCTTTCAAACATACAGGGCCTACGAATGGCCATGAAAAAGTCCAAATTCGGTCTCTTTAGGGTAGTGTTTCTTAAAGTGTGTTCTCTCGACCGTAGCAGCATCAGTGTTGCCTGGGAACTTGTTAGATATACAGACTCTCAGATCCACCTCAGACACACTGAATGAGGAACTCAGGCAGGGAGGCCAGGAATCTGGGTTTGATCAAACCCTCCAGGTGGTTCTGATGCACACTTAAGTTGGAGAACACTGGTTTTTAGGGTGTCTGGTGGGCTGAGGTGTTCGGGCTAAGCCCCTCCTTCCTCACTCCATTTACTTCTAGAACCTGAAACGCCAGGGCCTGTCAGGAACTGTGAAGGGACCAAGATTTTACCCTACTCACAGGCTGCCAGGTTACCTGCCACAGTTTCATAGATGCCAGCAGAAGACGTGAGACACGGGATGCGTGGGTCAGAGAGCAGAGGACTTTGTTACCCATAGCACGGCAAGCAGCGTGAGCCTCGTGCGTGCCTCAGCTCCCTTGTCTGCCATTTCCCGTGGGAGTGACGCACAGTGGACCAGCTGAGGCTGTTCACAGTGGGTTTGTGTCACAGCTGAGAAATCCCAAGCTTAGAAAATGCCCCATATAAAGAAGGCAGCGAGTAAAGCTGCCCAACCTTTGCCCCACAGGGAAACATCTCTTTAGTGTTCTGGTCAGGAAGCAAATCTGTCCTCTGCCCCTGAAAGAAACACTGTCTCTATTTCCTAAGCCTATTTGCTGTGCAAACGTCTTGCAGAAGATAGTCCAGAACAAGAGCTGTCAATGCCTCTTCACAAGAGGCAGAGAAACAAGTGCGAGAGCCTGTGGTCTCCCAAGACCCAGCTCCCCGTCCCAACTTTACGAAAGGAACCAGTATAAGAGTTTATACCTTAGTTCTATGTATATTTAGGTCAACCCTATGAATTGGGTAACATTATTGTTTCCATTTTTTAGATGATGAAAGTGAGGCATGGAGAGCTTAAGTAGACAGCCCACCCTGAGGCTGCTTAGCTGATAGCAGAGTCCAAATACGAACTTGGGTGTCTGATACCAGAGTTTACATGAGCTTCTGTGTTTTATAAAACCACAAGTACTTTCAATCACCTAAAATATACCTCCAGGTATTATTCATTTTTACCTGACTTCTAACCGTTAATGTGTAATATCTCCTCCCATTTCTCATAAATTTGACCTATTTCGGCTGTAAACCTTAAATATGATGCACACTTTTTTCTTTTTTAATTAATGATATAAATTAAATAATAATGTAATAATTGGGTCCTTGACAAATAGCGGCAGTCTCTAAATTATAAATATGGTACGTACTACAAGTTTACTTATTAAAGTCTCTTGGAACTTTGCATGTATTTACAAAAACAATGTTATAAATCTTACTTAGGGTTGTTAGAACTTGCAGGTAGCAAGATGATATAGTAAGGAGTCTCCTAAGTACTTGATATCTTAGTCAAGGCTTTTTTGGCTATACATAATAGAAACCCACATAGCAAACCTTCAGCCAAAAAGGAGACCAGGATGACTCATGGAACTCTGAGGTAAAAAAGTGTATGACTAGGTCTCAGGAGGCATGAGATCCAGGAAATGGGAAGCTGCCGGGAACGTGTTTAGGGCTGTGTGACTTCTCACTGTGCTATCTTTTCATTCTTTCTTGTTCTCAGGAATGGTTTCCCCTGCTTTCCCATGGCCCTGGTGGAAGATGGTCACTCTCTAAATGAAGCCCTCCAAAACGTACACATCTTCCTGGGTCTTACGATGCTAAAGACAGTGACATACCTCTGAGTTTCAGTCCCAAGTTTCCAGAAGAGAAAATCTGGTTGGCCAAGCCAGGTCAGGTTGCTGAGGTCTAAAGGGGCTCTTTGTCGCCTGAGTTATAGACCACTGAGAAGTGGAAAGAGAGTCAGTAGGTGGAGACCCAGAAGATGCCCGTCATCCCTAACAAAGATGGAGGGTGAGGTGTAGGCACAAGAGAGGGGACAGGGCACGCAGGGTGTGCTTGAGTCAGCAGGGCACATCCACTCACCCTGGTCGCTGTCTACACTCTGCCCAGTGCAGGAGGAAGGCGAGAAAACTGCCTGGTAGCCCTGATACATTTCTTCCCTAATGTGTGTGCTCTCAGGGGCGAAGGTCAAAGGAGGGAAAGAGGCTCATTTCATTTACCTTCAGGTCGTAGGTGTTTCAAGACGATTGTAATGTTTGCACTTTATCTACAAATAGCTCATGAGTTAATTTTGACTCTTGTTGTAGGATTTGGATCGAAATCTGAGCAGACTCACAGCTTCATTTGAAAAAGCAATAGCCAAGAAAGTCCGGTGTCAAGAAGAGGTGAACCAAACCAACAAAACTATCGAACTGGCTAACAGACTTGTCAAGGAACTTGAGGCAAGTTATCCTTTTCTTCCAAAATTCTAACTGAAATATTCAGAATCAGCTTTGGGGGATTTTATCTTTATTTGTGGTCAATAAGGACTAACTAAACATGGAATCAACAACAAAGGGGAATAATCATCATTCACACAGTAGTTCTAGCTTACCGAAAGGAATAAGTGATGGATTCTGTGTGTTTTTCAGGGTATAGCCATGGACTCAGTGGTTTTCCTAAGATCTGTTATAAACTCAGGGCAGCTGTTAGATAACAGAGGTCTGAATCTTTTAGTACACATTTGCAATTGAGTTCTACCAATAAGACATTACCTCAAGCTAAGCCTGCTTGGTTTATTGGTTTTCTTTGACATCTTTTTACAGGTGACTGATACGCTAATGTTAATAGTTATTCCATTAAATAAAGATTTTTAAAATCTCATTAACTTTCTCTACTTGGAACATGAGTGGTAGAAAAACATATGGCCCTTGACATCAGTAAGTCACAGATCTTTTTGCTCTCCCATGTCTAATATATTCAGACAGTGGAATAGTATTTGACCATAAAAAGGATTGAATTACTGATACATGCTGCAATGTGGACTAACCTTGAAATATCATGCTCAGTAAAAGAAGGCAGACACAAAAGGCCACATGTTTTATGATTCCATGTATAGTAAATGGCCAGAATAGGTAAATCTATAGAGACAGAAAGTAGATTGGTGGTTGCCAGGGGTTGGGCAAGGGGGCAGGAGTTTGGGAGTGACTGCTAATGGGAATAGAGTTTCTCTATTGTGTGAGGGAAACATTTTAAAATTACTAGGGATGATGGCACGGATCTGTGAATATATTAAAAACCACGCAGTTGAATACTTGAAAGAATGAATTTCATGATATGTGACTTAAATCTCAATAAAACTGTTATTTTTCATTTAAGTGCTACCTAAAAATATGGAACTGCACTATTAGAAATGCATTTACTAGTATTTTTTTGAGGATCTATGTTCATCAGTGATATTGGCCTGTAGTTTTCTTTCTTTGTGACATGTTTCTCTGGTTTTGGTATCAGGGTGATGGTGGCCTCATAGAATGAGTTGGGGAGTGTTCCTCGCTCTGCTGTATTTTGGAAGAGTTTGAGAAGGATAGGGGTTAGCTCTTCTCTAAATGTTTGATAGAAGTCACCTGTGAAGCCATCTGGTCCTGGACTTTTGTTTATTGGAAGATTTTTAATCACAGTCTCAATTTCAGTGCTTGTGATTGGTCTATTTATATTTTCTTTTTCTTCCTGGTTCAGTCTTAGAAGGTTGTGCTTTTCTAAGAATTTGTCCATTTCTTCCAGGTTGTCCATTTTATTGGCATAGAGTTGCTTGTAGTAATCTCTCCTGATCCTTTGTACTTCTGCAGTGTTAATTGTTACTTCTCCTTTTTCATTTCTAATTCTATTGATTGCAGTCTTCTCCCTTTTTTTTCTTGATGAGTCTGGCTAATGGTTTAACAATTTTGTTTATCTTCTCAAATAACCAGCTTTTAGTTTTATTGATCTTTGCTATCGTTTCCTTCATTTCTTTTTCATTTATTTCTGATCTGATCTTCATGATTTCTTTCCTCCTGCTAACTTTGGGAGATTTTTTGTTCTTCCTTCTCTAATTGCTTTAGGTGTAAGGTTAGGTTGTTTATTTGAGATGTTTCTTGTCTCTTGAGGTAGGATTGTATCGCTATAAACTACCCTCTTAGAATGGCTTTAGCTGCATCCCATAGGTTTTGGGTCATCATGTTTTCATTGTCATTTGTTTCTAGGTAGTTTTTGATTTCCTCTTTGATTTCTTCAGTGATCTCTTGGTTATTTAATAGCGTATTGTTTAGCATCCATGTGTTTGTATTTTTTAAGATTTTTTTTCCTGTAATTGATATCTAGTCTCATAGCATTGTGGTCAGAAAAGATACTTGATACGATTTCAATTTTCTTAAATTTACCAGGGCTTGATTTGTGACCTGAGATATGATCTATCCTGGAGAATGTTCCATGAGCACTTGAGAAGAAAGTGTATTCTGTTGTTTTTGGATGGAATGTCCTATAAATATCAATTAAGTCCATCTTGTTTAATGTATCATTTAAAGCTTGTGTTTCCTTATTGATTTTCACTTTGGATGATCTGTCCATCGGTGAAAGTGGGGTGTTAAAAGTCCCCTACTATGATTGTGTTACTGTCAATTTCCCCTTTTATGCTGGAGAGGGTGTGGAGAAAAAGGAACCCTCTTGCACTGTTGGTGGGAATGTAAATTCATACAGCCACTATGGAGAACAGTATGGAGGTTCCTTAAAAAAAATAAAAATAGAACTACCATACGACCCAGCAATCCCACTACTAGGCATATACCCTGAGAAAACCATAATTCAGAAAGAGACATGTACCACAATGTTCATTGTAGCTCTATTTACAATAGCCAGGACATGGAAGCAACGTAAGTGTCCAGTGACAGATGACTGGATAAAGAAGATGTGGCACATATATACAATGGAATATTACTCAGCCATAAGAAGAAACGAAATTGAGTTATTTCTAGTGAGGTGGATGGACCTAGAGTCTGTCATACAGAATGAAGTAAGTCAGAAAGAGAAAAAGAAATACTGTATGCTAACACATATATATGGAATCTAAGAAAAAAAACAATTAATGGTTCTGAATAACCTAGGGGCAGGACAGGAATAAAGACGCAGTCGTAGAGAATCGACTTGAGGACGCGGGGAGTGGGAAGGGTAAGCTGGGACGAAGTGAGAGAGTGGAATATATATATATACACTACCAAATGTAAAAGAGATAGCTAGTGGGAAGCAGCCACATAGCACAGGGAGATCAGCTCCGTGCTTTGTGACCACCTAGAGGGGTGGGATAGGGAAGGTGGGAGGGAGATGCAAGAGGAAGGAGATATGGGGATATATGTATATATATAGCTGATTCACTTTGTTATAAAGCAGAAACTAACACACCCTTGTAAAGCAGTTATACTCCGATAAACATGGTAAAAAAATAAAATTAAAATTAAAAAAAAGAAATGCATTTGGCTGAAGGTGATAGAAAAGTTGATTTACAGTGGCTTAAACAAATGGGAGTTTTTCACATATTAAAAAAATTCCAGAGGTAGACCATTATCAGTGTTGATTCAGGTAATTAGTGATCAGACCCCTAATCTCTGTACAGCCTTCTGCTGCTCCATACTTAGCATGTGTCCATTCACCCTCACGCATGTTGCAGCCTGGTCACCGATGGATGCTACACCTTTAGATTCAGGCAAGAGAGAAGAATCTGTAGCAGCTGGATTCTTCTCCTTTCATAACAAAAACTGAAGTTTTCCTGGCAACCCCTTAAGCAAACTTAACTAAAGCACTTAACTTTCTTTAGCCAGAACTAGAGTGACCACACCTAGCTGCAAAGAAGGCAGGGAAACTGAGAAATGGGGTGATCATAATCAGCTTAGCCAGTCACAGTTCATCCCAGGGGGCTGGACACATTAACCCTCATTTCAGAATCAGAGTTCTCTTACAAAGAAAGAAGGGAGAAATGTAAGGTACAATGGGTGGGGCTGGGTGATAGCCTTATTTCTTATAAATAGAGTAGACTTTTAAAAATCTAATTTAGGGCTTCCCTGGTGGTGCAGTGGTTGAGAGTCCGCCTGCCGACGCAGGGGACGCGGGTTCGTGCCCCGGTCCGGGAAGATCCCACATGCGCGGAGCGGCTGGGCCCGTGAGCCATGGCCACTGAGCCTGCGCGTCTGGAGCCTGTGCCCCGCAACGGGAGAGGCCACAGCAGTGAGAGGTCCGCGTACCGCAAAAAAAAAAAAAAAAAAAAAATTAAGTCCATTCATGTTACCACTCTCTCAGAATTCCCAGGTAACTAATTGTCTCACTCAAAGTACAGTCCAAAGGTTTTACGTGGCCTACAGGGCCCTCCGTGCTCTGGCTCCTGGACACCTCTGTCCTTGCTTCTGCCACCTTCCCTCTGGCTCCATCTTCACTCTTCCTCACCCTGCAAGTCACTCTCCTACCTCATAATCGTTGCCTTTTTCCTCCGTGTGGCTCCCGCACTTCTTTCAGATGTCTGCTAAAAGTTCTCCTTATCACACGGTTTTCCCTGACCTCCCTATGTTAAACAGCATTCACCTTGCCCCCCGCATACACACACACACACACACACACACACACACACACACACACACACACACACACACACACACACACACACACACACACACACAGCCACACACACACAAACCTGTAGCTCTTTCCACTTCCTCTGCTTTATTATTTTTTGATAGCATTTACGATCACATGGCCCACGCTTGTATATGTGCATATATGAACACATATACTTTTTTGTGGTCTTTTTCCCCTAACTAAAATATAAGCTCTCAAGAGCAGGAACGTCATTTGTTTTCTGCACTGCTTGATCCCAGGCATATAGAATGGTCCCTGGCACATCGTAGGTTCCAATATGTATTTGTTAAATGAATGAATAGGTGAGTTTTGGGAGCCTCCTGTGTTGAAAAAACATTCTGGAGCCCTTTGAAGACTCATTTTTCTTAGATCAGTTGAGAAATTCCACAGCTTCTAGTGGAGTTTATACCCACTTCCATTCAAAGTGATAAGATCTAGGCAGTTTGAAGTGTTTACGGTTTACGAGGTACCTGAGGAAAAGAAAAAGTGCCGCTGAATTAGACTTACTTGAAGTAGAGAATGTCTGAAAGTTTTATCAAGGTAAAAACAGGCTTTACCTTGTATCTCTAGCACACAACAGTGTCTTCCAAAGGTTTTATTTATTCATGATGATTTAGAAAAGGAGAGGAAAAAATGGTTGAATAATGTTAACTAACAAAAAAAATACATATATGTGTGTGTGTATATAATATATATATTTTAAAGGATTAATTGAAAATGTCAGACCTTTTCCTTTGAGGATAAATTCTTTCTGACTAGAACAGGAGACAGTTAACCTCTGAAAAACACCAAGACTGATGATTTTGTCTATATAGCATTGACCTGGAAGCTATAGTCTCAACCATTCAGACTAATAAATCAGGCAATTTATATTTAATCATTAAGTAGCTCTGGAGCTGAACAGCTGTTCAAAATTAGAAATGGGTCACCCCAGCCAGGATGACATTACAGGCAATCTATAATGCATTAGAATAAAATTATAGTGATTTTTAACTGTCTAGAAATTTATTACAGGACATGTTCCAACTCTTAAACCCTTGTTAGCCAGTGTCAGTAATGATTTATGTTGCGTGGGTGGTATAGTGAAATTATTGACGATTTCAATCGCCGGTAAGTCTATGTTTAGTAAATCTTCAAATTTCAAAGCTGTTTTGGAGAATGAGGTGGGTGCCCTTTATTGTTTATCATCTACTAACCAAAGACAACAAAAGTGGAGGGAAAGCAAATGAGAGATTCTTCTTCAAAATTAATGGATATATTATCTGTAGCTGAAGAAGGAAAGTAATAAATTCTATAAAGAGGGCAAGGGAGTTGAAGTTCTCTAGTGTGTAATTATAGAGCTAACTTGGGGTGATCTTTATCGAGCAAAGCAGATTATCTTAAAATAGCTTTCATAACCATTGTCACCTGCTAGTTTCATTACCTCAGTGTTAGGGGTATTGTGATGGCTTGCAGAGAACTGGCGTTGCACTCTGCTCTGACATACATTGTTTTTGCTTTCTGTGGTCTGTCTCTCCTCTTTGATGAGTAAAGCTAAATTCCACAGGGTTCTTCATTGCTTGTACTATCAGTTTGCTGGGTGTTTTTTTCAGTTCCTATTAATTTACATGTTCTTAGAATGTGGTATTAAATTTTAGCATGCATTGAAACCAAATGAATTAGTGAAGTATTCTGCAGTTCAGTCAATCCATAGATACTCATTGCAGTTTTAGTCAAATCCAATATTAAGGGATCCACATACTTAACCCGGAAATCAGATTTTAAATGGCTAGCCAACTAGATATAAGGATTTGAACAGCATTCCCCGAGCATACTGTCTTCAGAGCTAGTGAAGTCCTCCTGGTTTCCATCTTTTTTACATGGGCTGTAAGTTCTTTCACTGATTGAGCGATTATACTATAAAAATAACCTGAGTTTAGTAACTACCAGCACTATTCTTTAATTTACAGAATCCTTGTTAGGTGGCTCTTTAAACTTTGTTTTAATTAATTGACATAACTGGTGTTTGTCATTTTCCTTTTTTTGTAATCAGCCCATGGCCCAAATGTTTAAGATCATGTTTGCTTAGGGTGGTGTAGTAACATTGCTGAAAATCAGGAATGATGGAGAGCATCCAAGCTGCCATTAAAAATCCTAACATCACTCAGTCTTGGCCACAGCTCTTGGTCCTCTACTCCTAGAGGGAGAGGAGAGTGACTGTCAGCCTTTTAAGAAGGACCTCAGTCATAATTAGAGTTCGGGCATCCAACAAAAAGGAGATGTTAAAGATCTAATGTCATGTTGCCGTAAACTCCACTGAAGATACTATGAGAGCACCTTCATAATGATGGGTCACATGTATGAACGATTATCATGGTCATGCCATCCAGTCATGTTCTGTTCCTTCTCAAGGCTGTGCAGAGTGACCTAGACGTAAACTGAGGAATAAGGTAATTACTTTAAACGTTTCTTGAGTTGCTGCTCACCCTGCAGTTTCATCGGAGTAATCTTATCTTTCAGTCAGAGAAGATTCGCTGGGGTCAGTCTGTTCAGTCCTTCGAAGCTCAAGAGAAGACGCTCTGTGGAGATGTTCTCCTTATGGCGGCATATGTGTCTTACGTTGGATCCTTTACACAGCAGTATCGCCAGGAACTGGTAGACTGCAAGTGGGTTCCCTTTCTTCGACAGAAGGTAAGATCAGTTCCTAACCCTAGCCACACTTAGAAGCATCATACAGAAATTTCAGTAGTAAAAACAGTATATGTACCAGGCTTTTTTGTATCTCTGTAATCTCAACTGACTTGAAATTCTAGTATTGAAGGAGATGTTTCTTGTGTGTTGCAGTTTTTCTTATTTTAATGATGGTTTCAACCAGGAGATGGAAAATAGAAAAATTATTTGTATGAACCATAGAGATGTAGTTGGAAAACTGCTTTTAACAAAACTGTTAACTGAAATCAAAGTTATCATGTTAGCATATAGCATGAATCTTTTTGTTTTGTTAATAATACTACAGGCTATTTGTTGAAAATCTTTTTCATGACTACTTTCAGATGAAAAGTGTAGCACTTGTATATAAGTATAAAAATAGCTTATCCTCAATTTGAAAATTCAAACCCATAAGCAAAATGAAATCATAGATGAGGGAGATTTCAAGTCGTCTAGTTTAAGATCATCCTTGTACAAAGGAGAAAACTGAGACACGGAAGTTTAAATGACTTGATAAGGTCATAAATGATAGGAAACCAGGCCACTGTTTTCTAAGCTGCACTGTGTTATCTCACTTGATTAAAGTAGGTTTTTCACTTACATATCTAGCCCTTAAGAAATCCTAAATCTCTCTGTGTACTTGTGTTCTATGTTGGTAATTATGCCTCAATTTTCACAATAGTTGTTTTCATGACATAAATACATGCCAATGGAATTTCTGCAAATTAAAATTAAATATTGAATATTTTGGAGAAAGCTTGTTATTAAAGGCATCCCATAATTAATAATTGTAAAAGAAAAATCATTTTGTAACTAAATCATTTAATATATCTGTAGTATCAAGCCATATTTTTATATGGAAGATTTTTAAAAAGAGGTCATATGTATTACCCCCTGAATGTTCAGGGTTTTCTTTAAGTATTTCTGCCATAAAATATGCCTTTTATATAAGAGGATAAAGCGTTCTGGTAATTTTGTCCACCTCCTACTGCATTGTGACTTTCAGAAGGTGTCAGCTATCTAATTCTTCTCTCTTTTTCGTCAGTCTCATCTTCTCCAAACTTTAATCCTCTACATGGGTGTCTTGGTCTGGGTTGCCCTATGACTACTTCACATTGATGACTGTCCTCTTTTGTGGTCCTCTCTGCATTCTCCACCATCGATAAAGTTTTCTCATTCTTTCCACAATTATAGGGAAATTCATTTCCTGATGTACAAACTATTGAACGTCACATTGTCTTCTTATTGTTACAATTACTCTTCACTTTGGATCGTGTAATAGTATTAACGGCCTGAACTTAGGCTATCAGTCATTTTGCATTTTTTAAATTGAAAACTTGCCTTCTCAAATTTAAGTTTTAAAATTGAGTCTTGGGCTTCCCTGGTGGTGCAGTGGTTGAGAGTCTGCCTGCTGATGCAGGGGACACGGGTTCGTGCCCCGGTCTGGGAAGATCCCACATGCTGCGGAGCGGCTGGGCCCGTGAGCCATGGCCGCTGAGCCCTGCACATCCGGAGCCTGTGCTCCACAACGGGAGAGGCCACAGCAGTGAGAGGCCCGCGTACCGCAAAAAAAAAAAAAATTGAGTCTTAATTGCTGGTATTGCATTCTTTACTGTATGTGTTTCTGGGAAGTTTCCCATCAATCAATTTATATGTTCCCATTGACTTAAAATTCCAAATGTGGAGTTCCATGAAGATAACATTTTGTTTTGAAGAATAAAATAAAATTAATTGACTTATCCAAACTGTCTAAACATTCTAAACATATAGCCAAAGCAAAAATTATAATTTTCTGATGCTCTATGCTAAACAAACATTCATTTTGACTATGGGCCTGTGTTTCACTGTGGGCCCACAGTTCTCAAGACCCCCATGTCTGTTTTCAGTCATCCCAATGCTCTCCCCTTTCCTCTTGAGCATGTAGGCATCATGCTGAATGAGAAACAGACCTTCCAATGTGACCAGCTTACTCACACTCATCTCTGGGCAGAGCTATGCTAAAGGAAGAAAGATTCCAAATTGTATAAATGACATCCTTTTGGAAGAGACTTTTCTGTCTCCAGGACCCCTGGCAGAAAGTGCTACATAAAACCTAAAAAATGTCTGTCCTATGGAATGAAGGTTTCCAGTTTCTGAGCTACTTACCTTCTACTCCTTCTAGATTCAGTCACAGCAAAGTGGAAAGACAGTCACATCTTTATGAACATGTGCCAGGGTCCAAGAGGAGCTGCCATTACTTATTCATGTTAATTTTTTGATGAATTTTCCTTCAGCAGTGTTCCCTTATCCTGCCCTCCCAAGAAGCAACTCCTCTCACTGCTCCACAGTATAGAGGGTATTTTCTTACCCTATTGCCCTCCTGAGTATCTCTGGCTTGTCAGTTTGACTTGGGTGTCCTGAGGATTACAACAGTTTGTAAATTAACCAGTCAACAAGTGACTGTGATTTATGTCATTTTAAAAATCTCTAAACTAAGCATGTCATTTATTAACGACCTGTTGACATATTTAAGGTAACCTTGGAGAGAAAACTCTTATAAAGTAAGACAGCAATCCTTAATGTGTTCCTAGAAATGAAGACTTTATATTCTAAATGCGTCAAAACTCAAAAATCGAATGAACAAATTGAACTCAGTTCAAATCAGAATTTCAAGGAGAATTATATTTTAACTTGACCCGGTGATTCTAAAGTTTGCTGGAAGAATATATTTTTAACAACACCAACATAATTTTGGAATAGAACGGGAAGAGGGCACTTATCCTTCAAGATATTAAAATATATTCTAAAGCTAAATAATTACAGCAAAGTGGTTCTTCAAGGGAAGTAGAAAACGAGAATAGAATAGAGTTCAGAAGCATTTAAGGATGTAGAGAGATATTTGATATGTTTAATGTATGGTAATGTATAAACTCCCACAACTGCGTCTGTCACCTCCCAGCATTTCTACTCCTATACTGTCTTCCCTCCTGATGCTGTAAGATGGTACTTCTGTTTAAGGCCAGCCGTTCGGGTTGTATTCTACTTTCCATCCCCTTTCCCTTCCTTGAGGACAATTCTAGACAGCTTTTCCCCTCTTTGTCATCAGAAATTTTTCTGTCTCAACTAATTCATTACTAGATCGTTCCCACCAGCATTCAAACTTACAGTTATATCAGTTATTCCTCGCATTAAAAAAGAATATACCAGTGAATTTCTCTTTGATGCCCCCTGCCCCTCCAGCTACTCCTTCATTTCTCTGCTCTCATTTACAGTCATCACTTCAGAAGAGGAATGTACATTCACTGTCTGTAAATCCTCCCTCCATATTTCTCAGTCACTCCAGAGAGGCTTTTGTCCCCGCTGCTCCACCAAAATGCCTCTTGTCAGATTTTGCTACCACGTTGCTAAGTTGAGTCGTTTGTTCGCCATTCTCATGTACTTAACTGAATTTGCTGCACTTGAGCAATCCATCCTCCCATAAATACTTGCTTCACTTGATTCTAAGGAATCACCCTCCCCCATCTTCCTTATACCTCACTGGTCAATTTTTCTCAGACTTCTTTTTTGATTTTTTTTTTCCTCTTCTCCCCAATCTCTTAATGTTGAAATGACCCAAACTTCAGTCTTTGAACTGCTTTTTACTAGGTTCATGGCTTTATTTTTGTATTTTTTTTAAATTGAAGAATAGTTGATTTACAATATCGTGGTAATTTCAGGTGTACAGCACAGCAATTCATATATATATATATTCCTTTTTAGATTCTTTTCCCTTTTATTACAAAATATCAAGTATAGTTCCCTGTGCTAAGGTTCATGGCATTAAATGCCACCTGGATACCACTAACTCCTGCAGCCCAGACAGTGGCATCTTCACTTCTGTGTCTGAAAGATGTTTCAAATATAGAACGTCCAAGCTGAAATCCTTATCTTCCCCCTAAAACTTCTTCTACCTACGTATTCCTGATTTGTTTAATGGTAGGCCCATCCTTTTGTTAGCTCAGGCTTGAAAACCCTGGAGTCATTTTGTTGTCACTCTTTTTCTGACACCTACATCCAGTCCATCTAGGAAATTCTGTAGGCCGCACCTTTAAAATATATTCAGAATCTGACCACTTTTCACCACCTTCACCACTTCCATCCTGGGCCAAGTCATTATCTTCCTCTTCAGTTAGTGTGAAAACCTCCTAACTGGTTTCCCTGCTTCTACATTCGTGGCTTCTCTCCAAAATCGTAGCTCAACATATCAGCCAGTGTGACCCTTTAAAAATGCAAGTCAGATTAAGTGAATTTTCTTCTAAAATCCCTCTAATGACTCCCCATCGCACTCAGAGCAAAAGCTAGAAACCCTCCAGAGGCTTATAAAACCCTATGTGATTTGGCCCTGTTCTCTCTCTTTGTCTTATTACCTGTTATGCCTTTCCTCACTACTCTGCTCTAATCTCACCGGCCACCTTCCTTGAATATGCCAGATATGCTGCAGCCTCAGGACCTTTGCACTAGCCGTTTCTTCTGTCTTGAAGTACCTTCCCTGAGGACATAACGTTGTCCCACTCCCTTCCATCAATCAGGTCTTTGTTCAAACAACAGCTTCATATCCCTAGATGCGACTACAACCTTCATCCCTCAGCATGCTTCATTCTGCTCCATATGTTTCACCATAACATTCATTACTTTCTAATACGTTATCTCATTTATAAAATTGTTACGGTTAATATCTTTTCCCTCCCCCAGAGAAGATGTAAGATCCATGGAAGCAAGTATTTTGCATGGTTTGTTTACTGTTCCATCCTAGAATGGTGCCTGGAGCATTGTGGATGTTCAGTATTCCTTTTCATTGAGATATAATTTGTATACCATACAATTCACCCATTTAAAGTATACAATTCAGTAGTGTTTGGTGTATTCATAGAGCTGTGCAACTGTCGTCACAGTCAATTCTAGAGCATTTTCATCACTCCGAATATAAACCCTACACCCATTAGCTATCACCCCAGTCACCCCATTCTTACTGGGCTTATACAACCACTAATCTATTTTATGTCTCTAAAGATTTCCCTGTTTGGAACATTTCATATGAATGAACTCATAAAATATGTGGTATTTTATGACTGACTTCTTTCATTAGCACATTTTTAAGGTTCATTCACGATGTAGCCTGTGTCAGTATTTCACTCCTTTTTATGACTGAATAATATTCCTTAGATGGATATACCACATTACATTTATCCATTCGTCAGTTGATGGGCATTTTTGTTGTTTCTACTTTTTGATTATTATGAATAATGTGGCTATGAACATTTGAATTATTCATGTACAAATTTTTTGTGTGGACATGTTTCATTTCTCTTTGGTACATACCTAGGAGTGAAATTTTCTAAGCCATATGGTAACTCTATGTTTAATCTTTTGAGGAACTACCAGACTACCAATACATACTTTAAAATAAATGTGTGCTTAAATGTACATTGTGTATCAGTGGGGGAAGTAATGGATTATTCAATAAATGGTGATAGAACAACTGACCAACCATTTGGGCAGAAATACAGCTAGGGCTCTCCTTCACGGCTTCATGTTTAATAAAAAGAGCTCCAAGTGATTTAAGTGTTAGAATGTGAAATAACTTAGAAACTGTAGATGAACTGATGTATAATTATAAAATGGACAATACAGATGAACATTACAGAATTAGTGAGGGGCCATATTGTAACCCCATATAATAAGCTAAGAAAAGAAGTTTGAACTTAATCCGAGGCATGGGGAGTCATTGAAGGATTTTAAGCAGGTCTATGACATGATCAGATTATTCATTTGAAAGCTCACACTGGCCACAGAGGGAACAGGACTTGGAGGGGGAAGAGACTATCGTTATCTGTTAGAATGGCAGTCCAGAAGACAATAAACTGAACAAAGTGATGAGAGTAGACGTGGCAAGCCGGGGAGTGATTCCAGAGGGGGCAAGGAAGAAGAGTTGATGAAACAATGCAGTGGATTGATGGGGAGAAAGTAAATATATGAAGGTGCTATTCCCTCAGATTAAAATTAGTTTGAGAGGACTTCCCTGGTGGTGCAGTGGTTAAGAATCCGCCTGCCAATGCAGGGGACACGGGTTTGAGCCCTGGTCCGGGAAGATCCCACATGCTGCAGAGCAACTAAGCCTGTGAACCACAACTACTGAGCCTGCGCTCTAGAGCCCGCGAGCCACAACTACTGAGCCCGAGCGCCACAGCTACTGAAGCCCATGTGCCTTGAGCCCATGTGCTCCTCAAGAAGAGAAGCCACCACAATGAGAAGCCCGTGCACCGCCACGAAGAGTATCCCCCGCTCGCCGCAACTAGAGAAAGCCCTTGTGCAGCAACGAAGACCCAACACAGCCAAAAATAAATAAATAAAATAAAATTTTTAAAAAATTAAAAAAAAAGTATTTCAAAGGAATTTGGGGGCTTTAGAAAGTGGTGACATTACATTATTAAAAACATGTATGTAAGATAAGGCTTAAAAAAATAAAATACAGTACAATTTGAGAGAAAAGACAAAGAGTTTGGTTTTAGAAACATTGTGGTGTCTTTGAAACATTCAAGTGTCAATAACCAGTAGAGAGCTGGACAAGAGTGTTATTGGATGGGAGTCATATCTGGGAGTCATTGATACAAGGTAGTTCTTGGAACTATAGGTGTGGTGAGATCTTCTAGGGAAGAGGTTTAGAGCAAAGGGAGCTGAGTCAGTGCTGACATGTAAACAGGAAGTCGAGGAAGTTGAAGAAGGCGCAGTCAGAGACTGGAGAAGCCCCAGGCAAGAATGCTGCCATAGGAGATAAAGAGTAGAAACATGGGGATGGTCAGTGATGCCAAAGCCATAGAGACAAGTGAGAAAAGATCTAAGAACTAAAAGTGTCATCAGACTTGGTAATGTGAAGGTCTTTTGTGACCACGAAGGTGTAACAAGCCAGAAGCCTGAGTTATTCAGGAAGTGAGGAAAGGAGGCAGAAAAAGCAGATTGTTCTTGTAGGAATTTGCCTGTGAAGAGAAGGAGATGAACAGAAGTGCCTAGTTAGAGACATGAAGTAAGTGAAGGGTTTGTTTTTTCAGTATGAATGAGACTAGAGCACGTTTCTATGCTTCCACAGAAGGAATGGAAAAGGAATTGCTGATGATAAAAGGGGGAAGAGGCCTGATCCATCAGAAATTGGGAAGAAGGGATCAGAATAGAGGAAAATGGAATGGCCCTCAGGTAGAAGACGCAAGACTCCTTCAACTTAGGTGGGAGGGAAGGAGACAAAGGTGGGCACAGGGAGAGATACTGATACAGGGAAAGAAAGCTGATGTAGTCATAGCTGCTGGTCTCTCTTCTCTCAGGGAAGCTGGAAATTGCAGTGCCAGCTGGCCAAAGATAAGAAAATTGAAACTCAAAGAACGCTGTGAGGAGGGTGGTGAAAACATCAAAAATACCCATCGAGAGCAGTTGGAGAGTAGATGTGAAGTGTTGCCAAGCAGCTTTAGGAAACCAAAGATGAATTTGGAAAGGATAAATTTGTAGTCACAGTAATAAAGCTTTCATCAGCAATACTCACAGTCCTGGAGCAGAAAGAGAAGACAGAGAATGTTTATTCCAGCCAGGGTACAAGAGTTATAGGCAGATAAGCCAGAAGGAAAAGAAGACAGGGACGGTCAGTCGTGTGATAGTCAGAAAAATGATCAAGGAAAGGAAGGCTCTGTTTAGGTTCGGTAGAGATGTGAGTGTAGTTAAAAGTTAATGGTTACAATGTCCGTTGCAGCACTGTTTACAGTATCCAGGACATGGAAGCAACCTAAGTGTCCATCAATAGATGAATGGATAAAGAAGATGTGGCACATATATACAATGGAATATTACTCAGCCATAAAAAGAAATGAAATTGAATTATTTATAGTGAAGTGGATGGACCTAGAGTCTGTCATACAGAGTGAAGTAAGTCAGAAAGAGAAAAATAAATACCGTATGCTAATATACATATGGAATCTAAAAAAAAAAAAATGGTTCTGATGAACCTAGGGACAGGACAGGAATAAAGACGCAGACATAGAGAATGGATTTGAGGACACGGGGAGGGGGAAGGGTAAGCTGGGACGAAGTGAGAGTGGCATGGACATATATGCACTACCAAATGTAAAATAGATAGCTAGTGGGAAGCAGCCGCATAGCACAGGGAGATCAGCTCGGTGCTTTGTGACCACCTAGAGGGGTGGGATAGGGAAGGTGGGAGGGAGACCCAAGAGGGAGGAGATATGGGGATATATGTATATGTATAGCTGATTCACTTTGTTATACAGCAGCAACTAATACAACATTGTAAAGCAATTATATTCCAATAAAGATGTTAAAAAAATAAAGTGGTTAAACATATGATAGGGTTTCTCAAAAAACTAAATGTAGAATTACCTTATAATCCAACAGTTCCACTCTGGGGCATCTACTACCCAATGGAAGTAAAAGCAAGGACTCAAACAGATACTTGCGTGTTTGTTAATAGCAGCATTATTCACAATAGCCAAAATGTAGAAGAAATCCAAGTGTCCATCAGCAGATGAATGGATAAAGAAAATGTAACGTATACACACAGTGGAATATTATTCAGTCTAAAAAAGGAAGGAAATTCTAACGCATGCTACAACTTGGATGGACATTGCAGATGTTATGTTAAGTAAAATAAGCCAGTCATAAAAGGACCAATATTGTATGATTCCACTTATATGAGGTACCTAGAATTGTCAGCTTCATAGAAAAAGAAAGTACCCTGGTAGTTGCCAGGGGCTGGGGGCAGGGGGTAACGGGAGTTACTGTTTAATAGGTATGAGGTTTCAGCTTGGGGAGATGAAAAAATTCTGGAGATGGATTGTAATGGTGATTGCGCAACCGTGTGAATGTACTTAATATCACTGAACTGTACACATTAAAATGACGAATTTTATGATATGTAGGTTTTGCCACAATGAAAAATAGGTGATGGGTAAAGGACTGCATGTCTTAATGCTATTGGTAAGAGTAAATATTATGTTTAAAGGTATGAGAGAGGTATAGATAATCATGGTTAAAGAATTGGGTATTAGATGTTTAGATTTCAATAATGAAACAGTTTCAGATTATTACAAGGTCTGGGATAGCATTTCCATCTAAAGAAGGAGATGGTGTAATACCCTTCCAAAATATACCAACATCATTGAGGGTGTGGGGTATGCAAGGGAGACTAGGCATGTGGGTGTCGTGTGATCTTCCCAGCGGGTTCTGATATTTTCCCCTCCCTCTGCCTCCTCCCCCAGAATGCTAGAGTGGAAAGGAAATGTAGAGCTTTGGCATGAAGGATGTCAAGGCTGGAGAGTGGATTCGTCATCTCCACGAGCACTGAGGTTGTCACAGATTGATAGCCAAACTTGGAAAGTGAGAAGGACCAGTGGCTAAGGCTTTAATATGAGGAGGATACCATAGAGGATTGTAGAGCTGGACTCCATGGGCCTCAGAGGTGGCAGTTTTCCTCAAGGACGGAAGAGCTGTGGTCTTGGAATGATGTGCAGGGGAGTAAGAAGAATGACTGTTACCCACACACATTTTTTTCAGTAATGGGAATATTAAGAAAATGAACTGTCTACTTAAGAAAGCTCTCAAGGGAAGTGAGACCCTAGAGCATTGGTTCTTGGACTCCAGTTTCACATTTAAATCATGTAGGAATGAACTTTGAAAACATATAGATGCCAACTGAAGTTGAATCATTAGAGATTGGGGGTGGGGGGTATGTTGGCAGCTTTGAAAGCTCTCATGTGATTCTAATATACAGCCTGGGGTTGAGAGCCACTGCCCTAGTGAAGAGCTGGGTTTTAGCTGAGACAAACAGGTAGAGGGAGCTAGAGAGTTTGGCCCAAATAGGACTAGGATACTATAGGACGTGTGGGAACAGTTGTCAGAAAGTGTGACAGTGGGGGCATGAGTTTGGAGGATGGCATGGGGAAGAAACAGAGCAGCGTGGTGGTAACTGAAAAGGACAGGGACAGTGGGCGTACGTGGCCTTGAGGGTCCAAATAAAATTGTTACCCAAAATTGTTTCCAAAGTTATCGTCTGCTAGGCAGACAAATGAAGACATGGACAGGTTCAAGGAGGCATTTGCGCTCCACTCATTAATCTGACCTGGCAGTTTATAGTCAGAGCAAATACATGGAAGTATTATACATGGAGTTAACCTTTCTAAGCTTCAGTGTCCTGAGCAAAAAGAGAGTGAGAGAGACATCTACTTGGCAGAACTCCAGTAAGACTTAAGTGAGGCAATGAACAGAGTGAAAGTATAAGAGTAAATTTTGTAAGCACTTAAAACCTTACGAATACTGGTTGTTTTGTTACCGTCATATTAAAAGAAACTGGGAGTCTTACCTCATCAGGAAGTTCCCTTTTATCCTTTGGAATATACCACTTGGTCAATTCTCAGAGGATCCTAATAGGCGTTTGGTGTTAGGATTAGTCTAGCTTGGCTCAGGGTATGTGCTTCCAACCTGTTCTTTTCCCTCTAGTAAAACTTCTTAAGAGGAGAGGCTGTTTCCCTTTTTGTTCAGCTCCATCCTGACTGACCACATGCTGCACTATTTAATGAAGCAATTAAATGGATTCTCACTGAATTGCTAGGCTGACTTTGGACTCCCTCTTCGCACTCGGTTTCTGTTTTTGCAGACTCCTTCAAGGAATTGTGCAAAGAAGAGTGGATTAAAAAGAAGATAACATATGAATTGAGGTTTATTTTCCCCACTCTAAACCTAGGTTAAAATTACTGTGAAAGTGATAACTGTATTGCAACTATCAAAAAATTTTTTGATGGAAAAATTTCTCTGTGTCACGCAACTGCCTATTTGAATATCATACTGTAAAGCAAATATCCTAAACTTTGTTTCTAAAAATTTAAGTCTCAACGTATTTTAAAGTATTTATGATATTCTATAGTGTGAGTTACCTGCTTTGTTTCCCCTACTAGGTTAAAGTGGCCATTAACAAAGGGGGACTTCTCTTTGATCCCCTGAACTGTACTCTGTACACAGTAGGTGCTCAAACAATTCAAATTGTTGAATTCAGACGCAAGATCTACACGCTTACTCTTTATAGCATCAGAAATTAAAGTTATTTTAAGCCTCTAGTTGTTTCCAGTTCTTTGTATTAAGTAGAAGTTAAGAAATTAAAGCCATGGAGTTCTTGCTAATAAGAGGATGCTTATTCTGTAAGAGAGCGATTTGCTTGTGGAGTCAGATATCAAGGCTGCTTGCTCCTATCACTAGGAGGTAGAGTTTGCTTTATTTATAAGATACCATTGTCAGTAGGAACAGTAGACATATTATGCTAACTTTTCCTATACTAACCTCACGTTGCATCCCAGCTTTATTGTGGGAATTCTTCCAGCATTCTGTTTGCTGAAGCTTTGTGGGCAACCAAGAAATCAAACCCCCTACTGCTGCTACAGCCTCCCCTGCCTACTTCGTCCAGGTCGGGCTCTTACTGCCCTCTCTTATGGAGGCATGTTTCCATGTTAGCCCCCCTACCCAGCCAGGGGACTAGTTCCTTATTCATCTTGCTGATAGTGGTGTCTCCACACATATGTAGGAGGTGCTCAGTAAACGTTTGGTCGTTGATGACTGATCGAATAAATTCCTTAATAAATTCCTTTCTAGAATCTTATTTATTTTTTGTAAAATCAGTCCACTTTTGTAAAAAACTGATGCTTATCTTTAAAACAGATTTCAAAAAAAAATAGGTTTCTTCTTTCTCTCTTTTAAAGGAGGCAAGTTTGGTTTTTTTTCTTTTGTAAAACAATTTTTTATTGAAGTATAGTTGATTTACAATATTTGTTAGTTTCAGGTATACAGCAAAGTGATTCAGTTATGTATTTATATTTTTTCAGGTGATTTTCCATTATAGGTTATTACAAGGTATTGAATATTGTTTTCTGGCTTATACAGTAAATCCTTGTTCCTTATCTATTTTATGTAACATAGTTTGCATCTGTCAATCCCGTACTCCTAATTTATCCCTCCCCCAACAACTCCCCACTTTGTAATGCTTCTCTTCACAGTCACACTGTAGACAGTTCCCTCTCAGAGGAGAGGCTGTAGTCGAAGTTGCTGGGTACCGCCACAAGCTGCCGGAGTTCCAGCGGACTGAATAGATTCCATGAACCCACCCCAGAGAGAGAAGTCATCTCTCTGTAGTGTTGATCTGTAGAAGAAAGATGAAATGCTGGAAGCAAGAGAGTGCAATGTAGCATTGCTTATGTGGGATGATTACTCCCCTGGGCAAATATTATACATTTCTGTTGTCCTGCCATCCTTGCTGGAGTCTAAATTCACTCTCACCTTGTTGGGGCTGCTATAGGTGTGTATAGAGGCCAAAGTCCATTTTGCTTGAAGCCAGACAGATGCAGGAACAAATCAGATGTTGGATGCTGCAGTTGACAGAATTCCAAGATGTGAACAGGGGGCTTATCGGGTCGAATTGTATTTCATGATGAGAGTTTTATTTGGCTTTTGAGAGTCAGGAGAATTTGTGTGTGTTCTTTGGGCTTTGGTCTGTTGTTTTCTTGTCTGTTGTGCTCTGCCACACTGACAGTTTATTGCCTTCAACTCTGATTTTAAAGGTCTCCATCCCAATAACTGAAGGCCTGGGCATGATTGCCTTGTTGACGGATGATGCCACAGTTGCCACCTGGAATAATGAAGGACTGCCCAGTGACAGAATGTCCACGGAGAACGCTGCTATCCTAACACACTGCGAGCGCTGGCCCCTGCTGATAGATCCCCAGCAGCAGGGAATTAAGTGGATCAAGAACAAGTACGGAACTGACCTGAAAATCACACATGTGGGCCGGAAAGGGTATGTGAAACCTGAAGGGTTGACTTTTTGTTGAGCTGCCGGAAATGGGTCTGACTTTTACCAAGTCCTGGCATTTCTTAGACCTCGCTGCCACTTTGAAATGTGATAGCTTGGTACGACTTGTTTATCTGCCTGCTCCCGTTTCCCATAAAGTATCTCTGTTGCAAGGGCATTTACGTTGGGTGGCATCCACTTACCTGAAGAAGAAATTAGTTGGAAGGTTAGAACAAACACTGAATGTGAGAGGAAAAATTTCCTAAGGCCAAGAATGGTAATACAATATATTATAATCCTTGTTTAGTACTTTGGCGTATGGTAACCCAAGAATTGTCAGCTGCACCTATAGGTTTAACGATGGTTCCAGTTATATTCCTGAATATATACTTCGCCTACAGTGGGTATTTAACATGGCTCAATTCCCAACAGAGTGCCTGTAGATAATTTTTCAGTCAAGCTTTACATGTCACTTTTGAGAACTGAATCTACTCTGAGATTTTCTGTCTCTCGGTCCGCATGATAGTGTTTTCTGATAAGTAGAAAGCTCTCTGGTATGTAGTTGGTCTTCAGTTAATGCGGAATAAATAATTTTAGTCATACTGATACTTCACCCCTCCATCATCTTTTGACATGTAAAATGGAATAAGGAATGTCTGCAGTCGTGCAGATAAATGGTCTCTTTGCTTATCTGAATACTTGGAGGAAATTATTTTTGAATGGAAGAGACTATTTTTGGAGAGTGGGAATGAAATAAAAAGATAGTTCACCACTTTACATGACTGAATCTAAATGTTTAAAAAATGAAAATTTGATAAAGCCACAAGGCATTTAATACAATTTTAATTTTTTTTTATCAAAAGAGGACCTATTGAGTAAATTTAAATTTATAATGTTTGGGTAGGTTACGTTTATTTCAACCTTGATTACTATCAAAAGTAAGTAATATTTACATGGACTCATTAGTTCACACTACTGAATTTCACTTGGAAAAATATAACTGAAATTTACCTGAAAATCTAATCTTTAATTTCCATGTATTCTAGTTGAAGAAAACACTACTTTACAAAATATTTAGTTTTCTCTAAGTTAGTTTGTTCCATCTAAAGTATTTACATTAAATGAAATACAGTTGAGTATAAATAATTTTGGACACTTTCCCTGTGCTCGTTTACATTTTTTCTTGATTCTGACTGAACTTTAAGGTTTTTGAATGACATTGAAACCGCGTTGGCCTTTGGAGATGTCATCTTACTTGAAAACCTTGAGGAAACGATAGATCCAGTCCTTGATCCATTGCTTGGCAGGAACACAATTAAAAGAGGAAAGTAAGTATTATTGAATTTTTAACATACATTTTGTGCTACATGTGAGTTTGATCATCAGCTTCTATTTCTTGGCCTCATAATCACGTGTAATCTATGGGAATATTCTTGGTGATGTTTCTGAGTTTCCATTCCAAGCCTCCTGCATTCTAAGACCAAAGCAACCTTGACGTGATCCAGATGTTCAGACTATTTGTTTGGTGGATTTAGATTCATGTTACGCAATTCCTGATTTATAGATTCCAAAAATGCATTGTCACAAATCTGAGAGTAAGTTCCTCCTTTATTAGTTGTTCCTTCATTAGCTCCTTTATTAGTTGAATGTTTTTCTACCTTCAGTACTTTGCAAAACACCTTTAGTATGTTTGCCTTAACTGCATATTGCTTGTATCCTTATTTAATATTTTTAAAAAACTATTTTAAATCCACTCTATTTTTTTTTTTTTAACTCAGCCTTACCCCAAGTCATAGCATCTATGAAATCATGGGTTTACTGTGCTGGTTCTGTCTTTCCCTATACATTCAAAATATATATAACCATTAGAAAGAAAAGAGTTCATTAGTGGACCCATAAGATCATCCGCATACCGGCAGTGGCGGACTGGGCACACCCTTGGTGAACTCTATGTGATGTTCCAAATGCTGCCATCCCCCCAGACACTGGCTGTCCAGGACATTCTCCCAGGGGCAGCGAAGCCATTTCCAAGGGGGCATCACACACTTTCTATAAATGTGTAAAAGTTCAGATGCAGCACTTATGTCTCTGAGCCTGTGTGGGGCTCGGGGGAGATTGTGGCATTCCCACAGCTCTCTGTGCCTCTTCACTCAAGAAATCAACATTGACTAGGCTTCTTTCAGTGGATTTCCTTCTCTTTTTTTTTTTTCTCTTCACAAAGGTGTAATTCAGAACTTCCCCAACACCCTTCTTCTTTGATACCCACTCTCTGCCTCAAAGGTGTCTTGTCTCCCTTTTCATCACTAGATTATACCTGTCAGTTTTAAGTGGAAATAGGCCTATTTAAGGGTGACTAACTTCTATTTTGTAAAAAGTCTCTAACTGATTAGTATTTATTATACAACTCACCAACTAAATCCATTTATAGTGAGTGACAACTTATAATTGTTTAATAAACCAAAATTTACCCAGACATGCATTTAGAACAATCTAATAATGCACTTGACAAACTGCAGCTCTAACATAAATATAATTGTAGCTGTGTCTGATGTGTTAAAGATACAGTGTAGAATCTTGAATGTCACTAAAGTGAAATCCTTGTTATTAAGGTTCTGACTCTATTATGAAGACCTAGAAGTTTTGTCAGTGAAATAATATTCTCTTAGCTTTAACTTGGACCTTCAATAACACAATTTAGGTGTAAGAAAATTGGTCTCTCTCTCTGTATTTATGTGTATATATATATATATTTTTTTTTTTTTGATAATCTGAAATTTCCAGAGCCTGATAAACTTCAGTCCAGACTTTTTTCTCAGTGTGGTTATAGTTAAGTGTAAGTAAGAATCCCAGAGGGTTTTTTTTTTTTATTTCAGAAACAAATTATTTTACATAAAGCATCAAATTCTTTATCACAAAATATCAAAGCAGGACAATTTATTCCAAATTAATAATATTTCCTGAATAAGCACTCTCTATTAGGCTTTATAGAATTGCTCATATCACTGTAGCTTTTTTGAAAAGGTCAAGAGAATTTTAAATGATATGTAAGAATATAATAAATGGTGTTTATTGCATGCAGTTGTTACCATAACAATTTTAGCTCCTAAACTCTTATGTGTGGAAACAACCACTTTTATGAAGGTAAATTTAGATGTTTATCTCCAGTTTTTTTAAATGTTTTTAGAGTTTCTTTATTCAGAGAATCTGAGTCATTGCATATTCTATTAGTCACTGAATAAACCTTCTCTGAGCACTGCTAGATACCAGGCACTGTACTGGGGGCTGGAGATTCAAAGCATAATAAGGTACAGACCCTGCCCTTAAGGAAGCTACATTTCCTTAGGGGAAAGTCAGACCTACAAACAGTAAAAGTAATGCTTGCCATTGGTGTGGTGATAGAAGTATGCATGATAGGGAATCATCAGCTCCATAGTGGAGACCCGGGAAGGCTTTGTGGAAAAAATTGCATTTGATTACATTTACATTTAATGTGAGTTGAAAGGTGAGTGGGCATTTGTCAGACAGAAAACTGGGAGAAGAGAATTCTGGAACAAGAGAGCTAATACCAAATAGCAAAACACACAAAACAGCCCAACAGCTTTGGGGACCTGCAGTTAGGATTCAAATATGTAGAAAGCCCCATTTTGGGGGTGGGAAAGGGAGGTGTATGGACTCAGAGAGATGAGATTGGATTATCAGTACCCAGAATGTTGACATCCTTGTGTACCCACAGATGACCATAGGTTGGCCTTGGGTGATAATGCTTTTTCCCCAAAGACATTAAAGGGGTCCGTTCCTATCAGTAACACTAATTGACAACAGCAGTGGTTTTTGACCAAAGGACCTTGCCTTCCTGGAGTAACACATCTGGAGTTTCCATATTTTCACTTGAAAATCATGAGCATAAGTCAGTGGGGAAGCTAGTGAAGACTCTAAGCATGTTAGGAATAATGAGATCAGATTTACGTTTTTGAAAGGACGCTGTTGGCCGTGTGGAGGATTGATTGAAGGCACGTGGACCTAGAGCCAGGGTCCGTCCAATTAGCAAACAATTGCAATATTCCAGTTGAGACAGGATACGAGCCTAAACTAAGCCAGCGACAGTAGAGGTGGAGAGGAGAGGGCAAACCAAAGAATTCTCAAGGAGTTAATATCATCAGTTCATGGTCAATAATGGGATTTTGTTAGTAGGGAAAAGGAAGATTCAAGGTGATTTCCAGTCTTCTGCCAGGTTAAATGATGGTATGGTTTATGGAGAGATGTGATATAGGAATAGGAGTAAGTGCAGGGAAAGAGGTAACTATTTCACTTATTAGACATTCAAAGATTGAGGTGCTACTTTAAACACTCATTCTCGAAAAAGTCTAAGAAGCCATGGAATACGTGAGTATGGAGCTTAAAATCCTGGCTGAGCATGTAGATTGGGGAACATCTCCATAGAGAGTTGGTTAAGCATCATAGAAGATGTGATTATCTATGGAGATGCTGTATAGTCAGAACAGGGAACATTCACTTCACAGAATGGGAAAATGGGGCCTGAAAGAGCTTAGTCACTGTCTTCTTGGATGCTCAAGGCTATAGGAAATTTAATGCATGGAAACCTAGTTTCTTAACCAGATTTTCCAAATACATAGGCACTACCATCTTTCAGTAGAATTCCTATGAATTCTCCTTTGCCAGTCTGACTCTTCCATTCTGTTTTTCCCCTAAACTCTGTTTATTTTCTCATTTATGTTTTGTTTTCATAGCTGTACCTTACAGTGTAGTTTAGGCCATTCATTTCTTCATGCTGACTGTAGTGATCCCTTTACATCCTTTCTCTACTTACTTCTCTCCACCCCAGAGAGTGGTTAAAATAATTTTTTTTAATATTGCTTGTTTCATCACTCCCCTTAAGAATTCTCTATTGTCAATTACTTTGAACTGAATTAAAGCTTTCTGTGAAACCTGCAAAATGCTTTACCTGTTTGATACTACTGAGTTTCCTTTTACCAACCTCATTTTTCATTACTTCACACAGATAATCCCCCTTTCTATAATGTGCTATTTTATTTACCTTTTCTATCAATGCAAATCCCAAATTCACTTCATTAGGAATTTAACTGCTATTCAGTCAATCAAATGGGAATTTAACTTTTCTGCATTTAATGCTTCCCATGCATACTACATGCTATACTGTGTGACTGTCATTTTGCCTTTATATGTCATTCTTAAAATATGCTTAAACTCTCTTCTATATCCTTATTAGATTACAAGTTCTCTATGGAAAAGAATCATACTATATGCCTTTAAAAATATGGTTAACTAAAATAAAAACAAAACAATAAAAACATAGACTTTTATTTCTGGCACTGTGGCAGCTTAGATATGTGAATACTGGAAAACAACTAAATATGTTAGTTACATTATTAAAAACACTTTTTGAAATGTATCACTCAGTTGACCAAAAAAAAAAAAAAAAGTGTGACCAAAAAGCAGGAAATAGAAGGATAAGGAACACCAAAGCTGTTTTTTTCCTGAGGGTACCTGCTAAAACCTGATAATATTGGGTTTCTGTTTTGATGGATGTACAGAGCTTGGACCAAGTCTAGGGCCTATTCAGGGTGTGGAGTCTGCTAAGAGATTCTTGCTTAATGCTAGAGTGTCAAGGGGCCATACGTTCTATTTAAGGGCAAAAACCAGCACTACAGAAAGGAAACTTTCCTTTCTGTACTTTGGTGCTGGGAAGAGATGGAAAAATATCCCCAGAGAATTCCTTACCACATCCATCTTTCTTATGAATGTTTAAGACAAATTTTTATTTATTTATTTATTTATTTTTCCGGTACGCAGGCCTCTCACCGTTGTGGCCTCTCCCGTTGTGGAGCACAGGCTCCGGACGTGCAGGCTCAGTGGCCATGGCTCATGGGCCCAGCCGCTCCGCGGCATGTGGGATCTTCCCGGACTGGGGCACAAACCCATGTCCCCTGCATCGGCAGGTGAACTCTCAACCACTGCGCCACCAGGGAAGCCCCAAGACAAATTTTTATTACTTGTGTGCCCTAAAATACCTCAAACCATTAACTTATTTTAAAGTGGCCTTGGGTTGGTCACACCCTAGTGCACTTGGCAGAAGCCAACAAAGACCCTCTTTGGTATAATGTCTGTCAATCTAGACTTTAGAGGATTGTGAAAGATCTAATTCAACGGTACATGAGTCCACAGGCAAAAATCACAGAACACACGAGGAAATAAGGCACCATGAGCAAGAGCCAATAGAAACATCAAATAATAGAATCCTTATTTCATTGCTGCTTTGTTTTATATTTTATTGTTAATAAGGATATGTTAATTAGCCTTCTGTGAATGCCTGTTGTTAACTTTTGCTAATATTTTCCATTAAGTTTCTCATCACTTTCTTTAATGCCTCAATTTTTAAATTTCCACTCATTGTACTCTTTCTTATCTTTTAACATGATTTTTAATTCATTTTCTTTTTTTATTTAATTTTTATTTTATATTGGAGTATAGTTGATTTACAGCATTGTGTTAGCTTCAGGTATACAGCAAAGTGAATCAGTTATATATATATATATTCTTTTTCAGATTCTCTTCCTATATAGGCTGTTACAGAGTACTGAGTAGGGTTCCCTGTGCTATACAGTAGGACCTTATTATTTATCTATTTTATATACAGTAGTGTATATATGTTAATCCCAACCTCCTAATCTATCCCTTCCACCCTTAAAGAAACATTGTTTCTTTAAGCATGCGTCTTTCCATCACTTCCATAGGGAAGAAAAGTAAATACAATGGGAAGGGAAAGAAAGGGCATGAAAGTAAATACAGTGCTCAACCCATTGTCTTGGTTGCTACATGTGCATTTTCAAGAGAGACTTTTAGGACTATGAGGTGAGGTTTATGCACTGTGTGGTGTTGTTAGAAACTAGCATTGGGGTTCAAGTAGTAAGATGGAACTTGGGTCAAATCTTAGTCTGTTGCACTCTGGTTTGGTGATTGGGGGTAAGTTTGGTTAACCTGTTTTTCTGTTTATGTTTTGTCATCTAGTGAGAAAAAAATGCGAAAAGCATGGCACATACAGATATTCAATATGTATTATTTCCCTTGAATCTTTAACGAGTGATGGGTATAGTGTGTGGGTGATTGGGAGCATGGACCAGATGTTCAAACAGACCTAGTGAAGTAAGACCTCGTCTTCAGACATGGGAAGTGTGGATGAACCATGAGTTGAGTCACAAAGCGTATCAGCAAAAAGGAGGGGTGGGGAGGGGAGGAATCTGTCATATCTTTTGATGTTTTAAGTTGCCACCTAAAAGCAGTAGAGGGTTTTGGTTATTTAAATTTTATTATTTAATACTGATACATATAAAATATATAATATATAGAAGTTATAAATCATAATAATAATTTAGACAGGTATCTGCCATTCAAATTATGAACTGAAAGATGACCAGTATTCTTTAATCCACCTTTGTGCTCCTCTCGTTTCTAATTCTGCCTCATCTCCAAAGATAGTCAGTATTTTAAATTTCATCATCACTTCATTACTTTATTTAAAATAGTTTTATCATATATATGCATTTTCCAAAACAATATACTGTTTATTTTTGTCTGATTTGGGACTTTATAAAAATCCATCGTAGCTTATATAGTTAAAAGGGACTTGAATTTTTTTACTCAATATTATGCTTCTAAGACTTAGCTATATTCTTGCTTTTAGCTCTAATTCTTTTCATTTAACTCTAATCTCATTTTTTCACTGTTATATTCAGTGGTGTGGCTCTTTCTCGCTTTATTGAATATTTTTATTGAAGGACATTTAGGTGATTTTCCGATTTTTTGCTATTTCAAGACACGCTGCTATGAATATTAGCATACTGAATACTCATATACGTATCTAAAGGTGCACACAGCAAGGGGTTCTTCAGAGTTTATATTCTGGAGTAGAATAGTTGGGTTCTAGAGAGTGCGCACAGTAAGCTTTAAAAGAAAATGCCAAATTGCTTTCCAAAGCTGTACACATTTACATGCTCACCATAGTAGTTAAGGGTTGTGAAGTCTTCCAGAGAACTGAGTTAGGAACTTTCATTCTTCTGCTGTTTTTTTCAATAACACGAAAGATTTGTATATTTAATACTATTAGCTACCTCTTCCTATGAGGAACTATTCCTACCACCTGGGTTTTTTTCCCCACCCCTTTTTTTGAGTGGAAGAAAATGAGGACACTCCAAATTTTAAGAATAGTTTTATTCATAAAAGTTTTAAAAGTACTTTGGAATAAAATTTGGTATTTTAATGACTGTATTGTTTTTACCTCACAAGAAGTATGTTTAAGCAAAGCAAATGCTTTTTTGTTCCTTCATGTAAGTTTTAAAAGCGAGAGAGGAACTTTTTAAAAATATGTATACATTTGGAACCTATAAGGGGATATGGAAAAGAAAAAGATTGGTAGAAATAGGAATTACCTTTCTTTTAATACAGTAAATAAAAACTGGGAGAAAACAATGGAAAACAAAATTAATAGAAACATGTTGATATGGTTTTGTTTAATAATAGAGATGCCCATCGGTAAACAGGAACAGAAAACTATTGACTTTATCTTGATCCCATCCCAAACTAATCTGCATGTTTGTCAGCTTTCTAATAGGTCTTTTCTGTTCTGATCTCGAACAATGAACATTTTACTTGATTTTGTTTCCATCCCCTTCTATCTTTACATTTCTATGTTACTCTTTGAGATCCCCTGTGGAGTTACAAATATGTTACCCTTTGTATTGTAAAGATAAAATAGCATTGAAAACAAGCAAAAGAAAGAGGAAACAACCCGCAGGGATTGCAAAACTGGTGCATTTACCCAGAATGTCTGTACTGTATTATCTTCTCCAAGGGCATGTGGAATAACACTTTCATACTCCTGAGAGAAAGCTACATCCCTCAGAAGGTTTTTGGTTATTTATAGTGTTTTTGTTTATTTTAGTTCTCTTTGCTCTGGGGGCCTTTAAAAAAAAAAAAAAAAAAACCAGTATTAGTCTATTCTTCCTAATAATGAATGTCTGAGAAGATGCTTGTGATATATACAGCATAGTCCAAAAGTTGAAGTTCATTAATAATTGGAATGTTGTGGAGTATGAAGTAATGAATACTAATTACTCCTTTCATGTCTGACAGCTCCCTGTGGACCAATACATCAGCCCAGACTTTAATTTGGCTGTAGTAATGGTTTCATCAATAGCACATTAAATCTGTGTTTGAGAAGATATACAGTTGAACCTGACCCACACAGTAGATACCCAGTCATAAGATGACCATAGGCTGACAACAGCTGGGTAATTACAAATAATTAAATCCACCAAACTCCAGATAATCCTAATCTTAAGTAAAATATATCATATGGTATCAATCGACAGAAAACCTATCTGGGAAGTTTTATCAACACGTATTTTTTCCAAAGCAAACTTACTTGCTTACATATTAGAGAAGCTGCTGATCTGTAAAGCATCTTCATAAAATTCTCTCTCTTTAATCTTTCGAATCTCCCCAAATATTACTGAAGTACTTTTTGAACTTTAATTTTAGCTGGAGTAACCTTACTGCAAGATGTATTTCAGCTTGTTCCTGAGCATATAAATGTTTCTTAAAGACAATTTATACTTCATTCTATATTTAACTTCATATGGTTATTCTTTTAGTAATAGTCTTTTAAGTAGCATTTCCTAGAAACTTAAAACTAATAGAAATATTAGCTATATGATAGAAATTTCATTTTTATAGAAATAATCAAATGAGAGACAGCATTTTACAGATAGTATTTATTTTATAATGACTAAGTTTCCTGAAGGTTGTGCTAAAATTAATAAGAATTGTTTTAGTTAGCAAGTTTCCAGTTTAACTATGATTATGTCACTGCTCTTGGAGTTGCTGCCATGCGTTTGTTCTGTAGTTGATTATGGATCTCTTTGAATGAGTTCCTGGGCGAAATTTAAGATAGAACCACGTTAAATTAAACCCCACACTGAATAGAACACGCTCTCTGGAGCTGGAAGCTTATGGTTTTTCAATAAACTCTGGAGTGATGTAGTTCTCTCATTATGTCCCTAGGGGTAAGTATATTTTTATTTTCAAGTCAGTTCAAGCCCGCATCTGGTAGAACTCGGCATTCTAGTCTCTCCCAATTTCTCAAGTTGAAAAAACAAAGTTTAATTGCAGAAAAAACCTCCAGCAACCTTGCTGTCCCTAAATTCAATCTAAAAAATTTTAGGTGTAATATTCAGGGTCTACAGGTAGTACATCTTCTCATTCATCTTGCTAACATTGTTTGACTTTATCTGAAAGAAAATATCAAACAGGGCCACAGATTCATAACCTTCAGATTCTTTTCTTTAAAAAAGCAATTTTCTAAAAAAAGAACAATACAAATGGAACCAGAATTTCATTTGTCATGCTACATTATAATGTTTAAATAAGGATATATTGAAGTACATTTATAAATATATATAACGTGTATGTTTTATACATATAGGCTATATATGTATATCAAAGGGGAAATAAGCTATGATTTTATTCGCTTTTTTTTTTCCCTGTTCAGTGGTATCTGGACTCTTGTGACTTTAATCTTTTTTTAAAAAATTCTAATCGAAGTTTGCTTTTATCTTAAGAAGGACATATTGGTTATATTAACTGCATGAAGCAGTGAGCCAACTCATTTCAACTCAGGACTTTCTTTCCTTCCTTTCCTTGAACGTCTGGCCAGCTGGGCAGCTTTGAGCCGAATCCTTTCTTCCCGAGCCGGGTTTGACCACCTCGCTCCGGCCTTCCTGCCGAGGTTGTTAAGTAACCCCTCCCGGCTGCCCGCACGGCACCTGACCCTTCAGCTGTGCGCCCAGCCAGGGCTATTGCAGCTCACAAGTCTAATCTAGAAGCTTTTCATTTGAAACAGCGGGACATGCAGTAAGGTTTTTAGATGTCTATTGAGAAGGTTCTTTGCTTCTCCTGAGTGTGTTTTTTTTCCGCAACTCCTGGAACTATTTTATTTACTTATCTCAAAACCCACCTGCTATCTCTTCACCTTGACCAAGCAGCTCCAGTGAGGCCTGGAGAATGGACTTCCTCCTATTCAGAGAATGTGTTAGCTCTCTGAATCATCCATCCTAGAGGGACAACCTTCAGGATAATAATACAATATTTTCAAAAGTTTCTCGCCAAACTGTGTTGTAAGAAAGGTTTTGCAAATGTTTTTTAAAAATAGCATTTTACTGCAGCCATTCCTAGTACAGACTTGGATCTGCCCCAGAAGCAAGTCCTTATTCTACATTGAATATTGCTGCTTTTCCATGTCTGGTTTTACATGGCAATAAAAAATAATGGCAGTTTTGTTCACGTAGTAAGAATATCTGATCACTAGAGAAATTCATGTAGGTTTTTATGATCCAAGACTGAGGGCGTTTTCAACAGTAGCTACACTAAACCTTGAGAACAGTGCCAGTAGAAGTGAAAGACATTTCCTTAGTTTCTAGACATATTTCTCAGAAATAAGAAATGCAGATTGTAATCTCAGACTTCAGACTCTCATCTTGGTTATTTTGAGATGATGCTGCATCTGTCAACTCACAGAGATTCTGGTTTTCAGGTAAATCTGAGAATTGGGAGAGATGCTCCCCCAAGTCTATCACAGAAATGCTGTGAACATTAGCCAAGAAATTATTTTCAAGTATTTTAAATGTAATTGCATATCCATCCTCCAAAATAGTAATGACCTCCCATGACTTGAAGAAATTACAGATCTTTTCATCCCCATGATAACTTTTGGCTGGATTGTGAATAACCTTTGAAAGAATTTTGAAATTCCCAAGTACCTGATTTTTATGCCAACCTGACACATGGAAAACTAAATTTATAGTCAGTTTATAGATGATTGTCTTTGTTATACAATAACTCATTCAACATTACAATAATTCACTGAGCATTTTGGCATACTTCAGTATTATGTTTTCTTTTCCTGAAAGCCAGAAGTTAGAAAACTTCTGTAAGTAAAGTTTTTTACTTTTAAAATTTTATAAATTAAGTAATTCATTTTATGAAAATATCCATCAGAAATTATAGCCCTTGGGTTCAGGCTGGGCACCTCGATAATCAGTGCTAGTCTCTTTTATAAACAAGGACAGCATGTCTAACCAAAGATCAGCTGGGCATGTCCTCTGAGCTGTGTCCTTATATTTTTTTTCTCTGGTGGTCATTGATTGTTACTGAGTCAGTCATATTCTCTCAGTACTCTCCTGTGATCAGTGGTCAGACAGGTCCACAGAGGCCAGGGTTACAAGCTGTCGTCATCAAACAGAGCAAATTACCCTGCAGTGGGATGCAGTGAACCTTATACTAGGAGTCTAGAGACCCAGGTTCCGGTCCCATCTCTGCCACTGAGCTATATGACCTTGCACAAGTCATAAACCCTTAAGGTCCATAAAAAAGAATCCATTGAATGATCTCTAGGGGCCCTTCTGGCTCTAAAATTACAACTCTGCTAGGTGAGACAGAATGTGGACAGCTCACTCTCTGTCCTATCCAATTAAAATATGGTGTTTTTACTGGGAAAACCCATTTTATTTCAGTTGCGAGTTCATATAATCAGTCTGTCATGTCCAAACCAGCACTTCTCAGCCAGAGAGAAAAGGGGGCAGGAGGAACCCAGTCCCTTGGAGGGATGAGTAAAAACCTTCTGGGAGCAATTCCAGCCCACATTCAGAGACCCCTGCCCTGCTTGCTTCTCACTGCGATGCAGTGTCAGGGGCCCGAGTCCTGTTCCTGGGGGGCGTGGGGCTGGAGGGTGGGTTAAGAACTACAGTTTTTACAGAATAGCTGGAAGAGAGTAGAGGTCCAAGTTTCAGGTTGCCCTTCCCACCTGCTGTTGCTTCTCCTTGGCTTTGAATTTCAAGCGCTCGGAGCTGCCTGCTGTGTTTTCTAGAAGTTACAAACTCTGGACTCCTGTCTTTCACAGAAACAACACAGTGATTGTTTGCTTTTCCCACCCCTCTGGTTAACTCCATTGTTTTTTGGATCCTTCAAGTCAAGAGAGAGCGCTAGCCGTCAGTTTATTTTTCCCAGATCAGAGATTAACCAAAAATTAACCTAGCAGCAATGACAAAACCCACTGAGTCATTATGTAGGTTTTGCCTTTCATAGATCATAAACACCCCAATTGAGGATAATTTACTATCCCTGGGAAATGTAAACCTATAAAGTAATGTTTCAGAGCAAAATAGAAAACCAGTTTTATAGGCAGATATCCTTCTCTTTGCCATCAGCACGGCAAGTTCCCCGATTAACTGACTCTTCACAGAGAAAGTCAGCTCTGTCCCTCTAGCAGATGGATTTCTGGTTCTCAAACTGGGGTATGTGAATGCCTCAGGGCATATGTAGGTATGCAAGGGAGGTTTAGAACCATAGAATCATCTGTCAGTCACCTTATGGAGTGTGGCTCTAACTGAGATGTTTGGTTTAATACATATTTGATGAGTTAAAAGCTAGTGTCACCTGCACCCACAAGCAAAATTGTCAGAACCTCATGCTCCATATTGGCCAGTCCCTCACTTTTTTTTCTCGGAAACCTAGAGAGGGAAGCACGCTTAGGTGTAGTGGCTAACTGGAAAAATTGTAACTTGCTGTTACTGGGTAGTCCAGTGGCATTAGCTGCTGTTGCACTGAGAGGAGAGGATGCTGATACCACTAACTGGTGGACCCTCTAGCGTGGCGATGGGCAAGCAGCCTGTCTTGATGTGGCCCAGGAGCTGAGGATGGTTTTAAAGATCTGTCAACAAAGAAACATATATGGCAGAGACGTATGTGGCTGACAAAGCTTGAAATACTTACTCTCCGGCCATTTACAGAAAGAATTCTCCAACTCCTCTACAGGGATTTCTCCATGAGGCCTCAACACCTCTGACTTTCAAATGTGTTAGTCATCTGGGTTTTTTTTTTTTTTAACTTTTTGTTTTACATTGGAGTACAGTTGATTTACAATGTTGTGTTAGTTTCGGGTGTACAGCAAAGTGATTCAGTTATACAGATACATGTATCTATGCTTTTTCAGATTCTTTTCCCAGTTAGGTTCTTACGGAGTATTGAGCAGAGTTCCCTGTGCTGTACAGTAGAATATGTTAACCTTCTTGCTAGGGGCTTGTTTTGGTTCACAAGTATCCTCTCCATCCCCACCCACTGCACACACCTCAAATCTGAATTGCGTACCGCAGTTCCTAACCCTGCCACAGTGAGCTGTCCCATTAGACAACAGTAATGAAAATACTGGACTTGATTCATTCAGTGTTCATTTAAATGTACATTTTTCAAGTGAAAAAATGTTTAAATTCCTTTTTCATCTGGGGATAGAGGTTAGTGGTTAAAAAATGAAGTTTAGGAGATGTGAATCAAAACCCAGTGAAAATTCATAAGCAAATTCAGTGTGAAATCACAGAAGGTCGTGATAGACCTGGCATTTCTCAGAGTCACTACACGAGGGAGGAATGAATTCAAACCAAGATGGAGCAGTAGTCAGAAAATCACAAGACGACGTACACAGAGGTTTATTTTAAAGTATGAGTTTTGTTATTGTGGAGATGTAAATGAGTATAAACTTTGGAATGGCTTATGTGTGAGAACCCCAGGCAGTAATTACATGAAACCATCACTCCTGAAATTTCCATTAAGAGCCAATCATGAAAGTCTTGAAATCTAGGCCAATAGTAATATAGTGAATGACACTAGCAAAGAAAGATTTTCTCAAAGCTATTTGCAAGATCAATTTTGGAAACCCTTGGACAGGGAAGCTCCATTAATGGGAGAAATTTTGATGGTGCTGTCAATGTAGATATGGTTGAATATGTCTTCAGTCAAAAAGAAGCAGATTGACTAAGAAAGGTGTCCTTATCGATTAAGACCATCCTGTAACACACCTCACTAGGCTCAAAAGTGAAGACTGAACCTCTGAGAAACTATAATTAGCATGGTTACTTACCTTACAGATTGATAAAAGCTCAAATGTAAGTGACTGACCTTTTGTTAGATTGTTGTTCATTTTTGTTCACTTTTGGTAACCCCATTATGGAGGTGTAATTCACATACCATACAACTTAATCATTTAAAGTGGGCAATTCAGTGGATTTTAGTGTATTCACAGCACTGAGCAGTCATTACCACAATCAATTTTAGAATTGAAATCCCTAGGCAACCACTAATCTGATTTCCATCTCTATTGATCTACCCCTTCTGGACATTTCAAATAAATAGAATCATACAATATGTGGACTTAGATGTGATTGACTTCTTTCACTTGTTTTCAAGGTTCATCTGTGTTGTAGCACGTGTCAGTACTTCTTTCCTTTTTATGGCTGAGTAATATTCCTTTGTTTGGATATAACACAATTTGTTTATCCATTCATGAGTTTACAGACAGTGGGTTGTTTCCACCTTTTGGTAATTGTGAATAATGCAGCTGTGAACATTTGTGTACAAATTATGTAGGGACATATGCTTCCCATTCTTTTGAGCATGTACCTAGGAGTAGAATCACTGGGTTACGTGGTAACTCTATGTTTAAGATGGTGAGAAACTGAAAACTGGTTTTCAAATTGGTTGCACCATTTTACATTTCCATCAGAAATGTTTGAGGGTTCTAATTTTTCTATATCCTCACCAATACTTGTCAGTGTTTTTTTTTTTATAACCATCTAGTGGGTGTGAACTGGCACCTTACTGTGGCTTTGATTCACATTTCCCTGATGACTAATGATGCTGAACATCTTTTCAGGTGCTTATTGGACATTTGTAGATCTTCTTTGGAGAAGTATCTATTCAGATCCTTTGCCTTTCTTTTAATTGGGCAGATCTTTGATCTTTATATGACCGGACATTGTAGGCACTTAATACATATTTATTTATTGAACTGGATAAGTAAAAGAATAAATGAATTGGTATGTAAAATATTGTAGTCATATACCTATTATGAGAGAGTAAGTAATAATGTTAGAGGAAAGACCATGCTTGTTTTGGTAACGATTATAAGCCCTAGTGTCTAGAAGACTCTCTGACAGGCTGGCACTGTGTAGGTGTTCAGTAACTGCTTGCTGAGTGAGTGAATATTTGGTTGCAATATGTTTCATGATAAAAACAAATAACTGAAGAAATTATAAGGTAATGATTATCTTAATGAGCATATCAACTGGAAGATATGTGCAAAAGTGTTAACTAGCAGCCACTCCTTGGTTCACTTTTAACAATTGGCCTGTAGTTCATTTATCTCTTGCTGTTCTCAGTGTTTCACTTGAACGGTGATGTGAATACTCTTTTTTTGATCTTTTTTTTTTTTTTTTAAAGGGAAGTATGTATTATATACTGGCTTAGAAGAGGGTTGCCACCTGAATTAAGCTTTTTTCCTTCTGGAACAAAATTAAACACTAGGAAGTCCTAAGTGAAAACAAACCAAAACTTGAAGACTTCACCATTCAACTTAATTAAAAAAAGGCTTCCAAAGTAGCTTGTTGGGAAGATTTTTTCAAGCTTGGACACTTAACCAAAAACTGTGAAAGATTTTTTTTTAATTTTATTGAAGTATAGTTGATTTACAATGTTGTGTTAATTTCTGCTGTAGAGCAGAGTGATTGAGTTATACATATATATTCTTTTTCATATTCTTTTCCATTATGGTTTATCAGAGGATATTGAATATAGTTTCCTGTGCTATGCAGTAGGACCTTGTTGTTTATCCATTCTAAATGTAATAGTTTGCATCTACTAACCCCAAACTCCCAGTCCATCCCTCTCCCTCCCCACCATCCCCTTGACAACCACAAGTCTGTTCTCTATGTCTGTGAGTCTGTTTCTGTTTTGTAGATAGGTTCATTTGTGCCATATTTTAGATTCCACATATAAATGATATCATGTGGTATTTGTCTTTCTCTTTTTGACTTACTTCACTTAGTATGATCATCTCTAGTTGCATCCACTTCACCACAAATGGCATTATTTTCTTCTTTTTTATGGCTGAGTAGTTTTCCACTGTATATATGTACCACCTCTTCTTTACCCATTCATCTGTCGATGAACACTTAAGTTGTTTCCATGCCTTGGCTGTTGTGAATAGTGCTGCTATGAACATAGGGTTGCATGTATCTTTTTGAATTATAGTTTCATCCAGGTATATGCCCAGAAGTGGGATTGCTGGATCATACGGTAGTTCTATTTTTAGTTTTCTGAGGAACCTCCATACTGTTTTGCATAGTAGCTGCACCAACTTACATTCCCACCAACAGTGCTGGAGGTTTCCCTTTTCTCCACACCCTCTCCAGCACTTGTTATTTGTAGACTTTTTAATGATGGCCATTCTGACGATGAGAGGTGGTACCTCATTGTAGTTTTGATGTGCATTTCTCTAATAATTAGTGATGCTGAGCATCTTTTCATGTGCCTACTGGCCATCTGTATGTCTTCTTTGAAGAAATGTCTATTAAGGTCTTCTGCCCATTTTTCAATTGGGTTGTTTGGTTTTTTGTTGTTGTTGCTGAGTTGTATGAGCTGTTTGTATATTTCGGAGATTAAGCCCTTGTCTGTTGCATCGTTTGCAAATAGTTTCTCCCATTCTATAGGTTTTTTTTTCTTTCATTGTTTTTAATGGTTTTCTTTGCTGTGCAACAGTTGTAAGTTTGATTAGGTCCCAGTGGTTTATTTTTGTTTTTATTTCTGTTGCCTTGGCTGACTGACCTAAGAAAACTTTGGTATGATTTATGTCAGAGAATGTTTTGCCTATGTTCTCTTCTAGGAGTTTTATGGTGTCTTGTTTTATATTTAAGTCTTGAAGCCATTTGGAGTTTATTTTTGTGTATAGTGTGAGGGTGTGTTCTAGCTTCATTGATTTACACGCAGCTGTCCAGCTTTCCCAACACCACTTGCTGAAGAGCCTGTCTTTTCCACATTGTATATTCTTGCCTCCTTTGTCGAAGATTAATTGTCCATAGGTTTGTGGAGAACTGTGAAAGTTTTTGTTGAAATATAGGATCACTACAACGGAAACAAAAGTTGAGAAATGGATGTAGACACTAGGTCATGAATCTGATCAATCTTTTGAGATTCTTAGCTGTGATGATGAAAGCTTCAGTGACTCAGTGATTTAGTGATGAAAGCTTCAGCGATTTAAAAAAACTCTGATTTTTAAATAATCTTTACACGCTAAAATTGTTTTATAAAAATCTCCCTAGTCAAATAGAGTGGCCAGTGTATCAGGTACCCTTTCCTCACTATTTGATGCAAGAGACTTCATCTCAGAGCAAGACACAGTTATGAAACATCCACCAACAGCAGCCTAAGATATTATCACATTAGGGCATTCTGAGTATCTCTCCTCAAGTTTAAAAAGAGTTATTGCAAATATTGTGACATTTTAGTAAAGAGGATTCAGCATTGCCTGAATGCTGAACTTACTATACAGTGTCTTTCTTTTGAATTGATCCAATTTACCAAAGTTGATAAATTTAGGAAGGTAACATCTCTCCCATAAGTCAGTGAGATAAGTAGTCACTTTTTTCCCTCATGATTATTTAAAACACTATATTTAAATTTAAAACAATATGGGCTTTGGGTAACATTCTTATCATTGTCATGATGATACCTCCATAATGAAAATATACACTAAATAGGGAAGAATTCAGAATTTTAGTAAGTATTTAAGGTAAAATAGGAGACTGAGAAGATACTCCTTGCTTCAGCCGTGCTCCCAGGGTCCTTAGATGAATTTTCACTCCAGCGCAGTTCAGGCCACTTTGATGGAAGAATTTGAGAAGTTCCAGAGTTCATGGCTTCTGTCTGTCTGATGCATGAGTGCAAAAATAACTTCCCCTTGGCTAGAGCCTCATAGCAGGTTCCTGGCAGGAAAAAGACCACAAAGTAGGCTGGAATTGTTTGATAGAGTTAACATAGTGACTATTTACAAAAAGAATTTGCAGAGCAAAGGGTAAAGGGACCCCAGTAGAGGTGTTAAGGCTACATAGGATTTGCAGCAGCAGGAAGCCCTTACTGACTGTAGGCCTGAAGGTATTACTAGGTCCTCTAAGCAGAGCTATGGAACGGGTCATAGCAGGACATAGCCTTCACCAGACCATGGCCTTGAAGCTGGCAAGATCCTCTGGACCTCTCCCTCCTCCTGTACTGCTGTCTCCCACCAGTTCTTCCATTGGCCAAGCCCATCCAAAACCCGGAGGGCAAGGGAGCCCAGGTGATAACATCTTTAGGGATTAGCTACCAGCATCTGAGGTAGAGAAAAATCAGGCCCTCCCCTCGGCGGGGGAGACCGCATTCATTCATAGCTTTGCTTGCAATTACAGGAACCACATCTATCTAGGTGAAGCAGAACAGAGACTATTAGAAGGCTGCAGGGTGCCATGGCAACTGAGGGGAAGATGCAGCCAGGCTTCAAGGAAGAGGGGAGGAGGCCCAGAACATGCTTCCTTTGTGTTACTCTTTCATCTGAATACTGGTTTACTTCTTCTTTTCTGGGCAACCAGGACGGTCTTTCTCTGCTGCTTGGTTCACCAGCAAGACAGAGTGACTTCAACACGAGCTTAGAGATTCCAGTTCCAACTCTCCCTTCTCCCTGTCCCAATACTAAATCCCAGGAAAGGTTACTCCTGTTGGAACAGCTCAGATGAAATACCTGCTCCTGGGTCCCCGTGGCCAGAGCAACAGGGACACAAAAAGAAGCGTGGTCGCTGAGAGCCCACCCCTGTGTGAGACGGAGCTTGCAAGGATGCTGTCCATGCATCCCACACAACAGGCTTCCTAAAGTTTGCTTCTGAGCCAGTGCCAAAAGTATTAAAACTGAGTAAAGTGCCCAAGGAATTTGTATGTTTTTTATTTTTATTGAAAATTTTGTTACCATTACTCATAGTCACATGACAGGGGCTTAGAAAAAAGAATCACTTCTGCCTAATTTTAAGTGGCTTAAATTAAGCATATTTACGGACAAGTCTGTGTGTATTTTTCATATACATAAATTTTACGTGTGTATGTATATACACACATATATATGTATAGACACACACAAATGCATAGATACTCATTTCAGTTTATCCTTAAAGAATAACAATGTTTAATATAAGATTAATCACAGAAAGCATAATATAGTAAATAAAGCAAGTATTTGTTGTTATAGATTCTTTATATGATTTATTGTGTTTAACTGTTACAGTGACACTCTGAGGTGAGTACTACTATTATCACTGTTTTCCACGTAAGGAAACATAATCATATAGAGTTTTGTGGATCATTTCTATTCCTCCTCTTGCACTTTAGGGAAACAGAGCGTAGATGAAGAATCATAAATCACCTGGTTTTATGGCCTATATACATTACTAGAATACAGGAATGGAGTGACACCTTCATATCAGTTATGGTGCCTGAGAGTCTCCTGACTGTCTTTGTTATGCCCCCTTTAGGTACATCAAGATTGGGGATAAAGAGTGTGAATTTAACCACAGCTTTCGTCTTATCCTTCACACAAAACTGGCAAATCCTCACTATAAGCCAGAATTGCAAGCTCAGACAACCCTCCTCAATTTCACGGTCACAGAAGATGGTCTGGAAGCCCAGCTGCTGGCAGAGGTTGTCAGTATTGAAAGGCCAGATTTGGAGAAACTTAAGGTAAAAATTGTGAAATCATTCCCCCAACACTTATTCAGTGCACAGATTATAGTGCCAGACACAGGAGTGTAAGATGGGATGCCTGCCCTCCAGGATCTTTCAGTCTAATTGAGAAAACTGAGGGTGTATCTGAACAGTCAAGTAGCAGCTCAAGGGTACTTCTGATAAGTAGTTAGGATTGTGCCACAGGAGATGGGCTAGTTGTAGGTCTTGTTTGATGCAGGGGACTAGGGCAGACAAAGACGCATACTAGTCATGGAAAGCAGGGCTAGAGAAACAGGTCCGTGCCCTGGAAGGGTAGAAGGAAGAGAGGGATCTCCTTCCCTCTGCCCAGAGTAGAGAGCTATCTCTTCCTCTGATCAGGGTAGAGAGGGCTCTCTTTCTCTCTGCCCAGGTTATAGAGGAATGTTCCCCAGGCTTCCTCTCCCCAGGTGATTGCCTGGGCCCCTGGGAGTTTTGAACTCTCAAGCTCTGCCTCCAGGAATTAGCTGATTACTACTTAAATGTTCCTGAGAACCCGTGATTGTCTGGATCCTCCCATCTCTGTAGTTTTCAGGGTGGCAGTTGCCCCGTGACCTCAGTTCTCTGATGGGTAAGTAAGGGCTGTTATGTTTAGCTTTTTTCCTGTGTAAGGATGGAAATAATGACTTTTCTGTCTTTCAATTTGAAGCAGAAACCAGAAGTTTCTTCCTGTAGGTTAAATGAATGATATATGGTCATGCTCTGGACCCTGGAATGCAACCAGCTCTTACCATGCCTTCTGAATGTTTTTTTAAAGAATTAAAAAAATTTTTGATTAGTACAATTTTAATGCTACGTGTGTTTCATCATATATGATTGCATGAAATTGATGATTAAGGAAACTCTGCTTAAGAACATGAATTTAATCACCTTTCTCACATTTTGCTTGGTTTGCCTTAGTTGGTTTTGACAAAGCACCAAAATGACTTTAAGATAGAGCTGAAGTGTCTGGAGGACGACCTCCTTCTGCGTCTCTCTGAGGCAGAGGGGAGCTTTCTAGATGACACCAAACTGGTGGAGAGCCTGGAGAGAGCAAAGGCCACCGCGGCAGAGGTAGAGTGCAAGGTAGGAAAAGGCAAAGGCTGCCTGGCAGGGTTTAATGCTCTATTTGAATGAAGTGCTCGGGGTGAAAATGTAATCCAACTTGGCCGTTCTCTAAGAGTACTGACACTTCGTGGAATTCAGGTCTTTTCATAAACTGCCCTTAAAAAGTGGACTGTGTGGGGTTCTGAATGGAGATAGAGGTGGTTGAACTTGTGCTTCTCCTAACGCAGCAAAGATCCAATCTTTCAGATTAGACTCTGTCAGGCTATTATTTTTTTCCTGAGTGACTAAATTTGAAGAAAATTGGGCCCTGCTGGCTTATGTAGTCTAAAACCTTAAAAGGCTTAGCCTCCTTTGGGAAACCGACATCCTACAGTCTCACCACAGGCTTCCTGGTCTATTGTACATTTTAGAGAAATACTTAGAGTTGAAGTTTTGTTTACAGACCTTCAGTGCTGGGAGACTGAGCCAGGGGTGATCTCCTGCTGCTCTCAAATGCATTATTCCCCCGGGAAAGTGACATTTCCTAAAAGCTAGAAAAAAATGTTCGTTTAGTCGACTTCCTGCTGAATGTCCAACATGTGTCCCAGTGTGCCTTCTGCATGCACCTTGGACGTTCACAAATGGCCACTAGCCCTTAAAATGCTGATGTTTCAAAATGAGAGGAACCCTCATTTGCTTTCTGGAGTATCCTCATTACTAAGTAATCTATTAATTACCCAGCCAAGTCTGTGTCACCACACATCCAATATATTTGTCTTAGTTTAAGCGAGGAAATGGAATCCCAGGTTACTCTATCCTTTTAAGTAAGTGAATTCCAGGTGGCTGCTAAATGGTAAAGATTAGAGCAATTAAGTAAATTAGGTCTTAGCTTTGAAGTTAACTTCTCACCGTCTCTTAAAATGTCTCTTCCTATCTTCCTAATATATTGCCATTTTGGGACTTCCCTCCCTCCTCTACATTTTCTTTATTTTCTTTTACATACAAGTATGATGAATCAAGCCTATAAAAAAAAGGTTGGACATGGGCTTCCCTGGTGGCGCAGTGGTTGGGAGTCTGCCTGCCGATGCAGGGGACACAGGTTCGTGCCCCGGTCCGGGAGGGTCCCGCATGCCGCGGAGCGGCTGGGCCCGTGAGCCATGGCCGCTGGGCATGTGCGTCTGGAGCCTGTGCTCCACGGCGGGAGGGGCCACAGCAGTGAGAGGGCCATGTACCGCAAAAAAAAAAAAAAAAAAAAAAAAAAAAAAGGTTGGACAAATACTGTATCTTATAAAGCCGTAGGACCAGCAGTAATCCTAGACAGAAGAGATTTGTGTCTTGAATAAAAATGAATATGTTAGTTGATGATGGTGTGCGTGTTTAATTATCACTCTGAATGTACCCAGAGGCTCATACAAAGATAAACTAAATGGAACTATATGAGCATATGGATGAGCTGGTGCAAAGTCAGAAGTAGGCAGTCACGAGTCTTTCTATAAAGGCTTTTTAGTAAGCACGGCTGTTGGACATTTTACTGACCTTGGCTGCTTTTGTATACCTTGTTGACTAATAAAGTTATTGGCATTGAATTGACCCAGCAGACTTTCCAGAGCTATCCCTGGGAGGTGATATAGCTGGGTTATTAACCCCCGAAAGAGAGAGGGGAGGCAGGAAGGTGACATTACTCAGAATAAATTCTGTAGAACCAAAAACAATCAGGTTTGTTTACTCTGTTATCATTAACACAGCTAGAGTTATGTCCATTCTCACTTAAAACTCAGCTTATAAAAAGATTACTTTAAAATATGAATTTTATGATTTTAGAAAAGCCCAAGCACAGAGATGCCATACATGTTATCCATTTTAACACTACTAATTTCTCATTTCAGATATGTCCCTTTCATCACATAGACAATATGACGAGTAAGTTACTTATGTTGTCTGATCCCACCGTAGGTGATTGAAGCTAAAGAAAATGAAAGAAAAATCAACGAGGCCCGACAGTGTTACAGACCAGTGGCAGCAAGAGCATCTCTGCTTTATTTTGTTATTAATGACCTCAGAAAAATCAACCCCATCTATCAATTCTCTTTGAAGGTAATGATGACTAGACTAAGAAAAAATTTAAACTTGAGGAGTTCAACTTGTTTCTGGAAGTTTAAAATTTATTTTTAAGCAATCAGTGCATACAGTAAGGAGTCTCCAGGACCTAGCTAGCAAAAAAAAACAAGACAAAGAAAAAATCCTCACTTTTCTCAGTAACTTTCATTTATAATTTTCAGTAAGGCTTTGAGATAATTAAACTATGCAACATCACAGTACATAGTTTTTGTTCTTAAGCAGAGTCTTAAGGAGTTTAATATATATAAGGGAATTCTCCTGGAGGCTCCTCTACTTTCCTTATGAAAGTGTACATGTTTCATAAAAAGATTTCATAAAAAGTGAGAATAACTATTGATTGAGCCACTGTTACATGCAAGGCACTTTCATACTTTGGTGCATCTTATGCCTGAAACATCTCATTAAAGTATACTATTATATCCCTATTTAAAAAACGAACATGTTCAGATTTTAAATAAATTGCCAAAGAATTCACATTTCATAATTGTAAGAGTCAGGATTTGAACCAAAGGCTGATTCCAAAGCCTATGCTCTTTACTTTGTACCATTCTGCCTCTGGGCAGTGTTCATTCATTCTATCATTCAGTTTTTAAACAAATAGCTATTGAGATCAATGATAGTGCCGGATGCTGTGCTGGTTACTGAGTGTACAGTTTGGAAAACACGGATATGAGTGGAGATGTGTAGTTGTGTGTGTGTATAAAAGTGACAAATACAATGCGACAGAACAGTAGGGATGGAGGGGCTGTTTTACTGGGGGCTCAGGGAAGGCCTCAGAGGAAGTGAGATTATAGCTGATTCCTAAAGGTTACAGAGGATTTGGCCATGTAAAGAGTGTTTGGAGAAAGAAAGGATGTGTGAGATGGGAAAGAGTTTTCGAGATTCCAGGTGAATGAATCTATGTGGCTGGAGGGTAATGAGAGAGGGAGAAGATGGAAAGACATGAGTCCTGAGAGGTAGGAGGGTCTAGATCACATGAGGTCTATGCTGGGGAGTTTGGATTATAGCGTGTGGGCAAAAAGAAGCCATTGAAAGGCTGTAAGCAGATGACTGCCATGATGGCAGAAGACTCAGAAGTGAATAGACTTATGGTTTGAAGCTAGAATAATCAGCCCTTGGAGATGGATTGGATATGGGCAAAAATAAAGAGGAAGAGGCACGAATAACTAGCAAGTGTCTAGTAATGTGAAACACGTGCAGAAATTCTGAGAAGCACAGTGGGATTGGATTTTAGAACAGCTGCAGGGTAGAAGGAGAAAAATAAAACCGCCCAGGAACACTCAACTACCAAAACTAGGCTAAGGTATTACAAGGAAAGAAAACTACAGAGCAGCCCCCGCCAGCATAATCTATTATGCGCACGTGGGATTTATGCCAGGAATGCAAGTTGGTTAAACACGAAAAAACCACACAGTGTAATTCTTCAGATTAATAGAATAAAAAAGAGAAAAATCATATAATAATTTCAATGGATGCAGACAAAGAACTGGACAAATTTCAACACCTGGTTAAAAAAGAAAAAAAAGAAACTGAGCAAACTGGGAATAGATGGTAACTTCTCTGTGTGATAAAGGGCATCTGTAAAAATTTTCAGCTAACATTATACTTCATGTTGGAAAATTGAATGCTTTCCCCTAAGATCAGGAACAAAACGATGATATCTTCTCTTAACACTTCTATTCAGTACTGCACTGGAGGTTATAGCCAGTGAAGTAATACAATAAAAGACACAGAAATTTTAAAAGAAGAAGAAAAACTGTCTTTTTTTTTTCACAGGTGACCTGACCAGGTGTGTAGAAAATCATAAGAAATCTACAAAAAAAGCTGAAGTGAGTTTTTAGCAAGATGGCAGGATATAAAGTCAATATACAAAATTCATTGTATTTCTATATATGAGGAACAAACAACTGAAAAATAAAAGTAGTACCTCAATACTGTTTACAATAGCGTCCAAAATCTTGGAACTCTTAGGGATGATTTTAACAAAACAAATACAAATCTGCATACTAAAAGCTACAAAACATTGTTAAGAAAATTAAAGGAGGTCTAACTAAATGGTGAGAGAGACCATGTTTATGGCTTGGAGCAGTCAATATTATTAAGATTTCAGTTCTCTCCAAATTAGTCTATAGTTTTAATTCAGTCTTAATCAAAATCCAAGAAGGCTTTTTTGTAGAAATTGGCAAACTGATTCTAAAATTTGTGTAGAAATGCAGAGTATTTAAAAATAACTAAATAATGAAAAAGAAGAACAAATGTGGAAGACTTACAGTACATGATTTCGAGACTTATTACGCTGATTGGCCTAAAGAAAAATACACTGATCAGTGGCACAGAATAGACAGTCCAGCAGCAGACCCACAAATGTATGGTCAACTGATTTTTTGCAGTGAATGCCAAGACAATTCAATGAGGAGGGGATAGTTTTTACAACAAGTGGTGCTGGGACGACTGGATATCCACTTGGAATAAAAAGAACCTCGGCCACTACATTACTCTATATACAAAATGAGCTCAAAATGAATAAGGTAAACGATAAAATTTCTAGGAGAACAATAGAAGAAAATGTTGGGCTTTGGGTTAGGCAAAGATTTATTCTTAGGATACCAGAGAAAGAAAAAAATTGATAAATTGCACCTTATCAAATTAAAAAATTATCGTCTTGAAAAGACCTGAAGAAAATGAAAAGACAAGCCATAGACCAGTAAGTTATTTCCAATACACATGTTTAACAAAGAACTTATATCAGAATAGAAAACTCAATAGTAAGACAACGCAATTAAAAAAATAGAAAGGTTTGTGCATGTATACTAAGACATAAGTATTGCCCACAAGCACATTTTTAAGATGCTCAGCAGACATCAGAGAAATGCAAAGTAAAAGCAGAATGACGTATTACCGTATACCCAGTAGAATGGCTAAAATTTTACAAGACTGTCAGTAACAAGTGTTAGCACCGATGTGGTACTGCAACTCTTTCATGTTGCTGGTGGGGATGCAAAGTGTTAAAACCATTTTGGAAAACAATTTGTTAGTTTCTCATAATGTTATACATACACTTACAAAATGATCCTAAAATTTTTACTCTTAAGTATTTACCCAAAGGAAATGAAAACATATGTGCACTCAAAAACAAAGTACTACAAGTACATACTTATATGATCCTAAAATGAATCTGGTGTGACAGAAACATTCGGCAGTGGGCAGGGGTAGGTGTCGTGGTGGGAACAGATTGCAGCGAGGCACATGAGAACTTCTGGCGGGGGGTGACATGAATAGAACGTTTCTACATTTTGATTGCAGGGATTGTTACGGAAGTATATACATTTGTCAAAACTCGAGCTGTATACTTAATGGTGCATTTTATTGTGTGTAAATTAAAAATTGATTTTAAAATGTAAATATTAAATGAGTACTTTGTTAATACCTTCTTACTAATATTTACTATATGTCTGTCATTGTAGGGTTTTACTTTCAGTCAAATATATATAATTCAAGGCCAATCAGTCTGTGGTCTTTGGCCCCTGTCCACCAGTCAAAAATTTTAATATTTTATGTTATATCTATTTATAGATATAGATATTTAGATATATTTACCTATGTGTTTAAATATATGTAGATATATGTAAAAATCTATTCAGCCCCATTGTTACCAAGGCATAAAATGGAGTAAGAAAGAAATATTGAGTGATTTTAAAAAGAACAAGATAATCAAAGGGGATCACAAAAGTACATGGGTGGAATAATAGAAACAAAAAATAACCTGTTAAAAAATGGGCAAAGAACTTGAATAGACATTTTTCCAAAGAAGACATACAAATGACCAACAAGCATTTGAAAAGATGTTCAACATCACTAATCTTTAGGAAAATGCAAATCAAAATCGCAATGAGATACCATTTCACAACTATTAAGATAGCTACAAGATTAAAAAAAAGGAAAAGAAAGAAAGAAAATACCAAGTGTTGGCAGCTATCTGGAGAAATTGGAACCCTTTTAAACTGTTGGTAGGATTGTAAAATGGTGCAATTACTTTGGGAAACAATATGACAATTCTTTAAAAAAAATTGCCATATGATTCAGCAGCTCCACTTCTGGACGTATACCCAAAACAATCGAAATATGGTCTCAAAGAGATACTTGTACACCCATGTTCATAGCATCATTCACGACAGACAAAAGGTGGAAGCAAACCAAATGTCCGTCACTGGATGAACAGATAAATTAAAATGTTGTACGTACACACAATGGAATATTATTTAGCCTTAAAACGGAAGGCTAAATTCTGACACATGCAACAGCATAGATTAATGTTGAAGACATTATATTAAGCGAAACAAGCCTGTCACAATAAGACAAATACTATATAATTCCACTATATTAGGTATCTAGAGCAGTCAAACTTATAGAAACAGAATGTAGAACAGTGATTGCCAAGGGCTGGGGGGAGAGGGAATAGGGAGTTATAATTAAATGAGTTTTTTAAATGAGTTGTTGTTTAACAGTGTTTCAGTTGTTCAAGAAGAAAACATTTTGGAGATTGGTTGTACCACAGTGTGAAAATACTTAATACTACTTAACGGTACACTTAAAACTATTAAGACAGTAAATTTACACTTTGGGTATTTTACCACAATAAATAAAAATATAAATTTTTTAAAAGCGCATGGGTAGAAGAAGAGAGGACAGTGCAATTCAATTGGTCAGGGAGGAAATGTAGGTAGATTTTATGAAATAATGTTAAAAATAATAGTAATGATAGCAAACTTTGAATGAGCACTTACCATGTGCCGGAAGCTGTTCTAAGAGCTCATAGAATCCTTGTAAAACCCGTCCTGTTCTCTCTCCCCATAGATAAACTGTAGCCTGTGTGCCTGAGACTAGCTAGACATCCAGCCACCAGTTGTCACCCTTTAACGGTCACTTGTATTCCCCAGGCTTTCAACATGCTGTTCCACAGAGCCATCGAGCAGGCTGACAAGGGGGAGGACACGCCGGGACGTATCTCAGTCCTGACCGAGAGCATCACCCACGCCGTCTTCCTCTACACCAGCCAGGCGCTGTTTGAGAAGGACAAACTCACCTTCCTGTCCCAGATGGCTTTTCAGGTAAGGAAATCAGTCACTCAAAAGCAGCCCCAGAACCAAAGTCACGCATCTCTGTTTATTATGTACTGCTGCTGAAGTGAAGTTTTGGAAGCTCTTCGCAGCATGAGGAGAGTTTCCGTTTCGCAGAGGGAACTTGGGCATATGACAAACTGCTAGTAAGTCAGGGTGCATTGGCTTGGCTGGGTTTGCACTTTGGGCAGCCACATCAGCTGTCATCCTGAAAAACAGGTCAATGACACATTGGCCTCACCTTCCCAGGTCCTGTACAGACCTCCCAGGTACTGCTGGGGAGTTCCTTGGAGAGGATCTCAAGCTCAGCTTTCCAGATCTGAGTGCCCCTAGGAGATTTTCAGAGCCCCTTTAAAAAACAGTGAATGGGTGAAGGGAGCTCCACATTTCACGCTCCTAACTTCAGTGAGACCTACTACCCTTTTACTCTTTTTGATGTGGACTTCTGCAATAAATTCTGTTTAAATAAAAGTGCCCATGATGAGAAAGAAACATTGAGGACCACATTCCTGGATGAAATAAGAATGTGGTCCTTTTATTAGTTCATTTACTGTATAACTTTTTCTATCAGTTCAAATTGTAATGAAAGATGTCATTTCTTTTGTGTCCTCCCAAGTGCCTTGCTCAAAGAAGGCATTTTAAAATACCCGCTGTTCAGGGAGATCAGCACGGTGCCTTGTGACCACCTAGAGGGGTGGGGTAGGGAGGGTGGGAGGGAGACTCAAGAGGGAGGGGATATGGGACTATATGTATGCATATAGCTGACTCACTTTGTTATACAGCAGAAACTAACACACCATTGTAAAGCAATTATATGCCAATAAAGATGTTAAAAAAATAAATAAAATGAAATAAAATACCTGCTGTTAATAGTGATAAATTATCACTTCTTTCAATACTTTTGGTATTAATAGATTCCTTTGGGTTAAAAAAGTAATATATGGGTGTAATCATTTTATAATGTATGTGATAAACAGGAGTAATGCATTACAAAATGAAATTTTTCTTTTCAATTTTTTCCCAATTTTATTGAGATATAATTGACACGTGACGTATTATGTGTTCAGTGTAACGATCTTATATATGTATATGTTATGAAATGATTACCCAATAAGTGTAGTTAACATTCGTCACCGTACGTAGTTACTTTTTTGCTTTCCACGATGAGAACTTTTAAGATCTACTCTTTTAACAACTTTCGAATATACAGTAGTGTTAACTATAGTCACCATGCTGTACATTACATCCCAGGACTTATGTTATAACTGAAAGTTTATACCTTTTGACTAGCTTCATCCATTTCTACACCCCTCAGCACCCACCTCTGACAACCACCAGTTTGTTCTCTGTATCTGTGATTCTGTTTTTTAAGATTTCACATAAAAGTGAGATCATACAGTGTTTATCTTTCTCTGTGTGACTTTTTTCCTTAGCATAATGCCCTAAAGGTCCATCCTTACTGTTGCAAATGACAGGATCTCCTTCTTTTTATGGCTGAATAATATTCCATTGTATATATGTGTGTACATATGTATACATTATACACACACGCACACACACACATATATATACCACATTTTCTTCATCCATTCATCCATATATGGACACTTAGGTTGTTTTTATGACTTGGCTATTGTAAATAATGCTGCAATGAACATAGTACAGATATCTTTTTGAGATAGTGATTTCATTTCCTATGAATATACACCCAGAAGTAGAACTGCTGGATTCTGTAATAGTTGTAGTTTTAATTTTTTGAGGAACCTCCGTACAATTTTCCATAGTAGCCACACCAATTTACATTCCCGCCAACAGTGTACACATCCTCACCAGCATTTGTTCGTCTCTTGTCTTTTTGCTAATAGCCATCCTAACAGGTGTGAGGTGATATCTCATGTGGTTTTAATTTGCATTTCCCTGATGATTGGTGATGTTGAGCACTTTCTCATGTTATCTGTCAGCCGTTCGTATGCCTTCTTTGGTAGAATGCCTATTCAGTTCCTCTGCCCATTTTTTAATCAGATTGTTTGTGGGTTTTGCTGAAATTTTTGTGTTTATACATATTGTTCATGAACAGTAATGAACCAGGGATGATAAAACATGACATGCATACACATGCGTGCACATCTATTTAAAACTTCTTTTTAGAATATCTAGATAAATTATAATCTATCTGAAATACTGACAGTCTACATAAATCAAAGCTTCATATATATTTGGACAATTTCTTGTGTGTTGAAATAAATCAAATTGAATTAAGAAAAATTATCCAATAAGATATTTTGATACATGTTACCACCCATAATGCATTTTGAAAATATCTAGAATTTTTAAGTAGCACAAACCTCAAACATTTTACCTGCTTAATTTTATAAGGTGTTACAGTTTTTATGAGGAAATTAGAAATATGTCGAAATTAGAAAATTTGTGCCCTCCACTCAAGTGTTTTATGGACTCCTTAACAATTCTGTAACCAGAATGTCTAAAGTTTCAGTTCGTGATGTGTTTGCTTAGTTGTATCTGTAAAACAGCAATTTCCAGTTTTTCTCAGCATAATCTCCCATATAAGAAAAATCTTTTATACATCTTGCAGTTTATTGGATATAATTTCTATAGCAGGACTAACTTACAATACTAGTTTTACCTTTTGTTTAGTAATTCAATCCATTGTCATCTGAGGCTTTCTCAATTTGTATAACAAGTTTCAAGACAAGTTTGATCTAACAGTAGAAGGCTAAATATGAAAGCATATTTCAAATATGCTGCTAATAGGCACGGGTATTAAAATTGAAATAAACCAGGCTTCGTAATATTTGCTATTCGATTTCCAATCAAGATTTTGAGATCACGAGCATAATCTGAGATTCCTTATTTCAACTACAGAGCAGATATATATCTACAGGAATTCTCAGAAGGCTTACTTCTGTCTGTTCAATCATATCTATTAAGTGGTGACTGCGTCCTCGATTTTGATGCAAGCCAAATGACCTTTTCAATTTTGTGTACTCTCAAGATTTTGCTGAGAAAGAAAGAGATAGATCCTCTTGAATTGGATTTCCTGCTTCGGTTCACAGTTGAATACGCTTACATGAGTCCTGTTGACTTCCTAACTAATCAGTCATGGAGCGCTATTAAGGTATGTTAGGAACATGATTTTTCAATTGCTAAATCTTGTTTCAAATCTCTGTTCTCTAAGATGTAGAAATGTAGTTTAAAAAATACAGGTGATATACACCATTTCCGTTGTAGATATATGCTATCTTTAGTTTTTTGAAGAACTTCCCATACTCTTTTCCACAGTGGCTGCACCAATTTACATTTCCACAAACATCTACTAGTTTCCCTCTTCTTATTTGGAAGTAAAGGAACTTGTGACCTATTTATGGATGGGAAAGTTGTTAATAAATATGTATAATGTATAGGACCTTTGGTTAAAGTCGAGGAATATATTGGGTTGGCCAAAAGGTTCATTCGTTTTTTTCCGTAAATGGCTCTGGTAGCACTTAGTTGTCTTTAACCTCATTCAAAACCATTTTGTTAGATTGTATGTGACAGCTGTCATATCAGCGTGCATTTTAAAAAGAAGACTTATCGGGCTTCCCTAGTGGCGCAATGGTTAAGAATCTGCCTGCCAGTGCAGGAGACACGGGTTCGAGCCCTGGTCCTGGAAGATCCCACATGCCTCGGAGCTACTAAGTCCGTGCGCCACAACTACTGGGCCTGCGCTGTAGAGCCCGTGAGCCACAACTACTGAAGCCTGTGTGCCTAGAGCTCACGCTCTGCAACAAGAGAAGTCACCGCAATGAGAAGCCCGCGCACCGCAACAAAGAGTAGCTCCCGCTCACCGCAACTAGAGAAAGCCTGCGCGCAGCAACGAAGACTCAACGCAGTGAAAAATAAATAAATTAATTAACTAATTAATTTAAAAAAAGACTTATCAGAATTGGTGAATCTGGGGCTTCCCTGGTGGTGCAGTGGTTGAGAATCCGCCTGCCAGTGCAGGGGACACGGGTTCGAGCCCTGGTCCGGGAAGATCCCACATGCCGGAGAGCAACTAAGCCCGTGTGCCACAACTACTGAGCCTGTGCTCTAGAGCCCATGAGCCACGACTACTGAGCCTGTGCGCCACAACTACTGAATCCCATGTGCCTAGAGCCCGTGCTCTGCAACAAGAGAAGCCACCGCCATGAGAAGCCCACGCACCACAACAAAGAGGAGCTCCTGCTCGCCACAACTAAAGAAAGCCTGCATGCAGCAATGAAGACCCAACAAAGCCAAAAAGAAATTAATTAATTATTCAAAATTGGTGAATTTTTGTGTAGCCATTTTAATATTAAAGTTGGAAGAAAAACAACATTTTCAGCATATTATGCTTTATTATTTCAAGAAAGGTAAAAATGCAACCGAAATGAAAAAAGAGATTTGTGCAGTGTATGGAGAAGGTGCTGTGACTGATCGAACTTGTCAAAAGTGGTTTGCAAAGTTGCATGCTGGAGATTTCTCGCTGGACGATGCTCCACAGTCGGGTAGACCAGTTGAAGTTGATAGCGATCAAATTGAGACATTAATTGAGGACAATCAACATTATACCACGTGGGAGATAGCCGACATACTCAAAATACCCAAATCAAGCGTTGAAAATCATTTGCACCAGCTTGGTTATGTTCATTGCTTTAAGGTTTGGGTTCTACATAAGTTAAGCAAAAAAAACCTTCTTGACCATATTTCCCCAAGCGATTCTCTTCTTAAACGTAATGAAAATGTTCCGTTTTTAAAACAAATTGTGACGGGTGATGAAAAGTGGATACTGTACAGTGAACGGAACGGAAGAGATCGTGGGGCAAGTGAAATGAGCCACCATCAACCATACCAAAGGCCGGTCTTACTTCATCCAAAGAAGGTGATGTTGTGTATATGGTGGGGTTGGAAGGGAGTGTCCTCTATTATGAGATCCTTCCGGAAAACCAAACGATTAATTCCAACAGGTACTGCTCCCAATTAGACCAACTGAAAGCAGCACTCGATGAAAAGCATCCAGCATTAGTCAACAGGAAACGCATAATCTTCCATCAGGACACCGCAAGAATGCATGTTTCTCTGATGACCAGGCAAAAACTGTTACAGCTTGGCTGGGAAGTTCTGATTCGTCAGCCGTATTCACCAGACATTGCACCTTCGGATTTCCATCTTTACAAAATTCTCTTAACGGAAAAATTTTCCGTTCCCTGGAAGACTGTAAAAGGCACCTGGAACAGTTCTTTGTTCAAAAAGATAAGAGTTTTGGGAAGATGGAATTATGAAGTTGCCTGAAAAATGGCAGAAGGTAATAGAACAAAAGGGTGAATACGTTGTTCAATAAAGTTCTTGGTGAAAATGAAAAATGTGTCCTTTATTTTTACTTAAAAAACAAAGGCACTTTTTGGTCAACCCAATGAATAATCTTCTTTCAGTTGACCTGTATCTAGTTTCTTTATTTTGTTTTCTTTTTTATAATATTTCTCTGCTTTTTCAAAATAGTCTTGTTAATTTATACAGCAATATAGTAATTTACTATAATTGTAAAATGTTTAAGCAGAGCAGAATGCTGTAGAGGAAAAAGTGGTAGTATTCTTCAACCCCAGTCATCAATCCTTATTCCATTTTTCTGTTAGAAGATCCTATTATTAAAAGTTTATTCTCTGAGGCTCTGGAATTCCTCAGAGATGCTCATCATAGGCTAAGTTTCACCCTACTCTTTTTTTCTAAAGCAGAAACATTTCTATGTATTAAAAATAACTATGTTCTTCCTTATTTTTATAGTGCGTTTAGATTTTTTTAAATATTGGTTTGTTTGCGTGGGCTCTTCGCTGCAGCGCACGGGCTTCTCTCTAGTTGTGGCGTGCGGGTTTTCTCTTCTCAAGTTGTGGCGCACGGGCTCCAGGACACGTGGGCTCTGTAGTTTGCGGTAAGCAGGCTCAGTGGCCCCGTGGTATGTAGGATCTTAGTTCCCCGACCAGGGATTGAACCTGCGTCCCCTGCATCGGAAGGCAGATTCTTTACCGCTGGACCACCAGGGAAGTCTCCTAGGTTTTATTTTTTAATAGCATTTTTAATTAGATTATTACTTTAGAATTACAAGTTCAAGTTCAGTTGTGTATCAGGCTCTCGGCAGAAAACAAATGGCACATGAAAGTGTGATTTTTAAGAAAAGTTGAACAAAGAGTATATTTTTATAATATGGAATAAAGATGAGGGGACGAACCAGGGATGGGGATGGGAAAAGGTGGAAAAGGGGCAGTTACCGAAACTACTGAGAAATGAAGTTATGGGAGAGAGCCTACCTTTGGAACCTGTGGCATTCTGTAAAGAAACATAGCCGCTGCCAAACTATGTCACCACAGGTGTCACCACAGGAAAGAGCTGGGGAAGAAATACCCTCGCCTCTCTTCTCCAACCCTTTTGCCAGTGGTTCCTATTGGTCAAACCCAACCAGGCCAGAGAACCAGGGAGCTTTGTTCAAGCCATCCTTAGCAATCGCCCTCTTTGCAGGGCAGGAAAGGGTACAGAGTAAATCTAGAGAGGAAACAAACACTATCCAGCACAAGTTACTTACACAGGGTTTGATACATTCATCTTTATCTCAAACTCAGAGCTATTCTACACCCCATTGCCATCTGTTCCCCTACTGTATTACAGGCAGTAGCCCTCATGGAAGAGTTCCAAGGCCTAGACCGAGATGTGGAAGGATCAGCGAAGCAGTGGAGGAAGTGGGCAGAATCCGAGTGTCCAGAAAAAGAAAAGTTACCACAAGAGTGGAAGAAGAAAAGTTTAATACAGAAGATGATTATTTTGAGAGCAGTGCGCCCTGACAGAATGACACATGCTCTCAGGTGGGCGCAGTTAGCACTTCGGGAAATGCAAGTTAACCTAGAGGACACTTTGTCTTAAGGACTAGAAGTATCTGGTGGACGTGTCTATGGTTCATGTTCATGAAAAGTGATTTCTGCAGAAATTTTTATACTGCAATCACTACTTGTGTTCAAATCTGCTAACATTGAACAGTGTGCTAGTCTGTCGGCAGACTGAACGTATTCTTCCTGAAAAGCTTAATTCTGAAAGCAATAGGGGAAACAGGGAACCTATGGAAATATTCTAGGAAGAGAGCTGGCAGAGTTCAGAGGCCAGGAACGTGCATTACCCAAGTGTGATTCCCATTGTTTATATTTAGAGCGGCCCTTTGGCTCCAGAGATTTTGCACATCAAACAAAAAATGAATGCCTTTCGTGGATTCCCTCATAGTCCTATAACTTTACAACCAACAGGATTTAAAAGCAGAAATGCCTGCCTACCTCTTGGTTTAAGTGTCCCTTTCCTTTGCCCTTTTGGCTCCTAAATGGTAATACGGTGCTTAATTCTAATTTGAATTCAACAGTCAAAGAGTTCCCAGGTTCCTTCCCTAGCGAGCTGCTTTTTTGTCAGCAGCATTCACTAGCCTCAGGTTTTCTTCCTTGGCTTTGTCCGTTCAGCCTATTTTCCCTTTGCAGAAGCCCCCGCCACACCCTACTTTACAAGTTAATTCTGTTTAGTCGTCCTTACTTTCTGCTAAATCTGATGCTGCTGGCAAATAATCCCTGCTTAATTGAGCTTCCCTGTGTTAGAAACACCCCAAAAAGCATTTGTATATTCATGAGAAGCCCAACAGGCTGGAAAATTGCACTGTGGCAAATCTAATGAACTGTTAATAAGTAACGGGGGCTCTGGCAGGGGATTTGGGGGATACAAAGCCATATGCAGGCTTTGGATGGTTCTCAGAGGAGAGTCTCGGTAGACCCCCAAAATGGAAGGTAGGCTTCTGATTTTCAGAGCTTCTAAAGCAGAGAGGGATTTCACGGACTCAACTGCATAAATCTAGTGTGGGTTCGTATTGTCATTCTTACAAAACATCTCGTGTAATAAACATAGTTTGCTTCCTTCTCGTGCCTGTGGTTTAAGCTGATTCACGCTGTGACACATTTCAAGGTCAGAGGCACTGATCCTCTCTTTGGCATTATTCTTTTTACAGGAATTTCGTGGAGGAAAAACTGGGTACGAAGTATGTGGAGAGAACCAGATTGGACTTAGTTAAAGCATTTGAAGAAAGCAGCCCAGCCACCCCAGTATTCTTCATCCTCTCCCCAGGGGTAGATGCCCTTAAAGACCTAGAGATCCTCGGTGAGTGGCCGGGAGGCTGGCCACCCAGCCCTGCCTCTCACCCGTCGCCAACGCAGCCTTCCTTTCAGCTCATAGTTATCTTAGTTGCTTTTTTCTTTTCTTTCTCATTTGTTGGAGATTGAGTGTATGGAAAATGTAAGGTTAATAACACTGTAGTCTGGAGAAATGTTTAAATGGAACATTCCTCCGGTTGGCATAATGCAAGGTTCTTTTGTACTGTTCTCCACCTTTTGACTAGATGAGGGCCAGAGGGCAATTTTCTCCATGCTCTTGTAATCTTGTGCCCCCTGTGACTAAATAATGGTCATTAGAGCAAGCCTATTTGATTGTGAAAGGCACTGTCGCTTTGTGCTTTGGATTACTATCCCCCACGACCTGCACGGAGAATTCCAGGTTAATAGAGCTGTGACCTGACTGTGCGGGATTCAAGCACAGCTTCACAAGGTGAGGGGCTCCTGCATTTACCCAATGAGCCAATCCGGTCAAAAAATGATGTGATAGCTACCCCATGTTGCTCCTTTTCATGAGGGCAATGCTTTGCTACTCCTGCAAGAGTTTGTAAAGCTGGGTAACAATGCTTGCCATCTATCAAAATGTCAAAAGCTTTATTACCACAAAACCAGAGGAACTGATTTCCATAGGTTTTGCTAATGCTTGTGAGGAGGCAGCTGTTGAGAGCTTGAAATCATGCTTGTTGAAACGACAGAGGTTCAGTTTGGATTCTTCAGGAAAGTGACCTGGAAGGTGGCGGCAGTAACCACAGATGGACATCCGACCACAGGATTTCAGACTCTTCTCACCTCTCCTTGGTTCACTTTTCCTCTCGCCATGTTGTGTCCTCCCACAGGCAAAAGACTTGGGTTTACAACTGACTCGGGAAAATTCCACAATGTGTCTTTAGGACAAGGTCAGGAGATGGTGGCAGAAATGGCCCTGGAGAAAGCTTCCCGAGGAGGACACTGGGTCATACTCCAAGTGAGTAATTACGTTTTCCTGAAAACACTGGGAGTGAACATGGACGGGCAGTGCAGAGCACCCCTGCCCAGCGGGAATGAGCCTTTCACACAGCACACGGTGATCTGCTGCTGGGGGGCATGGCGTTCTCTCAGCAGTAATGACACCTCCAAGGGTGACAAGGAGCTCTGCTGACAAGGATGACTACCATTTTTTGAGGGATTTTCTAGCCATTGTGCTTGAAAATTTTAAATATTACAGGGAGCCCCATCGTTCTCCTGACTTACGGATATCTGGAACACTCCAATAGTGCTTGAGGACAGACTGGCTCGTATGGAATACTAAGACGGTTGTCACAGTATCTCTCATTTGCATGTGGCTTTAAAGTTGACACAGTGTTTTTTCATATCTCATTATGTCACGTAACTCTGCCCGTAACTAGTTGTGTCTTATTCCCTTTGCTTATAAATTAAGGGGTTGAGTACTTGGTCCCTTTTGCCTTTCTAGGGCTCACATTTTATGGGTCTATGATTCTACAATCCAGTGTCCTTTGGGGTGGTTCCCTTCACTGGGGATTCTAGTGTCGACTGAAAAAAAAAACAAAAAAAAAACGGACAACGTGAGAGCTGTGAATCCAGTTTTATTTGGGACTTAATGAGGACTGTAGCCTGGGAGACAGCCTCTCAGCTCTGAGGAACTGATCCGAAGAGGTAGCAGGGGAGAGGTCAGTATCTATGTGATTCTGGTGAAGGGGGTACATGCAGTCAGGCACACATCTCGGTTGAAGGTTGCTGCTAGCCACGAGGAGCAGATGTTTCCATTCATGATTTTAGTGCTTTTCTAGGTATGAGAAGATGCAAGGAATTGAGCTCATAAAATTTTCTCCCGAAAATATCTAACTATCTGAAGGCCTGTTCTACCAGATTTTCCCAGAGCACAGAAAGCCTCATTCCTGATCTCTGCCCTGAGCTCCTTTCAGGGTGGGTTGAAAGTCAGCCACTGCAGTGGCTAGTGCCTTTGTTCATATAGAACCAGATGACGAGTGACATTTTTTAGTTTGTACCAGCAAGAATCCAGGAACCAGTGGAGCCCAGGCAAGCTTTAGGAGGCACCTAGGGGCCGAGCTAACTCCAAGCTCACTCCTTCCTCAGCAGGGTGCGCCAGCTGTCTCAGCAGGTCTGGAAATGGCCATTTGACTTGCAGCACAGTGATCCCAAAGGTTCTTATTTATATGTCAGGCTCTTTACTAGGCAACTTGTAGGATACATCATCTCTAATCATCACAGCAAAGTTGCAAGGGTAGGTATTGTCATCCCATTATAAAGGTGAGAAAACTGAGCCTCCGAGTGGTTTGGAGAGCCTCAAGGCCACACAGCAGGAAAGTGGCAGAGTCTGTCCGCCAGCAGGCGACGTTCTTTCCGCTAGCCCACACTGCCACCCTCATGCAGATATGACATTGGCCTTCCTTAATGCCTCCAGTATCTGGGGTTGATGCATTCTGCGTTTCTGCTTGAAATAAAATTGGATTCACTAAGAAACTGCCCAGTGTCCAAGAAGAATATAACCTTCTGGGAGAGTAAAACCTACTGCTTAGATGAGACTTCAGTATGGGGACTTGGGATGGTGTGTCCCTTCTGAGCCTCACAGAGTCAGACAGGTAACAGTGGAGGTTTTGTTTTTCCAGAGATAGCAGTTGTTGCTGGGTCCGTTGGGTAGATGCTGAGCTCTCCCCACAAAAGGGAACGTTCTTTGCGAGTTCTCATGCGTCCGGCGGCTCAGACTGGAGAGAAACTGGGAGGGGTGCAGTCCTCCTCAAGAGAACATAGTGATCAAAGTAAAATGTTTCTGTTATTTTTATATCTATGCTGCGCTACCCGTCGCCCCCCCCCCCCAAAAAAAATGCAAGTTGTAAGTTTTACCGTTAAAAAACGTCTCAAAAGACCTTATTTGGTGAAGGATCTCCTTTTGGGTATCTATTTTAGACCTTTGATTTTTGTTTTCAATGGTAAGCCGGTAACTTAGAATGTAACTTTCACTAGTTCTCTCCACACATGGAATAATTGGAGAGGAGAGACTATCCCAGGCTTTTTGGCAGCTTCTGAAGGTTTCTAGGATACATTTGATTGGCAGTTAAAAGAGAAGCATTCTTTGACGAATGAGAAGCCCAGCATAATAGGAACTTGTTATATTGTTTGTAATTTACATTAAATTCTGTCAGCGTAGGCAGATGATATGTATGCACATGCTAATGAGTTCCTAACCAAACTCTGCGCTGGTCAATTACTGTGATCAGAGATAGCCCCTCTAAGGATATTTAGTTGGCGTTTTATCAAAAACCCACACTCCAGAGAAAACTATCACTAAGGTAGCAGACTGGCACGGTCTTTGTCTCAGATGCACACCAGATGATTTGTGAATTAATATAATGGAAAAAAGTCATTTTTCATGGGCAACATGGGTGGTTTTCAAGATATGTGTATTGGCTAAAAATGTCGCACAAACACTGCTACCCTTGGACAAATGGCCGCAAGAATCTAGCCAGTCTCAAAGCCAGTATCCTCAAGAATGGTTCCCAGGCTGGATTCCAGAGAATGCCAGTGTACAACGACGGCTCACTTGGAGATTTTTCTGTTCCCTGACTCCAAAGTCACTGTTAAAATATTTTTATGTTTGTTTCATATACTAATGAGTAGGAGTTTGAGTAGAGGAGATTTCCGTCAGTAACAATGAAGTAGGGGATCAGGTGCATTTCTAGCCTTTATACTTGATTAAACTAACCCAGATAAGTCTTAGTAATTGAGTTTGAACTGTAACAAAGAAAAGTATCAAGAACTCCATCTCAGAAGTGATTGGCGGGTGTTGGAAGTAGGTGAGTGTTAGAAGGAGATTTTGTTTTACAAAGACAAACTGTAGTGATTTGGAGCACTTAAAGTGTTCAGTGTTCAATTCTGACTTGGTTTATTTTTTTTCCCTAATGCGCTAGTAAAGGAAACTTTAAATCGTGGTTCTCTGAGTTTCCAACTCATTCATGTACAGGAGAATGTTGTAATCCTATAATTTAAGTAATGTACTTCAGTCTCACAGGAATTCTAAACCATGCTGTTTTTCAGAATGTCCATTTGGTAGCCAAGTGGCTCGGAACCTTGGAGAAACTCCTTGAAAGATTCAGCCAGGGAAGCCACAGAGATTACAGGGTTTTCATGAGTGCTGAGTCTGCACCTACACCAAATGAACATGTCATCCCTCCAGGACTCCTGGAAAATTCCATCAAGATTACTAATGAGCCCCCCACAGGAATGCTGGCCAATTTGCATGCTGCACTCGACAACTTTGATCAGGTAAGAATGCAGAAGCAGCCTGGTCTGACACTGAAGTCCAGGTCTTCTCACAAGACCGTGAGACCTAAAACCACAGCCACATGTGTAACGAGAATGAACCACGTACCTTTCTGAGGAGCTTGCTTATTGAAGACAAACATGGCAGACTAGTATCTCTAGCCATAGAAAGAGAAAAAGCCATTGTTCTTATTGACGTCGTTGAGAAGATTGATGACGCTAATGATGACGTGGCAGGAGTTGTAGTATACGACTTAATATTTTGATCTGGTTTTGATATTAGTCAATTTAAAGCCCTTCTTTTTAGATTATATCCCTCCTGCCTTCAGATTTACATTTTCATGTCCTTCCAAAATAAAACAAATAAATTAGTACCTTTATAAATTAATGATAGTTCTATTACCATTAGTCTGCTTGTTCAAATTACCACATCTGTCTGTGTCATAATCAAGTCTGTCAGTTTCCTTTGTTGCTATTTCTCTGAGCTCCCATTCCTTCCTCTAATTTCTTAGAAATCCTTGATAAACAGCATTCTTATTAGGAGAAGTAGAATAAGCCCGAAAGAGGAAACACGTATGATGTGGTGATAAATATTCAGCCTCCTGTTAGAAATGTTATTATCCTCTATGAAACATTCCCACATGCGTAACTTTTTCTCTAGGTCCCTCTGGGCTAAGATGAGAAAACCAACATTATGAAGGCATTAAAATAATTGGCCACCTAAGAATATAGTTTTGAAGAATGCAGTTAATTGCTCAATTCAATAATTGAGTAGTTTGTGCCTGTTTACCCAATGGGCTGTGTAAACAAAAGGCACTCAAAAACTCTGTTGAGCCTGTTACATGTTTGAAGTATCCTTTTTTGCAAACTAAGACAGGCATGTATTTTATCTTCCCTCAATTTATAATTCCTGGCCATCTGTGACATTCTCAAGTTCTCTCTCTCAAAGTAAGTACAAAAGAGGAGTTTGACGTATTTAAATAGGATTTATCCAACTTCCCAGAACAATTGTCTTTATTTGTGAAAAGTGAGCAGTTCATGAGTAAACAGGCTTCAGCCCAGTTGTCCTTCAGCTTTTTTTTGGTAAGCATCTCTCTGATAATCTGATAAAGCTATGGATACTCTCCCCAGGGAAATGCACACTAAAAGAAAATTGTTGCATACAATCATAGGGATGACCAGATCCCCCAAAGCCTATGCATGAATTCCTTCCCCAGTTAAGAACAGCATGTTCTAGTTTATTTATGAAAGTATCAGGGTTTTTTTTTTTTACTGCTACTTGGAAAACCCCTTACAATAATTGGTCACATTTATTGAAAAGGGTCTTAAGAACTTCAGGGGTGAATATTTCTTATCTACTGGAAAGGCTCCTCTGAAACATTAAGATTAAATTTGTTCATAAGTAGCAAAAGCAAAGCTAATCAATGTGATTCACTAAATAAACTTTCCATCAAACCTATTCTAGCCCAAACCTGAGATTTTAAAGCTTTGTGACCACCTAGAGGGGTGGGATAGGGAGTGTGGGAGGGAGACGCAAGAGGGAGGAGATATGGGGATATATGTATATGTATAGCTGATTCACTTTGTTATAAAGCAGAAACTAACACACACCATTGTAAAGCAATTATACGCCAATAAAGATGTTTAAAAAAAAGATTCTAAAGAAAATCTAAAAAATTTAAGAGTCTTTTATGAATGCTGAACTGTTATTATGTTAGAAAAAAATGTGGGTTATATTCAGATTATGTAATTCAAGGGTACTAGCCTGTGCTCCCTGGCTATCTGTGTATAGGTTTCTAGAACCCTTTTATCAGTTAGAATTATGAAGGAAGTACAAAACAACAGTGGCTTAAACAAGGTATTTCTGCCACATGAGAATTCAGGAGCTAGGTCATTCAGAGCTCCTTTGTGTCACCACAAAGTTGTCATCAACCCAGTTTGCTTACATTTCACCATTTCTAGGATGGGCTTGCCGTGGTCCCAAGTGGCAGTGAGGGTGGCAGCTCCCATAGCTGTGTTCCAGAAAGTAGGATGAGAGAAGGAACAAAGAAAATGACAAAGGGACCATGTTTGCTTTCTTGTAAAGATTCATTCTGCAAGTTAATACACAATACTTCTTTCAACTTATTGGTCAGACTAATTCACACTGCATTACCTAGCTGCAAGAGAGGCTGGAAAAGTAAATCTATCTTGGGCAGTGTATGCCCAGCTGAAAGTCAGCAGGAAGGCACTTTAGGGCGGGCAGATAGTGGTCTCCATCACAGACCTCCTCCTCTCCCAAGTCTCCTTGTATCATCCTGGATGTTCTGTGTCGCTGCCGTGGCCCTATCTTGTTGAAGCCTGTGACGTGGACAGAGGGTGATGAATGCCATCTACCTTGGTTCTCATTTGGGTTAGGTAAATGGGTCCCAGTTGCTCCTATTGCCTGGCTGCCCTTCTTGGATGAGAAAAGCACCTAAGGGATCTAGACAAGTTAACTGTTCTGTTTAGGTATTTTCATTTTCCATGCTTTGATTTTCAAGTCAAATTAAATCTGTGTTCTTAATCTTCTCCCCAAGTCAGAATTTATCCTCAAATTTTGACATGTGTATTCATAGCGAACAAAGTGCATTTGATATTGATCCTTTATTACCTTGAACATTCTAGAATATTTATGTAAATATGATCAGTAAGTGACCAAGATGTAAAGAACCTTTTCTTTAGGATGCTGCCTACCTAACCCTCTTTCAGCTTAGTAGCGCTGCCTCTTGAAGATGTCATAAATGTTTGGGCTCCCTGCATCCCCAGATAACCAGATTTTTGAAGCAAGAATGTAAATTTCTTTTTCTGTAAGATTTGCAGCAGAAACAAATAATGGTAATTGTGCATGTAAAATTGGCATCTGTGTGCATGCAACACTGTTATGTGTGTGTGGATGCCTGTTCTCTGTTCACAATGCTGTTTGTATATTTTCTGATACAAACACTTGATCACTTGCTTTGTAAAAATACAATTGACCTGAAGTGTAGAATGTTAGGCAGACTCGTATTTTTCTTAGGAATGCCTGATTCACATTTTCTTCTCATGTCATTTATATTATCGGAGCGTCATGAAATGGGCATTGACTTATGATTTTGGGTTTTTTTAGCAGTGAGGCTAAAATTAGGTCAGTTATATGAAGTATATAGACGGAAGTAATGTACTAACTGTAGTACTTGGGTTTTCCGTGGACTATATGTAATTCAGGGAGGGTGTTAGGTGACTTGTTGGATCATAAAATTTTGTCACTTCCATTTGGTCTCCTAGAAATGTCTTCCTTTTAAAAGCAATGTATTTTTATATCCTTCAACATTAATTCCACTTACATGGTTTCTCTTTTCTTCTTTCACAAGCTTGCCCTTTACTTGAGGTTTAGCTGTGGAGAAGTTATTTGTAATGATTGTATAGTTTTGAGCCCCATAAATTTCCTAGAAGTGGCCTAGTCATTGAGAATAGCCTAGTGATTTAGTTGGGTCAGCAGTGTATGTGGCCTGGCCAATTCTAGAACTATATTTGGTGGTAACCCTGGATTCTGATGACAGCGATAGAGAAAGAAACTAAAATGCTCTTCTGGTCCTGGACCAAGAGAACAAATCTAGGCTTGGTTTAGACTTTTACTGAAAGGCCTCTGGGAGGCCAGATCTGAGCTCCCACCCCAAACGGGCTAAACATATTTTGTATTATAGATGCCCACATTGTCAGATCCATTCAAATGTAGACCGGGTGTAATTTGACCGTTTTAAAGGACAAGGCAGGAAGGTGCTGTTTTGGCCTCACCTTCCTCCGCTGCCCACCATCAGTTGAAGGAGTCATCCTCCGTTTTTCCTTGTTTGCCTCACAGGACTGCCGGATTTGAGAATGGGTAAAGTACTACCCTTAAGACACAGATGGCTGTTTTTCACCTTTTAATTTTATGGCTTTGGGGGCCATAAGCATATCAGTGTAGCATACCAGGTTTCCCTCTGCATTTGCAAAAAAATCATCTTATGGATCTACTCTACAGGACATATGTTTTCCAATCTTCCATATGCTGTTCTGTTATTCCAACAGTGAGTTTTATTTTCAGCTCATTGGAAGAAAACCATTTGTTGTGGTGGTTGTATTAGTCAAGGGACAGTACAAAATTATAGTGATTCATACAAGATAAGCTCTCACACGTAATTGGCAGCTCTGGTGCATGAGATCCGCCACACACCCAAGCTTGTGGTGCCTCCACTGTACCTAACTCCCAGCTTCCAAGTCGTCCAGTCATTATCATTTGTAGCTCATAGGAAAGGGAAAAGAACGACAACCAGACCAAGCAATTTCCCTTTACGCAAGTGACGTGAAAGTTGCATACGTCACTTCTGCTCAAATTCTGTTGGCAAAAACTTGGTCACGTGGCACATCTGGCTTCAAGAGGGGCTGGGAGATTGCTTTTTGATGAGTGGCTGTGTGCCCAGATAATCGGTATTACTATGGAACCAGGAGGAATGGAGAATTGGCATTAACTTATATTCCGCTACAGTGATGAAATTAAGATGATGGCCTTTTGTCAAACAGATTGTACAAGAACATTTTTGCAGGGGAAATTGATGTCAGGCATTATTACCACTGGCAAAATGAATTGTCTCATTTTCTAGTGAAACAGAAGAATAATTGAAGCAAAATAAAAGCATTCCTCTTAAATCAACAGACTGGCAAATGCCAGTCTTCTCTTATGCTCTCCTAGCTTAAAACTGCATGTTACCTCTGTCCTAGGTCTCCCTCAAAGTCCTCTGCAAGATGATTGAAAACTCAGACCCTTACCCTTGGAAACCATACGGATGGATGATCAAACATTCTTTCTTTTCTCCCAGGATACACTTGATGTGTGCTCCAAGGCGCAGGAGTTTAAAAGCATTCTCTTCTCTCTGTGCTACTTCCATGCCTGTGTTGCTGGGAGACTGAGGTTTGGCCCCCAGGGCTGGAGCCGCTGCTATCCGTTCAATTCTGGAGACCTCACCATCTGCGCCAACGTCCTCTGCAACTACTTAGAGGCAAACCCTAACGTAAGTGCCAGTGGCCAGATAACCTCTTCCGAGGAGTGTACTGAATCTGTCAGTCTTTGGGCACTATCAAAGTGGACCATAATTTCTCTTTCGAAGCTATTATTGAAATAGCTGACACTACATATGCATCCTCTGCCAAGTGTGAGGTTTTACAACAGTGGATGCTCGAACTTTATGAGATGGGTCAAGCCAGTTCTACATCAGCAGCTTAGTGCAAAAAAAAAAAAAAAAAAAAATGTCCTTCATTATGTTAACAAAAACAGTGGTTTACATGTGCATGTATGCCAGATTCATTAGGCAGGTAATGAAGCATGTGCACAAATGTAATTACATACAGCAATTCTGACAGTTCATAACACTGCATTAATAATCACTACAATTAGTTCTGATGATGGAAGCAATTTACAGCACGTCACATGTATAAATAATGGTGCATTTCCTGCATATGTCATTATTATGTATTAAGGATGCCACCTTGTTGTGACTTTTTCAGTAATGTTCCCCTCGATTTGAAGTTAAAGGTAGATGAATGATTTTATTTCATAGCTAAAATGTGTTCTACAGATGGGAACGGGAATGCTTCATCAAGAACATTTGTGTAAACTCTTATAAACTCAGTGACTGGATTTCAAGAAGGATGAATCATTTGTAAGGATATTCTGGCTTAGTCCTCATAAGGGAAACTTTTTCCATTAAGTTAAATCTGTTAAAATCGAGGTATGTTTGTCAGAACCAACCAGGCATGGTGCTTTAGGCCACACTTTCTATTAAAGGGCCTTTAAAACCATTCAACCATGTTTCTATGTATAAATGGTTCTTTTTTGTTCTTTTGGTAATTATTGTTATCAAAGTTTTCTCAAGCTTTGAAGATGGTTTGACTACTATCTGAATATGTACACTTTGTACATAACATGGGTGTGTTATGTCCTGCTGCTTCTCCCACGGGTGTTCCAGCATCAAGACAGCTTTAGGTTCTAAACACACGCTCTTGTGTCTTAGATGTCTTGACCCAAGTCATTCACCACACATCACATCACGAAGCAAGTTAGTTCGATCTGGGAATTAAGTTGACGTGCCCACATAGTTTGGTTGTACAAGATGCCCTTTTCCGGAAGGTATATGTATAAACTTGGAAGTAGGCAGATGATAGATGATATTTCGAGTCATGAGATTAGATGAGATCATCAAGGTTACAGAGTATAACTGAGAGATCTAAAGATTACTTCTTAGGGAATGCCAACGTTTAACTATTGTAAGAACTTCGATATTTTTCCATATGAATTTCGTAAGTCTCACCATCCGGAAATTCTTGAATGTCAAGGTTGGAAGGCTTTAATTGAAAACATCATTTGGTTGTTTACATTTAAGGTTGGGGATGGGGCTACATAACATCTGACTTTGGTTTTACAAAGCCTAGAGGGAGTAGGAAGAAAAATTGTTTTTCTGTAGCAGTACCTTTCTCCCACCCTGTGGAGTACAGTTTGGGGGACATGCCCAAGAAGACCTCTACTGAGTAACAACAAGTTCACATTTTTTTCAGGCTGTACCACTGTGCCAAGGGAAGGGTTACAAAAAAAAAAAAAAAAAGTATTTGTAAAAAAACAAAGATTTGTGGGAAGAAAATCAATTATTGAGAAGAATAGATCCCTAGCTGATTAAAATCTTGAGGGAGCTATATATCAGATAATAATGTATAGCAGGCATTAATTAAATGTGATCAGAGAAATAAAGTTAAGAGGTCTCTGTTTCCCATCCATTTCTGTTCTATGGGAGGTAGTCCATGGCATGGCTGAGAGAGCATGGTACAGTGTAGCCACTTTAATTTTTCATTCACATCAAAGTGGCTTAAAAGGAAGACGTTCATTTATTCAAATTATTCAAATAAAGTTGTAGCCAAGTACATTGGAATAGTTGAAGCAATTTTACTTGTTCTGTCACATCATGCAACAAATGAAGGCTATAATTAAGTTTTTACTTGAACTGCTGGGAGGCAGTATACTGCCCCCAAGGGTATAAAGGTTTCTGTCTAGAAAGGCTTCATCACAAACTGGCATGTTTTGCAAACCCAGAGGAAGCTAAAGGGTAGCAAAGAGGGGCTTCAAACCCTGCGAAGCCAAATAAAGAGGAGATACGGTGATTCCTTGAATAAAACATACTACAGTCATTAGTTACAGCACTTGGAACAGTCATGGAGGCCAGTCATGCCATAAACCGAGCCCTCAAATCAATCTGTGGCAAACGGCTTGGTTTGCCTGGACTTTTGGAAGGTGATGGAATTCTAAGTAACACCCCAAATTCAAATTGTGTAGGTTTTTCTTTCTTTTCCTTGATTTAGATCATAAAACCTGGTATAAATCAGATCATAAAAATGTCATCCCTCAAAGGTCCTATGAACCAACACCCTCTTGTGGTTTTTAGATGAGGTTCTGAATGTGTAAACCTTAACTGCATAACATGTTCTAGGAATAATCTGGTTTGCTTTAAAATCTTCATTAAAAGCTCCGCCTCATTAAAAGCTCACTGAATGTATTAAAACACACTGAAAATAATTCTCAGCCAATTCAATCCTGGCAATTCAGACAATTCCTGAGCCTCTTTTAAATGCTCCTGTAGGTGGGGGCTTGTAGAGAGGCACTTGCTGCTGACTGACTGTTCGGAGGCAGGTGCCCCGAACCCGGAAGTGAACGTTGGCATGATTCCCCTCTCCTCTCCCGCCAGGTCCCATGGGAAGACCTCCGTTACCTCTTTGGTGAGATCATGTACGGGGGCCACATCACAGATGACTGGGATCGCAAACTGTGTCGGGTGTATTTAGAAGAATTCATGAATCCCTCTCTGGTAAGACATTTCTTAAGTCATTTCACAGAGGAGAAAGTTCTAGTAAGATTCTTTTTTAACTTTTTATTTTATATTGGAGTAGAGCTGATTAACAATGGTGTGTTCGTTTCAGGTGTACAGCCCTGTGATTCAGTTATACATACACGTTATCTGTTCTTTTCAAAATTCTTTTCCCGTTTAGGTTGTTACATCATATTGAGAGGAGTTCCCTGCGCTATACAGTAGATCCTTGTTGGTTATCCATTTTAAATATGGCGGTGTGTGCGTTCCAATCCCCTAACTATCCCTTCCGCCCACCCTTCCCCCCCTGGTAACCAAAAGTCTGTTCTCTAAGTCTGTGAGTCAGTTTCTGTTTTGTAAATAAGTTCATTTGTATCCCTTTTTTTTTTTTTTAGATTCTGCATATAAGCGATAGTTTGCTTTCTCTAAGAATTTTTTAAACTGATTCCACTATGTAAATAATTCTTGAACGTTATTGAGGATTCTTGGCCTTCTGTGAGTATATTCTGGCACACCTTCCAGGGAGTTTGGAAGTTTGTTAGAAGTGTAGGATCTTGGGCCCCATGCCAGACCCACAGAATCCGAATCTGTGTTTTAGCAAGACACCTCCCTGCCACCACCGCAGGTGGTTTCTGTGCCCACATGAAGCACCGTCCCATGCACAGACTCACTGGATCTTTGAGATAACCCCGTGAGGTACACAGCACTGACACTGTCACCCCATTTCATAGACAAAGAGACTGGGTCACGGTGATTTGCCCCAGGTCTCCCAGTTATCCCAGGCAGGGGCTCTAGCCAGATGTATTGATTTCAATTCAGCGGCTCTGATACAAGTGAACTCTATAGTTCTTTCTCTGGCACAGAAGCCATGGAGTATTCTAAATTTTGATCACTAACTCCTAACTAAATATGTGCTCAAGAAAACTGCGGTGATGTGAGAGGGCAGTTCTTCCTTCTGTGAGGAAGGGGCAGAGCTCCCTTGTACTGGAGCTTAAAGAGGCCAGGTACCCTTTTCCCATTTCTCATCTTGCTAGCCCCATGTCTGTGTGCACCAACACACCCACATGGTTTGTGGCTGGTGCTGGGTTTTCTGGAAAAAGCACTCAGTCCTTGTCTTCCATACTGAAGTAGCTGAAAGTGGTGGCATACTTTTCTCATGTCTCTCTCCAAAGGTTTCCAGGTTCATGGCCGTTGCCTGATTATTTCTTGGAAACCCAAGGCACCCTCCACCGTGCCATCTCTACTCCCACTTGGGCAAGACACCAACTGTGTTTAGAGCTGTGCTGTGTATTTTTTTTAAAAATAGTTTGAGCAACCTCCTGTTCGTAATTTCTTGAGAACTTCATCTCCTAAAAGCATTATGCCTTCCTCAAGTCCATTTTGAGAAGTAATATAATCATGTATTAGAAAACATGGTGTACTGTATGTAGTCTCATATAGAAAATGGAGGACAGATTATTTTTTGCTACTTTTAATAATGTTAAACAATTTGGGGACAAGGCAGGGGAAAAAAAAAAGGCTTTCCTGCCACGTGACCATTATTTGTTTCTTTTGACTGTGAGTCTCCTGGTCTTTCCTTAGTTCTAATGAGTAAGGTTTCACGGGTCAGAAAGACACTTTCAATTTAGCGCAACTGGAAGTCACTCCTCAGAAGAGGTCTGGGAGTACGTTACCATGGAGATGGGAAAGATAAACAGGGTCGGGTGTGCTACCTTTACAGAGGCTGATTTCTCTGAATGATGGTGGAGGTCAAGGGGCAGAGCGACAAACTCACTCTGCTCTTCCCTCTCTGGTTCTGGCCTGAGGATGAGAGTGAATTACTGTTGCCAACCGAGACAGTCCATTAACCTTCACAAGCCTGAACTCCCATTCACATAATTGTAAAATAAATATAGATGATGCAACCTGAGGGGCATCTCTGGTGTGTGCATTAGCCCTTTAGAAATTTAGGTACCTGCCCTTCCATGCTGCTCTGGTGAGGTTTTCAGGATGGAGATGCTCATTTGCAGTCCTGCATCCTCACCAGAAAGCACTACCTTGTCAACTCACCAGAGCAAGCTAAAGCACTGACTGGTTTGGTGGCAGAAACTGCAAAATCCCAGTTATTTTGTTCTCATACAGATGTTTCCTGCTCATGCTGTTTACGTTATTAGGAACTTAAGCTAACACTTCAGCATCTTGCAGGATGTCTTTTAGCCGCTTCTCACATTGGTTAACTTATTTGGCAATCAGTGTCTTTGGTTACATGGGTACGTGGTCAAACCTTGGAATGCTTTCAGTGGCTTTGTCGTGTTAGGAGGATGAATGAGTTTCTTGTTGGGTAAATGACACGGCATTTAGAGAGGGCTCCCCAATGGCAATGTGCTTTAGAGGGTTCCTGGCCAAAGTTAGGGAATTATAATTAATATTCTTCTCTCATGTAAGGTGCGTACTTGGCAATGCTAAACAAGTAATACGGTAAGTTACTTTTGGAAAATAAGGTATCAGGTCACCTGAAAGCTGTCAAATATTAACAGCTTAAAAGTTGGGCTTTGAAGTAAAACAAAATGACAAAAAAGCTCGGGTTCAAATTCAGTGCTCCCTTGTGTTTGCTGTGCAATTTTAGATACATCACGGAACCTGAGCCTCTGTTCATTCATTTGAGAAATTAGGGTACACAGTAGCAGTCACTCAGCATCCTCTCCTCCTCAACCTGCCCCACTCCCCAGCGCCAGGCGACCACTAATCTACTTTCTGTCTCTATAGATTTGCCTAATCTGGACATTTCGTATAAATGGAATCACACAATATCGGGCCTTTTGTGCCTGACCTCTTTCACTTAGCATGTTTTCAAGGTTCATCCATGTTATAGCATGTATCAGTACTTCATTCCTTTTAAGGGCCAAATAGTATTCCATCGTATCGATACACTATTTTGTTTATCTGTTCATCGGTTGATGGATATTTGCGTTGTTTCCACTTCGGGGCTATTATGAATAACGCTGCTTTAAATATTCATATATGTGTTTGCATGGACATACATTGCCACTTCTTTGGGGTATATACATAGAAATGAAATTATTGGATCTTATGGTAACTCTATGTTTAATGTTTTGAGGAACCACCAAACTGTTTTCCAAAGTGGCTGCATCATTTTATATTCCCACTGGCAATATACGAGGGTTCCGTTCTCTCCACATCCTCGCGGTGGCTGTGAAGTGGTATCACATTGTAGTTTTGTTTTGCATTTCCCTGAAGACTAATGATGTTGAGCATCTTTTCCTGTGCTTATTAGTCATTTGTGTGTCTTCTCTGGAGACATGTTAATTTAGAACTACTGACTCTTTGAGGCCTAACAATAACTTTATCAAACAGCCCTCCCCCAAAGGCAGGACAGGTGGCCACAGTGCAGAGAGTTAGGGTCCCATCAGCAAGAAGCAGCTTTTCATAAAAGCCTCTAAGTGGGATGGGAGAAGGCTTGGATTTAGAATCAGGATTCCCAGAGCTCCTTGAGTATGTTGACATTTTCACAGATTTCTTAAAGTAAGAGAACAGAAGTCTCTGTGTGAACTAAGCCTTGCTTATCGAGCTTTACTTGTTTGACATCATAGTAGGAACTTACAGTAGGACATTCTCAGGTTTTGTTTTTCCTTCTAGAAAATTAGGGTGTGCTTGAGGTAATCATGTCTGTTTCTAGGGCACAGGAAAGACTAAAACTAACCTTTGTAAAAAGGCTGCTATGTGCCTAGCTATTTGCATACATTGTCGTTAAATTCTCATGGCCACAATCTTTAGGTTGCTATTAGGATCCCCATTTTACCGATGAGATTGAAACTCAGATAAACTGTCATTTTTTGAAGACCACCAAACCGCACGGTGGGGAAACTGAACCAGATCTGTCTGGCTATAAACCTAGCCCTTCCCGTTGACTTTGCTGTTTGCCTTTGCTTTGCTCACTGCCCAACATGGGGAAGGCACTCTTCACATATTTGTAAACAGACTGCCTAATTGTCTTTCCAGAAAGCATGGACCATTTGCACTCCCACCAGCATTCTATGAATATTCACTCAAATGTCCAGTCCCCAGGCATTTTGAAAAGTTCCAAGTGGTTCCACTTTTTGGTTACTTTCTTTGCTTGAAATTCTGTTTAACTTTGGCTGCATTGAAAAACAATTAACTGTGGCTCTTAAATTTTCTTTTAACAATTTGAGCACTAATAGGGAAAATCAAGTCCTTGTTTGTAGGGAATACATTTTGGCTTGGAGATGTTTAGTCTAACTTCTGGTTTTAGTATTCATATTTTGTGCCCGCATTTTTATTTTGGCTAATTTATCTATCCAGTAATGGTGAGGTTAAATCCCCTTCACAGTTTTGTTTTGGTCACGCTGAGTCAGGTAAAATTTTAATTTTGATTATTTTGATATATAAATGTGAAATGATAGGAAATGTGAATAAATGAATAAAACAAGCCTAGCTGATGGATACTGGTCACAAGAGAGTCTGCATTGCTCCTTCTCATGTTTATTGGGTCCAGGTCTATGTTTCTGGCAATACGAAAGACTGGATAACTTGAAAATTCTCCCGATACAAAATAAAAATAGAAATTCTGACTTTAACATTTAAAGTGCCTTTTGGAATTCAGGAGAGCAATTGAGCATCATCCCTAAGGACATGAGCTCCCTGGGCAATCTGGGATTGCAGGTTTGAGGAGGAAGGAACGAACTGCCGCTACTCACAGATGACATGATTGTGTAGAAAATCGCGCTGATTTTGTCTCCATTGGACTGTGAGTTCCTTAAGAACTAGGTCATACGAATCTCTTATACTTCCACGGCTTACTGGGGTATACTAGGTGATCAGTTCATACGATTAAATGAAGTAATGAACAGTCACTTTGTCTCCAGGTGATAGTGAGGGGACCAGATAGCATGAACATACACAATTACAGAGACAAACCCCATTTTCAGAAAATGATTTTAAAATTGTAGGCCTAAAATAGCTACATTAGGTGATGGTTTTTAAAAACTAGCATTCCCTGTACATTTAAGTGCATGTAGACAGAATTCACAGCAAGAGAGGCCGGGAAAATTAAACAGAAGTGTAATGGTCCCCTGGGAACTAAAGAACAATCGGGGGGAAAAAAGTCTGAGATTACACTGAGTTAACCAGAAAAGTATAAGCGCTGGATTGACTGCGTTTATAGCTGGTCAGAGACTGAGGCCCATAAATTGTTTAGTTACATTTTGGTATCTCTGCTTGCATTGCCTTGGTTGAGAACATTCTTCCCGGTGGAATGTCTAACCCTTCTCCCCGGCCTGAATGAAGTGGATGGGTGTGATTAATGCCTGATAACTCCAGCCACTCACTCATTAGGCAACTTTGGATTGAGCACCAGTATGTGCTAGCTAGCAGTTGCCCCAGGGTCTACAGATCTTGAGATGAGCTACACAGACTCTGCCCTGAGAAGCTCAAAGTCACGGGGAGGTAGCACTCATTTGACTCTTAGTGTATACTGCCCTATAACATGTTAGTTACACACACTCCCACGTATTTTTTAAGATAGAAACATATAATTATGCACGTTTACAAAATCTACGTGCATAATACATAAAACAGTTTGAAGTAGTACTGCATTAAGTACTATTAAGTCATACTAAAATGAGTTCAGAATTAAGATTAAAATCAAACATATGCCCAGGCAAGTTACTCTGAATCTCAACTTCTCTCTGCGAAATGGGGATATCTGGGAGAATCAGTGACTTCAAGCATGCAACAGGGTGACCAATACACAGTAGATGGCTCAGCACCTGTCCGTTCCCTTTGTGTGCATGTATCGTGTTACCCCAAGCAAACCGCAAACCAGGTCTTCTTAAGGATGGGATTCATGTGTGTTCCTTGGACTCCTCCCCAGAGGTCAGCGTGGTACCATACACAGAGCAGAGTGATTGATTACAAGAGGGTCAAGAGATAGTCTAGAGAGCTCGCTATCGATCCAGCATTGTGCTGGGACCATCTTACCAGAGTGTTCTCAAGGTGTTTGGGAAATGAAGATTGATGTCCACTTAGATTTGGAATAACTGACTTTTCCTTTGTGGTTGAAGGTTGATGGTGAACTGATGCTGGCACCAGGATTTGCTGCCCCACCCAATCTGGATTATTCAGGCTACCACCAGTACATAGAAGAGATGCTTCCTCCGGAAAGCCCAGCACTGTATGGCCTCCACCCAGATGCTGAAATAGAATTCCTGACAGTCACATCCAACACTCTCTTCAGAGCTTTGCTGGAGATGCAGCCCAGGAATGCACTCAGCGGTGAAGAGCTGGGACAGCCCACAGAAGACAAGGTAGAGGGTCATTCTTTCTTTTCTATTGAGTTATACTGTATATACAGTAAAGTACACTAATCCTAAGTGCACAGCTAATGAAGTTTTTACCTTTGTGTGCACATAACCACCACCTGGATCAAAGTACAGAACATTTCCAGCACTCCAAAAGGATACCCCTGCCCCTTACCGATCAGTACCCTCTCCACCCCAGGCCAAAGGTACCCACCCTCCTTACCTCTGTCACCACAGACTAGATGGAGTAGACTTCCCGGTGTTTAAACTTCAAATACATGCAGCCTTATAGGATGTACTCATTTATGTCTGGCTCCTTTCACTCCACATTTCATTGTAAGATTCATCCATGTCGCTGCATGAACCAATGGTTCATTTCTGTTTAGTATTTTACTATGTAATTCTTTATTTATATATATAAAATTCTTAATTTGCTCCTTCTATAGGGGATGGGTGTTCGGGTTCTTTCTAGCTTTTCATTACAATGACTATCACAGCCGTGCACATTCTTGTATAGTCTTTTGTCAGCATAGAAATGTTAACTCCCAAAGCTATCTGCTCATAATACTCATTCCTGTATACCCAGAAGTGGAATCGTTGGATCAAAGGGTATAATGTTCAGCTTTAGTAGATACTCCCAGTTTTCCAAAGCTGTACAACCACTCCTACACACTTCCACCCACCAGCAGTGTGTATGAGTTCCAGTTGCTCCTGCTTCTTGGGGTCTTGTTAGGAGTCATGGTATTTCTTTGTGGTTTTAACTTTGCATTCCTCAGTTAAGGAATAATACTGAACATTTTTTCATACGCTTATGGCCGTTTGGATACACTTTCGTGTGAAGTACCTGTTCCACTTGCTTGCCCAATTTCTAATTGGGTTGTCAATCTTTTTCTTACTGATTTGTAAGAACTCTTTTATTTCAGATGTGTGTCCTTTGTTAGGTGTATGTATTGCAAATTTCTTCTCCACGTGTGTGGCTTGCCTTTCATTCAGTGTGTTTTTGGCTCTGTCATTTTGTTACAGTGTCTTTTTTCACCTTTTCTTGGGAGATTGGCATTATCCTTCTTTCGAAGGTTCTTATTACCATAGAATGATGGGGATGAGAAATGGACATCAAATAATGTTTTTTACCTTTGGATTAAAATCTTACTTCTCATTAATGTAAAACCTGAAGAGCTTATTTTTCCCTCAATAAATTAGCCTCTGTTTCTCTCAGAATTATCAATCAAGGATTCAGTGTGTGGAAACACAATAAACATCAGGTCTAATTATAGTGAGGTCCCATTCATTGAGACACTTGTTTGTAATTTAGAAGCTTTAGAATTTGTTACAGCACGTTTTATCCTATATACTAACATCTTCCCTATATGAATTTAGATTTTTTAAAAGATGAACGTATTTAAAAATCCATCCATTTGGGAAGATCTATAGTGTTAATAGATGCAGAGAGGTGGATGAGGTCTTCATCTGGTTCTGGGGCTTCAATCTCTCCAGGGAGGCAGCTGATCATTACACCAGAAAATGCAAAGCAAATGAGGTAAAGATGCCTCAGCATCTCCTACAAGCAGACTGGTTGTACCAACCACCATCTACTAGGTGTTTATATACTAGGCACTATAGAAAGTGCTTTACAAATATGCCAATTTAATCTGCAACAGCTCTGAGTAGTATCGGAATCTCTTTTGGAGATAAGCTTAGGTGACTTCCCAAAGCCAGACAGCTAGAAAGGGCCAGTGAAGGAAACCAGATTGTAGCTGAGTCCCAAAGCCTTTCTTTGACCTAAGTTCTCTACAGCGCTGTGTTTCATACTCTGTACTGCTGCTGTAAATAAGCTCAAGATTTCAGGATCTGACAAATGACCTGCCAGGGTGCTAATAAAGCAATCTGCACGCATCCCGTCAGAGCCACAGGCAGTAATGCGAGAAATAAATGAAAGAGGGAAAGCTGCCTGAGGCTGAAGACAGGCAATATCTTCCGACCTTTTGTCCTTCTTAGGTATTTGTTGGTTTTCCCAGCTCTGTAAAACTGCATCGTTGGAATAAATATCCACATCAGAGCACTATGTACATATGCACGTCTTCAGTGAACAAATCCTTCATTTCTTTAGGGCAACAGCTACAAAAGATAGAGGCTTCCTTGTTGTTGGAAATATTGATCCAAATTGCCCCCCAAATTTTAGGATGTGTCAGTTGCAAGGGCAGCATCGCAGAGTCACCAGAATTAACTCAAGTGTAAAGGGCATCTTTGGTTCATGTGACTTTTCAAATAACTTTTCTAAAATAGCAGATTGCAAAATGGCCTACCCAGATATTGGGGTTCTCCATCCTCTGATCATGTCTTTACAAAGAAATGAAATGTAGTCGATGAGAGAGAGTTCTTATGTTCCCTAAATGCTAACAGTAAATAAACTACAAACAAATAGTAGCACCTCCCTGACGAGACTGTGGGATGTCAAGGAGGGGAGGGCTGCACCGATTGAGGGAGTTGGCGGTGCCACTCTGCCCCGCTCCTGGGAGTTAGTAGGCATCTTTTAAACTCATGAGCAAGCATCTTTGGGAGTCGTATGATACAGTCTTAGACTTAAAAAAAAAAAAAAAATAGAGGCTATATAGTCACCATGACCAAAATTGAAATAGAAAGGAGCTAAATCTTTGTGTTTGTTAATGATTTAAGGTTAAGAATGTCTTGGATGACATTTTGGAGAAACTTCCAGAAGAGTTCAACATGGCAGAGATAATGCACAAAAACCCAGACAGAAGCCCCTATGTCCTTGTCTGCTTCCAAGAATGTGAGAGGATGAATATTCTCCTTCGGGAAATCCGGGTGTCACTTCAACAATTAGACCATGGATTGAAGGTAAGTTTAAAAGTGAGACTAGAGCAGCCTTCTTCACATTAAACGATACTCACTATGTGGCCTTTTTTCTCCCTGCAAGGGGGAGCTGACGCTGTGTCCTGGCATGGAAGCCCAGCAGTCTGCACTGAGTCACGATGCAGTACCAGAAAGCTGGAGCAAACTGGCGTACCCGTCTACTTACGGCCTGGCCCTGTGGTAAGTGCCCCACCCCTGCTGCTGCCGGCCATCGCCAGCCTCACGGCTGGTTTGGTGTTCGGAATTATGCCTCATAGGAACCATGAAAAATGTACTTTGTGATTGTATTCAGCCATAACTGTGCAAGCCACCACCAGTTTCACTTGAGTGAAAGGCAAAAATCAATTAGAGGTCAGGCTCAGAGCAAGATTCGAATTCTGCTTCTCACTGAATAGCTATCTGATCTAGGACAAAATACCTGACCTCTGTGTTTCAGTTTTTCATCTGAAAAATGTGGAGAACAGAATTCCCTCCCTGAGTGGATCAGATTTAAATGGCCACGGGAGGCACATTTTAAGTTTACCCCTCACATCATGTTATACCCTTATTTTCGAAGCCAGTGATTACTAATGCCATTTCACAGCGAACTCCTAAAGTGGTACGCAGTAAACCAGACTGCCTTCAATTTGGGGGTGTGACCGCAGTGACGTGCCACAAAGCCAGGGACAGAAATTCACAGCTCCCTGAAAGCCAGTGTTGTCTCCAACCACAACTTGGCCTTGGTAGTCAGCACCAGAAGTTTCACAAGGCTGGCTCTATTCTTGGCTTTTCCACATGGACGTTCTTTCTTTCTTCTCACCTTCCTAAATTTTTCTTCCACGAACCAGAATGCTACGCTCATCCTTAAACTGGAAGGTCCCATTAGAATTCCAAGTGACCGCACGTTGGAACTGCCCCCCCCCAGGCACGCAGCGGTTTGCTGGGGGTGGGGGGTGCAGGGTGTGTGCAAACCCAGCGAAGGTGCCCTGTGGAAATGCCACAGATGGCAGCAAAGCATCACAGCAGGGAAGAGTGAGTAAAGCCTCTCAATGGATTTCTGTTAATGCTATGAATATCTAAACTCAGATTTTATATTTCCAATCAAAAAGATTTATATTTACACTTAAATTTTATAGCAATAACTTTAGACTTCTCTCCACCGTCTTATTTTGTGCTTCCTAAATTCTATTTTTCTTAGCTGCTTCTTTTCCAAACTTTTCTGACTTCTGTTGGTTTAAGTTTTCTTTATCCCATGTTTATCCCTGTACAGTTCCTATTATTTTAGGAAGACTCTTGAAGTTGTAACATAAACACTTTTGGTGTTTCTAACGCAACATAAAGTCAATACTTTTTCCTTTAGACGTTTTAAGCTCCTCGTGATCTGGAACTGTAGTTCAACTTTAGTTTAATCCACAGTATTTTTTTGTTTACAGTTGGCGATTATTATTTTTTTTTTTTTGCGGTATGCGGGCCTCTCACTGTTGTGGCGTCTCCCGTTGCGGAGCACAGGCTCCGGACGCACAGGCTCAGCGGCCATGGCTCACGGGCCCAGCTGCTCCACGGCATGTGGGATCTTCCCGGACCGGGGCACAAACCCGTGTCCCCTGCATCAGCAGGCAGACTGTCAACCACTGTGCCACCGGGGAAACCCCAGTCGGCGATTATTTTTGCTTAATAACACGTATAGATTTCTTTGTTCATTGTTGCTTTTTTTTTCTTTTCTGTACTTTGATTTCCAAATAAGCTCTCCTACTCCAAATGATGTGGGTAGAACTGGTATTAATATCTCCACTTGACAGACGACTGAGACAGATTTCATGTTTCTCCCAAGACAATCCAAGTATTAATTCTTCTATAGAAGTGATTTATAGATAAGTAATTTGTATACATGACAAATAGAGAAGTAAAACCATTTAAACTTTTGTCATGAGATTCTTCAAGACTTATTTTTGCTGTTGACAGACTGTCCCTTGGGAATGTTTTTAGGATGCTTTTGTCCAGGTCATTTGCAAAGATGGCCTGTGGTGAATTTGACGTATGTTTGAGAAAACGCAGTTATAGAACTCTTGTGGTATGGAATATAGATCATTCAGAAAAATGATGTTAAAAGTATACAACATTATATTTGACCTGTGTCACCTGTAGAGAGTTGTCATAGTTCAGCTACTGTGCACTTGCAAAAATCATGTCAGATGACTTATTTTAAAGCCCAGCCACCTGTTTTTTTTTCCTCACCACAAAGCGCATATCCAGAGACCATGCCATCAGCCATAGATATGGTAAGAATTGCCCTGCTGCATTATAGCCACCAAAGCGATGTTCCCTGAGAGATGTTTGCAAAACTTCTGTATTTCTGTTGTATCTTTCTTTTCTTTCTCGTCTTTTACGCCTTTGGCACAGGGTCCTATTTACTTTTAATCCTAAAATAAAAGTGAGCCCCTTTCCAGTTGGCATAAATTCAGGAAGTAAAGTTCAGGCCACATTGGGGCCACGTGGTCAGCACTGAAAAAGGCAAAGAGGAAAGGAAAGAAACTGGGCTTGAGATTCTCTGAATCAAGCATGACTTGAGTCAGATTTTCTCTGGAACCTTCAGTTATAGAATGCAAAAATGCCACTCATTGCTGAAACAACAAGCAGCGGCAGCATAGATGCTGTGCACACCTCACCTGGGGCTCCTCTGTCCTGGAGCCCCTCTTCATTGCCCTAAAGGAGGAAGTACACGGCTTCCAGTGTACGTGGTGGGGAGTAGATGGTAGTGTGTCTGAATTCTCTTTACTGCCCTCTCACTCGATTAATGGTCTGTCTACCTGTATGTAGAATTCTAGATACGATTATTTTCTCTCAGAACTTCAGTGTTATAACTGCATTGTCTTCTGGCGTTTATTGCGGCTAGTGAGTCTGTTCATAAATACCTGTCATTCCTTCACAGCTAAGTTATTGACTCTGGGAGGCTTTTAAGAATTTTTTCCTCTTGACCCTTAATGTATTAATATTCTGTAATCAATGCTCTGTAATTTTTACTGCTGTATTTAGGTATGGTCTTTTAAAAATGCATCTTACTTGGTACTGTGTGCTGTTACAAATGGGAGGCCACAGGTGTTTCCACCCTGTAAAATTCTTAGCCTTTCTTTCTCCAAATATTGCCCTTGCCATTCTCTTCACCTGCCTGAACTCGCATTACGTTCCATCTGTGTGTCCCCCCCCATGTGTTCCGGGTGAGTCTGTCAGTTCTGGCTGATCTTCATTGTGTCTTCAATTGTCTCCTGTTCTCTTGCCTACTGTTTCTCCCCTGAATTTTTAGTTTCACGTTGCTTATTTTGAGGGGAGGGGAAAGTACCTGACCTAGTTTTTAAATTTATTTTTCTTAACATCTTTATTGGAGTATAATTGCTTTACAATGGTGTGTTAGTTTCTGCTTTACAACAAAATGAATCAGTTATATATATACATATGTTCCCATATCTCTTCCCTCTTGCGTCTCCCTCCCTCCCTCTCCCACCCCTCTAGGTGGTCACAAAGCACCAAGCTGATCTCCCTGTGCTATGCGGCTGCTTCCCACTAGCTATCTAGTTTACGTTTGGTAGTGTATATATGTCCATGCCTCTCTCTCGCTTTGTCGCAGCTTACCCTTCCCCCTCCCCGTATCCTCAAGTCCATTCTCTAGTAGGTATGTGTCTTTATTCCTGTCTTACCCCTAGGTTCTTCATGACATTTTTTTTCTTAAATTCTATATGTGTTAGCATACGGTATTTGTCTCTCTTTCTTACTTACTTCACCCTGTATGACAGACTCTAGCTCTATCCACCTCATTACAAATAGCTCAATTTCATTTCTTTTTATGGCTAATATTCCATTGTATATATGTGCCACATCTTCTTTATCCATTCATCTGATGATGGACACTTAGGTTGTTTCCATCTCCAGGCTATTGTAAATAGAGCTGCAGTGAACATTTTGGTACATGACTCTTTTTGAATTATGGTTTTCTCAGGGTATATGCCCAGTAGTGGGATTGCTGGGATATATGGTAATTCTATTTGTAGTTTTTAAGGAACCTCCATACTGTTCTCCCAGTGGCTGTATCAATTTACATTCCCACCAACAGTGCAAGAGTGTTTCCTTTTCTCCACACCCTCTCCAGCATTTATTGTTTCTAGATTTTTTGATGATGGCCATTCTGACTGGTGTGAGATGATATCTCATTGTAGTTTTGATTTACATTTCTCTAATGATTAATGATGTTGAGCATTCTTTCATGTGTTTGTTGGCAATCTGTATATCTTCTTTGGAGAAATGTCTATTTAGGTCTTCTGCCCATTTTTGGATTGGGTTGTTTGTTTTTTTGTTATTAAGCTGCATGAGCTGCTTATAAATTTTGGAGATTAATCCTTTGCCTGACCTAGTTTTGTAATTTTGTTTTTATGACTGCCACCCTTTTTCTTTCTCAAGTTTAAACAAGTGTGTTGAAAGTCTTGATTTCAGATTCCTCTTACTTTTATTTTTTGGGTTCTCTATACCTTCCTGTTTATTGGATTTGCAAGTGGTTTTTCATGCCATATAATCAGTTGTCTTCATACTCAAATAACAGTTCGGCTGGTTATAAAAGTAATTTAGCCCATTCGTTGTCAGAGGACTTTGTAGGCCTCGTTCTATTCTGCTTAAATGCTGCTGTGGAGGTGTCTGAAGCTAACATAATTTTTTCCCCTTTATATAAAGTCTTCGTATTTTTTCTTGGCTGTCCAGAGGATTCTGTCTCCAGTCCACATTAAGATATATCTTAGTGTTGATTATTATGTGTCATATTTTCTTGCAACATATGTCCCTGATTATAATGATTCAAATTTGTAACTTAGGAAAACTCACATTTTCTAGAACTGTATTACTAAACGTGTGCTGTTTCATTCAGCATTCGTCCTATTTCTACTCTAACTCTTTAACTCCTTTTTTCCATTTCCTTTTGCTTTTTTTTTTTTTACTATTCTGCCTTATGCTGCTTACTTTGTGCTTTCATTTCTGTAATTCTTTTCCAACTTAATTTCCTCACTTTTTCTTACCTTATCTGTTTAATGCATAATCTTGTTATACAATCACTCATTTTTAGAAAAACTTGTTGCTGCAGTGTTTACCCTCTTGTGACAACATTTTATCCTTGCTCTTCCTGTTCTTTGCCTTTCTTCTTTGTGGGATCTATCATGGAGTATGTTTTCCCTAAAACCAGCTATTTGAAAGAATTTAATATGGGGCAAGGCCCAGGGCCATGTTCTAACCTGGCAGGAATTTTCCTTGTGACCCAAGTTTAAAAAGCCTTTCCTCCTTCACGGCCCAATCTCAGACAGACGTTTCCTCCAAGTGGTGGTCTGTCGGGATGATTTCTCACTCAACCCTGCTTCCTTGGCAACTGTGAACGAAACAAGGTCCCAGGAAGTGTCAGTGCTACCTGCTGTGGCCCTCACCCTGGAGAACTGCTTTGCTGCCTTTTTCCCTGGGCTCTTTGCTCTGTGCTCCATTTCCCTACTGTTTTTAGCAGTCCTTCGACCTACATTTCAGTATCTCCTCATTTTATGAAAGTTCATTTTTCCTTAGCTTCTGTGAGCTGGCTTCCTCACAGGTAAATTTTAGATACTTCCTACCTGGCCTAATAGCTATGCCCACGGGATGAGAGAACCTGTGTAAAAACAGCAGTTTCTCACACCACAGGCTTTGGATGGATGGAAGATGGTTGGTTCCCTTAGTAGCCTTTCCTTTCCTGCTTTCAGGTAATTACTGCACGTGGGAAGGCTAATGCCACGTTTTACTGCCCCTGCCTTTCCTGGCAACCTTCCCCTCGCCATCCTTAGACACACGGGGGTGTGCTCTTTCCCGTGTGTCCCTGTGTACCTCCGTGTTGGCATCTGTCAGCCCGGATCATTACACAGATCACCTGTGTAGAGTCACCACGTTTCACTGGGCGGATCTAAATAAAATAGTGGTTGAATAAACGGAGGCAAATTTTTCGGTCACGTTTCCCAGTGTTTCTTGTCCCCAATCTCAACGGGACATATAATCTAGCCCTTTAAAGGGACAGTGTTCTGCAAATCGTCAGCTAACGATTTCACTGGTTATCAGTTGTGGACCTCTCTACCACCACTCTTCACCCCGCGGACTCTAATCTTACTGAAAAACTTTATTACCAAAAAGCAAGTCTGTGTCTTCTTACCTTCTACTCACCAGGTTTAATGACCTCCTCTTGCGATGTCGGGAACTGGATACCTGGACACAAGATCTCGCCCTTCCGGCTGTGGTGTGGCTTTCTGGCTTCTTCAACCCTCAGTCCTTCTTAACCGGTAAGGGCTGGGGCAGGGCGGCCCCTGATGCTGACAGAGTCACACCCCCTAGCAGAACCCCAGCCACTCCCCCTGCCCTGGCCACTACAGAGGAAACAAAACGCCCGGCAGGACAGGAGCAGCTAAGAGAGGTGGGATGGGGTTCACCCCGGTAAACGTTTCCCGTCACGGGCGGCCCGGTCTCTCACATCGGTTCCACTCTGGCACGGCAGAGCATAAGCTAACTAGGGATAGCCGTGCCAGTAAAACTCCGTCCACCAAAGCAGGGAGGTGGTCCTGCTCTAGTGCAGCCACGTGGAATGCCCAAGAACACCCCGTGGGCCCAAAGCACGCCTCACTCAGGGAGATGCTCAGCTTAGACGGGTGGCTCCTGGGACCCTTCTGTCTGTGGCTTTATCCTACTCCATTCCTGTCCGTCCTCCTCCCAAAGCAATCATGCAGACCACGGCTCGAAGAAACGAGTGGCCGCTGGATAAAATGTGCTTGAATGTTGAGGTTACCAAAAAAACGAAGGAGGATTATGGGCACCCCCCCAGGGAAGGCGCATACCTCCACGGGCTCCTCATGGAAGGTAAGATGTCCCAAAGAGTGAACCTTTCTCACTCAGCTTCAAGTTGGTATTTGTCCTTTGTTTATTCCATTGCTCAGCACTCACTCACACTGGTGGTTATTTACTTCGTTTCCGGCTTTCGAACAATTTAAATGCTAAGATAGGTAGATAGGATGTGTGTCCAATGTGAGCCAAATTTTAAGGCCATGGCTATCACTTAAAGACCTATACACTGAATTTACTTTGCTTTTGAATCAGTACAAAACTTTCTTCTCCTTTTTAAAAAACTGTTTAACTTCACCCTTGTGGTAAAATACCATCTCTCTAAGCCTGTAAGATGCCAATGCATATTGTGAATCTCTGGGCAAAGGGGTAGAATATGCAGTAGCTTCCAAGTTTATTCACCCATGCATTTATCTCATCTTGTAGACCGCTTCCTCTTACCTTAAAGGGCACTTGGAGAAATGCTTTCCAAGTCTCTGCCAAGATGCTCCTTTTTCACTTTCAACATCTGAACACGTGTGGCATGTGCTTTAAAGGCGGGGTAGGTGGTATAAACAACAAGTGACCTGAACTTAGACGAAGAAAAGAATGTGCAGTGGGGAGGGAATGTGGTGAGTTGGACACGTCTTATACTGACCATAAGCATGCAGATGCACTTCTTTAAAGGAAGGACAAACAACTAGTTTGCTTTACTGCATCTGTGATTCTCTCTCACGGAATCTGTTTTCATGTAGGTAAGGTTTACACCTTTTAAATTCAGATCATTTAGTTTACTGTTCACAGGAGAGAGTTCAGGCATTAGCACAGGAGCAAGAAGAGTCTGTGCTTACAGTGTATGCGTGGCCCCTGGGCAGCAAGTACCCTCATCTCCCTCCCATCTCAGTCATGGGCCAGCTCGCTAAGGAAGCCACTGATGGAGTGAAGTGACAAAACCGGAACGTTTATTGCCTACAACAGACAGAGGCTCAGTACCAACATACAGCACGGTTGTAACCCTTGGGTTTATGCTGTAGGTGCCAGATGGGACAGCGAGTCAGGAGCCATCGTGGACGCCTACCTCAAGGAGTTAAGGTCTGCAATGCCAGTCATCTTTGCAAAAGCCATACCCGCGGACAGACAGGAAACCCAACACACCTACGAGTGCCCTGTGTACAAAACCAAAACGAGGGGCCCCAACCGTGTCTGGACCTTCAGGTTGAAGAGCAAAGAAAAGGCGGCCAAATGGGTCCTGGCAGGCGTGGCCCTCCTGCTGGAGGCGTAACAACGGCCCTTGCAGAGGGGCTTCTATTCCTCCCACCGGAGCACCGCGGAGATGTCCTTGTTCCCGCACGGTCGTTTATCCTACTGAGAGGCATAAAACAGAGTCCAGCTTATGTACCTTTTAAGTAACTAACTTAGCATTCGTTGTTTTTAAACAAACACCATCTTTGAAAAGTAGAGAAGGGGGACAAAAAGAAGCAACTGTAGAAAAAAAGATGGGAACCCTACTGAAAATGTTCATTTTTAGCTCTCCCCAGCCTTCCTGCAACACAAAAAAGAGTACAGTATAGATCACATTTTCATCAACGTTCCACTGAACCTCCAAAACAATATGGTTGGAAGTCTGCTCCCGGTCCATACACGCGGGAGCCTAGTTCTTGTAGATAAACAAAAAGTATTAGCCTTTATATTCTCTTAAAATATAAAAGCCACTGGCCCCAGGCAGCCGCTCCTCCTGGCCAGCAGCCCTCCAGTGTCCAGAATGTGACAGACAGTCCACTTTTTGTTCAAGTGTTAACAAAAATAACAAAAATAAAACTCAAGATCTACAGGTAATTGCACCTTGTAATTTAGGGGAACATTTTCAATATAAATTTCCAATGACCCAGAGCAGCTTAAACTATGGTCACTTGTGATAAGGTAAACTTAAAGGGGACGTAACCCGTCACAAGCTGGCCTCCAGGGACTGGTTTGGGAGGTAAAAGATCAAGGCAACAAAGGCAAGAGCTGCTTACACAATGTTTTCTCTGGGGTAACTCTACCCCCCTCATCTAAACTATGTTTTTTAAATCAGCTGCAGATGCTTTTAACAATTCAATCTATAAACAGGCCTGCGTATACATGTATGTCGATTCCTCTCTCGTCTTCCTGAGAAATCTTTTGAAGTATATAAACAAACAATCTTTAAAAAAAAATAGTATTTAGATCTACAAAGAATTTCTGTATACAAACACAACCATAAGAAATCTTAGGCACAAATGGCATGTCTTGTCGGAGTCCTCCATGGTGAGCTGGCTGGTTCTTCTCTTAGTTGTCTTTTACCAGCTGCTTTTGTAAGCTGAGAAAAAATGGGACGCATTAGTGGGACGGAGGCACGAGCACAGCGGCATCCTAGGTTAGAGGCTCAACCATCCCCTGGAGTACCAAGCCCGAACCGGCTCCTGTCACCAGCTCAGGCCCGACTCCTCACGCACACACAGTGGTGCGGGCCGGCCCCCAGGGCCACTCGCCTGACTCCTGCGTCCCTACAAGCAGCCTCCTCGTCCGAGCGCACGTGACCCAAGCCTCCCCTCTCCTTAGGGCTGCCTTGGGCCTTCACAGCTTTCCCTCAGCCTGCCTTGTAGACTCTTTACTGTTGGAGGCAGTCAGGGGGAAATTCTAGCAAAGGAGGGAACTTCCCGATAGGGAAAATACCAGTCCCAAGCTTGCCCAATGCAAAGAGACACAGGACGACTGGCACTCGATGTGGTTTCTAAGAAGCAACTGAAACAAGTCAACCCCGTACCTGCCTAGAGGGTCTCCCCAGCTGCACGCGGGCATTACAACCTCTGTTTTTGATTTGTGAGGCTTACCTCTCCAGATATTCCTTAACGTTATTATAACCGTAAAACTTGGCCAGATGAATGAGGATGCCTGTGGCACAGCGACCATCACGCTTCCGACAGTAACTGCAATTGCAGATGCCCCGGCAGGGAGGACACACCCAACCCTAGGGAAGCAATGGCAGCAGGAATGCCCCCGTTATCAACAGGCTCTCCCCGCAAGATGAGCTTCTGATTGAGCCTGGATCACTCAGCCTCTCCACCAATCTTTAATCACGTGAGACTCTTCAGATAATCCTTCACCCTGTGACAGGTACTAATGTCTCCTTCCCCTGGCATGTTTCAAAAAGGTCCAGAAAGGTTGATCACCCCAGATCACGCATGCAGAAACACTGAAGCGTGTTGGTTTTAAACAGAACCAGGTGCATAGTTAGTAGACGTATGTTCAAAAAGTTTTGGAGCATTTCAGGTATCAGAGCAAGTGCAGGGCCCCTTACAACTTCACAGGTCACACGCCCAGGAGGTCGGCCCTGCTTCTGAGAGCATAGGGTTTCTCAAATCACTCAACCTGAGTAGCAGTTTACATTCACCTGCAAACTCGGGACAGTCTATTTACCCCCATGACTGCTGCATAAGAGGTCTTGCAGCAGTTAAGAGCACAGACTCTGGAGCCAGACTGCCCAGGTTCAAGGGCATACACACTAACCATCATACTATGTATTATCTCATTTTACAGAGAGAACCAAGGTGTTGGGAGGCTAAAAGAATAACAACTGAAATAAACTGCACTAACAGACGTGAAATCTCAGAGCAGTGCAGGTGCGCACAGAAAGCACCCTACACCACGGTATACCCACCCCCTGGGCCTGGCCCCGGCAAATCCAAGGTAAAGGACGCTGCTGGAGGAAAGGGACACAGGCTTGCCTGTACAAACCCTAACTAAGAAAGCTTGCCTCTGACCCTGGAAAGCGAAACGCACTCTCTTCTGCAGTCCTATCTAGGGCAGGAAACTCTACTTTTCATTGCTGCCAGTCTCAAGAGGCAGAATGAAAAGGAGGGTGGTGAGGGGGGTCTACAAAACCCAGAGCTCTGCAGCTGCAGGTACCCGATAGAGGGCCCAGGAGCCCCGTCCTCAGCTTGCTCCCCTCACCGATACAACTCAGGCCGAGGCGAGCACTGTGCCTACCGGGTCCAGCAGCGCCGATCGCACGTCCTCCCCGTAGCGATTCCGCAGGCAAGGCCCACAAAACTGTCCTCGCACCCCGCCGCAGCTCTGGTTCCGACACACCGTCTTGGTGTCAATGGTCTTCTGCCGACACTGGTGGCAAGTGTTACCCTGCGGTGGAAGGCGGTGGGTGGTGAACATGGGATTTGGAGGGGGAGGCCCACGAGGCCACACGGATATCCTAAGTGCACAAAGCAGCCCTGCCTCTCCCCCAGAATCGAGCAGTGCTGTTTCTCTGGTACAAACACTGGCACTCTCTGGCAGCCTGTAAGCACTTTTAATTCTGGGGCCAGAGAAGCCTCTTAGGGCAGATGAGACTGAGCCGGGAACCTGGAAGAAATGAAATGATCAGCTGGACAGAAATGATGGGAGAGACCAGAGCCCACAGGGGTGACAGGTGACTGAGTGATAAGCCCTGGGCAGCATCGCACGGCTCCCACCCAGTTCCTAGCAATCCGGTTACGTTCAGGATAAATCTCCTGGTTTTAAAACGCTGGCGATTCAATTGAAAACCTTTTAACAGTATTTAAGACACTGTCCCATTATCTAAAAAGGATGCGAAACGACACAAAGCCATCCTCTACATTACCATTCTAAAAGACTTAACACATTTCCTACCTACCAAAGATATTCTATCAAACTTTAGTTTCTATTGGTTATATAAAATATATATTATACGTACATTTTCAACAGTGTTAATACAGTGTTAATATTGGAAATATATTTCTGTTGGTTATAAAAGCGTATTAGTTTTTTCAACGTTTAAAACATAAAAACTATTTAAAATATAACAATTACAACTGTGCTTTTCCAGACTACACCCCTGCCTCCCCCCACAGATAATGCATCCCCCAGAGAGACCTGTCTCCCCTTTCCCAGTTACAGCTGCTCCCACTCGGAGCCCACCTCTGCGCCCTGGGGAGACGGCACAAACGCGTAAGCCCAGATACAGTTTAAAACAAGGCAGGATTTCAAATACCAGTGCCTGGGACTCCCAGTATAAGTCACGATCATGTGAATTATTCATCAGATATACTTTACCAGAACTTTATCATAGATTTTATCTCGAACAGTTATGGCCACATTCTCCAAGTCCTCTTCAGTGATGTCCTCCACTGGCCGAAAAGAAGATACACGGCGACGTCGTCGATATCCCTGGCATCTCCCCTGCAGAACGAGCCAAAGCAGAACTGGGCATTAGATGGCTTGGGCGGTTAAAAACAAATTATAGAAGTTTTAAGCTCCTCAGAGCTCTAGGACCATGCATGTTAACTATGTCCCTCTTCTATTTCCCTGAAATCATTCATACATTTTAGTCATTTGCTGAGCTCCTATCCTTAGTGCCAAGCCTCCCTGATAGCAAGGTGACACAGGACGATAAACCAGAAGCTCAGGGTTTCCCTGACCACTGAATGGTCACCTGCGGCAAGCTCTGTGAGGCCGGGGAAGTGAACCACACTGAACAGCCAAAGCCACAAATAGGAAGGGTCCAGAGTGTCTTGCTCTAGACTGAAAGCACTCCAAACTCCCCATTCCTAAACAGAAAGACCAGAGGCATCACTGTACTTGCCCACAAGCAAAACCACGAAGCCACCTGCTGCCGTTATCAGCCCTTTACAGCCTCCACTGGAGATGAAGCTGGGGTCCTAACCATTGCTCGGTTTAGAGGAAGGACCCGCTTCATGGCCTACAGCTTAGATCAAGCGCAAGCTTAGGCCCGGGGTTCTTTTCCGAGTGCGGTCCCAGGAGTACCCACAGCATCTGGGAACTTGGCTGAAATGCAACTTCTCAGCTGCTGCAGACCTACTGAGTCAGAACCTCAGCGCTCTCACCGAGCCCCAGAGGGCTGTGATGAACGCTCACATGCGAGGACCGCTGGCTTAGACAAAGAAGCATTGGTTCATTATAGTCAGAAAATACCCCGCTTGTTGTCTTCCTTCTTCTGAAACTGTAAAACTCTTCTGCGAACTTGGCGGCCGACACGGTGAAGTTCTCCAGGGCGAACTTCTCGGGAGGCCGTGCGCTCCGGGCCGGGTTGGTGCGCCGTGTGATCTGTCCCTCTGAGAAGGCCCGCCTCACTGCTTTCTTCTTCTGCAGGTGAGAGCACAGACACACACAACTGGCTGCTTTCTGGAATGAAAGCCATCTAGCAACCGACTGTGTGCATGAGTACTGGAATCAATAGATACAAGGAGTTCCACTTACAGAAGCTGAGTTCGGGGTTCGGAGCGGGAAGAAATCTGGCATTGAGTTCAATTCCGCCAATAATTGAGCAAGCTGAAGTTCAGAAGAAAGAAAGGATCGTGCATAAATATTGCCACGTCTACCTCATCTAACACGTTATCACAAGTCTTCCAGTTTGCAGCCATGAGAAACTTGTAGTTTACATAAGATCTCAGCAGTTGTTATTTTTTTAACCTCACATGTAAAGATTTTTATCTACGCAGGTGAGATGCTGATAGCATGAGAGGAATAAAATCTATGCCCGTTCCTTAGGTAGAAGAAGACACGATGAAAACTGTCCTGGAAGGTCCAAGGCCTGGAGCATGCGGTTAGAATCGTGACTGGGCTACTAACTCTCAGTGTGACCCTGGAACCTATCATTTTGCCCACCTGAATCAAGTTTCATCACGTTCACAACAGAAAAGGCCCAACTAGATCATTCCGGCAGTTATTCAGAGCTCCGAAACACTGAGTCTTTAAGTTGGTTAATTTCTTATCAATAAAAATAATTTCTGAAAATATTCCCAAATAAACACCTAAGAACACCAAATAACAGGCATTAACGTGCCAATCAATTTAATTAGGATTCCTTTTAGTTTTAGACTTACACAGAGGTATGGGTGTCACCCCTAAATCCTAAAATCATGAACATAGTTCTTATTTTTTATTTTTTTTTTACGGTACACGGACCTCTCACTGTTGTGGCCTCTCCCGTTGCAGAGCACAGGCTCCAGACGCGCAGGCCCAGCGGCCATGGCTCACGGGCCCAGCCGCTCCGCGGCATGTGGGATCTTCCCGGACCGGGGCACGAACCCGTGTCCCCTGCATCGGCAGGCAGACTCTCAACCACTGCACCACCAGGGAAGCCCTCATAGTTCTTATTTTAAAGATGCAGAGAGATACGACACTAAAAATTTCTCTTAACTGAGCACAAATATGTCTCTGGATAAATTATACCCCGAAGTAGGATTTATATTTTCTTAAGCAACTTAATAGACATATAATAAGACTGCATATACAGAATCATTAAATTATGCTTTTTAAAAAGAAAATATTAAAGAAAAAAATATACCAAAATACTAAAAGTGATGATGATTTTTTTAAATTCTGTGTGTATAAAATTATGAAGGAAACCACAGTTACTGACCACATACAGAAAAACCAAATACACAAAGATTTCACCTTGTTCCATTAATTATTCTGGTGAAAACATTTTAAAGTGATTCAAAACTGCTCAGTTCCTTTTAATACCTAGACCCCTTTCATTCCTTTAGCTGATATCTTGACACTACAGCATCTAGGTTGAAAGCTGCCTGCCTGACCTGCACAAAACAACTTCTAAGTGGTCTTCATGACACCCACGTTTACACACTGCTTCTTTCTGCTGGGAACAGGGCCTCTCATCTCCGTAAAATACCACTGCATATTTGCAACATAACTTGATCAACAGTAAATGGCGTTTAGTCCATGGCACTGTGGAGGGGGCTAAAAATGGTCCTGGGAGTCTCTGTTCCCAAACCAGAGCTAATCAGGTGATAACCGCTTGGGGTCCAAGAAAGAACCCACAATGCCCAGAGCACACTTCCTGACCGAAGCCAAAGCAGCAGCATCTGTGGGGACGCAGCCCTGGGAGCCCCAACAGTGGTTGTCTTGGGCCGCGCGGCCTTACCATGGCTTTGTTCTCCTCGATGTTCATGGTCCTTTTCAGCAGGGCATCTGAGCTCTCCTGGCCCTCGTCCCTGGAGTCGTCCTCAGACTCAGAGGCAGAATCTTCCCTTTCCTTCCTCTGTCTGCAGCTTGTCTTTCTTCCAAGAATTCCACTCTTACTGTCCTGTATGTGCGAGCCAGAAAACAACGGCTCAGGAGAACTATTCTTACCGGCATTTTTTGCCGGTTTCTTGGTGGGGAACTGAAAGGCTACCCGAAGACCAATACTGCTTCTTCTCGGCCTGCTGCTTCTAGGTGGAGCCTCTTCTTCTTCATCTTCCTCTTCCTCACTCATGAAAGATGCTTTACCGTCATCACTGAGCTCTGACTCCACGAGCTAATGAAATGAGAGAAAGAACAAAGACAGTGCCTATAAACAAACCTTCAGAAAGACACACACTTAAAACCCCTCTGACAGTATTTTAGGAGAACAATGAATAGTTGAAAGCTCTCCCTTCCTATTGGTAGTTCCCTCTGAACTCTTCAGTTAAATGCGCAAGTACTTTGTAGATGAACAAAATCAAAGAGCAGGCTGCTACGCGCTCTGGCCCAGCCACACCCACCGGCAGACTGTGTTCTGTTCAGAGCATCAGGCTGGAAGCCAAACGCTGATGAGGTGGGCTCCTCCCCAGTGGACCACCCAAGCTGGCACACCTGGGAGCCCAGGAATATGGGAATAAAGAAAAGGGTGTGCATGACATCAGAGGTATCCTCAGGTAAAAATGGAGTGCTGAGTGAAAAATAAAGTACCATTCTGCCCTAACTAGCTGGAACACAACTCATGAGTAAGAGGGACAGGAGAGCTGACTTCATTTTAGTGCAGTGACCAAGGAGCAGGCAGATGACCTGCCTTCGGGGTCAGTGGCGGAACCTCATCCCCAGGATACACTGGGTCCTCACTCAATGGAAGCCTCCTCCCCTTTCTGTAACCCGCAGCGCCATGGGGTGCAATCAGGCAGACAGCTCTGCAGGGCAGCTGCAGGCACCTGTTCAGTCAGCTCAAGCAACTCTCAGCCTCAGTTTTCAGTCTCCACTCGGCATAGGTCTCCAGCATTAAAACATAACTTGGTTTCACACGTGAGAACACAGTAAGAATGGAAGGCAACAGCAAGGGGACATCTCAGATGCAAAGGACTCTTAGCAACAGCAGAGATGGGTTTAAATACTGGGATCGAGGTCATCACCTGGCCTCTTCCCTTGACCACAGGCTGGACAGTGTAGCCTGGGCACCTCTGTCAGGGACTCAGGTTGTGAGGAGAGCTGAGAACAGCACCAGGAGCCGCCTGGGATTCAGTTAATGACTCTGCTTCTTCCTCGGTGACCACCCCCCCAAATTCCAGCTGGACTCAAGTTAAAAATAAAGCGGCGGGAGGGAAAAAAAAAAAAGCAGACAGGGCTTCCCTGGTGGCTCAGTGGTTGAGAGTCTGCCTGCCGATGCAGGGGACACGGGTTCGTGCCCCGGTCTGGGAAGATCCCACATGCCGCGGAGCGGCTGGGCCCGTGAGCCATGGCCGCTGAGCCTGCGCGTCCGGAGCCTGTGCTCCGCAACGGGAGAGGCCACAACAGTGAGAGGCCCGCGTACCGCAAAAAAATAAAAAAAAAAAGCAGACAACTTCCAAACCTTGGTGTATGTATCAATGCACAAAAAGCCAGGCAGAGAAATAAGACTGTACTGTACGGAGTTACCTATTTGTTTTAATATCCTGAACTCTCCACATTAGTAGCTTTGGAATTCCAAATAGTGGGCTGCAGAGGAATCTATGTTAGAGGACACTGTTGGAGAACTTCAGAGGAGTTCTCTCCCCTGACTGGCTTTATTCATTTATCATAATCGCCGTCTAGCCCCCATCTCTTTACCAAGGCCGTGGAGTAGCGTACTACAAAGGACTGAAGTACAGAAAGAGTCACCAGTGGAGACTCCGACCTGAGAGCCAGCACCACGGCTGCGGCAGTTTCACGTCTGGCTACAAGACCACTGGACACCAACGTAGAGTCATACCCTATTGCCAGAAAGGTGGTCTCACCACTACTCGCTAGTGTGGGCAGGAGGTTGGGTGAGGAGGCAACAAGGCTTGCTTTCTCACTGAATTTCAAAATAAATGTACAGGTGGACCTGCCCTGAGCTATGAGTTATATCAGAGTCAACGTAACATGTCCCTAAATGTACAGATTTGGAAGAAAACCAAAAAAAAGGTGCTGGGGGTAATTCACTTTCGCATGCTGGAAACAAATTCTTTGAATATCCCAACATTACTTAGCTAAAGAAGAGAAGATAAACAAGTCACTAAGAGTAGATGATACCCATCAAGGTTTGGAAGGATCTCTAGAAACCGGAGCCTTGCTGGCCAGAACACAGGAACTGCCATGCAAATAACTTCTGTAAAGAGAGCCAAGGGGCGGGGGGCTGAGGCCAATAGGTTGGCACAGGTCTGTGTTGCTATTCACAGAAATAAATCACCATCAAGCAAGGCAGCCTACCATTAAGGCTTTCAGGCCTTAAGTCCCCCCAGGAAAAGGTGAAGGACAAAGCAACGCTACTGGTTACAGCTTCTTTAAACACCCACACAGGTTCCACGCCACGAGTGCTTCTCTGGGAGCTTCTGAACGTAATGAGGCTTAACCGCTCTATCCCTTATCTTGATACCAAAGAAGGAAGTGGTGTATTGATTTTATGAGATAAATGTATGCTACTTTCCAGTTAGTAAAAAACATTTTTATGCCTAAAAAAAATCCAAAGGCTGTTCTTCAAAGTTACCCTGAGATTCAAATACTGGTCGGCAGTCAACTGGCCTAACTAAACACATGGACTAAAAAGAGATCAACCAACAAGTCTCTTGATGGCAAAGGGCTGAGGGCAGACTTCCCTTAGGAATCAGACAAGCCCAGGTCACCTTTATCATTAAAAAGCCTGTCGTGATCCAAATCAAGAATGCACAGACAAAACTCTAAGTTTGTACCACAGCTAAATTTCTGCCAAATCAACTCCAAACCTAATTACTTGGCGCACAACAGAAAATGACTTTCAGGAACTTGTTACTCTCAGACCCTCCTCTTTTCAGATAAAAGAGGTTCAAAAAAGTCTGAAATAAATTCTCTGATAAGGATAATAAGGGACGCCTGGGACACATCCCCCCAGACTCCAAAGGCACCCAGGAAAGACAACTGCATTTTCTCTAAGAGCATAACGGACTGGTGGGCCAGGAATTCGCCTTAGAATAGCCGAGTTTACATTTAGCTAAGTGGCTTAGAAGATGGACACGTAAGAAAAAGTAAAATCTTCATATTTTGTTAACTGGCTTATAAGATGAACATGTAAGAAAAAGTAAAACCTTTTCATGTGTAAAGTGACTTCTTACAAGTAACAATACAATTCGGAACCAGGACTAAAAATATCACAACCCACCCTCCCTCACGTTGATAAATATTACCATTACTTCTGCGTTACTGTTAACATTCAGATCACTCTGTGTAAATCCTTCAAAATCTTCCGTCTCTGAGTCACTGTCCTCTCTAAAAATTCTCCTTAGCTCTTCTGTGAAGGTTGTGGACTGGAAACGCACATCCTGCTAAGTTAAAAACACATGTGTCATGGAGAAAGCAAGAAGAACAGAGGCTGGCAGGGGCTGGGGACAAGGGCAGTCGCTGTTTAATGGGGACAGAGTTTCTGTGTGAGACGATGAAAACATTCTGGAAACAGATAATGGTGAAGGCCTCGAGACACTGTGAATAACGCCTCTCAGTGTCTTGCAGGCAGCACACTGGGACTTACCGCACTTAAAAATGGTTAAAATGGTAAATTTTATGTAGGTTTTACCACAATAAAAACACACGTATATATACATATTTTCCATAGTTTGCAGAAAGTTGCAAACTATGGAAATTGAACAATTTCAAACAACCAGAATGGCCGCAGCCTCCATCAGCTGGTGTCCCCGGTAGGGGCTGATGGAATTTAGTTTCTCCCGCCGGGGCGGGGCCATCAGGAGCGTCTGCGTTCACACAGAACAGAAAACACATGGAGGAGAAGACCTGGCCCTGGCTCCTCCACACACGCTTGGCTTTCCTTTCCAACAGCCATCCCAAGCCGGCTCCTCCCAGGGGAGATGCCTGGTTCACAGACAGCATGCCTCTGGGCAGGACAGGGCTGGAGGCTTCCACACCCCGCCCCGCCCCGCCCACCGCGGAGGAGAACAACGCACTTGCTCCGTCACCCACTAGGGAGTCCTTCTCCCGCAGGAGGTGAGAAGCAGCCACCGCTGGCAGGTAGCAAGGGAGCCCGAGGAAAGATGTTACACGGCTGACTCAGAAAGGACATGTTCCAGTAATGACTTTTTCTTTCTTTTGAACTCATAAAAATAAAAGGCATGCTTGAAAGAGAGGAGGGGAAAAGCAAGAATGGCAGTACAGAACGGAGACCCACAAACCAGCCTCCTCCAAGCTGGCAGCCAGGCCTGGAGCCCATGCCCCCTGCTGCCTCTGACGTCTCCCCTCCTACCCCTGATGCAGGGGTATGACCCCTCATGACAGCACATGAGGCTGGAGAACCTTTATCTCCCTGCCTGCCTTTTCCCTGACTTTAATTATATACTTCTTCGACCTCGGATAATCAGTCTCTGGAGAAAAACAGACATAACAGACGAGTGGAAAAACTTCCCGGGGGGAAAAGAAAGAAATGCCTATATCCGGCATTTTTTTAAGCTTAAAAATGTCTCCTGTGAATTATTATGGGTAATTGGAGTGACTGTGCTCAGATGTAAATTACTTCATCCCTTTGTTGATAGCTGTGGTGCAGCTGCTTAAAAAAAAAAAAAAAATTCACACACAAAAGGGAAGTTTCTTTAAAGTGAAATTCAAATTGTGCTTCAGGGAGACCAGCGCCGGCACTGCTGCACACACTACGTACAAGTTCACGCGGCTTCTCTCGGCGGGTTAAAATGGATCCGGAGTGTGTGGGGTCCAGGTGGGGAAGCAGCAGGCCAGGGTCTGTCGTGAAGAATGGTGCGCGGTTGGCTCCCAAGGAAACCCACCACCTCCGAGGGCAGGAAACATCTGGCTCAAGAGCCCTGGGCCAGCCCCTGCAGGCTGCTGCAGGGCAGTGGGGCCCATGTGCACACTTCATCATCGACCCAAAGTCCCTGGCTGGAGCCCGAACAGGTCATGCCTTGGAACAGCAGGTTCCAACCTGCCAGTCCTCTGGCTCTTTCTGTGCTTTGAGCTGGTGTCACAGGCAGCCGTCAGCCTGGGAGAGATCAGTATCTCTGGTGGCCAGTTCTGATAGAGAAAACAAGTCAGCTGCAGCCCTAGACCAAGGCCCATGCTTTTATTCTCCTGATTTCACAGGGTGTAAAAACCATCTTTAATGGGGTCTGTAACAAAGCGAACATCCACTCCACAGTCTCCTGTGTCCCTGGTTACAAGCCTCACACGGCTCTTTGTTCTCCGAAATCTGGCCATTAGCCTTTAAAATCACTACTAGACAGTATGTTGTGGGCTTTGGTGACCTGCATCTACCGTGATCAAGAACATAAGTAGGGCTTCCCTGGTGGCGCAGTGGCTGAGAGTGTGCCTGCCGATGCAGGGGACACGGGTTCGTGCCCCGGTCCGGGAGGATCCCACATGCCGCGGAGCGGCTGGGCCCGTGAGCCATGGCCGCTGAGCCTGCGCGTCCGGAGCCTGTGCTCCGCAGCGGGAGAGGCCACAGCAGGGAGAGGCCCGCGTGCCGCAAAAAAAAAAAAAAGAACATAAGCAAATAACAGATCAGAAGAGAAGCTAACAGAGTGGTGACTTTTTTTTTTATTTTGAAGCTCATGGGATGTGAAGAAACAGACTGGAACTCATGGTGGCTGAACCAGTCAGACAAGTATCCCACCTCAGTTCCACCCCACGGGTGCTCCTTCACCCATGGGCACTGGATGTATGAAACAAGAGGAGAGGGACAACCCAAGGAAGCAAACCAAGCCGGGGAAGCTGGAAAGCACCATTCAAGTATGAGGCCCCTTCCATCAAGGAGCCTGTCATTTAGTAAGGGAGCTGGACAAGTCCACAGGTCCCCATGGCGAGGATCAGTGTTGTAAGGGAGACACACGCAACATGGCGCACAGAAAGAAAGGAAATCCAGTAAGACTTCGTGGAAGCAGAATCATTTGACCTGCATCTAAACTGGGCTAGAGGCTAGAAAGATGCTGAGAGTGCACAGAGGCAGGATGAAGAGCCTGGACCACTGTGCACAGGGGGCAGAACAGTGCATGCGGGGGGCATGGATGCAGTTTCTGGTCTCCCGCTGCAAAGCCCGCAGGAGAGAGCCGTGCAAGGCACGAGGCTGAGAAGTGGGGCTCCTAGATTAGGAACATCCCAGCTCGGCCACTTCTCAGATGTGAGGCCTCAGACCAAGTCACTTCACCTCCCCACACTTCAGTTTCATCACCCGTGAAACAGGAATAATAACAGCGCCTGCACCTTCCCAGGGAGATAGTGAATTAAGGGCACTCTGCATGAAAAGCATGTTGTCACGGGCCACGGAATGCATGCTGGGGTCAGACTCGGGAGCAGGGCTGGACTGGGGGCAGGTGTGAGGGCACAGGAGAAGGGGCAGTCGTCACAGCAGCAAGAGCAGCCGCTCTGTTCCTTAAGGCCTGCCACCCGCCAGGCTCGTGCTGGCGCTTCACACAATGTCCCGCGCCGCTCAGAGGGCCACTCACACCGGACCCAACAGGCTGCCCCTCACTGCCTGACCACATTCGAAGGGAGGGACTGGCGATTTCTGAACAGGGGAGGATGGCGACCAGAGCTCAGTCCCACACCTGCGGGAAGGACTATGAGAACCACGGGAGCTGAGGAGGGAAGAGACGGGAAGGGATGGAGGTGAGGAACATGGCAGAAGATTCATCAGCTCCTGCAAGGGACTTGAGGAGATGGGTGAGGAAACAGGAGGCGTCAAGAGCTCCATAGTTGGAGACAAAAATGGGGAAGACAGACAACCAGGGAGGGAAAATGGTGAGTTTCAGATCTCCCTTGAGCAATGACGACACATCCAAGTGTCTGTCAGAAGTACATCTGGGGCTGGAGGGAAGACCCAAACCACAAAGGACCAGGAGGCAACGGCTGAGACCGGGCCAGGCACTGAGATCATTAAGTGGAAAGGTCTGAAGATAAAATCGTGGAGAACATCCACAGATGGGGACAGGAAGTAGAAGGGATGACAACCAAGAACAAAAGGTGTTAAGAGAAAGAGACCAAGGGGAGTGGAAGTAGGTGGCTGGGGGGGGCAGGGGCAGGGTGTCAAATGGTGCAGAGGCATCAAGGTGAGGAGACCACACACACTGCCGTCAAGCGGGGGCTTCACTTACATAATTAACTGTCTGCCTTCCTCTACTTCCCCAGTGGAAGCTAGGTGGGTTTAACTCACAGCCTTTTAGGGAGGCCATGGTCGAGGGAGAATGAGGAATTTTGAGTGCCACAAAGGAACTCAGAAAAAAATGCCACGGAAGCCTGGATACTTGGCCATGCTCCTGCCAAATCCCAACATAAACCTCCAGGAATCTACCTCTCCGAGAACTGCAACTTGTGTCTGCCACAGATCAAAGGAATTAAAGAAAGAACAATCCCATGAGTGAGGTGCGGACAGAGCCTCACCGCAGCAGCACAGAGGCCATGTGTCTCATGGTAACCACACACTCCTACGCTATCGCTGGGGGATCAGCCCTCCCCCGCCAGCTGTGTGGGAGCGCTCCAAATACAGCCTGGCCACAGGCTGCAGCCCCGAGGTGGCAAAGAAGACGGATTTGATCATGTGAGGTCCCCTTTACTGGAAAAAAAAAAAAAATTATTGTACATAAAAAGGATTTAAACAGCAAAACTGAGCGAGGTACCCCCACCAGTTGCTTGAAACATGAAGGTGTAACACTAATAAAATAAGATGCTCGACAATTAACTGTTACCACCAGTCTCAGACCACGTTCAAGTAAAAGAATATCCGAACCAAGATCCAAGCTTCCAGACGGATACGCCTGCCTTGAAAGGAGGCACCCATACCTGCTTCCCTGACTCCAGTGAGTCAAAACTATAGCAGCTCTCCTCTGATGACAGGGTTTCCATGGGAACATCATCTCGGAAACCGACAAACTCTTCATCATCACTGGGGGCGTTAAAGATGTCAGCCACTTCTTTAGGGATCTGTTTGGATTGAAAAAAGGAGGATAATATCAGGGGCTGTTATAATCACTTAGGGAAATTTTGTAGAGGAGTAGGAATTACCATCTCAGACCTTATCAATCTGCCATGGTTGCTCACAAAACCCCAATAACCCTGAGCAAAATGTGCCTCAACTTGACACCTCATGGCAACCAGGGAAGGGGTGGAAGAGGATAAGAGTTTTTCTTTTTCAAATTCTAGAGATATATCCTATCTTACAAGGAGTGTTGAGGCCATGCCTAGATAAAAGCCATTTTTGATCTCTTGACAAAAAATAAGAAAATTTTCTCCTACAGTGGATCTTTTTTTTTTTTTTTTTTTTGCGGTACGCGGGCCTCTCACTGCTGTGGCCTCTCCTGTTGCGGAGCACAGGCTCCGGACGCACAGGTTCAGCGGCCGTGGCTCACGGGCCCAGCCGCTCCGCGGCATGTGGGATCCTCCCAGACCGGGGCACGAACCCGTGTCCCCTGCACTGGCAGGTGGATTCTCAACCACTGCGCCACCAGGGAAGCCCTACAGTGGATCTGTCTTTAAATGTCATCCACGTTTAAAAAAAAAAAAAAAAGTCCTTAAGACATCACTAAACTCTTTTCTTAATTTCTACCTATAGTTATTTTTCTGTTCTTTGTCACATGAAAGTTCATACAATGAAATAAAGCTTTCCTTCTTTTCTGTATTCTGAATCAATCTTAGTTTAGAATTAATTCTATCAAACACTATTCCAGGCAATTATTGCCAGCGAGAATGTTGTCAGCACACTTAATCTAACAAATATGTATCTGCTGAGAGTTCATTTTTGTACGCTGACTACCTGTTTGTTCTTAACTATTCCGAAAAAGTTCAAACACATAGAAAGGTGAAAGAATAGTGCAAACATTTATAGATGCTTCACGTAGAGCCCCCCATTTGCTTTTTTCTCTTTCAACAAATGTTAGGTTGAATCTCAGGCATTTGCTGATATTTGAATGTTTCTAACCTAGGAAAATAGTGATTTAAAATGCAGCAACCTAATCCATGTATGTTTCAAGTAATTTGCAGACACCATACAATTCACCCTAAAATACTTCCATACACATCTAAGAAAAAGGACATTCTGCTGAAGAACCACATAACCATAATCATACCTGAAATAATATTCATTCAATAACATCATGTATTATGAATCCATATTCAAATGTCTGCATTGTACCCAAAATATCTTTCATAACTTTTTTTTTTTTTTTGCGGTACGCGGGCCTCTCACTGCTGTGGCCTCTCCCGTTGCGGAGCACAGGCTCCGGACGCGCAGGCTCAGCGGCCATGGCTCACGGGCCCAGCCGCTCCGCGGCATGTGGGATCTTCCCGGACCGGGACACGAACCCACGTCCCCTGCATCGGCAGGCGGACTCTCAACCACTGCGCCACCAGGGAAGCCCTCACAACTGGTTTTTGAAGGAACTGGGTTATCTGACTGTAGAGTTTGCAGAGTCTGGAGGTTTGGTTTTTGATTTTTGCAGCCCCAAGATGGTATTTAGCAGACTCCTCTGTCCCTCTGGATTTCCTGTAATTTGGTACTTAAATCTAGAGTCTCAGTCAGACTCAAGTGTACTTTTCTTCGGCCAGACTCCTTCGTGGGCAGTGCTGCGTTCCTGCTACACATCGCATGTAACATCTGGTTGTGTCTTTAGTGGTGATGCTGTTTGATCACCAAGTTAAAGTGAGATCTGCCAGATTTCTTCTTAGCAAAAGTATCTTTACCCCTTTGTGCTTGTTAAGTAATAACTAGGATGATATTTGAGATTCTATGACTATCCTTCTCCCTGATAGCATTTTACTCAACAGTTTCGGTATCCATTGATACCCCTCGCCTGAATCAATCACCATGTTGGGGGTTACAAAACGGTGATTTTCAAAAACTCTTCCTCCTTCGTATGTTAGGTGGCATTCTCCTGTAATGTAATATTCTCTCCTCCGGATCTATCCCTCTCTCTCCCTCTTTACTTCTCTCCCCACTCTCCCTCCCAGGTAGTTTCATGGATTGTTTTAAGTTAATGTGTTTTAACCCATTACTCTGTCATCATTCTTTCTGATACTCAGACTGTCCCAAATTTGGCTACTGACAGCTCCTTCAAGCCAGCTTCTGTGTCCTTTTGACACAATCCTAATAGCCTCTGAGCACCTCCTTGTTTTCCGATACAACAGGCGTGCCAAGCTAGCCTTGTACTGGCCCCAGACCCCGAAAGAGCCATTTCTCCAAGGAGCCCTGGCATTTGGAAATCAAGCTCTGAGATCTCGGTGTGCTCCTCGCTAGTAAAGTATCATTGCTTTGCCTGGACAGAACAAAGGTGTCTTAAGTATCTTACATCTGAGTTCATTTTGACATCTTGAATTCAAACCCAACGAGACAGGATTCTTCATCTCCCTCAACACGATGTTAGTATCTCCCTTCCCCGCAACGAAAACCCCAATTCCCAGTACTTCTCATACACCCACCCATTTGCTCTATCCACAGTACACACAAGACCATTTCAGACAACACACCAATACCACTACCAACACCACTGCCAACAACAATCACGTCCAAGATTCCTTTGGGGTTCTTGCTATCCTCCGAACACAGTCCTGCTAAGTACTAGATCTTTTCCCTGAGATAACCAGACCATGGTTGTACTTGGAGATACAAAGATACTTTTTGTGTACTTCACATTTCATCATGGAGTATAAAAAAGAGATGCCCTCAAGGGTTGAGATTTTAATAAAATAATTTTTACTGCTACAGTAAGACATACCGTGTGCAACACATTTTCTTTTAAAATTGGTGCACGGAGGTGAAGAATGAAATGACCACTAGTACAGTTTGATGCCACTGCCTGATTCATGCTGAGGACAAGCAGTTTTCTCTGCCTTTGCTTTTGCACGTCAGTGCAAATATCAACATAGCAAAAAAATGCAAATAATGTCTTAACATTTTTTCCGGCCCCTCCTCCAATAATGTCTTAATATTATTATGACAATAACTTTGTCCTCATGGAACCCTGAAAGGGTTTCAGGGTTCCCCAGACCCCACTTTAAATAACGGCTACACTATTACACACAGAGTTGTGTATTCAGAAGTTACTTAAATTCTTTGGATTCTTTTTTTCTGTGCATTGAATTAATTTTACAGTCAGGTTCATTTGAGAGATCACTAATCCCTCATCTACTCATTTTTAGCACGATTTTAATGCTTCTTGTTTAAAAATGATTAGAAAGCTAGTGGTTCAACCAAAGGAAGTTTAACATTTGGTTTCTAGAGTACACAAATCCAGACACTGAATACAAGATTAATGATGTCAGAGAGTTAATTACAAACCATCTAATGAAATCACTTCAAGAGACAAACAGGCAGACACTTACAGAATGAGAGCTCCACTAACAATAGAAAAAATGCTGTAACATTTATGCTAAGAAGAAGCTCCTAAACAAAGCCTAAATCTGAGATGGTTCTTGGGAGAAAAATTTACCTCTTAAAGAAGGAAGAGTTTTAATTTAACAGTATTTGGCATGCTTGTCTTTTCAAAGACAACTTTCACTGTTGTTTAGCCAACAGAAACAACACACCAAGAAAATACTCTTACTGGAGAAACATAGGTGACATTTATGAAAGTGTAAGTACATTAGACTTTATATAACGATCATCGAGTTCAGTTCCTGAAGTGGCGCTTTTTGACTTACCACCATTCTATGAATCCAAAAACCCCACTGGCCCAGAAGCTTGTTTTAACGTAAAGAATTAAAGAGGAAGAAGCACCCAATGTAATGATCTACTGGAAGCACATATAAGGAATGGAGAGGCTGTTGATATAAATCAATTGCTTCCCCGGTCGACTGCATTAGCCCTGGGGCCACTGCAGTGAGCCTGTGTCTGCTTAATTCCTCCTCCTTACTTCTGTATCTGCTCCAGAGGTGCCAGTAGGGAGAGGCTGTAATTACCCATTAGGGACAAAAGGAAGCAATGAACTTTCGAAAAGGCAAAAACCACTACACATTCTTGGGGCATGCAGGGCTCTGTTTCTTGCTGCCCAACTTCAAAAGGCATTAAGAGAAGCATTTCAGACAGTCATAAGTCCTGGGATTTAGCAAAAGTCTCTGTAAAATATTCAAGTGTCTTCAATGCAACAAACTGTTTAACAGATGCAACAAAGAAGGCAAGATTTGCATGCGAGGGACGGAGTGGACCTGATAAAAGAGGATTCATAGGGACAGCCTTCTAACGTGAGACCAGTTAAACAATGTATCAACACTTTAGGCCCAAGAATTTGTCACTTCCCTGTTTCATTCGGCAGTGATCCACTCTGTAGCTATGTAGTCTAGACAGACTACAACAGACATTTTTCTACAAAGCTTATGTTCCATTTGACTACAACGCCAACTGTAAGGCCTACCAAAACAAACCCAAAAAAAAAGCAAATAACTGAAAATAAAATATATTTCCAACCAGTGGATTATACTTGCAGTAGTCAAGCTTGCACAATATTAGGATAAATGCAATCTAGCTAACCAGAAAGAAGTCAAGAAAATTCTCTTCTGAAAGTGAAAAGACTTATTATTCATAACTATTTTTTTTTTTTTTTTACAATACACAGATTTCTTCCATTCCTTTCACACACACTCTATGTATCTATTCCCTCTGTCCTTGCTGGGATAACAACGTGAGTATCATCAAAGGTCAAGTGGGGCCCAAGATACAGTTCCTCCACCAGGACACAGACACTAGAAAAGAGTCCTTGGCACCTAACACGGGCCTGGCCTAAAGCAGGTCATCAATAAATCTTTGTATGAAAATGACTACATCTGACCTTGTAGTCATTTTCTCAGGGAAGGTGTAGTTTCCTAGGAAAGGTGCACGGGGTCAAAAGGTACACTCTGTAACATTCCTATCCAAAAGGAATTAAAGATCTTCACCCAGAATTTCTGGGCATCTACATACAAAGTAGTCATATCCACAGCACCTCTTTCAGAAAGGATTGCAGATTTCACTTACAAGCCTTGCAAACTACCTTGGGGCTCATCTTGGGAACAAAGAACGCACATTCGACAGGCTTTGGGGCCAAGCAGGTGGGCAGTGAAGGCGGCAGCTCAGGGTAAGGCTACATTGGACAGTGCCGACATGAGTCCAGGAATGGCAGTCACTCCCGCACCCCAGCAGACCAAAGCTACAAAGGCACGGGGCTCAGTGTGCCCAACCTTGGACCTCCCCAGAGAAGTGAGGAATCTGAGTCTTGGTGAGGAATCTCCCAGTTATAAAATGTCAGCTTCTAATGTAAGGACCAAACATCTACAGGCTGGATCTCAAACTCGTTCAGGGAAGGCGCACAGAAGAACTCACGGTGCTGAGTGGAACACCAAAGAAATTTTAAAAGCTGTGATTTCAAATGTTACTGACGGTATATCTAACTAGTGTCTGCTAGTGATAGTACTGGACACTGAAGTATTAATAAAATTAAAAGAAAAACTTTACATTTAAAATAACCCTTCCCTTGTTCATGGTAGCACTATTCCCAAAAGCCACAAAGTAGAGGCAACCCAAGTGTCCATCGACAGATGAATGGCTAAACAAGATGTCATAAACACATACAATGGAATATTATTTACTCTTAAAAAGAAAGGGAATCCTACAAATACTGAATCATTACACTGGATGCCTTGAAACTAATACAGTGCTATAGGTCAATTATACCTCGATAAGAAAAATTTTTTAAAACAAAACAAAACCCACAACAGAGGCCTGAGATTCTGCAGTTCTAACAAGTTCCCCATGCTCTGGCCTGCAGAACATGCTTTGTGCAGGGCCCAGCCCATTTTGTTCCTCTCTTATGAGATGTGACTCCTCCTATTTCATAATAGCAACTCATGTGTAGATCTTAACCTCCTTCCTACAGGCAGTTAATTCTCATGGCAGACTCTGGATCTCTTTGGCATCTGTCTTTCTCACCCTGCCCCACTCCAGCACCAAGAATAGAGTCTTACATACTCAGAGGTCCTTAACAAATATGACTAACTGATAAGCAGCATCAACTAGTTTGGGGGGGGGGGGGGGGAAAGGAAGAAAATTTTAAAATTGGGTAAAATTTTTTTAATCAAAGATTTTCTGTATCTCAAGGATATCTAAATTCATTCTTCCTGGATTAAAAAATACCACCACCCAGCCAGAAGGAACATATTTATCATCTATTAGTTTATGAAAGAAAAGAAATTTGAGATTCTCTTTAAGGCCAATTTATTCAAAAGCTGATTTTGATAAAGCTTCAGGAAATGTTTCTTATTCCAGGAACACTAGTGTGTATTTCACCTGGAAACATGTTTCGTTTAAAGCCCTAAGGAGCAGTACAAAAGAAATTCCTGTGCACTACTGCATTTTCCTCATTAAGTGTTCTGAAAGCAATTTTGATAGCAAGGATGGCAGAATTTGTAGGGTGTACTATCTTGCAACTGTGTAAGGAGACCCTTTACACAAAGGAAAGCATTCCTTCAACCCACTACGAAGGGGGTTGTTTCACATCATTTTCTCCATAAACAACATCATTTCCCTAAATCTCTTATGATTAAATTGGTTGGGTCATAGAAATGCACATACCTTGCACCATTTACAAAAACTAACTCAAAATGGATCAGATCTAAATATAACACCTAAAACAATAACACTTCTAGAAGAAAACTGGAGAAAATCTTTGTAACCTTGGGTTATGCAAAGAATTCTTAGATAAAACACCAAGCACAATACAGATTTTTTAAATGTATAAATTAGACAATTAAAATCAAGAAATTCTACTCTTCAACAAAGACTCTTAAGGGAATGAAAAACCAACAGACAAGAAGAAAATACCTGCACATCATTTATCTGATAAAAGACCTATAACCAGAATATATAAAAAACTCTCAAAAGCTCAACAATAAAAACAAATAACCCAATTAAAAAACAGGCAAAAGAGGTGAGCAGACGCTTCACCAAAGATAAATGGATGGCAGGTGAGCACGTGAAAAAATTTTCGACATCCACAGTCATTAGAGGGAAACGCAAATTACAACTACGAGATATAACTATCTACCTAGCAGAATGGCTTTTAAAAAACCTGACGATACCAAGTGCTGACACGGATGTGGAACAACTGGCCCTTTCATAAACTGTTAGTAGAAATGCAAAATGGTATAGCCACTGTGGAAAACAATTTGGCAGTTTCTTATAAACATACACTTAGCACATGATCCAGCAACCCTGCTCCTAAGTGTTACCCAAGTGAAATGAAAATTATGTTCCCACAAAACTTGCAATTAGCAGTTTTACTTCCAAACCTACAAACAATCCAAGTGAACTAGGGAATGGATAAAACAAACTGTGGAACATCGATACCATGGAATTTAACTCAGCAATAAAAAAGAAAAAATTACTGACAGACACAGCAACATGAATAAAGCTCATCACTATGCCAAGTGGAAAAGACTATACATTGTCTGATTATACTTACAGGATGTTTCGGAAAAGACAGAACTATAGAGAAAATAAATCAGGAGTCAAGATGGAAGAGGAGTAGGAGGACGTGGAGTTCATCTCTCCTCACAAATGCATCAAGAATACAACTTTAAATGGAACAATTCTCACAGAACACCAGCTGAACACTAGCAGAGGACCTTGGACACCTAAAAAGAAAGATCCCCACGTAACCAGCTGCGGAAACTGCAAATTGACACCCCCATGACCAGCTTTGTAAACTGAACGCCTACAGAACATCTGAACAGACAGCGAGTGCTCCCGCAGCCAAGATGGGTCTAGCTTTAGCAGCTGTAGACTGTGTGGGCACATACACACAGGGGTTGGGCCAGACCAGAGTCTGGGCTGCTCCCACAGTGGGTCCAGATCCATGATCACTGCAATCCCGGAACCTGACTTCAGTGGATCTATGCTGGTGGCTTGGTGAAAACAACGTCTGAGAGACACCAGGGCCAACTGCTAGCATACCCATGGTTAAGGTGTGGCCAAGAGCAGTGCCAACAACAGTGTAATCTGAGATCTCACACAACGGGTGAAAGGTGACACAACAGAGCACACCCACAGGTGAACAGCTCCAGAGGAGAAATACTCAGTAGCTCCCCTCCCAGTGGGAGTGCTCCAATCCCACCTACCTCACACTGCAGATCAGAAACACAACTAAAAAACAGATCTGGGGGCCTCTACTCCAACAACTAGGGAGCAGACCCCACCTCTGACAGGGCAGTGACAACCATAGAGCAAAGGGGAGGCCAGTGCAGGCCTAGCCACCACAACATCAGTCACACCTCCTATCAAGGAGATAACGGCCAAAAAACAAACCCAAAACAATTAAGAAAAGGGCAATAGAAATACACATATTGATAATAACCTTAAATGTAAATGGACTAGATGCTCCAATCAAAAGGCATAGACTGGCTGAATGGATACAAACACAGACCCGTATATATGCTTTTACAAAAGACCCTCTTCAGACCTAGGGACACATACACACTTAAAGTGAGGGGATGTAAAAACATATTCCATGCAAATGGAAATCAAAAGCAAGCTGGAGTAGCAATACTCATATTAGACAAAATAGACTTTAAAATACAGACTAAGAGACAAGGAAGGACACTACATAGTGATCAAGGAATCAACACAAGAAAATATAACACTTGTAATTTATATACGCACCCAACATAAGAGCACCTCAGTATATAAAACAAACAGTAACAGCCATAAAAGGAGAAACTGAGAGTAACACAATAATAGTGGGGGACTTTAACACCCAATTTCATCAATGGACAGACCATCCAGACAGAAAAATCAATAAGGAAACACAGGCCTTCAATGACACATTAGACCAGACGGACTTCATTGATATTTATAGACATTCCATCCAAAAACAGCAGAATACACATTCTTTTCAAGTGCACATGGAACATTCTCCAGGACTGACCACATGGTGGGCTACAAATGGAGCCTTGGTAAATTTAAGAAAGTTTAAAGCATATCATCTTTTCTGACCACAATGCTATGAGATCAGAAATTAACTACAAGAAAAAAAACTGTAAAAAACACAAACACATGGTGGCTAAACAATATGTTACTAAACAATCAATGGATCACTGAAGAAATCAAAGAGGAAATTTTAAAAATACCTAGAGACAAATAACAATCAAAACACCATGATTCAAAACCTATGGGACACAGCAAAAGCAGTTCTAAGAGTGAAGTTTATAGCAATACAATCTTACCTCAAGAAACAAGAAAAATCTCAAACAATCTAAACTTACACCTAGAGTAACCAGAGAAAGAACAAACAAAACCCAAAGTTAGTAGAAGGAAAGAAATCATAAAGATCAGAGCAGAAATAAATGAAACAAAGATGAAGGAAACAACAGAAAAGATCAATGAAACTAAAAGCTGGTTCTCTGAAATGATAAACAAAATCAATAAACCTTTAGCCAGACTCATCAAGAAAAAAAGGGAAAGGGTTAAAATCAATAAAATTAGAAATGAAAAAGGAGAAGTTACAATTGACACAACAGAAATACAAAGGATCGTAAGAGACTACTACAAGCAACTGTATACCAATACAATTGACAACCTAGTAAAAACAGACAATTTTTTAGAAAAGTACAATCTCATAAGGCTGAACCAGAAGAAATAGAAAATATGAACAGACCAATCACAAGTAATGAAATTGAAACTGTGATTTAAAAACTCTCAACAAACAAAAGTCCAAGACCAGATGGCTTCACAGGCGAATTCTAACATTTACAGAACAGTTAACACCTATCCTTCTGAAACTATTCCAGAAAGCTGAAGGAGAAGGAACACTCCCAAGCTCATTCTATGAGGCCACCATCACCCCAATACCAAAACCAGACAAAGATACCACAAAAAGAAAATTACAGGCCAATATCACTGAAACATAGATACAAAATTCCTCAACAAAATACCAGCAAACTGAATCCAACAACACATTAAAAGTATCATACACCACAATCAAGTGGGATTTATCCCAGGGATGCAAGGATTTTTCAATATCTGCAAATCAATCAGTGTGATACACCACATTAACAAACTGAAGAAAAAAATACATATGATCATTTCAACAGATGCAGAAAAAGCTTTTGACAAAACTCAACACCGATTTACAATAAACTCTCCAGAAAGGGGCCATTGAGGGAGCATACCTCAACATAATAAAGGCCATATATGACAAATCTACAGCTAACATCATACTTAATGGTGAAAAGCTGAAGGCATTTCCTTTGAGATCAGGAACAAGACAAGGATGTCCACTCTCACCACTTTTATTCAACATAGTTTTGCAAGTCCTCCCATGGCAATGAGAGAAGAAAAAGAAATAAAAGGAATCCAAATTAGAAATGAAGTAAAACTGTCACTGTTTGCAGATGACATGATACTATACATAGAAAATCCTAAAGATGCTACCAGAAAACTACTAGAGCTCATCAATGAATTAGGTAAACGTGCAGGATACAAAATTAATACACAAAAATCTATTGCATTTCTACACACTAACAACAGAAGATCAGAAAGAGAAATTCAAGAAACAATCCCATTTACCATCTCATTGAAAAGAATAAAATACCTAGGAATAAACCTACTTAAGGAGGCAAAAGACTTGTACTCCGAAATCTGTAAGATACTGATGAGAGAAATCGACGATGACACAAACAGATGGAAAGATATACCATGTTCTTGGATTGGCAGAATCAATACTGTCAAAATGACTATACAACCGAAGGCAATCAACAGATTCAATGCAAGCCCTATCAAATTACCAATGGCATTTTTCACAGAACCAGAACAAAAAAATTTTAATTTCTATGGAGACAAAAAAGACCCTGAACAGCCAAAGCAATCTTGAGAAAGAAAAACGGAACTGGAGGAATGAGGCTCCCTGACTTCAGGCTATACTACGAAGGTACACTCATCAAACCAACATGATACTGGCAGAGAAACAGAAATACAGATCAACGGAACAGGACAGAAAGCCCAGAAATAAACCCACGCACCTACGGTCAATTAATCTTCAAAAAAAGTAGGCAAGAATATACAATGGAGAAAAGACAGTCTCTTCAGTAAGTGGTGCTGGGAATACTGGACAGCTACATGTAAAAGAATAAAATTAGAATATTCTTTAACACCATACACAAAAATAAACTCAAAATGGATTAAAGACCTTAATGTAAAACTGGATACTAATAAAACTCTGAGAGGAAAACATAGGCAGTACACTCTTTGACATAAACTGCAGCAATATTTTTTTGGATCCATCTGTTAGAGTAATGGAAATAAAAACAAAAATAAACAAATGGGACCTAACGAAACTTAAAAGCTTTTGCACAGCAAAGGGAATGATAAAAAAAAAAAAGAAAAGAAAAGAAAAGACAAACTATGGAATGGGAGAAAATATTTGCAAAGGATGCAACTGACAAGGGCTTAATCTCCAAAATATACAAACAGCTCTTACCACTCAACAACAAAAAACAAACAATCCAACTGAAAAACAGGCAGAAGACCTTAACAGACATTTCTCCAAAGAAGACATACAGATAGCCAGCAGGCACATAAAAAGAGGCTCAACATCACTAATTATTAGAGGAATGCAAATCAAAACTACCATGAGGTACCACCTCACACTGGTCAGAATGACCATTATCAAAAACTCTACAAATAACAAATGCTGGAGAGGGTGTGGAGAAAAGGGAACCCTCCTACACTGCTGGTGGGAATATAAGTTGGTGCAGCCACTATGGGAAACAGTATGGAGGTTCCTTAGAAAACTAAAAATAGAATTACCATATGATCCAGCAATCCCACACCTGGGCATATACCTGGACAAAACTATAATTCAAAAAGATACATGCATCCCTATGCTCATAGCAGCACTATTCACAATAGCCAAAACATGGAAACAACCTAAATGTCCATCAACAGATGAACAGATAAAGAAGATATGATACACACATACAATGGAATATTACTCAGCCATAAAAAAGAATGAAATAATGCCATTTGCAGCAACATGGATGGACCTAGAGATTATCATACTAAGTGAAGTAAATCAGAGAAAGACAAATAATCATATGATATTGCTTACATGTGGAATCTAAAAAGAAATGATACAAGTGAACTTATTCACAAAACAGAAACAGACTTACATACTTAGAAAACGAACTTACAGTTACCAAGGGGAAGGTTGGGGGCATAGACTGGGAGTCTGGGATTGACATGTACACTCTGCTATATTTAAAACTGGTAATCAACAAAGACCTACTGTATACCACAGGGAACTGTGCTCAATATTCTACAATGACCTAAATGGAAAAGAACTTGAAATACAATAGATACATATGTATGTATAATTGAATCACTCTGCTGTACACCTTAAACTAACACAACATTGTGAATCAACTATAATGCAATATAAAACAAAAATTTTTAAAAAGAAAAGAAACATTCACCTTCAGAATGGCAGGAACTTACATGGCATTTATACTCACCTTCATCCGCCCCCTTCACAAGGCAACTTCTGGTCTGGAAGATACTGAGCCTAATTTCCAGTTCCCTTAAACTGGAGGGAGCAAAGCAGACACTGACTGCAACATTCTAACCAGTCAAGGGTTAGAAGGCTGTCTGATGGTCCCTGTCTCACCTAACTCGGTCTCAGGTGAGGAAAAGCTCCAGTCATTGCTCACGAAAGCTGCAGGGGACTACAGATCTGCAGATGCCTGGGATGAGAGTTTTATGCATGGAGATATACAACAGTCCATCTAAAACTCCAAGGAGAAGCTTGGGTAAAGCTTCTTGGGAAATTAAGACATTCAAAAGAAGCTGTGTATATGGGAGAATTGAGAAAGCCACACATAGGCCCAATAGATACATTCTCAAAAAAGATGTGAGAAAACCTTACGCTTCTGGACTCGGAGCATGGCCAGCCAATCACCGAATGGTTTTCCTGGCATACAGCCAGTCTTCAAACACTGGAAAAGGTGGCAGTTTCTCAAATACCCAACTTTTGACAAAGAGCAAAGGCATACAAAGAAACAAAATTGAAAGGAACAAAATAATAGGTAGAAACAGATGTCCCTAAGGAAGTACAGACTGGGGACTCACTAGACAAAGGCAACTGCCTTAAATATGCTCAAAGAGCAAAGAAAAAACACAAAGAACTAGGGTAAATCAAGAAAATGATTTATAAGCAAAAGGATGATATCAATAAAGAGACATACATTATAAAAAGGAAAAGAAATAGAAATTTTGGAGAAAATGTAATAACTAAATTGAACATTTCCCTAGAGGAGTACAAAATCAGATCGATGATGAGGCAAAAGAATCAGAGATTTGACAAAATAATGGCAAAAAAATTCCCCAAATTTGATGAAAAACATGAATTATAGAAATGCCAAGGAGGATAAACCCAAGAGATCCACACTGAGGCACATTTTAATCAAACTGCTGAAAGAAAAGAGAATGTTGAAAGCAGCAAGAGAAAAGCAACTCCTAGCAACAGGGATCCTCAATAAGCTTACCAGCTAATTGCTCAGCAGAAACTTTGGAGGGCAGAAGGCAGTGGAATGACATATTCAAAGTGCTGGAAGTAAAAACTGTCCACCAAGAATTCAGTACCTGGAAAACTGTCCTTCAAAAATGAGGGGGAAATTAAGACATTACCAGATAAACAAAAACTGAGAGACTTCATTACTACTAGACCTGCCCCCAAGAAATCCTACAGGCAGTCCTTCAGGTTGAAATGGAAGGACAGTAACTCAAAGCCATACAAAATACAAAGCTTTCAGGTAAAGGTAAATACATAAACAAATATAAAACCCAGTATCACTGTAAATTTGTTTTATAACGCCACTTTTTATTTTCTATAAAATTAAAAAATAAAAAAATTAAATTAAATTAAAAAAACACGTGGCTACACAACGCATAAAGACGTCATTTGTGACATCAACAACAAAGGGGGGGGGGACAGAGCTGTACAGGAATAGAGCTTTTGTATGCCACTGAGGTTAAATTGGTATCATTCAAATTAGACTGTTTTAATTTTAGAATGTTATAGGTAACTCCCATGGTAACCACAAAGAAAATATCTATAGAATACACACAAGAGGAAATGAGAGAAGAATCAAAACATGTCACTACAAAGAAATCAACAAAACACAAACACAGGCAGTAATTCAAGAAATGAGGGTCAAGAAAGCTAGAAGACATAGAGAAAACAAAAAACAAAAGGGTAAAAGTCAAGTCCTTCCCCATCAATAATCACTTTAAATACAAATGGATTAAACTCTACAATCAAAAGATATAGATTGGCAGAATGGATTAAATAACACGATCCAACCATATGCTGTCTACAAGAGATTTACTTCAGATCTAAAAACACAAACAGGTTGAAAGTGAAAGAAGGGAAAAAGATACCCAATGCAAGTAATAACCCAAAGAGAGATCAATACTAATATCAAAATAGATAGTAAGTAAAACTAATAACAGTAAAATTAATAATAAGAGACAAAGAACATTACATATTGATAAAAGGGTCAACTCATCAAGAAGATACAACAATTATAAATATGTACGAACCAAACATCACAGCTTTAAAATACATGAAGAAAACATGGACATAATTGAAAGAACTAGTTCTACAATAATAGTTGGAGATCTCAATACCCTACTTTCAATAATGTATAGAAACCCAGAGAGAAGATCAATAAGGAAAAAGGAATTGAACCTTATAAACCAACTAGAACAGACACATACAGAACATTCCAACAGCAGAATATACATTTTCCTCAAGAGCACATGGAAAAGTCCCCAAGACAGACCATATGTGACACCACAAAACGAATATAAATTTAAAAGATTAAGATCATACAAACTATCTTTCCAATCATAATAAACCTAGAAATCAATAACAGAAGAAAAACTAGATAATTCACAAATAAGTGGAAATTAAACAACACTCTTTAGCAACCAGTTGGTCAAAGAAGAAAACACAAGGGAAATTAGAAAATACTTTCAAACAAACGAAAGCAAAAGCAAAATGTACCAAAACTTATGGGATGCAGAGAAAGCAATGCTAAGAAGGAAATTTATAGCTATAAACATTTATATTAAAAAAGAAACAAAGTTTGCTGCTTAATATAAAAAACCAACAAACTAATTTTATACCACAAGGAACTAGAAAAAGTACAGCTAATAAACCCAAAGGTAGCAGAAGGAAGGAAATAAAGATTACGGCAGAGATAAAGAATAAAAAACCAATAGAGAAATATCAGTAAAACCAAAAGTTGGTTCTATGACAGTAACAAAACTGACAAACTTTTAGGTAGATTGACTAAGAGAAAAAAGACAGAAGATCCAAATTATTGAAATAAAGCGGGTTCATTACTATCAATTGTGCAGAAATAAAAAGGATAATAAAAGAGTACTATGAACAATTATAGGTCAACAAATTGGGCTAGCTAGATAAAATGGATAAATTCCTAAAAACACACAACCTTCCAAGACTGATTCCTGAGGAACAGAAAACCTAAAAAGACCTCTAACTAGTAAGGATTTGAATCAATAATGAAAAACCTCCCAACAAAGTGAAGCCCAGGACCAGAATTCTGTTTAACATTTAAAGAAAAATTAACACAGACCCTTCTCAAACTCTTCAAAGAAAACTGAAGAAGAGAGAATACTTCTTAACTCATTCTATGAGGCTGGGATTACCCTCACAGCAAAGCCAGACAAATAACCTACAAGAGAAGTACAAAGCAATATCCCTTATGATGCAAAAATCCTCAACAAAATACTAGCAAACCAAATTCAGCAGCACAGTAAAAGGACTATACAAGATGACCTAGTGGGATATACTTCTGGAATGCAGCATCATTCAACATATGAAAATTGATCAAAGTAATGCACTACATTAACCTGATGAAAGAAAAAAAAACTCAACTGATGCAGGAAAAGCATTTGACAAAATTCAAAACACTTTCATGGTTTTAAAAAAAACTCAACAATCACCAACCCCACAACTAATATCATACTCAATGGTGAAAGACTGAAAGCTTTCCCCTAAGATCAGGAACAGGACAAGGACACCCAATTTCACCACTTCTATTCAACATAGCATTTGAAGTTCTAATCAGAGCAATTATACAACAAAAATAAAAGGCATCTGAATTGGAAAGAAGGCATTAAAATTATCTACTGGCAGGTGACATGACCATCTATGTAGAAAATCCTAAAGAGTCCACAAAAACTGTTAGCACTAATTAACGAACTGAATACAAATCAGTAGCATTTCTATACACTAACAATGAACAATCCGAAAAGGAAATTAAGAAAACAATTCCATTTATAAGAGCATCAAAAAAAAAACCACCACCAACAAAAAACCCTTAGGAATTATCTTGGACCACAAGGCTAAAGATTTATACACTGAAAACTATACAACATCACTAAATGAAATTACTGATGACATAAATAAATGGAAAGACATCACGTGTTCATATACTGGGAGACTTAATATTGTTTAGATGACAGTACTACCCAAAGCTATTTATATACCCAATGCAATCCTCATCAAAATCACAGTAACATTTGTTTGCAAAAATAAAACAGCCCTTCTTAAAATTCATGTGGAATCTCAAGGGGCCCTGAAAAATCAAAACAATCTTCAAAATGAAGAACCTCATTGGAGGACTCACACTTACGGATCTAAATATTTACTACAGGGCTTCCCTGGTGGCGCAGTGGTTGAGAGTCCGCCTGCCGATACAGGGGACACGGGTTCGTGCCCCGGTCTGGGAAGATCCCACATGCCATGGAGCGGCTGGTCCCGTGAGCCATGGCCGCTGAGCCTGCGCGTCCGGAGCCTGTGCTCTGCAGCGGGAGAGGCCACAACAGTGAGAGGCCCACGTACCGCAAAAAAAAAAAAAAATTTACTACAAAGCTACACTACCCCAAACAGTATGGTCGTAGCATAAAGACAGATATTTATATCAGTGCAACAGAATAGAGAGCCCAGAAATAAACCCTTGAATAGATGGTGAAATGATTTTTGACTAGATGGTTAAATCATTTTTGACAAAGATGCCAAGACTGTTCAATGGGGAAAGGACAATCTTTTCAACAAATGATGCTGGAAAAACTGGATTCCATATGCAAAGAATGAAGTTGGATCCTCACCTTACACCATCTACAAAATACTCAGAATGCATCAAACACCTAAATGTAAGAGCTAAAACTATAAAATCTCTTTTATTTCTTGGAAGAAAACATAGAAGGGAAAATTTATGACACTGGATTTAGCAATGATTACTTGGACATGACACCAAAGGCAGAGACAACAATAGGAAAAAAATAAACTGGACTTCATCAAAATCAAAAACTTCTCTGCACCAAAGGACATTACCAAGAGAATGAAAAAGGCCACCTAGAGAATGGAGAAAATACTTGTAAATCATTTATATGAAAAAGGGTTAATATCCAGAATATGCAAAGAACTCATACAGCTCAACAACAGCAAAACAAACAATCCAATTTAAAAATGAACAAAGGACTTGAACAACAGTTCTCCAAATATATGCAGATGGCCAAAAAACAGCCGAAAAGATGCTCAACATCACTAATCTTTACGGAAATGTAAATCAAAACCACAATGAGATATCACTTCACACCCATAAGGATGGTCATTAGCAAAAAAATAGAAAATAAGTGTTGGTGAGTACGTGGAGAAACTGGAACATGTGTGCACTGTTAGTAGGAATGTAAAACGGTGCAGCCACTGTGGTAAACAATATGATAGTTCCCAAAAGATTTAAACACAGAATTACCATACAATCCAACAATTCCACTTTTAGGTATACGCCCAGAAGTATGGAAAGCAGCGATTCAAACATATTTTATACCAATGTTTATAGCAGCATTGTTAATGATAGCCAACAGGCAGAAACAGCCCAGATGTCCATGGATGGATGAATGGATGAACAAAATGTGGTTGTGTGTGTGTGTATATGTATACATTTATATATATATATATATATATATATATACACACACACACACACACACATATACACACACACACAATGGATTATTATTCAGCTTTCAAAAAGAATGAAATTCTGATATATCTTTGAATATAGATAAATCTTGAAAACATTATGCTAAGTGAAAAACATCAGACATGAAAGGACAAATATTGTATGACTCCAGTTATAAGAGGTACTTAGAATAGTCAAATTCATAGAGACAGAAAGTAGAATGGTGGTTACTAGAGGCTGGGGGGAAGGAGGAACCAAGTACATTGTTTAACGGGAATGGAGTTTCACTTCAGGATGACGAAAAAGCTCTGGATATGAATAGCAGTGATGGTTGTACAACAATGTGACTGTACTTAATGTCGCTGAATTATACACTTGAAAATGGTTAAGATAGTAAAATTTATGTTATGTACATTCTACCACAATAAGAAAAGCAGAAGAAAAAAAATCAATGCTATTTTTAAAAGAGAAAATATAAGTGGGAAGAAATTTATAGACGTGTCTGTGTCTAGGGTTTAGAATAGTTATTCAGAAGGGTAGCCAAGGAACTGAAGTTTTGGCAGAGGTCCTGGTAGGGAAGTGAACCAAACCACTTGGAAAGTCCTGGGTAATTTCCTTTTCCAGAAAGGTCAGCAGACAGGAAATGTGAAGCCAATGTTAAGATTTCTTTGTACTCTAAAAGACTGATTATCCAAGCAGACTAGTCTGCTCTATGTTTTTCAACAAGCTGCTGTTGACATTTTGGTGGCTTCTTCCTGTGGAACTCTCCTGCCCCGCCTGCCACAGGGCACTTAACATCCCTGAACTCTGAACCACTTAATAACAGGCATATTCCCCCCACCACACAACGACAAGCCAAAAGAAGCCCACATACTTCTATTACCACCACGACCCCAGTTCACTCAGGTGACAACCAGAGAGAATACAAATTGAAATACGTGTGCCTTTGCGTGTCTGTCAGGACAGGGCAGGTTATAAAGCAGCAGCAAACAACTCCAAGTCTGGACGGTCTACAGCAAGAAAGGCTTCCTTCTTGTTCATATGACAGGTTTGTCCCGGGCCAGCCCGATGAACCACTCCACACTGTCCTCACACAGGACCCAGGGTGACAGAACTTCCACCACGGGGAATACAGGCAGAGGCAGCAGCAGAGGGAGGGAGACGGGGTAGATGGTGCACTGGCTTTAAAGAATTCCACCTGGACATGACACACAACACTTCTGCTCAAATGTCATCAGCCAGAGCACATCAAGTAGCTTTGCCTGCCTCAGGAGCCAGGAAAGTGCACTCCTCCCATTTACCCAGAAGGAAAAGAATAAGAAGATTTGTACAGAGCTCTGACAGCTTCCAAACTATTACTGGAAAGCATCCTGCGAAGTAGAAGACGCTATGTCAATGTTCATTATTCCAAGTGATTACAGAGTATAATTGTACCAACGTGTGCCGGGCACCATGCTAAGGGATCCGATGAGCAATGAGTCATAACGGTGGGGTGACACACTCTATAGTCAATTTCAATGTGGTGCGCTAAATACAAACAGGGAGGTCAGCCCAGGAGGGCACCTGACCCAGACATTTGGTGATGGTCAGGAAGAATTCTAAGAGCCTCGAGGTCGGCCACGTCCACACAGCTGTGGGACAAAGTCAGCCTAGAGGACTTGCAGGAAATTCACAGGTGGAAGCAGGAGTCTGGAGAACCTCAAGGCAGAGGGAACATCATCTTTCAGGAGAGGCTAGTGTCCCTGTGCTCAATGCAGACAAGTACTGAACAGATCTTCACACTTTTGAGGGATGAAGGGGAAAACTCTTCATCCCACAGCCCAGCTCCGGAAGCCTTTATACAGGAATCCTCTTGACACACTTCTGCCCTGCTAGTGGAAAACACACCAAACAATCCCTGGGATGCTGGCCCGTGCAGGCTGCCAACACCACTTGGCTCCTGGCTTTGTGCCACAGTGAATGTACACACTCCTAAGAGTGTATCCTTTCTCAGCTCCTAATTACAGTCAGGGAAGAGGATCCACTTGCTACCATAAAGGTCACGAGGACAACTAGATGCTCTTTTCAGTGAGTTTTTGAAGCTGTCAGTGTGGGAAAAGAGAATGAGGTGTTCCTTTGTTTTCGTTTTTCTTTTTAAGTCAGGTAAGGAAAGCCTTTCTGTAAGAGGCCATGGGCATGCGTGAGAAAGGCTGGATGAGACCCCATTGGCTTCAATTATTTTAATTTTTAAAAATCCCTCAATAAAAAATGCCTGGGACCAATTGTGAGAAAAAAACAGAGAATTAAGAATAAACAATGATTTTCAGCAGCACAGTATTGGCACAAAAACAGAAATATGGATCAGTGGAACAGAACAGAGAGCCCAGAAATAAACCCACACATCTATGGTCAATTAATCTTCAACAAAGGAGGAAAGAACATACAATGGAGAACACAGTCTCTTCAGCAATTGGTGCTGGGAAAGCTGGACAGCTACATGTAAATCAATGAAGTTAAAACACACCATCACACCATACACAAAAATAAACTCAAAATGGCGTAAAGACTTAAATATAAAACATGACAACATAAAACTCCTAGAAATGAAATTAGGCAAAACATTCTCTGCAAATCGTAGTAAAGTTTTCTTAACTCAGTCCCACAAATTTATAGAAATAAAAGCAAAAATAAACAAATGGGGAGAGCTGAGGAGGAACCTTCAAGATGGCAGAGGAGTAAGACGTGGAGATCACCTTCCTCCCCACAAATACATCAGAAATACATCTACATGTGGAACAACTCCTACAGAACACCTACTGAACACTGGCAGAAGATCTGACTTCCCAAAAGGCAAGAAACTCCCCACGTACCTGGGTAGGGCAAAAGAAAAAAGAAAAAACAAACAAAGAATAGGGACGGGACCTGCACCTCTGGGAGGGAGCTGTGAAAGAGGAAAAGTTTCCACACACTAGAAGCTCCTTCCCGGCTGGAGACTGCGGGTGGCGGGAGGCGGGGGGGTAGTTTCGGAGCCGCGGAGGAGAGCGCAGCAACAGGGGTGCGGAGGGCAAAGCAGAGAGATTCCCGCACAGAGGAATGGTGCCGAGCAGCACTCACCAGCCCGAGAGGCTTCTCTGCTCACCCGCCGGGGCAGGCGGGGGCTAGGAGCTGAGGCTTGGGCTTTGGAGGTCGGATCCCAGGGAGAGGATTGAGGTTGGCTGCGTGAACACAGCCTGAAGGGGGTTAGTGCACCACAGCTAGCCGGGAGGGAGTCCGGGAAAAGTCTAGACCTGCCTAAGAGGCAAGAGACCATTGTTTCAGGGTGTGCAAGAAGAAGGGGTTCAGAGCACCGCCTAAACGAGCTCCAGAGAGGGGCGCGAGCCACGGCTCTCAGCGCAGACCCCAGAGATGGGCATGAGATGCTAAGGCTGCTGCTGCAGCCACCAAGAAGCCTGTGTGCGAGCACAGGTCACTCTCCACACGTCCCCTCCCGGGAGCCTGTGCAGCCCGCCACTGCCAGGGCACTGTGATCCAGGCACAACTTCCCCGGGAGAACACGGCGCACCTCAGGCTGGTGCAACGTCACGCCGGCCTCTGCCGCCACAGGCTCGCCCCGCATTCCATACCCCTCCCTCCCTCCCTCCCTCCCTCCGGCCTGAGTGAGCCAGAGCCCCCGAATCAGCTGCTCCTTTAATCCCGTCCTGTCTGGGTGGGGAACAGACGCCCTCAGGCGACCTACAAGCAGAGGCTGGGCCAAATCCAAAGCTGAACCCCGGGAGCTGTGCGAACAAAGAAGAGAAAGGAAAATTCCTCCCAGCAGCCTCAGGAGCAGTGGATTAAATCTCCACAGTCAACTGGATGTACCCGGCATCTGTGGAATACCTGAATAGACAACGAATCATCCCAAAACTGAGGCGGTGGACCTTGGGAGCAACTGTAGACTTGGGGTTTGCTTTCTGCATCTAGTTTGCTTCTGGTTTTATGTTTACCTTAGTTTAGTATTTAGAGCTTATTATCAATGGTAGATTTGTTTATTGACTTGGTTGCTGTCTTCCTTTTTATTTTTAATATACATATATATTTTTTCTTTTTCTCTTTTTGTGAGTGTGTATGTTTCTTTGTGTGATTCTGTCTGTATAGCTTTGCTTTTACCATCTGTCCTAGGATTCTATCTGTCCTTTTTTTTTTTAGTATAGTTTTTAGTACTTGTTATCATTGGTGGATTTGTTTTTAGGTTTGGTTGCTCTCTTCTTTCTTTTTCTTTTTTTTATTACTCTTTTACTTTTTTATTTTTAATAATACTTTAAAATTTTTTATTTAAATAATTTGTTTATTTTATTTTATTTATTTTTTCTCCCTTTTCTTCTGAGCCGTGTGGCTGACAGGGTCTTGGTGCTCCGGCCAGGTGTCAGGCCTGAGCCACTGAGGTGGGAGAGCTGAGTTCAGGACACTGGTCCACCAGAGATCTCCTGGCTCCACGTAATATCAAATGGTGAAAGCTCTCCCAGAGATCTCCATCTCAATGCTAAGACCCAGCCCCACTGAACAACCAGCAAGCTACAGTGCTGGACACCCTATGCCAAACAACTACCAAGACAGGAACACAACCCTACACATTAGCAGAGAGACTGCCTAAAATCATAATAAGGTCACAGACACACCAAAACACACCACCAGATGTGACCCTGCCCACCAGAAAGACAAGATCCAGCCTCATCCACGAAAACACAGGCACCAGTCCCCTCCACCGGGAAGCCTACACAACCCAGTGAACCAAACTTAACCACTGGCAGCAGACACCAAAAACAACGGGAACTATGAACCTGCAGCCTGCGAAAAGCAGACGCCCAAACACAGTAAGTTAAGCAAAATGAGAAGACAGAAATATATAGCACATGAAGGAACAAAGTAAAAACCCACCAGATCAAACAAATGAAGAGGACACAGGCAGTCTACCTGAAAAAGAATTCAGAGTAATGATAGTAAATATGATCCAAAATCTTGGAAATAGAATGGAGCAAATACAAGAAACTTTTAACAAGGACCTAAAAGAACTAAAGAGCAAACACAAACAATGATGAACAACAGAATAAAAGAAATGGAAGTTTCTCTAGAAGGAATCAATAGCAGAATAACTGAGGAAGAGGAACGGATAAGTGACCTGAAAGATAAAATAGTGGAAATAACTATCACAAAGCAGAATAAAGGAAAAAGAATGAAAAGAATTGAGAACAGTCTCAGAGACCTCTGGGACAACACTGAACACACCAAAATTTGAATTATAGGAGGTCCCAGAAGAAGAAGAAAAAAAGTAAGGGACTGAGAAAATATTAGAAGAGATTATAGTTGAAACTTCCCTAATATGGGAAAGGAAATAATCAATCAAGTCCAGAAAGCACAGAGAGTCCCATACAGGATAAATCCAAGGAGAAACACGCCAAGACACATATTAATCAAACTATCAAAAATTAAATACAAAGAAAAAATATTAAAAGCAGCAAGGAAAAAGCAGCAAATAACATAGAAGGGAATTACCATAAGGTTAATAGATGATCTTTCAGCAGAAACTCTGCAAGCCAGAAGGGAGTGGCAGGACATATTTAAAGTGATGAAAGGGAAAAACCTACAACCAAGATTACTCTACCCAGCAAGGAGCTCAGTCAGATTCGACGGAGAAATTAAAACCTTCACAGACAAGCAAAAGCTGAGAGAATTCAGCACCACCAAACCAGCGTTACAACAAACGCTAAAGGAACTTCACTAGGCAGGAAAACACAAGAGAAGAAAAAGACCTACGATAACAAACACAAAACAATTAAGAAAATGGTAATAGGAACATACATATCAATAACTACCTTAAATGTAAATGGATTAAATGTTCCAACTAAACAACACAGACTGGCTGAATGGATACAACAAGACCCGTATATATGCTGTCTACAAGAGACCCACTTCAGACCGAGAGACACATACAGACTGAAAGTGAGGGGATGGAAAAAGATATTCCAGGCAAATGGAAATCAAAAGAAAGCTGGAGTAGCAATACTCATATCAGACAAAACAGACTTTAAAATAAAGACTATTACAAGAGACAAAGAAGGGCACTACACAATGATCAAGAGATCAATCAAAAAAGAAAATATAACAATTGTAAATATTTATGCACCCACCATAGGAGCACCTCAATACATAAGGCAAATGCTAACAGCCATAAAAGGGGAAATCGACAGTAACACATTCATAGTAGGGGACTTTAAGACCCCACTTTCACCAATGGACAGATCATCCAAAATGAAAATAAATAAGGAAACACAACCTTTAAATGGTCCATTAAACAAGATGGACTTAATTGATACTTACAGGACATTCCATCCAAAAACAGAATACACTTTCTTCTCAAGTGTTCATGGAACATTCTCCAGGATAGATCAGATCATCTTGGGTCACAAATCAAGTCTCGGTAAATTTACGAAAACTGAAATCGTATCAAGTATCTTTTCCGACCACAATGCTATAAGACTAGGTACCAATTACAGGAAAAAAAATCTGTAAAAAATACAAACACATGGCTACCAAATAACCAAGAAATCACTGAAGAAATCAAAGAGGAAATCAATAAATGCCTAAAACCAAATGACAATGAAAACACGACGACCCAAAACCTATGGGATGCAGCAAAAGCAGTTCTAAGAGGGAATTTTATAGCAATACAATCCTACCTCAAGAAACATCTCAAATAAACCACCTAACCTTACACTTAAAGCAATCAGAGAAAGAAGAACAAAAAAACCCCGAAGTTATCCTAAGGAAAGAAATCATAAATATCAGATCAGAAATAAATGAAAAAGGAATGAAGGAAACGATAGCAAAGATCAAAAAAACTAAAAGCTGGTTCTTTGAGAAGATAAACAAAATTGATAAACCATTAGCCAGACTCATCAAGAAAAAAGGGAGAAGACTGAAATCAACAGAATTAGAAATGAAAAAGGAGAAGTAACAACTGACACTGCAGAAATACAAAGGATCATGAGAGATTACTATAAGCAACTCTATGCCAATAAAATGTACAACCTGGAAGAAATGGACAGATTCTTATAAAAGCATAACCTTCCGAGACTGAAATAGGAAGAAACAGAAAATACGAACAGACCAACCACAAGCACTGAAATTGAGACTGTGATTAAAAATCTTCCAACAGACACAAGCCCAGGACCAGACGGCTTCACAGGCGAATTCTACCAAACATTTAGAGAAGAGCTAACACCTATCCTTCTCAATGTCTTCCAAAATATAGCAGAGGAAGGAACACTCCCAAACTCATTCTGTGAGGCCACCATCACCCTGATACCAAAACCAAACAAAGATGTTACAAAAAAAGAAAACTACAGGCCAATAACACTGATGAACACAGATGCAAAAATCCTCAACAAAATACTAGCAAACAGAATCCAACAGCACATTAAAAGGATCAACACCATGATCAACAGGGGTTTATCCCAGGAATGCAAGAATTCCTCAATATACGCAAATCAATCAACGTGATACACCATAATAACAAACTGAAAGAGAAAAACCAGATGATGATCTCAATAAATGCAGAAAAAGCTTTCGATATAATTCATCACCAATTTATGATAAAAACCCTCCAGAAAGTAGGCATAGAGGGAACTTACCTCAACATAATAAAGGCCGTATATGACAAACCAACAGCCAACATCGTTCTCAATGGTGAAACACTGAAATCATTTCCACTAAGATCAGGAACAAGACAAGGTTGCCCACTCTCACCACTATTATTCAACACAGTTTTAGAAGTTTTAGCCACAGCGATCAGAGAGGAAAAACAAATAAAAGGAATCCAAATCGGAAAAGAAGAAGTAAAACTGTCACTGTTTGCAGATGACATGATACTATACATAGACAATCCTAAAGATGCTACCAGAAAACTACTGGAGCTAATCAATGAATTTGGTAAAGTAGCAGAATACAAAATTAACGCACAGAAATCTCTTGCATTCCTATACACTAATGATGAAAAATCTGAAAAAGAAATTAAGGAAACACTTCCATTTACCATTACAACAAAAAGAATAAAATACCTAGGAATAAACCTACCTAAGGAGGCAGAAGACCTGTATGCAGAAAGCACAGGGAGATCAGCTTGGCGCTTCGTGACCACCTACAGGGGTGGCATAGGGAGGGTGGTAGGAAGATGCAAGAGGGAGGAGATATGGGGATATATGTATATGTATAGCTGATTCACTAGTTTTAAAACAGAAACTAACACACCATTATACTCCAATAAAGACGTTAAAAAAATAAATTTAAAAAAATTAAACAAATGAAAAAAATTAAACAAACGGGACCTAAATAATCTTATAAGCTTTTGCACAGCAAAAGAAACCATGAAGAAAACGATAAGACAGACTACACAATGGGAGAAAATATTTGCAAATGATGTGACCGACAAGGGTCTAATTTCCAAACTATAATAACAGATCATATAGCTCAATATCAAAAAAACAAACAACCCAATCAAAAAATGGGCAGAAGACCTAAATAGACATTTCACCAACGAAGACATGCAGATGGCCAACAGGCACATGAAAACATGCTCAGCACCGGTAACTGTTAGAGAAATGCAAATCAAAACTACAGTGAGGTTGTCACCTCACACTGGTCAGAATGCCCATCTTTAAAAAGTCTGCAAATAACTAATGCTGGAGAGGGTGTGGAGAAAAGGGAACCCTCCTACACTGTTGGTAGGCAGGAATGTAAACTGGTGCAGCCACTATGGAGAACAGTATGGAAGTTCCTCAGAAAACTAAGAATAGAATTACCATATGATCCAGCAATCCCACTCCTGGGCATATATCTGGACAAAACTATAATTCAAAAAGATACATGCATCTCTATGTTCACAGCAGCACTATTCACAATAACCAAAACATAGAAACAACCTAAGCGTCCATCAACAGATGAACAGATAAAGTATGGTACATATATACAATGGAATATTACTCAACCATAAAAAAGAATGAAATAATGCCATTTGCAGCAACATGGATGGACCTAGAGATTATCATACTAAGTGAAGTAAGTTAGAAAAACACAAATACCATGATATCATTTTTATGTGGAATTTAAAATATGACATAAACTTATTTACAAAACAGAAAGAGACTCACAGACATAGAAAACAAACTTATGGTTACCAAAGGGGAAAAGGGGTGGTGGGGGAAGGATAAATTAAGAGTTTGGGATTGGCAAATATCATATGAAAATATATATAATAAAATGTATATAAAACAGATAAACAACAAGGTCCTACTGTTCATCACAGGGAACTATATTCAATATCCTATAATAAACCATAGTGGAAAAAGATATGAAAAAGAATATATATACGTATAACTGAATCACTTTTGCTGTACCTCAGAAACTAACACAACACTTTAAAACAACTATACTTCAATAAAAAATTAAAATTAAAAAAAAGATGACAGTTAAATGTACTTTTATTTTTCTTAACTTTCCATTTTAAACCAATGCTAATGGAGAACAAAATAAAGGGCACGAGCCATTTTGCATTAAAAAATATTCTTAGGGGGCTTCCCTGGTGGCGCAGTGGTTGAGAGTCCGCCTGCCGATGCAGGGGACGCGGGTTCGTGCCCCGGTCCGGGAGGATCCCACATGCCGCGGAGCGGCTGGGCCAGTGAGCCATGGCCTCTGAGCCTGCGCATTGAAAGCCTCTGCTCCGCAACGGGAGAGGCCACAACAGTGAGAAGCCCGCGTATCGCAAAAAACAAAAAAAAATATTCTTAGGGAATTCAGTATCAGTGCAAGTCCCGTCCCCCCCCCCCCCACCCCCGTCTTAAACACCCTCAGAGTCACGGAGCTTTAAGGGAAAAGATAGTGTGGGTTTGTTTGCTAAATTCTATACTTGGCAGTTCCATTCCTTAAGCTGGGGAGCTCAGTGACAGCCTGAGGGCTCTCAGAACCACAGGTGGGACAGGGGAGGAGACTTTTTTCCCCACGAGCATAGTTTAAAATAGCACTTTTGTATTCAAACAAATAAAAATGTATCACGGAATAGGCATGATTTTAAAGACAAAACTGGAGATTAATGAGAAAATCTCCTGCACAGGCAGGGTGGGACTGCACACCTCCAGGCCTCTGGAACAGGTACGAACTGGCCTCCACCATTAGTTAGTCCAAATGAAAACTGCCAGAAGCCCTGCTCCAGCTTGTCGTAACTCATGCCTGCACTCACTATACATTGACAACCCTAAACCGTCTTTCTTAAAAAATTCAACAAACATTTAACAGCTATGATACGCCAGGCCCTTCACACACAGGGATAATTATCACTTTGGCCTGCCACGTGATTTCGGGTGATCAACCATTACCCTGGGGTAAATCCTGGGCCCTCCTAACAGAGGAGGAGTTCTACCAGCAGGCAGCTGAGGGAGGGCCAGGCCTTGTGCCAAAAGACTCAAAGGCCAGAGCTCACTCACAAATGCGAGGCACTCGCCAGGTCCATGGGATCCTCCAGTAGTAGAGCTTAAATATGGGGGGCTGCCCACACAGCAGTGCTGCTGCTATGGAGGGTTTGGGGGAACGGGAGAGGGGGTTTGTGGGGAGGGACCCCTGGACCACGTCCAGCCCTGAGGATATGGGTTCAACTGGCAGGACACAAGACACCTGGGAAGGTGTCACCACACACCTGGTAGCCTGGGCTCTCCAGAAGCACAGTCCTCAGACCTCGTACTTCCTACTTTAGTATTCGATACGCTACTTTGTTAACGTTTTAAGTGCAACATGCAACCAGAACATGCCTAGATCATAAGTGCAGGGCTTGGTGAAGTTTTACAAACTGCACCTACCCATTATAACCAGCACCCACATCAAGAAAGAGTTTCTTTTTTTTAGCTCTCAGTAACCACTTGATAATGAGTGAACCTACTGTCTGACCTTTGAACATCCGAACTTCAACGAACACACATTTTCGGGAATGCCATCTAGAAGATGATTTATAGTTAAAATAAGCAAGACTGGGCTTCCCTGGTGGCGCAGTGGTTGAGAATCTGCCTGCTAATGCAGGGGACACGGGGTCGAGCCCTGGTCTGGGAGGATCCCACATGCCGCGGAGCGACTGGGCCCGTGAGCCACAACTACTGAGCCTGCGCGTCTGGAGCCTGTGCTCCACAACAAGAGAGGCCGCGATAGTGGGAGGCCCGTGCACCGTGATGAAGAGTGGCCCCCGCTTGCCACAACTAGAGAAAGCCCTCGCACAGAAACGAAGACCCAACACAGCCATAAATAAATAAATAAATAAATTTAAAAAAATAATAATAAATAAGCAAGACCAAAGAAAGCTTAACTTAGAGGCTCTAAGTTCAGGACGAAAACAGTCACTATTTCAGGTTAATTATCATGAGTCCTGATTCTAACCTGGGCAAAAAGTGCCTTCTCTCAGCTAATACAGCAAAACAAATGGGGAAATGCCTTAGGAAAAAAATACGTGCGAGGTTCCCATCTATTGAAAATCACGCACATTCTACCAGATAGTAAGTACATGACAGGGACACAGCAATTAAAAACAGTGTTGACTTCAACACAGGGCATACGGTATGTACCACCCCAAGACATTCATTGCAAAGTTTCTTAAATTTATTTGTTAATAATTTACAACTTTTCAACATAAAGTACACACCTGAATGAAACATTACACAGTCATTGAAAATGAAAACCATAAAGACCTCCAAGCTACTCAGAAAAATAGTACTGACAGTGCTAAAGAAAGCAGAATTCAAACAGCAATCATACTATAAGAGTTAACCAAAAATGGTGACTTGGACACAGGCAAACACTGAATGGAATATGTCTAGAAAATGATGCCCAGGGAGTAGAGACATAGAATAGTTCAATTTTTGTTTCCTTTTCAGCTTCTATGAACAGCGTATTACCTGCACAATACAAAATTCATCTAAAAGTCATTCCTATGTAAAAAATGTGTGGATCTTATTCATATTCCCAAGCTGACTTTTACAAACAGCATCCAAAGAATCCTACTCAAAGCATAACTTGTCCAGTTCCTTAAAAAGAACCAGACCAGCTGCTACTAACGCCCCAGCCCTTCTCTTTAAAAGGAGGGGTAAAGGTATCGTAAGAAAACCCCAAAGCGCTGACATCCCCTTCTATTTAAATAGTACGTTAAACTTGGTGTGTCCTTGCTTATCTCAATGGCAACGTAAGCTGAGGAAGGATTTCTAGCCTCACAACATTTCAGCGAAAGTTGTGTGACCTGCCAAGACCTGGTGATTCTAGCAGCAAGAGTCAAGCCCCGGCTCTGGAGACAGAATTCTGGCTCAGCTCCTTCCTTGCCAGGCTGCCCTGAGCAAATCACTCTATTAGGCTTATCTTTAAAATGCAGATAATACAACCTACTTCAGAGAACTACAGTGACTATTAAATCTGTTAATATTAAGTACCTAGCACAGCATGACTTTTAAAAGGAATTGATCGTTTCCCTTCCTTGGAGGATGCGGGGCGGGTTGGGGGGCTGGGGAAGGATGACTCTTAAGGTCTTCTCCCATCCCCAAAACCCAAGGCCGCCTAGGTCCCTATAGCTCAGGGCAGGAGCCAGCTGAGCTCTGGCAAACGCAGAAGAGGCAAGGAGTTCCAGGGTGACCTCTGATGGCAGGGGGCTGGGGAACGAACAGCGTTTTCTGTCTTTGTTTCTTCCACCATAACTGACATAATATCTAGCACACAGTAGGTGCTGAAAGGACATCTGACAAATGGACTAACCCAGTCAGGGGGCCTTCTGGCATAAGCTGATGATCATGAAGAAAAACAGGCAGGAAGCCATCAACTACTTGAACTAAAATTCTGGTCCCTTTCACTGTGAGACTCCACAACCTATTTTTGCACTATACACAGGGTGCTGGCATTTACCACTATGGAAGAAAACTATCGTGCACGTTAACTTCAGCCATATGCCGACTGTGCCTCTGAATGGTCCTGTTTAAAAACATTCACAAACCACTGCTTTTCAAAAGGAAAAGGAAATGGTCCCCAAAATATTTTCTTACCTCAATCCCTCCCCAAGTAGCCTGCATCAATTCCACTTTGACGCATAAAGCTATGTCCTTTACAAAACAAAACTGTATCTTGGACGTAAAAAGTCTAAACTATAGCTCGAAGAGAGTAATAGAGAACTCTCAAGGGCGATGTAAAACTAGGACGCCTAGACTACTCTATTCGAATGGCTTTATTGAACTTTTTTGTTAACTTACTGTACTGTTCCTAAACTGTTATAAGTCACATAAGTATCTTACGGTTTTCTGTCCTGTGTACCTGACCAGATCGGAATTGCTGTACTATCTGAGGTTTCTCCTGATCACTGAGAATTCGGCTCTTTTATGGATGGGAGGTCAGCAGTACATCAAAACGACGAATGTGCTGGCCTTCTAAGAAGTCACAAATGACCCTCCTCTGTGACCAGTTTCTGGGGCTCTGGGCACACATTTTTTTATTTTTTATTTTTATTTTTTTGCGGTACGCGGGCCTCTCACACGCAGGCTCAGCAGCCAAGGCTCACGGGCCCAGCCGCTCCGCGGCATGTGGGATCTTCCCGGACCGGGGCACGAACCCGTGTCCCCTGCATTGGCAGGCGGACTCTCAACCACTGCGCCACCAGGGAAGCCCTGGGCACACATTTTAAGCCACAGGATCAGATGGGTACACTTTGTGGCTGTGAGGTAACTATCAGAAAAATGTCTTTTCTCCTCCAAACAGCATGTTCCATGCATATTCACGAGAACATTTAGCATCATTTCCTTCTCTAAGGGTCCAACCTGCACCCTAGCAGTAGAAGACAGTAAAAGGACTACACTGACATTCAGGACCTCCCAGCCTCTCTGCTAGGAAGCTGAGGCAGTCCCATCCTCCAGCTCCTGCAAGCTTCGTTGCTGAGCGCTCTCAGTAAGGGACCATCCCCTCATCTTTACTGGCCATTATTCCTATCATTCAATGCAAAAGCACAAAGACACAGTGGTCAGCCCAACAAGGACCAGCGCCCAGGGGAGGTGTGATCACTGTCAGAGGATATCAAATCCGACACACTGTTGAGGCTGCAGAAAAGCAGAGGCTAGAAAGGAGTTCAGAGTTGAAACGAATTTCTTGTTTCCTCCCTGCCTAGTTCCCTTTACTCATAACATCGGGCCTAAGAGGCTTTACTAAAGCCCCTTCCAGCTCTATACCTTACAAGGGATGGAAATTATATCTGCTGTAGGCGTTAGATTAAAACCCACTGCACACTGGGCTGAGCCTTCCTTCAGCGTGCACTCATGCCGCTTCAGGCGGTTCATCACACTGCTTTATGCATAAGGCTGAGGTACAGAGAAGAACCACACGAACTCAACATCCTGCTGGGCCTGATGTGTTCATTAACTGCTCTTATTCGCAGTCACCTGCCCACCCCGTAAAACCACTCTCCACTCATTTAAATTAAGGAGGCTATAATACGCCCACACTTAAATTATGATGAACAGGAACATTTCCACTAGAAAAATCCTCACACATCTTAATTTGCCCCGTCAATTAGGAGGTCTTTTGACGGGGGGGGGGGGGGGGGGGGGGGGGGGGGAACAAACCTGATCATCTTACAAAAGTAATTTGCCCTAATGGGTGCATAATGGGTCAGATATAATTTGTGGCTTACTGCCACATGGTAAATAGATTACTTAACATTTTAGAGCTACCAAAAGTTAGCTTCATTATTTGACAATAAAATGTTCATCTCCAACTAAACATTCTGGGACATTTTAAATTTCTTTTTTTTTTTTTTTTTTTTGCGGTACGCGGGCCTCTCACTGTTGTGGTCTCTCCCGTTGCAGAGCACAGGCTCCGGACGCACAGGCTCAGCGGCCATGGCTCACGGGCCCAGCCGCTCCACGGCATGTGGGATCTTCCCGGACCGGGGCACGAACCCGTGTCCCCTGCATCGGCAGGCGGACTCTCAACCACTGCGCCAGCAGGGAAGCCCCATTTTAAATTTCTTAAGCAGGAACTGTGTATGTAAGTAGTGGGTGACGCAGCACCACCAGAACAACATGTTTCAGGAATGATACATCATCAAGATACATTTACTGATGAAATTCACAAGCTCCTTCCAGAAGGGTTCAAATCCTGGAGAAACCCAAACCTCCTAAAAGCCTGGGATACTAATTATATGGTAAGTGTCAGTGGCAAAAACAAAAACAACTAAGCCTGTCCCATCCCTTCTTGAGTTTGTTTTCCTTGCTTTTAATACCTCACTTAATTGGAGAAATTCAAAAAATACTCTTTCTCTTAAACATCCACAATAGATTTTTCTCAAGTGTCCACTTTCAGGAAGCCTTTCAGAAATCACCAAATGGCCAAAGCGACCATTAGTGGCTTGGTCTCTAATGTGCCGCCAGACCCAGGCAGGTGACAGCGTCACGGGCTCAGGCACCACCGGCCACCCCGGCAGCTGGGCCCCGGTCGCTCCGCGTCTCCCAAATCCTGCGGATGCCCAACACCCAGGTGGAGAAAGGAGATAAACACCAGCCAAAGGTAAGGTGGAAGCAGTGAGTCAGAAGCGCTCACAAAAGCAAGAAAAAACCCAACCCTCATACAAAGCATCTCTCGGGCTCCTACAAACTGCTTCCTTTCTAAAAGGTTTATTTTTAGTTCGTTTGAAAAAGTTTTTATTGCTTACCTCCGCATAAATTATGTATATTCATTACTAGAAAGTAGAGAAAAGCGCTTTTAAAAAGTAAAAAAGAAAACTGAAGCTAAGTCCACTTCCCACCACCCATTGTAATTTTGGGAGCTTGTTAATGAGATTTTTAAGACCTAGTTAAAACCATAATGGGTACCTGCGGTGGTGCTGTATACACGGTTTGGGAGCTTGGGGCTTTTTGTTTTTTAACCTGGTCTAATAACGCTGCCAGTTCCCCCAAACGGTTACAAGTTCCTTAAAAACATTTCCAAAAGTTCTAGAACAAATACAAAAGCAACGCTTTTTAAACCCCATTATCCAAGTTGAATTGGCCCGATTCTCGACTATGCTTTTTTAGAAAATCACACTTAAACTCATCTCCATGCCAATGCCGGAGAAAGTGGGGGGCGCGCACCGAAAAAGCTTCCCCCTCCCCCAGTCCCACGAGCACCGCAAACGCAGTCGCTGCGCCGCTACGGCCTCCCCGCCTGCACTGCCCTAGAGTTCATCCGCTCCCGGGGCTCGCGGCCGCAGCGACCCAGCGGACTACCCCGAGGCCCCACCCGGGCCAGCGGCGAGCGCCCGCGTGCGGCGGCACCCGGCCTCTCCGCTCCAGGTGGCACAACCGTAAACACCGCACACACCTGCGGGGCGTGCCCGCTCCGGCGTCGGCGGGACTGGGCGCGCCCGATCCACAACGCGGCAGCCGAGGGCCACGTTTCCAGCCCAAGGCGGGGCGCAGGGCCAAGCGCAAAGGGAAGGCAGGCCGAGGGTGCGTCCGGGCTGCGGCGGGCGGCCAGATCCTCACCTGCGAGCCAGTCGCCAACTCCATTCTTCCCCGCTGGGCTCCGGCCTCCTCCCAGCACGCGGCCACGGGAGCCTCGCTCGCCACGGGGCCGCGCACGGAGGTCGCCCGCGGCCGCGCAGCGCGCTCGCTCCGCCCGGAGCTCCGGCGGGCCGGGGGAGGGGCGCACTCGGCGCCCGGGACAGGGGGAGCGCACCGCGCCGCCCACTCGGCGCCGCGGCGCCAGCCCTCGAGGCTCCTCTTACAGGACCCAAACTTCGCGACCGGTGAACTTCGCTTTGCAGGCGGCGCAAGAGGGGCTGCAGCTGGGAGCCGCCCGGGGTGGCTGCCAATCTGGGGGCGCCGGGCTCCCCCCTGCAGTGGAGGGAGGGAGTGGAGCCGTCCGGCCCGGTTTTGCGCGGGAGAAATGAGAGGGGGCAGTCCCGGCGCAGCCTCCTGCTGGCACGCCCGGCTGCGGCGCCCGCCGAATCTTTGCAGGGTTTGTTCCAGGTAGTACCCCGGAGCGCAGAGCCTCTGCGGCAATCGGTGTCTCTGATCCGGGAAAGCGTTTTAGGGCTGCCTCAGAACTTGTTCTGTAGTTGTAAAGGGGCGGGGTTCTGACGCCTCTCAAAACATTCGCTTCGGGGTACACTTTGCAAAACTGGCAACCAAGGCCCCCCCCCCCCGGAACTTTAAACGGTCTGTTCTATACCATTGCACACGTGGGTCTTCCAGCCTCACTAGACAGAGAGTTTTAGAGGTCAGGAAGGCTGATAAACAAATATTGGCCTAACACCTACTACTGTGTGTCCGGCGCTGTGTACGCAAGCTTGAACGAAAAACAGGCCCCTGCTCTGTTGGAGCTTACAGTCTGGGAACCAGCCACCGACATAATATAAATGTAGTAATGACGTAAATAACTGTAATAATAATATAATTAATTAACGATTAATTTAATCAACAATGAATTCAAATAATACCTTTAGTTAATAATGGTGATAATAAGTTCAGTAATAGGATGCAAATAAATGTAAATTTGGAGTTATGATAGATACCAGGAGGGAAAAGGTAAGTGGTAGTATGGTGGTGTAGAACAGGGGGACTTAATTTGATGCAGGACAGGGAAGACTACTTAGAGTTCTCAGGTATGAAGAGTGAAAAATTAAGTGGGTGGAGGTTTTGGAATGCTTGAAATAAGTGTTGGGGAGGGTGGTAGATAAATTGTCCTGAAATTGTAGCAGGTTTGCTATAAAACTTCTCTCAATAGTTGGCTCTACAGGTATTTCGTATTAATACTATATTTTTTGACCCTCCTACGCTGTTGGTGGAAATGTAAATTGGTGCAGCCACTACAGAGAACAGTATGAAGGTTCCTTTAAAAACGAAAAATAGGGTTACCACATGTGTCAGCAATCCCACTCCTGGGCATATATCTGGAAAAAACTATAATTCAAAAAATACATGCCCCCCGTGTTCACAGCAGCACTATTCACAATAGCCAAGACATGGAAACAACCCCAGTGCCCATCAACAAACGACTGGCTTAAGAAGATGTGGTGTATATACACACAGTGGAATATTAGCCACAAAAAGGAAAGAAATTTTGCCATTTGCTGCAACATGGATGAACCTAGAGAATATCAAACCAAGTGAAGTCAGACAGAAAGACAAATACTGTATGATATCATTTATATGTGGAATCTAAAAAATGTGATACAAACGAACTTATTTACAGAAAAGAAGTAGACTCACAGACATAGGAAACAAACTTACGGTTACCAAAGGGGAAGGGGGTGGGGATAAATTAGGAGTTTGGGATTAACAGATACACACTACTATATGTAAAATAGATAACCAACAAGGACCTACTGTATAGCACAGGGAACTATATTCAATATCTTGTAATAACCTATCATGGAAGATAATCTGAAAAAGAAAAGATAGATATATAGATAGATATGGATATAGATACAAACTGAACCACTGTGCCGTACATCCGAAACTAACACATTGTCAATCAACTATACTTCAATTTTAAAAAAAGAAAAAAATACTACATTTTTTGAAAAAAGACACAGCTTTCCAGAGTGTAGAATTCCCAAAGTTGTTATAGATTTATCCTTTTTTACTGGGAACAATCAAGTATTTATATGTTAGTGCCAAGACTGAATCACACTTGTGGTACCAGAACATCCATGGACGTGAGGCAGTTATGGGTTTGTTGATTCTGTTAAGCTTCCAGGTGACTGCAATGAGCAGGTATATTTGAGAACCATTGCTCTAGTCCAGCTTGGTTGTTTGCAAAGTGGGGTTTTAAGACCAACAGCATCAGCATCACCTGAACTCTGGCGAAGAAAGCCAATTTCATGGGCCTCATCCCAGACCTACCAAATTTGAAACTCTGTGGGTGGCGCCCAACAATCTGACTTCTGATCATCATCCAGGTAATTCTGATCCTGGCTTAAAGAACCACCGTGCTTGTAATCCAAGGTCAACTGCTCACCAGCTGGGTGACCTTGGGACTAATCATTGAGCTTCTTTTTTCCCCTCTGTATATTGGGGCTACTGCATATCTGCCCAATCCATGCAACAGTATTCCTACAAAGATGAACACATGTAGTATCAGACATGATTGTATTTTGAAAAGGCTAGAGTGGTGGACAGTTGTGAGTAGTATCAGTAGTGATAATCCTTCCATTTACTGAACGCTGACCACGTTCCAGGAACTGCTTATGCTTTATTTCACTCATTCATTGCCACAAACATGTGATGTACATAATCCTATCATTTTTCAGAGGAGGAAGCTGAGGCTTTGAGGGCTTAAAAAACTTGCTCTTGGTGACCTAGCAGAGCCAAACTAGAACCCAGATGAGTCTTACTGCTAAGCTCTACTCTCCCCTTTTTGCCTCTATTAGGGTAGCTTGGTGTATGGGGGAGGGGGAGTGATGGTCATGGAAGAAATTCAAACCTTAAGAAAATGGGAACCAGGTTCCTTATGTACTATCATCCCAACCTACTTATTCGCTGTGCCTAGGATTCTGGTTTCTTCTCCCCATTTGTTTCTGAAAGTAATTATTTTAACATGTAGACGCCACTTTTAGCAAGTGTCAACGAAAATAATCAATGAACAATCAATAATAAGAATAGAAAAGAATTTTATCTGAGCCAAACTGAGGACTATAGCCCAGAAGCCCGCTTCCCAGATTACTCTGAGAAATTGCTCCAGAGAAGCAGGGTTTTTCAGCACAGTTTTATATCTTGTCAGAGCAAAGAACATTAAACAAGTCAGGGATACATTTCTTCAAGTTTCCAAAAAAAAAAAAAAAAAACAGACCAGCACATACAGTATGGCCTTGGCACCTGGGAAGGGAGTCTTATCATTAAAGGAGAACCAGCATTGGCATTCCAGGAAGAAGGGCATTTAATCTTTATTTTTCACATGGATATTCTTTACTTCTGGTCAAGGTGCCCTTTTCTTAAATAATTAAAGCAGAGTTACAATGTATGTTTGATATACTGTAGCCAAAAACAGGCTACTGTAGTTAGCATAATATTCAAGTTAACTCATGTATAAGCCAGAATGACTTCCCCATACCTCAATATGTGAACATTTCTTTCATCTCAAGTATTTCTGCAGTCTTTTCAAGAGTCTTCCCCTTACCCCACCACAGACACCTTGTCTCTCTTTTCCAAAATCTACACATCATCAGGACGTTAATGTGACTAAATTGTCCCAAATGGTTGCTCTCGGTTGATTATCTGATCACCATGTCTTTCACAGCTTTCGGCACTGACCTACTTATCCTGTCTCGATTCTTTTACAACTTCTGAGTCCAAATGAGCTCCTGACCTTGCTAACTGGAGCCCAGCATCAGAAAATTTCTGACAGCATAAAATTCAAGGTCTAATCTTAAGACTAAGTAATGAAGGCAATAACCATAAATTCCCAGTTGGGCTCAGAAAACAGAGTACAACAGGACTTGGGCTTTTCTGACAGTTACTTCCAAAGCAAATCATATCTATCTGTGAAATATGGTTAAGAGGCCATCTACTGTGAAAGCATGTTAAGTATGGCTTGTTACAGAACGTCATTCTGCAAGCACAGCCTTGCCACACTCCTATTATAAACAGGGGGAGGTGGACTGTTTCAATCAGACTCGGACTAAAGAAGCTGGAATGTTACATTTTGAGGGGTTTTTTGTTTGTTTTTTAAGAAAAGCAACAGACCAGCTCCCTTGTCTCTTTCCCACAATTGTTTCCACTCCATCTTTCCTCTCCACTTTCTTCCTAAACACTCCAAACTGTCAAGCATTTTATCTACCAGAGCTTGCAGTTCTCCAGGTGACTCAGGAAAGGCTGACAGGATTTCTTATGTAAAGAGACATCATCTTTGCAATTCCTTAGGAAAGCTGGGAGATATGATGGTCACAATCTATTATATACTTCCCCCATGGTAGGAAGAAAAGCAAAACAATCACACAGAAACCAAGACAACAATAATAATAATCTATGGAGTTCTACTTTTTCAGAAATGGCTCATGTTGTATAGACTGTTAGTGCCTGCAATGTACTCACAGCCTAAAAACCATGTTCAGAAAAAAAGGTAAAACAGTGTCTACATTACAGCCAAAAAGGGAATTCAGCCACAAGGTTGAAACTGAAGGAAAAGGCAATGCAAGCAAACCATTTACTTGGCATCATAAATTCATCTTTTGCCTTCTACTGCAGTCCCGTTTAAAAAAAAAAAAGAAAGGCGAACTAAACCATCAAAAAAACATTAATCAAAAGTCACAGGCTGAAATCAGCAGTTTCTGAAGTTGTTAACTTCTGGGTAAAACTGTAAGTGCTTGAAAGTGTTTAAGTGTCTTTAATCCTCATGAGATTCTTTAAACTGAAACCCTAGAACTGAGCCAACCATTTGTGTGCTAACAGCTTCTGCTCCGGCATCTTGATCACAAGACTCCCTACCACAGCCGTTGTGCAGCGTTGTTCTTCCACGTTTCAGCTGCCACTTGGCGGTCCCTGGAGATCTCTAACAGCCCCTCCCCACTTACAGCTTCAAATATACAGCATATTATGTGGCCCTGCAGCAAGTATCCCATCTCTGAGTAGATTTTGCTTCTTTTGTCCTCTCTGGGGACAGACAGAAACAGGGTTGAAATACACCTCTCAAGGTGTCATTTTTAGTTGAAATACGTACTGAGATCATTGCTGATTCACATTGATGGGGTCCACAACAGGCCATCCCAAATATGCCACTTTGGCATATTGATTATTTTCAATTAAAGTTACTTGAGAAAGAGCCAGTCCAAGAAGAACATGCTGACCCTCCTTTGTTCCCCTGAGAGCAGGAAACAAAACTCCCATGGAAGGAATCCTCCCTACTCAGAGGATGGAGGGCATCCTTCCACCCAGAGGAAGCTGTAAAAACAAACTTTGTTACTTCTTCATTACTTTGTTACTATAAGCCCAAATCCTTTTGTTTTGTCAAATTTTCACACACAATGGATTCTTCCTTGAAAAAGGTTTATAAACAGCCTGGTTCAGTCGCTTCTGAGGTGCCATACCTATGGGACCTATGTGCATAAAAAATTAAATTTGGGTTTTTTTCGTCCTGTTAATCCGTCTTGTGTCAATTTAATTATTAGACCAGACAAAAGAACCAAGAGGAATAGAAGGGAAATGTTTCCCTCCCCTACAAAATGCAGTTGTAAGAAATAATTCAGAGAGAGTCTGTGTACCTTTTGCCCAGTTTCCCTCAATAGTAACATTTCGCTACACTACAGTACACTGTCCCATCCAGGATACTGGCATCGATTCAGTTCACCAATCCAATTTGGATTTCCCCAGCTTGACGTGTGTGTGTGTGTGTGTGTGTGTGTGTGTGTGTGTGTGTGTGTGTGTGTGTGTGTGTGTGTGTGTGTATTTAGACCCACCATATACAGTTTTATCACATGGGTAGATCTGTGCATGCACCACCACAGTCAAGATGCTGAACACTTCCAACATCACAAGGATCCCTCCTGTGGCCCTTTTATAACCATACCCCCCTCACTCCCACCTATACACCCCCCATATCCCCACTGCCTTAACCCCTGGTAACCACTAATCTGTTCTCCATTTCTAAAATTTTATAATTTCAAGAATGTTACATAACCTTTTGGAGAACAGTATGTCAGGTTTTGCAATTGGCCTTTTAAACTCAGCATAATCCTCTGGGGATTCATCCAAGTAGTTTATCAAATACTCAGTTCCTTTTTATTGCTGAGTAGTAAAGTAGTCCGTGGTATGTTTGTACCACAGGTTTTAACCATTCACCTGTGGAAGGACATCTGGGCTGGTTCTAGTTTGGAGATATTACAGATAAGGCTGCTATGAACATTTGTATAAATGTAGTTTTCATTTCTCTGGAATAATGCCCAAGAGTACACTTGCTGGGTCTTGTGGTAGTTACAACTTTAGTTTCATATGAAACTGACAGACTTTTGCAGACCAGCTGTAGCATTTCACATTCCTGCCAGCAATGAGTGAATGATCCAGTCTCTTCTCCAGGATCCAATATCCTGTTCCAAATGCATCTTCTCCTGCATTTGGTGTTGTCAATATTTTTTATTTTAACCATTCTGAGAGGTGTATAGTGATGTCTCAGTGTGGTTTTAATTTGCATTTCCCCGATGGCTAATGATATTGAACATGTTTTTATGTGCTTATCTGTCATCTTTATATCCTCTTTGATAAAATGTCTGCTCATGTCTTTTGCCCATTTTCTAATTGGATTGTTTTTTTAACTGTTGAGCTGTGAGATTCATTTTATGTTCTAGATACTCATCTTTTGTCAGATACGTGGTTTGCAAATATTTTCTGCCAGTCTTTAGTTTGTCTTTTCATCCTCTTCACACGTGATTTCACAGAGCAAAAATTTTTAGTTTTGATGAGATTTATCACTTTTTTTCCCCTAAAACATTCATAGTTCTACATTTTACATTTAAGTCTGTGATCCATTTTGCATTCATTTTTTCTATAAAGCATGGGATTTAGGTCAAGGTTCATTTCATCCTCCTATATAGCTTAAGCACCATTTGATGAAAAGGATATCCCTCTTCCACTCAATAGCTTTTGCATCTTTGTCAAAAGTCATTTGAGCATGTGTATGTGGGTCTATTTCTGGTTCTTTATTCTGTTCCATTGATATCTCTTTGCAAATATCACAACATAAACTGGAGCCGTATACTAAAAGCCTTAGCATCAGATAGAGTGATTCCTCTCATTTATCTTTTTAAAAAATTTTTATTGGAGTATAGTTGCTTTACAATATTGTGTTAGTTTATACTGTACAGCAAAGTGAACCAGCTATACATATACGTGTATCCCCTCTTTTTTGGATTTCCTTCTCATTTAGGTCACCACAGGGCATTGAGTAGAGTTCCCTGTGCTATACAGTAGGTTCTCATTAGTTAACTATTTTATACATAGTATCAGTAGTGTATATATGTCAATCCCAATCTCCCATTTATCTTTGTCAAGATTGTTTTAACTATTCTAGGGTCTGTGCCTTTTCATATAAGTTTTAAAATAAGCTTACCCATATCTACATAAAATCTTGCTGGAATTTTGATAGGAAATGCATTAAGCCTATAGATTCCTTGGGGGAGAGCTGATATTGTAACCAGGCAGGCTGGCTTAAGAATTAGTGACTAGGAAATGTGAAGATTTAGAAATAAAGAATAGCTGCTGGACAGAGCAAATGGCAACAATTTAGACTATAAATCTGCCACACAGCAGAGTCACCAAATTCCCAGTTCCTTGAAAGCTATCGATAAAGGCCTGACACACATTCCTAAGTTGTTTTTACGGGAAGCAGAGCCCACCAGATGAAAACTGCTGACCACAAGCACAGAGACCCCAGACTAGTTGAAACCAGAAGACTGATGATGCTCGAAACTTCACCTTGATGCCAACAATCTGAGGATTCTGCACGAGCTGATCATGTACCCTGCAGCTCCCTCCCTCACAAAGCCTTTAAAACCTTTGTCTCCAATCAGCAACTTGGAGATGGTCTTAGGACATTTGTCCACCATCTTCCCAGATTGCTGGTCTCCTGAATAAAGCAACTTTTCCTTCTCCACCAACACTTGTCTCTCTAGTATTGGCCTTTTGAGCAGCGAGCAGCCAAACTTGGGTTGGGTACCGGCCTGGTCCAGTTACTATATCTTTCTTATGTTGATTCTTCCGATCCATAATCAAGTTATATCTCTCCATTTATTTGCCTTTTTTGATTTCTTCCATCAGCATTTTGTAGTTTTCAGCATATAGATCCTGTACATGCTTTTAAGTATATACCTAAGTATTCATTTTCTTTGAAGCAATTGTAAATAGTATTTATAAGTGGTTTTTAATTTCAGCTTCCATATGTTCACTGCTACTAATAGAAATGCAACTGATTTCTGTATGTTGCTCTTTTATTTCTGTTGTTTAAACTACCCAGTCTATAGTATTTTGCTATGGCAACCTGGATTTTGCTATCTAACATTGGATATGTGCCAGAGAAACTCTGGGGGGATAAGGCTTCTACTACACATGGCCAGCCCACACTACCATGAAAAATCACTGGTGGTGCATCTTGTTCTAAGGACCAAAGGAAGAAATCAAAGGAAGTGATTCACTTTTTTTTTTTTTATGCTCAAGATCTTACTATCAGCAGCCAGAGAGATTGCTAGGATTTCCACAACATTCCACGACAAGAAAGGGAGACACTCTACCTTCGTTAGGCAATGCCTCCCAATAAGGAGGTAGCATGAAGCCCAGAAGGAAAGAGGTCCACCTAGACCATCAAGCCCAGAGATACCTAGAGTAGTAGTTCTCATGTTAGAGTGCCTAAGAACCACCCAAGGTGCTTGTTCAGAATGCAGACATCGGCCCTACCCTTTAAGATTTGGATTCTGTAGGTCTGGTGTTAGGGTGACCAACCATCCCAATTTGCTCAGGACTGTCCTGGTTTTAACATTAAAAACATGCTATTTGGGACACCTCTCAGTTGTGGGTCCCCCTACCTGTTGTGTAGTCCAGGAATGCACATTTAACAAGTATGCGAGTAGATTTGGTGCAAATAATCCTCAGACTACACTTTGAGAAACACTGACCTAGACAGTAGATGTTGACTTATAATTTTTACCGGGTGGAAGGAGAAGACGTCATTAAAGTGCACCTATGGCCATAAAAAAGATTGAAATAACACCATCTGCAGCAACATGGATGGACTTGGAGATTATCATACTAAGTGAAGTAAGCCAGACAGAGAAAGACAGATATCATATGATATCGCTTATATGTGGAATCTAAAAAATGATACAAAAGAACTTATTTACAAAACAAAAATAGACTCACAGACATAGAAAACACACTTATGGTTACCAAAGAGGGGAAAAGGGGGGAGAGATAAATTAGGAGTTTGGAATTAACATATACACACTACTATATATAAAACAGATAAACAACAAGGACCTACTGTATAGTACAGGAACTATACTTAATATCTTGTAATAACGTATGATGGAAAAGAATCTAAAAATATTATATATGTGTATATAATATATAAATATATGTAACTGCATTAATTTACTAACACAACACCTGAAACTAACACAACATTGTAAATCAACTATATTTCAATATTTTTTTTAATTTAAAAAAATAAAGTGTACCTGTGAAAAGAATTTGGTGGATTTTTTTTTTTAAGAATTTGGTGGATTTTAAGTGCAGTCACTTTTTTTTTATTTACTTCCTTGTTTATTTATTTATTTATTTTAATCTTTGGCTGAGTTGGGTCTTTGTTGCTGCGCTCAGGCTTTCTCTAGTGGTGGTGACCAGGGGCTACTCTTCGTTGCGGTGTGTGGGCTTCTCATGGCGGTGGCTTCTCTTGTTGTGGAGCACGGGCCCTAGGCACACGGGCTTCAGTAGTTGTGGCACATGGGCTCAGTAGTTGTGGCTCACGGGCTCTAGAGTGCAGGCTCAGTAGTTGCGGCGCACGGGCTTAGTTGCTCCACGGCATGTGAGATCTTCCCGGACCAGGGCTCGAACCCGAGTCCCCTGCATTGGCAGGCGGATTCTTAACCACTGTGCCACCAGGGAAGTCCCTGTGCAGTCATTTTTGAGCCTAAGTCGTGGCGAGCAAGATCACAAGTTAAACATTTAAGTATACAAAATCCATCAGACTTTATTACCTAATGCCCCACTTCTTGTAGTGTTCAGTTCCTCACGTTCATGATTACTTTCACCTCTGAATCACTGCCTTGGTGTTCACCCTTATTCCTACCACCATTCTAGTTGACATCAGCATCCAAGTGTTCTGTTTCTTGACATCCTCACATCCTGTATCAGAGTCTAGTCAGGAAATGGGAACAATGCCAGTTATTTGAACAGAGAGAATTCAATATGAAGAATTGTTAGCTAGGTATAAAATTCTTAACAAGATAACTGAAAAGGTAAAAAGACAACGCTAAGGTATCACAGAGGCAGCAACTGCAGTAGGTAGCTACCATCCCTAGGGCTGGGGTGAAGGGAAGGGAGGAGGCTAGGATTATAAAAACTTAGACCCTAAGAGGAGGGCCTGAAGACTTGAAGCACACACCTCTGAAGAGCAGCGTTGCTTGCCTGATGCTGGCGTCTCTGAGATGGGCTCAATAAAGCTGATTCTGCGAGTATAGGAAAAACTCACACTGAACTCTGCTGCTGCTATGGGAAGGAACTGCTGCCTGGGTGAAGAAACATTGCTGGGGTAATAGTGACAGAAACAGGAAACAGTCAGGAAGCCCCTTCTTCCTCCTCCAGCCTTGCTCTCTCTCTCTAGACTCCTCTATTGGCAGAGCGTAACAGGGAACCATTAAGCAAAGCAAAAACGATTTGCCAAGTCCCAGCCCTAGCATCACAAGGGGAAGTATTGAACATGAGTTTGGAGCTAAGAGACAGTGGCTTAATTACTGTGCATCTCCTATGACACTTTCTTCCACCTCACCTTAGTCACTTTTCCCCATCACCATACACTTGAACTTGTCATCACTAAAACCAGCATCACCTCTGAAATGATAATTCCAAGCATCTCACTCTCTGACAATTACCTCCCATACCTAGAGCTCACCTGCTCTAATACTCCTATCTCAGCATCACTTCAACCTCTTTAAAACCTTCAATCCATTGACCCTGACAGGTTTTCACCATCAATCTTCTTCTTATGGCTTCACTTTCCTCCTTAAACACCTTGGATTCCATGTCATGTTGATCACCTCCTTACCTTGACTCCCTGGATTTTCTCTCCTTGTGTCCTACTTGCCCACCAAAATGTCATCCCTAATGAAGCTCAAACATTCCAACTACTCCATGCCTGCACCGAAGCAGCTGAACATTATCTAGTTTCACTTTAATTCCATAACCATAAATTTTAAACAGGTTCTCAATACTCCTCAGCAATCTGATCATATCTTTCTGGTGTGTTTTCTTCCCTCCCGTCCCAAATACTAGTTCACACTTACAACTTCTCTTTTTCCTGCAGTCTCATTCACTCTATGCCCCTATCACTGCCAAGACGATTATATGTCTTCCTGTCACAAGACAGACCAACCTAGCTGTATATGAGCCTATACTTTTTGCTTTCCCTCTTGTAAAGTGTGTGACGTGACCCTGATTCTATCAAAGATCAGCCCTCCGCTTGGGCCCTGGCTTTCATCTCTTCTCTCCTTCCCAAGAACTTGACTTCTGCAATTCTCCCCTCCTTATCCTTAACCAGCCTATGAACATTGAGACAGCCTCATAACAGAAAGAAAGAAAGGGAGGGAGGGAGGGAATGAGGGAGGAAGGAAAGAAAAGGAAGGAAGGAAGGAAGGAAGGAAGGAAAAGGGAGGAAAAGGGAGGAAAGGAAGAAAGGAAGCAAGAAAAGAAGGGAGGAAGGATCTCCCTTGATTCCACAGTCCCCTTCCAGCTACTAATGCATATTTGTCCTTGATAACAAAACATTCTGAAAGGGTTGCCTGTAGTAGCTATCTTTATTTCCTATGTCTTAGTTACATTGGAACCCAAACTAATTGGGCTTCAGCCAGCATTAACAAAGACATCCATGTTGCCAATAAGATGGTCATATCTCTGTCTTTATCGTTCATGGCCTTTCAACAGCAGTGGACTCTACTGGCCACACTTCCTCTCTGTTTTCTGAGACACCATCCTCTCTGGTTCCTCTATTTACTTGGCAACTCCTTCTTAGTCTCCCTTGCCCTCTCTACTTCTCTTGTTTGACCTTTAAATGTTGGAATGCCCACAGCTGGATCATGGGACCACTTCCCTGATTGATTTAAGCTCTTTCTCTCATCAACCCCATCCACTGACTCCCAATTTATATATTCAATCATCTGTTTTTTCATCTCCACTTTGATTTTTTTTCAAATTTCATTTCTCAATTGTTTGTTGCTAGTATCTAGAAGTGCAAACGGTTTTTGTATATTGACTCTGTATCCTGAAATATTGCTAAATTCACTTATTAGTTCTAGGAGTTTTGTAAAATGTCATAGGCTTTTCTGTCTATACAATCATGGCATCTATAAATAACCATACATTTGTTCTTTCTTACCAATCTTTATGATATACCTGACAAATAATAACCAAATGGAAGCTGATATAGCATTATTAATAAAAGATAAAAAGCACTGTAATAGTTTGCTAGGGCTGCCATAACAAAATACCATAGACTGGCTGACTTAAACAGCAGAAATTTATTTTTCTCACAGTTCTGGAGACTAGAAATCCAAGATTAAGTTGTTGGCAGGTTTGGTTTCTCCTGAGGCCTCTCTCCTTGATTTGTAGATAGCCGCCTTCTCACTGTGTCCTCAAATCGTCTTCCCCTATGCGAGTACATGTCTGTGTCCTAAACTCCTCTTTTTATAAGGGTACCAGTCCTGTTGGATTAGGGCCCACCCATTTGACCTCAGTTTACCTCAATTAACTTTTTAAAGGCCCTACCTCCAGATACAGTTATATTTTGAGGTACGGCGGGTTAGGATTTCAACAGATGAATTTTCAACAGATGGGCACAATTCAGTCCATAAAAGTACTATAAGGATTAAGAGAGATTATATAATAATAAATGGAATAATCCCTTAAGAATTTATAATAATTATGTGTGTTGTGTATCTGCCAAGATAATCTTAAATATATAGAAAAAATTTTAAGAATTACAAAGAGAAATTGACAAATCCATAATGTTAGTGTGAGAGATTTTAAACATATCTATCTTTGGGAAATTTTTTTATCAAGCTTAGCAAACATCAGGAAGGATATAGAATACACTCTGGCATACTTATAGGATACATATATCCTAAAACATTCAAAAATTGACTACCACTAGGCAATTAGGAAATAGAAGCTATTTGCAGAGTCAAAATCACGTCTATCATGTTCTCTAATCTCAATGCAAAAATAAATTAGAAATCAACAATAGAAAGATAAAGAAACCAAAAATAGTTAGAAATAAAAAATTTACTTCTAACTTGAGTTCAAAGGGAATAGAATATAAAATATGAAATACTACTAAAAAATATTCAAAGCACTGCCAATCACAACTTGGGGGGGTGCATCCAAAGACAAATTTGGGGAAAATGTATAGCCTTAAGTTGCATTTATTAGAATTCAAGACATATTGAACATAAATGAGTTAAGAATTCAACTCAAGTTTCAAAAAAAGAAAAACGGTAGAATGAACTCAAAGAAAATAGAAGGAAAGCAATAATAACAATAAAAATAACTAATAAAGTGAACAATAAAGACAATATAGAAAAGCCAAACTGATTCTTGGAAAAGATAAATAACTTATACAAGCCTCCATAAATCTGATGACAGTGCAGAGCGAAAAGGCACTAATAAACACTACAAAAGAAAGGAAATGGACTTTCCTGAGCCCTGGGAAGCTGGAGGCAGATACTGATTCAGGATATCCCAGTCACTGACTGCTTTTCTCCCCAAGTGAAAATGAGGCTTTCTAGATGTTCAGCTTGGTTTAAGACAGGAAAACCCAACAATTTAAAGCATTTCCTGTATTTTGTTGAGAATTTTTGCATCTATGTTCACCAGTGATATTGGCCTATAATTTTCTTTTTTGTGGTGTCTTTGTCTGGTTTTCGTATCAGGGTGATGGTGGCCTCATAGAATGAGTTTGGGAGTGTTCCTTCCTCTGCAATGTTTTGGGAACAGTTTCAGAAGGGTAGGTTTTAGCTCTTCTCTAAATGTTTGATAGAATTCATCAGTGAAGGCATCTGGTCCTAGACTTTTGTTTGTTGGGAGTTTTTTAATCACAGTTTCAATTTCAGTACTTGTGATTGGTCTTTTCATATTTTCTATTTCTTCCTGGTGCAGTACTGGCAGATTATCCTTTCTAAGAATTTGTCCATTTCTTCCAGGTTGTCCATTTTATTGGCATACAGTTGCTTGTAGTAGTCTCTTATGATCCTTTGTATTTCTGTGGTGTCCATTGTAACTTCTCTATTTTCATTTCTAATTTTACTGAGTCATCTCCCTTTTTTTCTTGATGAGTCTTACTAGAGCTCATCAATGAATTTGGTAAAGTTGCAGGTTACAAAGTTAATACACAGAAATCTGTTGCATTTCTATACACTAACAACAAAAGATAAGAAAGAGAAATTCAAGAAACAATCCCATTTACCATCACATCAAAAAGAATAAAATACCTAGGAATAAACCTACTTAAGGAGGCAAAAGACCTGTACTACGAAATCTGTAAGACACTGATGAAAGAAATCGAAGATGACACAAACAGATGGAAAGATATATCATGTACTTGGATTGGCAGAATCAATATTGTCAAAATGTATGTATAATTGAATCACTTTGTACACCTGAAACTAACACAACATTGTTAATCAATTGTACTCCAATATAAAATAAAAAGTTAAAAAAAATAAAGCATTTCCTTAAATAGAAGCAATAAGCAGTGGATTTGGGCAAGTTCTTCCTGAAGAGTAATGTGAAAAGTTCAGCAGAGAAGCACAAAATTAGACTTCTCATTTGCCCTGGACCACTCATTGTCGTGTCTCTGATCACTTCACAAATCCTTAGAGGATTTCCAGCATTAGGGGAAGCTGCTCTAAGATTGACTGTATCTGCTCTTGTCCTGTCTGGTCACTTCCTTTCTGCTGGGATTTTGGAATATAAACTGGTAATTTACTGTGTGTGTGTGTGTGTGTATATGGGGGGTGTGTGTACTGGATGTGTGTTGGGTGTATGTTTCCCCTCGGTCTGCAGTTCAATAAATGCTGCATTTGGTGTCATAACTGGGATTGGTCTCACTTCCATCCCTCACCTCACCTCAGTTATATTTGGAAGGGGCGTCTGGAAGCCACAGCAGAGAATACTGAGGACCCCTGGGTAGAAACAGAATAGCCTTGGTGCTATGGAAACAGTGTTGTGTTAGTGGAATTTACTGTTTCCCCCTAACTCCCAACTCTGCACAGTGGTGTGTTAATGAGACATGAGCTGAGGGCAAGGTGACCCCAGACATGGTTTCCTCAGAACCACACAGTCAAGGCAGTTTGGGTAACCAAGGATCTCTGAAGTCGGGGGAGGCTTAAAGCTTCGGTCATGGACCAATGATCTTGACCATTATCTGATATCTGGAGCCACAGTCGTAGGAAAGGTTGAGGGACTGAGGCCTCCTCAAGCCCCTCCAGACTTCTGATTGGAGACTTCCAGGCAGGCGTTGGATCATCCCTGATGGGTTTTTATGTGGGAGGGAGTAAGGATGAACCTGAGAAATGTTTTAATGGATGTGACTCTATCTGCATGATTGATTTTAAAAACGGGGGGTAGATTACAAAGAAAGAATAAAAATTTTCTGACTACCCTATTTTTTCTTAAAAAATTAATTACAGATGTAATACATGAATACACTCTCATGAAATACTGAAACTATATAGACATATAGAGAGTAAAACCTTAAGGTTCCTCTTTACTCTTGTCACCCCTGACAAACATCAACTCCCAGAGGGGATCCTGAGTCAATGGTGTGTGTCTGCCGGGTCCTTTTTAGTACATTTACATACGTGTTACATGATTACTTTTAAGTAGAGTTCCTGTTTGTTTTCATGTTTGTGAGTCAACCTCCTGTCCTTTACAGATTAGAACCTCTAGCTACAGAAAAAAGGGTAGACCCCTTGGAACTGTATGGACTTGGTGAAGCTAACTGAGGCTTATGAACAGAGCTCAGAGGACAGGGTCTCAGAAGCACTTTTCTATTTGGAAGAGGTGCCTGCTTTCTCGGTGGAAAATTAAAAATTCAGTACTATTTTTGCAACTTCCCTGTGAGTCTATAATTATTTCAAACCACGAAAAATAATAATAATTTGTTAAAAGCCAGCACGTGTTGCAACATATTTTCTTTTCCTTGGCTCTACAATTGTGGCACCGTGTGTGAAGATGGAATTTCTATCACCCTTGGTAACTGTGATGAGCAGAACCTCTATGCCCACCCTCAAGAGATACGTAGCATATGCAAAAAATATGCCTTGCTGGGGTAAGCAAAACACAACAAAAATAACAACAAACAAACAATAAAACAGACAGTAGCTTTCATCATGGTCTCTCTCTTTTGGATCACTCATTCTGAGGGAAACTACCTGCCACTTTGTGATGACACTCAGGCAGCTTATGAAGAGGCACAGTGGGAGGAACTGAAGTATGTGGCCAACAGCCAGTGTGGGACAGAGACCTGCCAGCAGCCACAGGAGTGAGCTGAGGAGCAGGTCTTCCTGTAGCTAAGCCTCCAGATGACGGCAGCTTTAAGAGAAAGCCGGGCCAGAGCAACCCCCAGCTAAGCCACTCCCAGCTTCCTGACCCTCAGAAACTACCTGAGGAAATAAACGTTTGCGATTTAAAGATGCTTAATTTGAGTCACTTGTTATGCAGCAAAACATAACTAATACACACTGGCAGGGCCCCTATGACTTTTGACATAATGGCACTTTTGCCTTTGAGGGGGCTTCCTCCATAATATTACGAATTCTATTTGTGACTATGTTGATATAAAGACAAATATAATCCAGGCTGGATTTATTATTATATATTCATTATTATTATATTCATTTTACCTTCTGATTTTAAAAGAAAATTAAAACATTTGTGTAAGCCCTAAAGTATCACAGGTCCTGGGCACTGTGCCTTCTGTGTTGAATGGATGCCAGCCCTGCACATGGGAATCACATGGGAGGGAAGTGCAGTTGCTGAAGAATACTGAATACTGAAGGACAAGTCACTGGCCCTGCCAGGTCCTCAGAACTAGGTAAGAAGACGAACACTTGGTAGAACTATTAGGATTTGGGCAAAATCCTATCCCACGCTTGTAGATCACATTAGAGCTTCCATCTCAGGCAACCAGGAAGAAGCCCCAGTGACTGTGTGGGGAAAAAGCTGTTCTAAGTTACTACTAAAAGGCAATGACAGGAGCTGTACTTGTGGAGTCCAAACCCCATAGGATCCCATAAAATTTGGTGGATCGGCTATGACAACTCAGGCTGACACTGGACTGTGTAACACTGGATTCTGGACTCAGTGTCTTTGAAACTGATGTGTGATCATCACAATTTCAATTAAATCTGGAGGCATTAAAGTGTTTTGATTCACATGCACAGAAGCTAGCTGGCTTGATTTTAAATTCTACCTTTGGTAATTCCTAGCTGTGTTACCTTCGGCAAGACTTTTAACTTCTCTGTTAAAATTTTTAACAGCTCCTGGATAACTGCCAAAAGTCCAATAAGGCCAAGTGGACCATGGACAGTTGGGTCATGTAAGACAGTCCATGTTTGGGCTCAACAGTTGCTGAAAAAAAAGTGGGCCTACCAAGGTCAAGTTTGAATGGCATATACTAAAAAGGGTTTTCGTGAACAACCTGTAGAAGATCAAGTGGACTCACAGGGTGTCAGGACACAGTAGGCTGCAGTGGGTCTTGCTGAAGTGGGCCTCTGTGTAGACCAAAATGTTGTAGAATGGGGACATAGTGAATTCAACCAGGCACAATCTTAAATGCATACACAACACCTGCTGTGAGCAGAGAGACCATATTGGGGCCCTGTCTACAGGGCAAGAGGGGCCTGCTGTGTACTGAAGGAAGCTGATAATCATTTGGATTTGAAATTTGTGTTCCTTACCCCAGAGTCTTTGGCATTTAGCACCATACAAAGGCAAAAGCTTCATCAACTAGGACATCAAACCTAAAGTTCCTCTGTCCAGGGTATATCAATACATTCTACCAGTCAACAATATAAAACATGGCCCAAAAGAATGTCAACTCATTATATCACATAGGCTATTTTCAAAGTCAAAAGGGTTTTTAGAAAGTTGGAATGGGTGATGAGCTGAAACAATTATAAATATATCAAGTCTATGAAGAAAATTGTATCACTGAAAGATATAAAACAAGATCTGAATCAAGGGACAAATATATTGTGTTTATGCATAAAAACATTCCATTCTCTATAATGTAATATATAAATTAATCATGATCAGAAGGCCAGCAGAATTTTTGTACAATTGAGAAACTTCAAATTCTAAAATTGATATGTAAGAAGAGCCTTCAAGAATAGTAAAGATATAGTGCAGCCACTATGGAACACAGTTTGGAGGTTCCTTACAAAACTAAAAAATAGAGTTTCCATATGATCCAGCAATCCCACTCCTGGGCATATATCTGGAAAAAAACTATAATTCAAAAAGATACATGCACCCCTATGTTCACAGCAGCACTATTCACAATAGCCAAGACATGGAAACAACCCAAGTGCCCATCAACAAACGAATGACTTAAGAAGATGTGGTACATATATACAATGGAATATTACTCAGCCACGAAAAAGAATGAAATAATGCCATTTGCAGCAACATGGATGGACCTACACATTATCATACTAAGTGATATAAGTCAGACAGAGAAAGACAAATGTTATATGATTCCACTTATATGTGGGATTTAAAAAATAATGCAAATGAATCTATATAGAAAACAGAAATAACTCATAGGCATAGAAAACAAACTTATAGTTACCAAAGGGGAAAGGGAGCAAGGGAGGGATAAACTAGGAGTTTGGGATTAATAGTTACAAGCTACTATACATAAAATAGATAAGCAACAAGGATTTACTGTATAACACAGGGAACTACATTCAATACCCTGCAATAACGTATAATGGAAAATAATCTGAAAAAATATATACATATAACTGAATCACTTTGTTGTACACCTGAAACTAATATAATATTGTAAATCAACTATACTTTAATTAAAAAAAGAGAAAAAGAATAGTAAAGATAGCTCTGTAAAACAAGAACAGAAGAGACATGCCTTAGCAGATATCAAAACATATTATGAAGTTACAATGATTATTGTGGTGTTAGTACAGAAAAATAATAGAAAGTTGAAGATATGCATGTACTTATAGGACTTTAGTGTATGACAAAATCAATACTTAAAATTAATGAGGAAAGGAAAGACTATTAGTAAACATTGTTGGGATAATGGGTGAGTCTTTAGGAGAAAATTTTTTACATTAAATTGATGTTTAATTGCATCAAAAATTTTTTTATTCTATGTAATAAATCATCATAGGGAAGCTAAAAGATAATCAACCTTTCAGCTAAAGATGCTAGATCTTTATCTTTTTAAATCTTTTTTTTATCTTTCCTCCTTCTCAAGCTTCCACTAAAATATGTGAGAAGTCACAATCAAATATATAAACTCACATGGGCAAAAAGAATGGAAGAGGAGATATCAATGGATGAGAGATTTCTACCAATTTTGGGGAAATGCACAGCAAATGGATGACTGGTAACTGATTTAGAGAAGTGGAAGAATTTGAAGCCAAAATCCATAGGGGACTAAGGAAGAGAGGGGATCCAACTTGCCTCAACGACCTGGAGAGGCTTAGGACTCGGAGGGGCTAAGTATGGCCAAGGGCTGGGTGAGGTGTGACTCTGAAAACGTGGAGACTGGTTCAGAGTCTGCATGAAGTGTGGTTGGATGGATCCCCAGACTTCTTCCCTTACTCCTTGCACAGCCTGGAATCCAACCTGCAGGCAGAAAATCAGCAGTTTCTTCTTCAAAGAGACTGGGCAGCCCAGGAGGAAAACACCACGTACTGACACCTGAGGATCTCCAAGCCAACATTCCCTGCTCTGCTCTATTATCCTAAAGTGAAGCCCACTGGCTGACAAGCCAGGTCCGTGCCACCAGAGCTTCCAGTCAGCATTGTTTGGGCTCCTCTTGAATATAAACCATAATATAAGGAATGCCAGACATTTTAGGAAATGCTCCAACATAAAAGAAATTCAAGCAAGCCAACAGGAAAAATCAACCTGCCAAAAAGTAGATAAATCATACACCAGAGAAAATATTTTTAAATCTTTTTTTGTATCCTCAAAGAGATACTAGAAGATATTATACTCATATATAAGAACGGGATGCAGAGAGAGAGAGAGAGAGAGAGAGAGAGAGACAGAGAGACAGAGAGAGATCCAGAAATGAAGTGTATGTCCAAACTGAAAGGATTCATTGAGTAGCTAACATAAGAAGTGCTAATATATCTTCATCTTCACGAAATTCCTAATTATCATGAAATTTCAGAACACCAGGTATAAAATAATCGTATATGGGGATGGGGAAGGGTAAGCTGTGACAAAGCGAGAGAGAGGCATGGACATATATACACTACCAAACGTAAGGTAGATAGCTAGTGGGAAGCAGCCGCATAGCACAGGGAGATCAGCTCGGTGCTTTGTGACCACCTAGAGGGGTGGGATAGGGAGGGTGGGAGAGAGGGAGACGCAAGAGGGAAGAGATATGGGAACACATGTATATGTATAACTGATTCACTTTGTTATAAAGCAGAAATTAACACACCATTGTAAAGCAATTATACTCCAATAAAGATGTAAAAAAATGTGTTTTTAAAGCTGTGTACGTATGTTTATATAAAATGGCCTACATCCTGCACTCAAAAAATATATATATAAAATGAAATAAAATAATCCTAAAAGTTTACAGAAAGAACAGATCACAAGTATCAGAACATCAGACTTCTCTGGTAGTCTAGATCTAGAAGAAGATGGAGAAATATTTCCAAAATACAGAGAGAATATGAAACACTCAGCAAAACTAGCAGTTTAGTGCAAGCATAAAATAAAGCCATTGTTTTATTATTATTGTATATTATCATACAAGTAAAGTGTACTTCTCAGGTATTAGAGGATGGACTCAGGCAAAACCAGGGAGTAAAACTAGAGAGGGATCTGGGGGAAAGAGCTCCAGGAAGGAGAGTGTCGGAGGGAAGTGCTGAACAGTAACTGTAAAGCAGCCTGAGAAATTAAAAATATACCATCAAAATAAAACATCCAATGAAAGGTTTTTGAAGATAAGGTCCAAGAAATTTCCCCAAAAGTAAAGCAAAAAGAAAAAGAGATGGAAGGTATTAGAGAGAAGCTAAGAGACACGTAGAATTAATGCAGGAATTCTAAGATCTGATGCAGGTGAGCTCCAGAATGAGAGGACAGAGAAAACAAGGTGGAAAATAAGAGACAAAGGGAGAGAGATTGAAGTAAGGCAGAGAGCTCTGAAGGGAAGGGCACCAGGGAAAATGAAAAATATATGATCAGATGGAGCATTTGGGGAAAACAGAGGATATATTATACAAGGGAAGAGGCAATTTGAAGAAGACACGAGCTGTCCTGTAAAGAAACTGTAATTATGGTATACGTCCTGGCCCTGCAATATATGATATTTGTGGAATTATGACATAAGTACTGGTTATTTGACTAAAAATAGTCATCAAAGTATATTGAAAAGGTGAAAGAAAAGAAGTAAATGTAAAGAGGAGTACATTTTTATCTGTCAAGGTAGAAACCATTAGATAATACCTAACATTGAATAAATCCAGAAGTAGTAATATAAGTATATTACTTAGGAATCTGAAAATTCCTAATAGAATCACAGCTAAAAAGAAAGCAAAATATGATGACTCTGGGGATTGGGAAGAAAGGAAAAGTAATAGAAGGAACTTCTTATTTTTATTATAAGCTTTTAAAAATATTACCAGGGGCACATCTAGGTTGTGTAGCACTTGAAGTTCATATAATATGGTAGGGGTGTCCCATTTAAGCAAAAGAATAACATTTATAAATAAAAATTAATTATAAAAGTGAATATTTGTTTAGAATGAAAAAAATCACAAAAATTACAAACTTAACATGCAAATACTGAAGACATCCTAAAATACAGAAAAAAACATTATTTTCATTAAATATTGCTTGATATAGACCTTTAATACACTTTCTGATATTTTCTGGATACCTCTTCATTTGTAATATGAAACTAATGTAATGACACTTCCTTTAGAGGTAGCAAAAGATAATCTTTCTTTGGCATGGGTGATTGAAATTGTTTTTTATTACTGACAGCTTAGAAAAGTTTCTTTAAGCTTCATGACTTGATATTGATAATGTCATTTAAATTACTAGAACTTAGGACAAGTTTGGGGAAAGTTCTATTTGCTTTCTTTAAGACATAAGCAGTAAAGTGTCAAGGCATTTAAAATTTTCTTGCACAGCGACTAATCTTAAATACTCTTTAAGTTGAAGACACTCATAAACCAATTTGTCATTGATTCTTTCTGTCACATCAATTCAGCTGTCACTACAATTCTTGGAGTGATATGTCATATATTGATGTAGTGATTTATTATGACAAATAAGAACCTCCAGGTATGAATGAGAACCTGATCCTCTGTTTATAATATACATATCTGATCATTGGAAGGATTTCCCATAGCCTTGTTTTTGGTTCTGTAAATTTCAAACCTTGTTTCTCCTCTCTTACATGTTTCCAGTGCCAGGAGAATAGAGCACATTCATATTACAGTATGACCTCTGGCCCCAAACCTTCATGTCACGACTAGGTGAGCTGGTCAACAGAGGTATTCCTAAAAGCAACTCCTATACCTCAATGGCCAACAATAACTTTACTGTGTGTTAAAGTGACTGCAAACCACTAAATATATCCTAGTAAATTAAAAAAAAAAAGTCCTCTTAGTAAGATGCGAATAACTCCAGTACCACCCAACACAAAAGGAAAGTAGAAGAGGCAGTGGTCTCAACAGACTGTCATTAACTTATCTTGTTTTTGTAAATGTTATGAAAATGTGACTGTGTGAGGACTTTGCTAGTACCTCTCTCAGGACTCTACAAAGAACCATGCAAGTGAAGGCCCTGACGTTCAAGCTTCATTAGTTTCAAGGGAAATCCACTTTGGGATATGAATATATTATTTTTTAACTCTCTGCATTATTATCTTGATAAAAACAGAGAATGGGAAGAAAAAAAAGCATGGTGAATAACTGGAAATTGGGAGATTGCGACTGACATATATACAGTAATATGTATAAAATAGGTAACTAATTTAAAAAAAGAAAAAGGCAGTGCCATAGAAACATCCTGAATTCAGAGACATTAAAATGTTGAAAAATGAGGAAAAAATGAAAATATTTAGATCATAAAAAAAGACTAATATCCAGAACATATTTTTAAAACCTCATAGCCATTAGAAAAAGACAAAGAAGCCAATAGAAAAATGGTAGAAGCTACGACATGCACGTCACAACAAAAGGGTTATAAAAAGAGATATACAGGCTTCCCTGGTGGCGCAGTGGTTGAGAGTCCGCCTGCCGATGCAGGGGACATGGGTTCGTGCCCCGGTCCGGGAAGATCCCACATGCTGCGGAGCAGATAGGCCCGTGAGCCATGGCTGCTAGGCCTGCGCGTCTGGAGCCTGTGCTCCACAACAAGAGGCCACATCAGTGAGAGGCCCGTGTACCGCAAAAAAAAAAAAAAAAAGGGAGATATACACAAATGGCTAGAAAACAAAAGAAAAGAATGATTTTAATAACCAGAGAAATGCTAATTTACAAGAAACAGTAACCTGATAGGTGTTACTACACATTATGGGATCTTGTATGATATAAATAACAGGACTAGGAGGGCAAAGGGGTTACAGGCATAACAACTTCTTAGTCTATAATTATTTTGAAATTAAGAGTTAAAAAATGTTTAATAAAGAATCCCAAACATGAATAAGCCTACTGGTTTTAAGAATCCACGTGATAAATAAAAAAGGAAAGCCTGAATTATGGAGGAGGATCTTGAAATAATAATTTTTGAAAGAAGTGATGAAAAATGAATGTGATATCACAAGAGCAGCAGGCCTACAGGAACATGCATTTTACCTTCAGAGACAAGACTGCAAACCTAGCAAAAAGGGGAGCTTAAGATACCATGGTTTTCCCTGCTTCAAGTGGGGTTGAAAACACTTGCAAGTGGATTAAAAATAAGGACTGTAACACTGAGTGTGGCAGGCTAGCAGTTCCTGGAATCTGGTCTTATTTGGAGCCATACAAGCTGCTTCTTTTTGGAAGAAGGAAATTGAAAATGGCAACAAAAGCAGATTTCTCTTTTAATCCAGACTGGAAGAAAGAAGATCAGGACAATGAGCCATCTATCTCTGGTGTCACAACATTTGTCTTCAAATATGATGATATTAACCACACCTCTTCTCCACTGTTTAGAAGCTACAACTTACCACACCCATTTTCACTAAGCAAACTTCATTTCTCTTATACAGGAAAAGGCCTGTGTTTACTCTTAGTTATTAGGATTTTAAGATATTTAAAACTGTGATAACGTTTTCACTGGGTCAATTTGTTTTATTTTAGTTACATTTTTAAAAGCATATTACTCTTGAGACTTACAGTTTTTAATGTTATGCCTTCCCCGAGTTCCAAAGAGTAAATCTAATCAGAGAAGTGGGAAAATGCATAAAGAAATGAAAACAGTCAAGCAAGGCAAAAAAATGATAGTGTAGCCATTAAACAATGGGAACTTTAGTCCCTGTGCAAGGGCTGTAGAGAATATTCTGAGACAAATCCTTTGAGCTGTTTTGCAGATACTGAAACCCCCACCAGGTGGAAGAAGTTAACTGCATGCTGCCCACAAGCATGAAGACCCCAAAATCAGAAGGTTGATGATGTTGACTCCTGATTACCTCATCACCAACCAATCAGAAGAATGTCCCCCAGCTGATCACACACCCCATAACCCCACCTCCACCCCCGCCTGTCTTTAAAAACGTTTCACTGAAAGCCATCATGGAGTTCGGGTCTTGTGAACACTAACTACCTGGACTCCTTGCTTGGCGCCTGCAGTAAACACTGCCCTGTCCTTCACCACAACCTGGTGTCAGTAGATTGGCTTTACTGCATGCAGGCAAGTGGATCCAAGTTTGATTCAGTAACAGTTCTATCCCCCAGCAGTTCCCTTCTCTGGAGAGCTAAACACTGCTTGACATTCACGCCTCAACTCTGTGCCAGGTGCTGATAATTTTTTGACATGTTATACTAGTTAGGGTATTACTCACTAGCTGCTGTAAACTGTAAACCCCAAATCTCAGTGGCTTACCACAATAGAAGTTTATTTCTCCTCTGAAGTTTGAGGAGTGTTTGGAAAGATTCCTTGTATCTTGTGGTCCCATCATCTCCTAATTCCTTGGAATCCTCATCTAGTTCTCTTGCAGGAGAAAAGAGAGCCATGGAGAATCACATGGGAGGTCTTTATGGGCCAGGTTTAAAAACAGCATACATAAGTTTTTCCCTACACACTATGGATCAGAAGCCATTCACATGGGTTAAATGCTCCAAGGGATGCAAGGAAAGGTAGTCTAGCTTTGGTTCCCAGGAAAAAGAGCAAATCCATTCTGGTAAGCACATAATGTATTCATTATTTTCTGCCACACTGTATTAATTCATTTATTCCTCACAACAATTTTTAAGGTAGGCATGATTATTAATCCTGTTTTATAAACAGGTAAGCTGAGCACAGAACACTTGAGCAATCTGCCCAGAATTATACCGTAATTTCATGTCAGAGCCAGGATCTGAACCTAGGTCGTCTGGCTGCATCTCTTAACGTCTGCACTAATGTTGCCTCTTTAAACACCCCCTCCTCCAGTAAGTGGTAGCTCGAATGCATTAATAAACTAATCAACCAAATCGTTCTCTCTTTTTTAGAAACAGCTTGTCCGAGCTTTCAGAACCAACTGAGAATCCCATAGCTTCACTTGGAAAAGACATCTTCAAAACTACCTGTCCTACCTATCAACTTAGAGAAAAGGAAACTGAGGGAAGTGTCTTATCCTGCAGCACCAGGACTGGGAATACATTCTCCCGATTTCTATTCTAGTGCTTTCCCCACCACATCCTGCTTCCTCTCAAAGCCCTGTTTGTATTGTCATCATTTTTTGGCACCAGTGGACAAGGTCAGACTCAGTTAAGTGCTAAAGCAGTGAGCTCTGCCCTTTTCTCTCTTGCTACCAGGCAGTGAATTTTCCTGTCACTTTCCAAATCTCTTCTAAATGCCACATACTTTAGTTCTGACAGCTCATGCACCTGGTGGCCACAAATATTTCTTATCTGTGGTGAAGTAAGTTCATAAAGTGAAGGAGGAATTTCACTCCAGCCTTAGGAGTGTTTGTGCATCAGCAAATTGCCAGTTTTTTCTGACATTGCTAAAAATTATTTGTGGGGTCCCACTTTCTCATATGTGACTGTGTAGATTCCCTCCCTGAAGCAGGGGTCATTTGGTTTGTGTCTCTGAGCCGACTGACCTGTGTGTAACAACCAGGCCTGCAAAAGCCTCTAATTCTGCCAGCTCACAAAACTACCCCACAAGAAAATAATGGTTTCCTTTTGTCAGATCTCTGCATAACAGAAGGCTGGCTGTAGGAAAAACAATGAAAAATACATTAAGAACATTTTTTCTTGACCTTGAGATCTTGATGGTAAAGATCAAGATGGTAAAGACTTCACAGAGACTACAGTTAGTCCCAGGGGTTCTCATTTTATTTGATCACATTCTTCCTAGTTATACTATGGGGTGTATCTTGAAACCTTTTCTCCTCCCATTGCTTGCTGTTTGAAAATTTTAAATGGCAATAAACCCATTTCACCTGCAATATGCTTTTTTTTTTTCCAAAAGTGCTTGGGAAATAGATTTTCTTTTTCTTTCTTAATAACAACATTTCAGCTCCATTTCTCACTAGCTCATATTTTCTGAGATTTGATCCAGGATTAGAGGTATCTTGAAGAAATTTAGAAGTCAAGGCACAGCTTTCCATGGGATTTAACAAATCTTAAAATGAAAAATGTCTTCTCGAATCTCGCTGTTTGGATAATTACCCAGGATATATTGAGTACCCAAATATCCTTGTTTTCTTGCTCTTGGTCAGAAGTCTCTGGCAGATGCTGTCAGTGCCCTGCCTGCAGCCCTCAGACCTCAGACCTTGCAGTGTGCCCTGGCTGACTTCCAGTTGCCAGGATCTGCATATCTGTGTCCAAGGATTACTTTTCTGGAACTGCAGAAGACACCCTGTCTGCTGCCATGGCCAGCCAGAGCACCAGGGAACTTCTCTGGGAACAGCCATCAATCAATAATGCTTGGATAATTGGTGTAAATACCCTGGTTCACTTGCCCTTTGGGTGGGAAAATTCTGTGTGTGTTTTGTACCATTTGCTACAAGATAAATCTACAGTTCCCACTATGGCAGGAGACTTAACATTGGAGACTTTAATGCCCAGCTTCCCATCTCTGTGTTACTTTCCTACTTCCCTATGAGTGTTTCCTACACTTCCTCAAATAAACTCCCTGCATACAATTCTTTGCCTCAGAATCTGCTTCTGGGAAAACCATGAGGTTGAGTCATAAGGAGGTAAACTAAGCAGTTTCAGACAATCACGTGAAGGACTATAATTCTTTGATGTCTTGACACACACAGTCCACAAAAGAACTGAATTTGCTGTTGCTTCCACATTTGGCAGGAGCATCATTCATACATTTCCCTCTGAGTGTGTGTTCCCTGAATGCTGGGGCTCATTCAAGGAGCTTTTCCTAAAATAACTTTATTCAGTTGTTTACTTCATGGAAAAGCCAGGAGTCTAGATGCTGAGTTCTAATCTTCACTCTGCTGTAAACTATCTAGGAGAGCTTGGGTTCTGTTGGTCTGAAAAATGTGGTTAGACTAGGTGTTCCAAGTTCCCTAAAACTCTAAGCATTTGATATTATGGTTTTCCAAGATTAATTTTTTTTTCCTATTGAGAGTTCCCCATCCTTTGTATCATATAAGATGAGAAACAACTCAAATGTCCATCAGCAGATGAATGGGTAAACAAATTGTGGTATATTCATACAATGGAACATTATTCAGCCATTAAAAGGAATGAAGTACTGATACATGCTACAACGTGGATGAACCCTGAAAACATTATGCTATGTGAAAGACTCCAGGCACAAAAAGTCAATATTGCATGATTCCATTTACTTGTAATAACCAGAATAGGTAAGTCTATAGAAATAGAATGCAGATTGGTAGTTGCCAGAAGCTAAGGAGAGTAGGAGCAATGGCTTAATGGGCACATAGTTTACTTCTGGGGTGATGAAAATGTTCTGGAGCTAGAGGTGGTAGCTGTACAACATCATGAACATACTAAGTGCTACTAAATTGTTCATTTCTAAATGGTTAATTTTATATTTTATATGAATTTCACCTCAATAAAATAATTTTTATGAACTATAGAATGTTGCTGAACTATTTTTTCAGGCTGGAGTTAAAGATCTTTATCATAAACATTAGTATAGAGAATTAATGAAATGATACTTCTGATGATAATAGTCACAATTTATCAGATTTCTACTTTGCGCCTTGTGCTTCATGTTCATTGTTTTAAATTCTCACAGCAACCCTTATCTGTGCTGCACAGATAAGGACATTAGAACTCAGAAAGATTAAGTCAATTACCCAAGTTAAGCAGTTAGAAACTGGTAAAACTTATAAGACTTGAGGCTGTGTCTATCTGGAAATGCAACAAGAATTTAGAGTTAAATCCAACTATATCAGTATCCATTAAATGTAAGTGAACTAAACACTCCAAGTAAAAGGCAGAGATTGTCAAACTTATAAAAAAAACAAGACTCAACTCTATGCTATTCACAAGAGAAGCACCTTAAGTATAGAGATAAAGAAAAATTGAATGTAAAAGAATGGAAAACAATATATCACGTGAGCAGTAAGTATGAGAAAGCTGGTGTGCCTATTAATATCAAAGTAAACTTCAAGATAAGGAGTATTACCAGAGATAAAGAGAGTAACGTCAGAATGATAAAATGAATTTAATTAGATATTTCAAACTATTTAATCTCATCACAACTTTTTTTTACCTGTGACATCTTTGGTCACCACTCCCAATGTAAAGCCCCTACCATGAGCTGTTTTCTCCCCATCCCTGTATCGCTCTGAGTTTGTTCACCCTTGTTCCATACTTTCAAAGCTCTCCACTATTCCCTCTGAAACGCTGGATTATGGGATTAAATTCCTTTCAGTCTAAATCTCCTTATTGATCTTAGATCAATAGCCCACATTCATGAAGTACTCTGTCACTAAGTTCAAAATCATTCTCTCCATCACCCCTTCCAAGTCTTCCATCTTCCTTGGAGACATCAGTGCCCTTGTAGACCTTTGTTCTTCTCAATGCAGTGAGCTTTACCTCTACACCACATCTTCTACTCATCCTCATAGCCAAAGATCAGTCCTTGCCATCACCTAGAAATGTCACACTCCGGATTCTTAAATTCATAAAATTTACTCTCTGGCCATTACCTCTTCTTCTTTCATTCATTCATCTCACAAATGTTTATTGACTATCTACTATGTTCCAGGCACTGTTGTAGGTGTTGGAGATACATCAGTTAATAAAACAGGTACAATTCCTATATTTTTGGAAATTATATCTCAGTTGTCCTCCAATTCTCTTGCTCCATTACCACATCTCTTCTCCCATCTCACTGAAAAAATGGGTTGTTTTGTATCAGCCTCCCTCTTTCTTCATTACTTTTCCTAACCATTCCAAACTCCATACCAACTGTTGCATTTAACCATCTTGTCTCCTGCTCCCTTTGAAATATTTACTCTATAATACTGTTATACTAAATTTCTACTTTCAGACAAGATGGAGTAACAGAGACCAGATTTATTTTCCCACCCTAAACAACTAAAAAGTCAGACAAAAATACATGAAACAAAAGTTTTTAAATATTGGACATCAGGCACTACAGGATAGTGGTCCCTGAGAGAACGGGTAATAATGAAGTGGACCCTATGATTATCTCAGCTCACTGCCTGGCAGCTATAATTCAATAAAGGAGAACCCAGGCAGAACCTGGAAGTCTCTCTGAATTGAGGAGATGAAGTTGGGTGTTTGGGGACCACATAACTAGAGTCTGCAGGGCAGAGAGGAGAGAGCTGTACAGAGACAGCTCCAGAAATCTGCAGAGGGTTCCCCTTGAGTTTTCATCTGAGTATTGATCAGTGCATGCATGTGATGATACTATCCAAAGCCAGGGAAAGAACCCCCAAAAAGCAGGCAGAATAGTCCTTGTAACTGACATAGGGCCGGGAATAATTTATAATACCTCAAGTTAGAGTCGAAAAGCCTTTTAATACGTGGGCATTAGATAGAGTTCTCTGAATGGTCTTGTCTCAGTTGTAGTAAAAATTAGCCTTAAACTAAAGGCTGCTATGATCACACCAAGAAAAGTTTAAAATCTCATCTCAAAAAGATCAAAGTGCTACCATGTAACTTAATTGCATCCAGCACAAGGGAGATTTAACATTTTTCAAAAATATCTAGCACCTAACAAAGCAAAATCCATCATGTCTGGCATCAAATAAAAAATTACCAGGCATGCAAAGAACCGGGAACACATGGCCCATAATGAGGAGAAAAAAAAACGTTAACAGAAACTGACCTAAATATGATACTTACGATAGAATTGGCAGACAAGGACATTCAAACATTATGTTTGAGAAGGTAGACAAAAAGTATGTGTAGGGCTTCCCTGGTGGCGCAGTGGTTGAGAATCTGCCTGCCAATGCAGGGGACACGGGTTCGAGCCCTGGTCTGGGAGTATCCCACATGCCGCGGAGCAACTAGGCCCATGAGCCACAACTACTGAGCCTGCGCATCTGGAGCCTGTGCTCTGCAACAAGAGAGGCCGCAACAGTGAGAGGCCCACACACTGCGATGAAGAGTGGCCCCCGGTCGCTGCAACTGGAGAAAGCCCTCGCACAGAAATGAAGACCCAACACAGCATAAAATAAATAAATAAATAAATAAATAATTTTTAAAACGTATGTGTATATTAAGCAGACATGAAAGGTATTTTAGAAAATATCAACTGGAACTTCTAAAAACAAACAAACAAAAATACAACATCTGGGATGAAAACTGATACATGAATTCAAACCAAGAGCCTGACTTCATTCTCCTGAGGCTGCTAGAGACTGTATGATAAAATTATGTGGTTAGTACCACCATCAATTCACATCCACGGTCTAAATGTGCTTTGTATTTCTTCTAATGTGTCCATGGACAGCTCCCTCTCCCATCCCCTCAGCAGTTTCTCCAAGCCTTCACCAGTCACCACCTCCCCTTTCCTTACTCTCATTAAATAATGTGGGAACTGCTTCACAGAGATAACAGAAGCCATCTGACAGGATATCTTACATCATTTCTTTCTTCTGGCCTCTGGATACCACCTCCCCAATAAAACACACCTTTATGATCTCTGAGACTTTGATGCACCCATCATCCGCTTTTTCTATATTTAAAGCTCTATCTCAATTTCAGTATTTTCCTCTTAGCTTATAAATATGATACTTCTTGTTTACCACAAAATAATCCTCCCTTAGCTTTAGATTCTTCCTTGTTAAAGAACAGTATATATGAAACTATAAAACTCTTAGACAAGTAACTGCTGAACAATCATCATGAAGACACTGGAACTCACCAAAAGAGATACCACCTCACATCCAAAGACAAAGGAGAAGCCGCAATGAGACGGTAGGAGGGGCGCAATCACGATAAAATCAAATCCCATAAGCACTGGGTGGGTGACTCACAAACTGGAGAACAATTATACCATGGAAGCCCACCCACGGGAGTGAAGGTTCTGAGCCCCACGTCAGGCTTCCCAACCTGGAGGTCCAGCAACAGGAGAAATTCCCAGAGAATCAGACTTTGAAGGCTAGCGGGATTTGATTGCAGGACTTCAACAGCACTGGGGGAAACAGAGACTCCACTCTTGGAGGGCACACACAAAGTATTGTGCACATCAGGACCCAGAGGAAAGGAGCAGTGACCCCATAGGAGGCTGAACCAGACCTGCTAGTGTTGGAGGGTCTCTTGCAGACACATGGGGGTAGCTGTGGTTCACCACGGGGACAAGGACACTAGTAGCAGAGGTTCTGGGAAGTATTCCTTGGGGTGAGCCCTCCTGGAGTCCGCCATTAGCCACACCAAAGAGCCAGGTAGGCTCCAGTGCTGGGTCACCTCAGGCCAAACAACCAACGGGGAGGGAACCCAGCACCACCCATTGGGAAACAAGTGGATTAAATTTTTCCTGAGCTCTGCCCACCAGAGGAACACCCAGCTCTACCCACCAACAGTTCCTCCCATCAGGAAGCTTGCACAAGCCTCTTAGAGGACCTCATCGACCAGAGAGCAGACAGCAGAAGCAAGAAGAACTACAAGCCTGCACCCTGTGGAATGAAAACCACATTCACCGTAAGATAGACAAAATGAAAAGGAAAGGACTATATACCAGATGAAGGAACAAGATAAAACCCCAGAAAAACAACTAAATGAAGTGGAGATAGGCAACCTTCCAGAAAAAGAATTCAGAATAAGGACAATGATGATGATCCAGGACGTCAGAAAAAGAATGGAGGCAAAGATCGAGAAGATGCAAGAACTGTTTAACAAAGACCTAGAAGAATTAAAGAACAAACACCTAGAAAATTAAAGAACAAACAAACAGAGATGAACAATACAATGACTGAAATGAAAAAATACACTACAAGAAATCAATAGCAGAATAACTGAGGCAGAAGAACGGATAAGTGACCTGGAAGACAGAATGGTGGAATTCACTGCCGTGGAACAGAATAAAGAAAAAAGAATGAAAAGAAGTGAAGACAGCCTAAGAGACCTCTGGGACAACATTCAATGCACCAAAATTTGCATTATAGGGGTCCAGAAGGAGAAGAGAGAGAGAAAGGACCCAAGAAAATATTTGAAGAGATTATAGTCGAAAACTTCCCTAACATGGAAAAGGAAATAGCCACCCAAGTCCAGGAAGCGCAGAGAGTCCCAGGCAGGAAAAACCCAAGGAGAAACATGCCGAGACGCATAGTAATCAAGTCGACAAAAATTGAAGACAAAGAAAAATTATTAAAAGCAACAAGGGAAAAATGACATATAATATACAAGGGAACTCCCATAAGGTTAACAGCTGATTTCTCAGCAGAAACTCTACAAGCCAGAAGGGAGTGGCACAATATATTTAAAGCAATGAAAGGGAAGAACCTACAACCAAGATTACCCAGCAAGGATCTCTATTTAGGTCTTCTGCCCATTTTTTGATTGGGTTGTTTGTTTTTTTAATACTGAGCTGTATGGGCTGTTTATATATTTTGGACAATTAGAAATGAAGTGACCCATCTCCACTGCCACTGTTATGGTCACACCCTGTCCTTGCCTGGACAACTTGGCACTTGTCTCTCTACCACCAGTTTTCTGCCCTGTGCCCCACGTTCCTAATCCACGGTCTTAGTCGGTTCAGGCTGCTGTAACAGAACACCACAGACTGGGTGACTTGCGAATGCAAGTTTATTTCTCACATTTCTGGAGTTTGGGAAGCCCATAATCAGGGTGCCAGTAGATGTGGTACCTGGTGTGGACCCACTTTTTGGTTCCCAGATGATCTTCTGTTTCCTGTAACCTCACATGGGGGAAGGGGGTTTCTCTGGGTCTCTTTTACAAGGGCACAAATCCCATTCATGAGGTCTTTGCCCTCACAACCTAAGCACCTCCCAAAGGCCCCTCCTCCTAATACCATCACACTGGGCTTTAGCACACATTTTGGGGGAACACATTTCTCTCATAGCATCCTCCTTCTGAACTGCTTCCAGAGAGCTCCAAAACACAAATCTGATCATTCAGCCCCCCATTTAAAAGCATTCAAAGCCTCCCCAGGATAAACTGCAAATGAGCACACAGTGGGCTGACCCCTGCCTGACTCTGCAGCTCTGCCTCTGCCCTCTCCCCCCAACACGCTTTCATTTCTGCAGGATTGAATGCAGCATGAATCCTGTGCCTCCACATTTGGGGACACTGTTCCCCAACCTTTTATCTGACTTGGTTTCTGCTTGTCCTGAGATCAGGCCTTTGTACAGACATGGCCTTGTTCCGAGCACACAGTGCTGACCTCTGCCCATGGTAACATCCCCTCTGGGCAGATGTCTTCTTCTTTTTTTTTTTTTCCAACTAAATAATATTTTTATTTATGAAACTCAATGTACAAGATCCATTCTAGAAAAATTATAATTTAGATTATGTGGATAAATAATGGTCTTCCTTGCGTATATAATAATTCATTGTTTTTTTGGTAAATAAATATTACAGAGTAATTAATAAAATTGGTATTAGTACAATAACAATATCATTAAATTGATTAATTTTACCTTTCTTTTTCTTTTTAAACTAAAAATAGAACCACCGTATGATCCAGCAATTCCACTCCTAGGCATATATCCAGAGAAAACCGCAATTCAAAAAGATACATGCACCCCAATGTTCATTGCAGCACTATTTACAGTAGCCAAGACATGGAAGCAACCTAAATGTCCATCAACAGAGGAATGGATAAAGAAGATGTGGTACATATATACAACGGAATATTACTCAGCCATAAAAAGGAATGAAACTGGGTCATTTGCAGAGACGTGGATGAACCTAGAGATTATCACACTAAGTGAAGTAAGTCAGACAGAGAAAGACAAATATCATATGATATCACTTACATGTGGAATCTAAAAAGATGATACAAATGAATTTATTTACAAAACAGAAACAGACTCATAGACTTCAGAAACAAACTTATGGTTACCAAAGGGGAAAGGTGGTAGGGGAGGGATAAATTAGGAGGTTGGGATTAACATATACACACTACTACATATAAAACAGATAGTCAACAAGGTCCTACTGTATAGCATAGGGAACTCTACTGAATATTCTTTAATAAACTATATGCGAAAAGAATCTGAAAAAGAATGGATGTATGTATATGTATAACTGAACCACTTTGCTGTACACCTGAAATGAATACAACATTGTAAATCAACTATATCACAATATAAAATAAAAATTAAATAAAAAGCAGATGTCTTCTTAATTCTCTACACTTCCCCCCAGGGGCTGAGCTCCTTGAGAGCAAAAACTGTACCCTTCCTTCATGCTACGCAGATTTATTGAGATGATATTTAGTGTACATCCCCGTGCTGGATCTTTCTGCCCTCATCGCCAGTGTTTAGAAGATTATCTGGCATGCGGTAGAAACCTGAGAAATGTTTGTTGAATTAAATGTCAACTCTTTTCAGTTTAATCAGCATTAATTAATTAACAATCTTCAAAGTGCCTGCAGAGTATGAGGCAACATGCCGCTGCTCAGGGAGGCTTGTAACCTAACCTGAAGAGAAGGGAGAAAGCGAACAGTTCAAGTTTTCCAGTAATGTCTCAGGGGAAGGCGACTAACAGAGCAGTGGCCTTGAGGAAAGGGAAGCAGGAGTCAAAGAGCTTGGCCTGCAGTTAACGGTAATTCAAACAGCAAACTCGTGCTTTCCTCTCCCTTATGTCGCTGGGGGACAAGTAGAAAATGCAGTCAATGGAAGTGAGAGGTAAGTGAGTGTCTGCATCGAAGGAGAGATGCAAGCACCCAGCTTGGCCTGTGGAGACCATTTTCTGTTCCTCCAAATTCTGCTGTGGCTCTCAGGCAAGGGTATTCCGAGAAATAGAGAGAAGGATCGTTTGCTTTGATTTTAGAATTGCTTGAATATTGACCGATAGCTGTTAAATGTCCATGTCCTGATATCATCAAAATCACCTTCTGATTCATAATGTAGCTTCCAGGTTTGTCTTCCCCACATACTCTTGGGCCACTGTTCTCTCTTACTGCTCAGAAGCACAAGTGCCACTCACCCCAGATAAGTAAGTATCACAGTCCAGACGCTAATTACCACGGGACAAGACTGCAACGGAGGCGCCTCTATCTGTGAGTAATAGCAATCGCAGTGAGGCCGTTACCTGCAGGGGCTCTAGAGCCCTGGGCTCTTCCACTTACTAGCTGAAAACATAGGGCAGTTTCCTCAATTTTGATTGGGGCTATACGTAGTATTAGAGTGGATGTGAGGATGAAATGAACTAACATATATTAAGCCCTTAGAATTGTACTGGGTTCGTAGTAAGGGCTATGCAAATGTTAGCCAGTATTACTCATCGGGAGTGCGAACGGGTTCAGGCCTTGTACCGAGCACTTCGTATGGCGGATTCTGTTTATCACACACACGCTGCACACGTCCGAAGGACAGTCCTGCAGTACATTTGAGAAACCAGAGGCCAGGTGCTTACGTGGGTTATATTTATGACATGAACGAATGGACAGGGAATCAAACTCAAGACTCTAATGCTTCACGCTTTCATACTATCATTTACCACCCTGGATTACGTTTCTGTACATGCTCTATCTCTTTTCAAAGAACGGCCTCTTTTGAGGTCAAGCTTCACATTTGACACATCTCTCTATTATGCCATACTGGTAAGAATAATTTAGGTTATGCTACAATTGTGATTCCAAAATCTCAGTGGATTAACCCAACAAAACTTGCTCATTCTTGCTACACGCCTGCCCGGCGCAGGTCAGCAGGGACAATTGCTCATGGTAGCCATAAGGGACCCAGGATGACAGGGGACCATATGAAGAGTTACCTCCTTAATCACTGAATCAGGTAAAAGGGAACATGATAAATTGTGTGCTGTCTTTTAAAGAATTGTCTTGGACGTGTCACATCATTTCTGCTCAAATTTCATTGGCCAAAGCATGTCACTTACCCACATCTAATTTAAAGGGACAAAGAAATACAATCCTACCCTGGGCCTGGAAGGAAAAATGAAACGTTTGTGAACAGCCTCATTGACAACCACACTCACATAGCAGTTATCACTATGCACACAGTAGGCATCCAACAAATATTCATGAAACAAATAAGAGGTAGCAAACATTTAGATCAGAGGTTCTCAACCTTAACTGGAGAAGCTTTTAAAAAATCCAGAAAGCCAGGCTGTACTCCAGACTATGTAAATTGCCATCTCTGGACATACCACAGGGGCCATGGGATTTTTGTTAAACTCCCAGGTGGTTTCAATATGCAGCCAAGGTCAAGAGCCATTGGTTTAGACTCTACCCCAAACATCATTCCATAGACCAGCCTGGCTGGAGTGCTGCACAGGAATGCTCAGTCTTGGCTACTTTATTTTAATTATATGATAGTTTGATTCCTGAGTGTAACTGGTCAATGAAAGGAATAATTTTAAGATCCCCCAAAGTCACATTTCTAGTAAGTTAACTATGTCCCATACTAGAATATTTTGCATTTAATTTTATTCTCTATTGCTTGTCATTGCTTCATGTTCATTCAAGAGCTGCTTTCCCAACTGGACGGGAAGGTTCCTGAGGGCAGAGACCACACCTAGCACTTGCAGCCACTCAGAGGGACACTAAGTTGACCCCAACTCAGGACACTTGGTAGTTGTTGCTGGTAGTTGCTCTGGGCACTGCCCTATGGCTTTCCTGATACAGTTCTCTCTGCCACCTGGCTTCACTCTGGAGAAAGACCCTTGATTATCAGGGCAGAATGTTTGCTTCTCTGTTTATACTCTATATTTTGCCTTCTTCCAAGAGGATTTGAGGTAAGGGACAGAACTTGTAATGCATTTGGCCAAAGACCACTGCAAAATTGCAGGAGTAAATAATAAGCAGCATATAATTATCAAAATTAATTTTAAAATGTGAAAACAGGCAAAACAATTCTGACTTTCTATGCATAAAATATGCAATGTGCCTGAGATTATGGAATTGAGGGACTTTATCAATAGTATCAATGGGTCATCACCCACTGATTCAACTTAACATGTGTCCACAATCCCTGTTTCCTCTGATTTTTAAAGCAGCCTGTGCAAAACTGAGAATCTTCAAAGACATACGTGTACTTATTCCACAATAACTTACTTTTCCAAGAGTATTCTTCAATATCCACTCTGAACCTTACTCCCTCTCCCTGGGAACTTCTGCCATGACTTTAGGTAATCTATTATCTAATTACACAACCAGTATTATCTAATAACATAATGTTATTGATAATTGTGGATAATTATGATCCTCTAGTTCAGGGGATCCACAAGTTCAAATATGTTAGTTCAGAAAGTGCTAAGACTTTTTGATAAATGCACATGGCACTCAGGGACAGAAAAGCACAAGAATTCACACACCTGTGGGAAAGTGTGTGCTCACAGCAAGTCTCCCAAATGCCATTTTGTGGAATCCCTCTTTTCCCTTTGATCTCAGTTGCTTTCTCTTGATCTCTATTATTCCTCTCTTGGCCTTATTTTCATTAAGCCTTAACAACTTTTACTTAGAGGAGAGCATAATTTATCAAGAATAACAGTATAGGGACTTCCCTGGTGGCGCAGTAGTTGGGAATCCGCCTGCCAAGGCAGGGGACATGGGTTCGTGCCCCGGTCCGGGAAGATCCCACATGCCGTGGAGCGGCTGGGCCCGTGAGCCATGGCCGCTGAGCCTGCGCGTCCGGAGCCTGTGCTCCGCAACGGGAGAGGACACAACAGTGAGAAGCCCGCGTACCACAAAAAAAAAAAAAAAAAAAAAAAAAAAAGAATAATAGTATATGGTCAAGTTTATTAGACATACCTCACCGAGGGTAGAATTTACTTGATTCATCTCTGTTTCTCCCTTCGGTCCTTTCAATAGTGCCTTAACCACAGCAAGTACTCAATAAATTGAAGAAATGAATAAGTGCATAGTGTATGAGTTGAAGCTCCTGGTATTTTCCAGCCAATTAGGCTTTTAATTAGTCTTTAAAACATCAAGATGTAGCAGTGTTATTCACAATAACCAGAAGGTAGAAGCAATCCAAGTGTATATTGACAGATGAGTGGATAAATGAAATGTGGTTTATACATATAATGGACTATTATTCAGCCTTAAAAAGGAAGGAAATTCTAACACATGCTACAACACAGATGAATCTTGAGAACATTATGCTAAGTGAAACAAGCCAGGCACGAAAAGGCAAACATTATACGATTGCACTTTTATGAGGTACATAGAGAAGTCAAATATATAGAAACAGAAAGTGAAATGGTGGCTGCCAGGGGTTGAGAGGGGGAAATGGGGAGTTATTGATGAATGGGTTATAGTTTTACAAGATGAAAAAATTCTGGAGATCGGCTGCACAGCAATATGAACATGAACTTTACTGAACTGTACACTTAAAAATGATTAAGACAGTAAATTTTATGGTATGTTTATTTTACCACAATTAAATTAAAAAAAAATCAAGATCAACCTAAGCCCCCAATCACACATTATTTGAAGTGCTGGCCCAAATAAACTTTAATTCAGTTTCTACTTTGTGTTTGGAGGAGCACATGGGATGGTGCATGCCACACTTAAAAGAATATGCAGAAAAAATAAACTATAATCAGAGCAAGTGTGACTGGGTAAATATCGTGGCATAGAGGAGTAGTGAAAGGAATAGGAGATGGCTAGCCTAGAGAGACATTTGGTTTGGAGGTTACCAAATTTTCTCACGTATCTGAAAGGCTAAGCCTTGTGAAGGAGGGCTGTTAGATCTGGCCCAGTTTCCTCCAAAAAAGAGAATTTGAGCTGGGTGGACGCTCCATAGATACAGATATCAACTCAAACTTTCTATAAAAATACTATCTAAATGGGGAATGAGCTGTCCCAAGGGGGATTTCCCTTTCAAAACAAGTCACCAAAACTACAATGAGGTATCACCTCACACCAGTCAGAATGGCCATCATCAAAAAATCTACAAACAATAAATTCTGGAGAGGGTGTGGAGAAATGGAATCCTCCTACACTGTTGATGGGGATGTAAACTGATACAGCCACTATGGAGAACAGTACGGAGGTTCCTTAGAAAACTAAAAACAGAGCTACCATATGACCCAGCAATCCCACTCCTGGGCATATACCTGGAGAAAAACATGGTTCAAAAGGATACACGCACACCAATGTTCATTGCAGCACTGTTTACAATAACCAAGACATGGAAGCAACCTAAGTGTCTATTGGCAGAGGAATGGGTAAAGAAGATGTGGTACATATATACAATGGAATATTACTCAGCCATTGAAAATAATGAAATAATGCCATTTGCACCAAACATGGATACACCTGGAGATTATCATACTAAGTGAAGTAAGTCATACAGAGAAAGACAAATATCATATGACATCACTTATATGCAGACTTTAAAAAAAATGATACAAATGAACTTATTTACAACACAGAAATAGACTCACAGACTCAGAGAATGAACTTATGGTTACCAGGAGGGAAGGGTGCAGGGGAGGGATAAACTGGGAGTTTGGGATTGACATGTACACACTTCTATATTTAAAATAGATAACCGCGGCTTACCTGGTGACGCAGTGGTTGAGAGTCCGCCTGCCGATGCAGGGGACGCAGGTTCGTGCCCCGGTCCGCGAGGATCCCACATGCCGCGGAGCGGCTGGGCTCGTGAGCCACGGCTGCTGGGCCTGCGCGTCCGGAGCCTGTGCTCCGCAACGGGAGAGGCCACAGCAGTGAGAGGCCCGCGTACTGCAAAAAAAAAAAATAAATAAAATAAAATAAAACAGATAACCAAAAAGAACCTACTAGAAAAAAAAATAAATAAATAAAATTTCAGCTCCAAATAAAAAAAAAAGAAGAATCTGAAAAAAGTAAACAAATGGGACCTAATTAAACTTAAATGTTTTTGCACAGCAAAGGAAACCATGAACAAAACAAAAAGACCACCCTCAGAATGGGAGAAAATATTTGCAAATGTTATGACTGATAAGAGGTTAATATCCAACATCTATAAACAGCTCACACAACTCAACATCAGAAAACAAACAGCCAGATTAAAAAATGGACAGAAGACCTGAACAGACATTTCTCCAAAGAGGACATGCAGATGGCCAACAGGCACATGAAAAGATGCTCAGCATCACTAATCATCAGGAAATGCAAATCAAACCACAGTGAGATATCACCTCACACCTGTCAGAACGGCTATCATCAAAAAGACAACAAATAACAAATGTTGGTGAGGATGTAGAGAAAAGGGAACCCTCATACACTGTTGGTGGGAATGTAAACTGGTGCAGCCACTGTGGAAAACAGTATGGAGGTGTCTCGAAAAACTAAAACTAGAACTACCATATGATCCAGCAATTCCACTCCTGGGTATATACATGAAAAAAACAAAAACATCAATTTGAAAAGATACATGCACTCCAAAGTTCATAGCAACATTATTTATAATTGCTAAGATATGGAAGCAGCTTATGTGTCCATCAACAGATGAGTAGATACAAAGAAGTGGTATACACACACATACACACACACACTGGAATATTACTCAGCCATGAAAAAGAATGAAATCTTACCATTTGCAACAACATGGATGGACTTGGAGGGTATTATGCTAAGTGAAATAAGTCATACAGAGAAAGACAAATACTATATGATATCACATATATGTGGACTCTAAAATATAAAACTAGTGAATATAACAAAAGACAAACAGACTCACATATATAGAGAACAAACTAGTGGTTACCAGTAGGGAGAGGGAAGGGGGAGGGGCAAATAGCAGTAGAGGAATAAGAGGTACAAACCATTTTGCATAAAATAAGCTACAAGGAAAAAAAATAAGCTACAAGGATATATTGTAAAACACAGGGAATATAGCCAATATTTTATAATACCTATAAGTGGAGTATAACCTTTAAAAATTGTGAATCACTATGCTGTACACCCATAACTTGTATATTATTGTATATCCACTATACTTCAATTAAAAAATAGAATAGTCTGCAAAACAGCTTATCTAGATGTTATAAAATTCTTCAGAAAATAACTTGCTTCCATATAAGCAAGTGTGACTGGCTTCCCCAAACCCCTTTCTTTTCTTTGAGGTGTCCCACATTAATAAATGTTCTCTGCAATGCTGTCATCTAAATAAAATCATCTCTTTAATTTGGGGCATTTCTTCTGGCCCAGTTTTCGTTGTATGACTTGGACAGGCTTGGACCTCACCCTCAGATCTCCATTAACTCCACCTGACTAATGAGGCCTCTCAGAGCCTCTGTGCTCTGCTCCTGACTGGTGACCTAAGGACCCAGTGGTGAGTCTGACTCCTGGTCTTGTAATACAAACTCTTGCCCATTGGTAGCATGGCAACGATTTCATATGGAATCTCTCTGAGTATTTGCTGCAATTCTAGTGCCTGCTGCTTTTGGTTTTATGGTCTGACCATTTGGTGATCTCTGTAAATGGAATGATGGTTCATAGAGATCTTACATCTGTTGCGTTGGGTGAAAGATGAGAGAGAGTCTGGTTGGTTAGTGTCACCTATTGGTTTATCTATCTATCTGCTTTGAGCTTAAATCACTTAAGTCATCATACCCACTAGGAAGAGAACAGCTCTTTGATATGGTTCAGTGAATTTTGTAATCCTATGTTTACGTTTTATCCATGGCTAAAATTTTAGTAGTGAAGCCAGAAGCTGTGTCTGTATGTTTTTACATAACTTAGAAAAGTCTTTACCTCTCATTGGGTCAACGTATAATACTTTCTCTGAATGGTATTACCTAGTTAGATTATAAAATCCTGGCCACTTCCTTCTCTTTGAGATGTCCCTCTTAATTAGTGTTCTTCCTATTGTAACAGCCTGAGTAAAAGCATCTTTTCATTGTCTGGTACATTTTTTCTTTTACAGGCGAGATGATCTTTAAGTATAGAACCATGTATTTTACCACCCAGGACACTTTTGAGCATGAAAGAAGATATCACAAAGTAAACGTATAATTTTAAAGAATATTTACTTACTGCTCAAGAAACTGTTTTTATTAAATTGGTAAACATACTTCTATTCAATTTTTTTTACATATAAAATTATTTCTAAAAATAAAAATAGCATATATCTGTGTATACTGAAACAAAAAATGTTTTTATACTGTTTACCAGAATAATCCCAGATTGTACCCAGAATGATATTAAAAATAACATAAGCATTAAAAAATAATTCTGGGGGGAAGGAAAAGAATCATTCTGGGTACATATTCTTTTATTTTTAATCCATTTTTTAGCTGTATCAGTCTCTAGACAGTCATTAGTATCTTTCCAAAGAGTATATGTGGTTCTACTTTTAACTTTTTCATAAAACTGCTATCGATCTTCTTCACATTTACATTTTATTGTTGATGTATTTGAAACCGACCTTTCTCTGTAAGTCACAATATTTTTCATTTAGAAAATATTTTCTCTCTAAGTGTTGACATACCTGGTAAGGTCAGAGCAAGTGCTGATAAATGAAAGCTACCTGCAATTCTAATTTTTTATATAAAATTGTGAAAATATCTCAGCCCAAAGAGCCTCATGGGTCCTGTTTCATCTCTGTTCATAATGTCTTTCTTAAATATTTTTATAAGATAACATTTATCAAACAACTTGTCTCTATTTATAATTCTATTGACTATTCAGACAAACTAAGAGGCTCCTAATGTTCTGTTCTAGCAGAGAATATAAATTTATCCAATTAATATTAGGAGAACCATCAAAATATTCTTTCTACATGTGGAGATATTCCAAAAAACAAGTGGAGAATATAAAAACTGTATCTTGTACACCATCTGAGTGTTTATTAATTTATTAGTTCAGGTTCTCCCTTTGCTTTTGTAGGCACACATTTCTACCTCCAAATGTTCTCAAGCTTTGTTTTTAGTAATTGCAATACGCTAAATGTTTCAAAAGCTGAACTTCTTTGATGCTCTATTTTTGTGTACTAGAGATTGTGCCTTAAAGATTTGCACCATAATCCAATGAAAATGTAGAGGATTAATTTACGAAAAAGTTCTATACCATCACTGAACATTCAGGTTGATTTACAAAGTAGTTCTTCAACAGCTAAAACTTTCTAAAAGCTAATTGAAGGCAGGGCAGGGAGGAGAGTGAATACTGCCAAGCTGCGGTGTTTTTTCCTTTAAATCAATAGCTTCATCACAAAAATTCTACATTTCAGTTACTGTGTACATATAAAAAACTATATATTTGACAACTACTACTTCCACTTTGATTAGTAGAATACTGCAATTTGTTTGAATGAAATTTTTAAAAATACCTAAGTACATAAGGAAATTTAGCATCTCAGTATCAGATAAGGGCGGCACCTCACATTATTACTGAAGTGATGGACATTTTAATAAATAGTGGGGGAAAATTGGGAAACTATTTGGAAAAAAAGATAAAATTAGATCCATATCTCAAAAAATACATACGCATAAACTTATGGAATCTAAGTGCAAAAAAAGAAACATTACAAATACAAGTACACATGGTGAATTCCTCTTTAACGTCAGTGTAGGGAAAAGCTTTTTAACCATGACCCTAAATAGAGAGACAAATAGGAAAATAATCAATAAATTTTACTGCATCAAAAAAATCTGCATGGCAAAACCATTATAATCAAAGTCAAGACCACAGGCAAAAGGGAAGAAAATATTTATTACATATACTATAGGTGAAGGAATAATAGCCTTTATGTATATATACTTTTTTAACTCTTGAAAATTGAGGAGATAAGGACCAAAAATCCACTAGAAAAATAAGGAAAAGATATGGAGACAATTCCCAAAAAAGGATATAAAAATAGCTCTCAAGTACATGAAAATACATCCAAATTCAGTCATAATTAGAGAAATGCAAATTATAACAATACTGAGATACGATTTTTCACCTATAAGATTCACAAAAATTTAAAAGTATGGTAACACCTGTTGGTGAGTCTGTGGGGAACCAGGCATTCTCATATATTAACTGATAGGACTGAAAACTGATCGAATCCTGCTGGGGGGAATTTGGCAATACCTACAAAACTATGTGTACTTCTTTTTAAAATTTTCTTATCGTGATACAATATACATGACAAAATTTATTACTTTAACCATTTTTAAGTATACAATTCAGTGCCATAAGTACATTATCATTGTGCAACCATCACCACTATCCACTTTCAGAACTTTTGTGCCATCCCAAATAGAAACTCTGTACCCTTTAAATAGTAACTCCTCAATCCCTTTCTCCCAAGCCCCTTATACCTTTACTCTATTTCCTGTCCATGATTTTGACTACTATAAGTACCTTATGTAAGTGAAATCATATAATCTCTTCCCTTTTGTGTATGGCTTATTTCATTAAACATAATGTTTCCGAATCTCATTCTTTTTTTTAAAATTAATTATTTTTTTTTAATTTTTGAATTTTATTTATTTATTTTATACAGCAGGTTCTTATTAGTCATCAATTTTATACACATCACTGTGACACATGTCACTCACAACCGCCCAATTTATCACACCACCATCCCCAGACCCCCCTGCCGCTTTACTCCCTTGGTGTCCATACGTTTGTTCTCTACATCTGTGCCTCTTTCAGCCCTGCAAACCAGTTCATCTGTACCATTTTTCTAGGTTCCCCATATATGTGTTAATATACGATATTTGTTTCTCTCCTTCTGACTTATTTCACTCTGTATGACAGTCTCTAGATCCATCCACGACTCAACAAATGACCCAATTTTGTTCCTTTTAATGGCTGACTAATATTCCATTGTATATATGTACCACAACTTCTTTACCCATTCGTCTGTTGATGGGCATTTAGGTTGCTTCCATGACCTGGCTATTGTAAATAGTGCCACAATGAACATTGGGGTGCATGTATCTTTTTGAATTATGGTTTTCTCTGGGTATGCCCAGATATGCCCAGTAGTGGGATTGCTGGATCATATGGTAATTCTATTTTTAGTTTTTTAAGGAACCTCCATACTGTTCTCCATAGTGGCTGTATCAATTTACATTCCCACCAACAGTGCAAGAGGGTTCCCTTTTCTCCACACCCTCTCCAGCATTTGTTGTTGGTAGATTTTCTGATGATGTCCATTCTAACTGATGTGACGTGATACCTCACTGTAGTTTTGATTTGCATTTCTCTAATAATTAGTGATGTTGAGCAGCTTTTCATGTGCTTCTTGGCCACCTGTATGTCTTCTTTGGAGAAATGTCTATTTAGGTCTTTTGCTCATTTTTGGATTGGGTTGTTTGTTTTTTTAATATATAGCTGCATGAGCTGTTTATATATTTTTGAGATTAATCCTTCGTCCATTGATTCACTTGCAAATATTTTCTCCCATTCTGAGGGTGGTCTTTTTGTCTTGTTTATGGTTTCCTTTGCTGTGCAAAAGCTTTGAAGTTTCATTAGGTCCCATTTGTTTATTTTTGTTTTTATTTCCATTACTCTAGGAGGTGGAATAAAAGAGATCTTGCTGTGATTTATGTCAAAGAGTGTTCTTCCTATGTTTTCCTCTAAAAGTTTTATAGTGTCTGGTCTTACATATAGGTCTGTAATCCATTTTCAGTTTATTTTTGTGTATGGTGTTAGGGAGTGTTCTAATTTCATTCTTTTACAGGTAGCTGTCCAGTTTTCCCAGCACCACTTATTGAAGAGACTGTCTTTTCTCCATTGTATATCCTTGCCTCCTTTGTCATAGATTAGTTGACCATAGGTGCGTTGGTTTATCTCTGGCTTTCTATCTTGTTCCATTGATCTATGTTTCTGTTTTTGTGCCAGTACCATATTGTCTTGATCACTGTAGCTTTGTAGTATAGCTTGAAGTCAGGAAGTCTGATTCCTCCAGTTCCCTTTTTTTCCCTCAAGGCTGCTTTGGCTATTTGGGGTCTTTTGTGTCTCCATACAAATGTTAAGATTTTTTGTTCTAGTTCCATAAAAAATGCCATTGGTAATTTGATAAGGATTGCATTGAATCTGTAGATTGCTCTGGGTAGTATAGCCATTTTCACAATATATTGATTCTTCCAATCCAAGAACATGGTATATCTCTCCATCTGTTTGTGTCATCTTTAATTTCTTTCCTCAGAGTCTTATAGTTTTCTGCATACAGGTCTTTTGTCTCCCTAGATAGGTTTATTCCTAGGTATTTTATTTTTTTGTTGCAATGGTAAATGGGAGTGTTTCCTTAATTTCTCTTTCAGAGTTTTCATCATTAGTGTATAGGAATGCAAGAGATTTCTGTGTATTAATTTTGTATCCTGCAACTTTACCAAATTCATTGATTAGCTCTAGTAGTTTTCTTGTGGCATCTTTAGGATTCTCTATGTATAGTATCATGTCATCTGCAAACAGTGACAATTTTACTTCTTCTTTTCCAATTCGTATTCTGTTATTTCTTTTTCTTCTCTGATTGCTGTGGCTAGGACTTCCAAAACTATGTTGAATAATAGTGGTGAGAGTGGACATCCTTGTCTTGTTCCTGATCTTGTTCCTGATCTTGTTCCTGATCTTAGAGGGAATGGTTTCAGTTTTTCACCATTGAGAATGATGTTTGCTGTGGGTTTGTCATATATGGCCTTTATTATGTTGAGGTAGTTTCCCTCTATGCCCACTTTCTGGAGAGTTTTTATCATAAATGGGTGTTGAATTTTGTCAAAAGCTTTTTCTGTATCTATTGAGATGATCATATGGTTTTTATCCTTCAATTTGTTAATATGGTGTATCACATTGATTGATTTGCATATATTGAAGAATCCTTGCATCCCTGGGATAAACCCCACTTGATCATGGTGTATGATCCTTTTGATGTGTTGTTGGATTCTGTTTGCTAGTATTTTGTTGAGGATTTTTGCATCTATATTCATCAGTGATATTGGTCTGTAATTTTCCTTTTTTTGTAGTATCTTTGTCTGGTTTTGGTATCAGGGTGATGGTGGCCTCATAGAATGAGTTTGGAGTTTTCCTTCCTCCGCAAGTTTTGGAAGAGTTTGAGAAGGATGGGTGTTAGCTCTTCTCTAAATGTTTGATAGAATTCACCTGTGAAGTCAACTGGTCCTGGACTTTTGTTTGTTGAAAGATTTTTAATCTCAGTTTCAATTTCATTATTTGTGATTGGTCTGTTCATATTTTCTATTTCTTCCTGGTTCAGTCTTGGAAGGTTATACCTTTCTAAAAGTTTGTCCATTTCTTCCAGGTTGTCCATTTTATTGGCATAGAGTTGCTTGTAGTAGTCTCTCATGATCCTTTATATTTCTGCAGTGTCTGCAGTAACTTCTCCTTTTTCATTTCTAATTTTATTGATTTGAGTCCTCTCCCTTGTTTTCTTGATAAATCTGGCTAATGGTTTATCAATTTTATCTTCTCAAAGAACCAGCTTTTAGTTTTATTGAACTTTGCTATTGTTTTCTTTGTTTCTATTTCATTTATTTCTGCTCTGATCTTTATGATTTCTTTCCTGCTAACTTGGTTTTGTTTTTTCTCCTTTCTCTAGCTCCTTTAGGTGTAAGGTTAGATTGTTTCTTTGAGATTTTTCTTGTTTCTTGAGGTAGGCTTGTATAGCTATAAACTTCCCTCTTAGAACTGCTTTTGCTGCATCCCATAGGTTTTGGATCATTGTGTTTTCATTGTCACTTGTCTCTAGATATTTTTTGATTTCCTCTTTGATTTCTTCAGTGATGTCTTGATTATTTAGTAACATATTGTTTAGCCTCCATACATTTGTGTTTTTTACGTTTCTTTTCCTGTAATTCATTTCTAATCTCATAACGTTGTGGTCAGAAAAGATGCTTGATATGATTTCAATTTTCTTAAATCTACTGAGGCTTGATTTGTGACCCAAGATGTGATCTATCCTGGAGACTGTTCCGTGCACACTTGAGAAGCAAGTGTAATCTTCTGTTTTTGGATGGAATGTCCTATAAATATCAATTAAATCTATCTGGTCTATTATGTCATTTAAAGCTTCTGTTTCCTTATTTATTTTCATTTTGGATGATCTTTCCATTGGTGTGAGGTGTTAACTTCCCCCACTACTATTGTGTTACTGTAGATTTCCTCTTTTATAGCTGTTAGCACTTGCCTTATGTATTGAGGCACTCCTATGTTGGGTGCATATATAATTGTTATATCTTCTTCTTGGATTGATCCCTTGATCATTATGTAGTGTGTCATTCCTTGTCTCTTATAACATTCTTTATTTTAAAGTCTATTTTATCTAATATGAGTATTGCTACTCTAGCTTTCTTTTGATTTCCATTTGCATGGAATATCTTTTTCTATCCCCTCACACTCAGTCTGTATGTGTCCCTAGGTCTGAAGTGGGTCTCTTGTAGACAGCATATATATGGGTCTTGTTTTTGTATCCATTCAACAAGCCTGTATCTTTTGGTTGGAGCATTTAATCCATTCACATTTAAGGTAATTATCGATATGTACAATCCTATTACCATTTTCTTAATTGTTTTGGGTTTGTTTTTGTAGGTTCTTTTCTTCTCTTGTGTTTCCCACTTAGAGAAGTTCCTTTAGCATTTGTTGTAAAGCTGGTTTGGTGGTGCTGAATTCTCTTAGCTTTTGCTTGCCTGTAAAGCTTTTGATTTCTCCATTGAATCTAAATGACATCCCTGCCGGGTAGCATAATCTTGGTTGTAGGTTCTTCCCTTTCATCACTTTAAGTATATCATGCCACTCCCTTCTGGCTTGTAGAGTTTCTGCTGAGAAACAGCTGTTAACCTTATGGGAGTCCCCTTGTATGTTATTTGTCGTTTTTCCCTTGCTGCTTTCAATAACTTTTCTTTGTCTTTAATTTTTGCCAATTTGATTACTATGTGTCTCAGCATGTTTCTCCTTGGGTTTATCCTGCCTGGGACTCTCTGCACTTCCTGGACTTGGGTGACTATTTCTTTTCCCATGTTAGGGAAGTTTTGAACTATAATCTCTTCAAATATTTTCTCGGGTCCTTTTTCTCTCTCTTCTCATTCTGGGACCCCAATAATGCGAATGCTGTTGCGTTTAATGTTGTCCCAGAAGTCTCTTAGGCTGTCTTCATTTCTTTTCATTCTTTTTTCTTTATTCTGTTCTGCACCAGTGAATTCCACCCTTCTGTCTTCCAGGTCACTTATCCGTTCTTCTGCCTCAGTTATTCTGCTATTGATGCCTTCTAGTGTAGTTTTCATTTCATTTACTGTATTGTTCATCTCTGTTTGTTTGTTCTTTAATTCCTCTAGGTCTTTGTTAAACATTTCTTGCACCTTCTCGATCTTTGCCTCCATTATTTTTCTAAGGTCCTGGATCATCTTCACTATCATTATTCTGAATTCTTTTTCTGGAAGGTTGCCTATCTCCACTTCATTTAGTTGTTTTTCTGGGGTTTTACCTTGTTCCTTCATCTGGTACATAGCCCTCTGCCTTTTCATCTTGTCCATCTTTCTGTGAATGTGGTTTTTGTTCCCTGCTTGTTGAAGAAGGATGTTGCAGAGCCTTCCCAGTGGGAGGTGCGGGTGAGGTCAGCTGCACGGCACAGTCTCAAATTAGTTTTTAAATGTTAAAGATTCAGTATGACTGAAATAAGCTGGTCCAAAGGGAAATTTAGTTCTTCACTCATGATTTTACTTATGAATTATTTTCCTGAACTGGTACTTTATCCACAAATTTATACATTTTAAAACAATAGCTGCTAGTGTTGGAGGGTCTCCTGCAGAGGCAGGGAGTGGCTCTGTCTCACCGTGAGGACAAGGACACTGGCAGCAGAAGTTCTGGGAAGTACTCCTTGCTTGAGCCCTCCCAGAGTCTGCCTCATTCTTTTCTATGGCTGAATACTACTCCATTGTATATGCATAACACATTTTGTTTGTCCATTCATCTGTTGATGGATACTTGGGTTGCTTTCACCTTTTAACTATTGTGAATAATGTTGTTATGAAAACAGGTGTACAAGTACCTGTCTGAGTCCTGTGTGAAACTCTTTTGGAGTGGATCTGCTAGGTCTAGAGGAATTGTATGTTCAGCTGTTCGAGGAACTGCCAAACTATTTTCCACAGCTATCTTTTTTTTTTTTTTTTTTTTTTTTTTGCGGTATGCAGGCCTCCCACTGTTGTGGCCTCTCCCGCTGCGGAGCACAGGCTCCGGACGCGCAGGCCCAGCGGCCACGGCTCCCGGGCCCAGCCGCTCCGCGGCACGCGGGATCCTCCCGGACCGGGGCACGAACCCGCGTCCCCTGCATCAGCAGGCGGACTCCCAACCACTGCGCCACCAGGGAAGCCCCACAGCTATCTTTTGACCCAGCAATTCTAATTCTACTTTTAGGAATCTACCTTGAAGACACACATCCAACAAAAGAAAAATATATAGGCACAAGGTTATTTGCTGCAATACTGTTTGTAACTGACAATATTAGAAACAACTTCAGTGCTCACATGTAGGAGAGTGGGTTGAATAAACATAGTACATCTACCCAATGGAATAATATATAACTATAAAAAGGAGGAAGATTTCTGTGAGTTGATATGGTGTAATTTCCAGGATATATTAAGTATAAAAAACTAAGTTCAAAAGCCTATTTATAGTATGCTACCTTCACATGAGAAAGAAGGATATAAGAAAATATATGTATATCTGCTTACTTGTGAAAGAGAAACATAGGACTGATAAAACCAGAAATTAAACCCTGTAGGTTACTACAGAGAATGGGTGGGGATGGACTGGAAAAAATGGGAGAATGGGAATGAGGTAGCCGGAATGGGGAAAAAGCAACTTTTCTCTGAGTATATGTTTTTTACAACTCTGACTCAGAACCAAAGTAATATTTCACAAACTGCAAAACGCATACATGTGGAATCTAGAAAATGGTACAGATGAATCTATTTGTGGGGCAGGAATAGAAACAAAGACGTAGAGAACGGACATGTGGAAACAGGGTGGGAAGGGGAGGGTGGGATGAATTGGGAGACTGGGGTGGGATGGGATATATACATATAGCTGATCCACTTCACTATACAGCAGAAACTAACACAACATTGTAAAGCAATTATACTCCAATAAAATATATATATATATATATATATATATATATATATATATATATAAATCAATCAGAACATGGAGGGAACCTGAAATGGAATACGAACAGTAATATGAACCTAAATGTATCACTAATGAATAATATAAGTATATTGAAGGGGTGAAGAAAAAAGGAACTAACCTAAGTAAATTTGGAAGACATGATTTTGACCTCATACTGTAAGGCTAAAAGCTAAAGGTACCGTATACAGATGCTCTTGCTAGTAAATTTGTTTCTAACAGGGATGTGGGCTAGCTATTCTGAAACTATTTTATGTGTATGCTAGAATTGAACAAATAAGAACATACAGATAAAATGAGCCAGGTTTTCTCACTGTCAGAAAGATGGTACAAGTAAGGAAAGGGGAAAGAAAATTTCAAAAGAATGACCCCTATGGTATTGGATTAGTGTCAAAAGTATCACTATAAACTCATTTGTGTGTGTATGTGTGTGTGTGTGTGTGTGTGTGTGTATAGATAGATAAATACAAAAATATAGATATATGTATGGATTAGTATACATACACAATGTTCCTTGTCTGCTGGGACAGCCTAGAAACAATGATACCCTAGTAGCCATGAGCACATCTAGTGCTCAGATTCTGTTTCCTAAATACCATTCTCAAATAAAAGAACCAGGCTCCTTGGAGAAGTGGGTGATTCCAGGACCAGAGTAGGCAAAACACAAGATGAGCCTGGAACATCTTGATATGCCAGAATACACAGAAATGCTCATGAAAGGATGGAGCCATGTCAACAGAACATTGAACCCACTCGAAAGAGATCCCAATGGCCAAAGCTGGGATAATTTTGAGCAAGAAAAGAAACAAAGATAGCATTGGATTATAACCTATAGAATAAAATAAGTATCAGTGAGTCTACACTGATATCAACATTTTAGTAAATAAACAGGGTAGAAGAGACAACCCTTCCTTACAGAAGAAATGCAATTAATAAGTGTAAAAGGAATGGGTGAATAAGGAAAAAACTCCACAGTAACAATAATTGTTGTGGGGATTAATGGATGCTAAAATTAGTAGGTGAAAATTTAAGAAGAAACAGGATATTTACGTAGTCTTACAATTTCTCCCCAAATATATTTATTGATAAATGGGAAAACAGTAATTTTACTGTATAGAAGCTAGGAGATACCACCTTAACCAGCAATTAAGGTTAACATCTCTAGTAATAGGACATGGACATCATGTACACCCGACGCTATGCAGAAAGGGCCCAATATCACTTTCATAGTATTCCCGCTAAAAATGCCTAACCTCATCTAAGCATGAGAAGACATCAGATAAACCCAGATTTGTAGAATGAAGCACATTGTGCAAAATAGTACTCTTCAAAAGTGACAAAACCACAAAAGTCAAGGGAAAGACTGAGAAACTGTCACAGACTGGAGGAGATTAAAGAGAAACAACAACTAAATCCAACGTGGGATCTTAGACTGGGTCCTGGAATAGAGGAGTATGTTAGTGAAAATTCAAATAAGGTGAGTAGCTTTAGTTTACAGTATTGTGCTAATGTTTAATTTCCTTACATAACCTACTGTGGTTATGGAAGAGGTTCAATTCGGGAGACTGAGTGAAGGATATACAGGAATTCTCTGTACAATTCTGCAACTTTTCTACAAGTGTAAAACTATTTCAAAAGAAAAAGGGGTTTTGTTTTTTAAAACCTTGCTGGACCTGAGGTTCCTTATCAAAAAAACGAGTGGTTTGCACCTTCTGTTTTCTAAGCTCTATTTTGGATATGAAATCATGAATCATCAATCACCACGCTAAACAAACATCACCCTTCTTCCATCAACATGTGCTTGAGCAATAACGATCATTTTGATTTACTAAAAAAGTATTTTGTTTCTGATGAAGGAAGCCCTCCAGTGTACATACATTACTTTGAAATAGTTGCTGGGGTTAGTATTTCTTTAAGAAATGAACCAGATCCCTCCTAAAGGCTGGCCATTTTCTTACCTCAGCTCAAGTCAAGGTTGGAAGATTGAATAAGACCAGAAATTAATCACTGAACAATTTAATCAGTTACTCACATCCTACGGCAATATCCATTTTCATATCAACAGCCACCAGGTATTGAGAATCTGCCCTGAACAGGATACGTCACCAGGCTGTATATAAGAAGACCTCCAATCCCTTAGAGGCACACAGTTGGAACTTGTTACTGACTCCATTTCTTCCAGACAAAGACCAAGGGGCTCAGAGGGATCAAGCAAGTGGAAAAAAGGGTACAAAGCGTAAGATCTTTCCACCCCACTATTCTAGACACAAACAAGCTGAAGAAAACGTTAACAGCAGCAACCCAAAAAGAAGTCAATTCCTCACTCCACATTTTTATCTCAGTCATAATAATGGGGAGAGAAATAATGAAAATACAGCTCAGGTTTCTCACCCCTCTTTTTTTAAACCAAAAGTTTGTTAAACTTGGGAGGTAGGGCACGAAGAGAGAAAAAGAGGGAAAGAGAGAGGGAGAGAGGGAGAGAGGGAGGGAGGGTACATGGGGGCAAGGGAGGATACATGGTGGGGAGGGAGGGACGAGCGGTAAACTTGCCATCTCCGTTAATAACATAGATAAAAGCGCACAGCCCCCGGAATTACCAAATACATACATATTCAAATAAATAAAACGACTTTCCTAAGAGCACCATTCATATTGTACCGTAGAAGGAAATACTCTCTTCATTATTCACCTTTTTCCTATTTGTCTATTGGAGGAGGGAGGGTTCTCCTAGAAAGACAGCAAAAAATCTTTCTTCGGTCCCTTAGCCCTAATTGATGGGCTGTTTTTATACAACAGTGCCATCTACTGGCATGACTCAGAATTACAGGACACTATAGAAATTGTCAGTCTGTTTTCTGCTTCACTTTTAAAACAAGCTTAAAAAGTTAAGCTCTCCATTCTCCGTTACTGTTACCCACGGCTCCATCTCATTAACAAATACATCAGTAGGGCGCAAAGCCCTAATCAAATCCTGGGTGTGCACTAAAACCACACAACAGCCTACAAATGTTACTCAAGGATTTCATATTGGAACAAATAGAAACAGACCCGCGTCTAGGAGTCTGAGTTTCTTTTTCTTTTGAAATTGAAAAAAATTTATTGCCAAGAAATTGTTATTTGTAGAAAGATAAGAACATTTAGAGGGGCCAAAGGGCTACATAGCCACCATAATTCTTCTGGTAACTAACAGCTACCCTTTAGATTGCTTTAGGCGTTTATTATTTACAATTGTAGTATCATACTGTATGTCGTCCTATAAACTCTTTCTTCCATTAGCAATAGTAATAATATTATAATTATTATTTATACTCACTATTGTTCCAAAAATGTTAATTCTTATGGTTTAAGGTCAATGCACATCACTATTACATTTCAGTTCATTTGGACAACAGGGTCTCAGGACATCTTTAAGTGAGGACTTGATTCTCCCATAGGCGTTTATCTGTTTAATCAGCCCTAAAACATCTTCTATTAATAAGACGGCAAGAAAGTAAATACTTCTACCCTTTCTAGGTCTCCCTTGTTTCAGACTCCTTCACATGGAAGAGGGGAAGTGGGGAGGCTGAATCACAAAACAGAAAATAAATGAAAAGACCAGTTTCAAGAAGTTTCTGAACCATGAGTCCTCAGGGGTTCCTTAAGTATTTAGCAACTGTAGGGAGGGAGCACATTGTAAAAGACTAATTCCAATTTTTAAGAGGAACATGGAGGTCACTGGAATTATCTTGAATGCCTCTGCTTTTCAAAAAGAAATTCATAAGCCACAAGCCATTGAATGATTTCCTCCAAAATTATTCAAAGTTCTAAAAAGAGCAGTATTATTACCAGTTAGGCGTTATTAAAGCAAAGATCCTCAGTGCCTAAGGGTTCAATTGGTCAGCGGTGCTCTTTCCTCTGTGTGTTTGCTTGACCTGGGTATGGAGTGTATGTGCCTCTTTTGTAGAACTTGGAAGATAATTTCATTTTTAAAAGGCTGCTATAGGTTTATGGTTTTTCTGTATCTACTTCTTTGACACATTTTGGCTCGTATTAATGATTTACTTGATTCTGAGGCCTTATTCAGGAATACAACCCCCAACTAGAATACCATTCCTTTGGGAAAATATGCAACACTTAGCAACGATTTACTTCACAAAGTGGTTTCCAGGAGACTACTGTGGAAATAAAAAGTAGTGTGGAGTTGGAGTTGTGTAGTTGTGTAGTGTGAGTTGGAGTTGGAGTTGTGTAGTTGGAGTTGTGTAGTTGTGTAGTGTGAGTTGGAGTTGTGTAGTTGGAGTTGGAGTTGTGTAGTTGTGTAGTGTGAGTTGGAGTTGGAGTTGTGTAGTTGGAGTAGTGTGAGTTGGAGTTGTGTAGTTGGAGTTGGAGTTGTGTAGTGTGAGTTGGAGTTTTGTAGTTCGAGTTGTGTAGTTGGAGTAGTGTGAGTTGGAGTTGGAGTTGGAGTTGTGTAGTTGGAGTTGGAGTTGTGTAGTTGTGTAGTGTGAGTTGGAGTTGGAGTTGGAGTTGGAGTTGTGTAGTTGGAGTAGTGTGATTTTGGAGTTGCCAACTAAAAATTGGCACTTGCCATCTGTTTCTACTAGAATGAAGTCATCAGCTGCTGCAATCACTGACCTTCAACACACCCTGAAGAGAGTTCAGGGCAGAGATCAGGCATGAGGCACTCTGAGCTCTGGAAAAAACTGACAGGACAGGCCTTCCGATAGTTAGACATTTTCAGGAGAAAATTTTATGAACCCAGTTTCTTGCATCTTCTCATACCTAGAAAAGCACTACAATCATTAATGGAAACATCTGCTCCTCGGGGCTAGTGGCAACTTTCTGCCGAAATATGTCCTTGACTGCAAGTAGCCCCTTCACCAGAATCACCAGAATCACACATAGATTGCCCTCGTCCACTACCTACCTCCTCGGAGCTCTCTGCGAGGCTGTCTCCCAGCTATAGTCCTCATTGTGCCTCACAAGCGACACGTTCTTTTCAGTCGTTAGAGTTCTGTGAAAACAAACATGATTCCTCATATATTACAGAAGGCAAATGAAGTCTCGGAGCACGAGGGATTTTGTCTCCCAAGAAACAGAGCAGAGGCTACCCCTCCATCTTCCTTCCACAGTGCATTATGTATTTTTGTTGGTGTGTGGGCCTCCCACTGCAGTGGCCTCTCCCGTTGCGGAGCACAGGCTCCGGACGCGCAGGCTCAGCGGCCATGGCTCACGGGCCCAGCCGCTCTGCGGCACGTGGGATCCCCCCAGACCGGGGCACGAACCCACATCCCCTGCATCGGCAGGCAGACTCTCAACCACTGCGCCACCGGGGAAGCCCCCCACAGTGCATTATTTTCTTAAGTTATATTCTTGGCCTATCCTCGACCAGGGTAATAAGAGTCAAGGGTGTGGACCTGCATGCCTGGGTTTGAGTCTGTTGCAAGTCTGTGCTTTCCTTAACGGTGCATTTAGGCAAGCTGAGCCCTCTGTACTCAGTGCTCTTATCAGTAAGAAGGGATGATGACAATAATGGTACATAATCTCATAGAATTGTTATGATGATTACATAAACTAATATAGTATTTAGAACATTGCCTGGCAGATAAAAAAAAATCCCTCAATAAATATTAGCTATCATTATCTACATGGTCAATAAAATCATATACTAATAGATATTTCAAGTACTCAAAAGCATCAGCAAAGGCATTAACACAATTTAAATGACGTTCGTCAAGTCAGCAATTTCCATTTGATGGGTTCCTACCATATGCCAGACACATTGCAGATTTTCTCTTATTTGCTCTTTTATCCCTGTGTCAGAGATGGCAAACCAGAGTCTCAGAAAAATTAAGTAACTTTCTAAAGCCCATACAGCCAGCAAGTGACGAAGCCTGGCTGAAACTCCAGGCTCCCCCACTGCTAAGGCCTGCAGACGTTCCAGCCATAAGCTAGATGACAGCACAGCAAACTGAAGTTAACCTTGCTGCATTGTTTATCTCATACAAGAACAACAGTCTGGCTCAGAGTTCAAAAGACGCACTTCTGATTGTGATGTACCACAAATTTCTTTTTAAACTATAGCTCATTTTAAGCTATGTCATTCTCTGAGTGTTTGTGTTTGAGTGGACCCAGTGCCAGACCTTGTGCCAGGGCCTAGAGAGTCCATGGTGAACCAGACACAGTCCCTGAGTTCAAGCTGCTCACAGGCTTGGGAGAAGGGGGAGTCAGACCACTAATGGGAAATTGTAGTGCGTAATGGAAAGGGTTCCCAAGTACCGTAGACTAAGATGCTAGAGGGATATATTTCTTAGGAGGGGCACCAGCCCAGCCTTGTGGGGTAAACGGTGGGTGGGGACCATCAACAATTTTTCTGGAGGAATGGATAGATGAGCTAATGCTTTCCCTATCACATCAGATTGAAAATAGCACCAGCTAGCACACGATTATGACCTGATCATCATGAGGCAGGCACCTAAGACCCATTATCTCATGTAATCCTCACTACAATTCTCTAGGGGTGGTACTATTATTCCCATTTTGCAGGGGAGAAAATTGATGCTTTGAGAAACTAAGTTGTCTAATGTCACCCAGTTGGTAAGTGGTGTGCCCAGGATTTAAACCTGGTCCATCTGACCAATACGCCCAGGCCATTAACCACTCCACTGGACTGCCTCCATGCTTACATTGTTTTATTGTGTTTGGTGTAGATGAATCTGAATTATAACTTTGCCTTCATACATATCTGTAGATTGCTGTTTCACTTGTTTCAACAAGCATTATTCCATAAATAAACAACTGTCATTCCAAAAGAAAAGTTCTTACTCATAACTCTTCATGTTAATAGGCTGAACCCAGTGCACTGCCTTTTTCTAACGCTAACAAAGGTACACAGTTCTTGCATTGTTTCCCATGCAGCACAATAGGTTGGTAAACTTGGGAAAGGACCCTTCAGGTTTGAATTGACTTGGTGGATCCAGATCCCCAGTCTTCTATTCTAAGTTCTGTTTGAAGGACTTGCAGCTGTTCATTTGGAAGGTTGTACCAGGCAACGCAAGGTTATGGGAAAACAGACTGGTCTAACCTCGGTCTGATTCTTTGAGAAATCTGCAAAAGGAGGTAAATTACTTAAGGCCCTCATGATGTCCTCTTACGTCAGCATGACTCAAGACCAGATGAACAGCTATCCAAAAAGGAGGACGCTGGAACATGTAGCAAGATGTAATTAGCTGGAAGGTAGAATATGAGTAAAGCATGATGAGGGCAACAGTCAATAACCAGCCAGCTGCTCTGGCCACATTCTCTTCTGGGGCATCATTGTGGGCAAGGTCTGGCCCCTGACTCCCTTCCTTCTGGCATCTCCTTCAACCTCCCCTTCTCCCCCTCCCCTCCCCCCATCTCAAAACATCATCACCACTCGCGATCCATCTACAACAAGGCTCTTGCAGCTCCCCTACACAAGTCAGGCTCTTTCTGACCTCCCAGCTACTACACAAGTACTTGCCTCTCGCTCTTTCCCTGGCATGTCCTTCTGCACATGTCCTTGACCTCTGGCTTCGCACTTTCTCCTCAAGGTTAATTCCCATTCAGATCCTCTCCGGAGATTCCTTTGAGTCCTCATTAAAAGAATCAGGAGCTTTCTCTCTGGACTTTCCACTGAGCCCTCCGAAAGCCTTTATTCCTTCCCTGACACCACTGCTCTAATTCCTTGCTGCAGGTCTGCTTCCCTGATGCACCACGCAGACTGGAGGGCAAGAATCATATGCTATTCATCTTGAACTCACTTCATTTTGAAGAGTGCCTACTACAGGTTGGGTACTCAACGATCGAATGGATGGATGGATGGTATTAACTTGAATCAAGGACTCATCACACACTCTCGAAACAACTCAGGAAGGAAACTCCTCAGTAAAAGCACCATCAATTGCTCAAGAATTAAGGATAAAGGAATTTCCAGCTTCAAGAAGAAAACATTTAAGAAGGAGTCCATGCTTACAGGAACCTTTGGCCCAGAGTGATTCTCCACCCACACCCAGTTCAGGCCAGTTGTTGTATCTCATTGATGCAGACTAAACATAGAAAAAATTATAAGGAGCATTTAAATACCATTTGCAGATGTCTTAGAAGTAACAAGGCCACCTTAAATAGGCAAAACAACAACAGTAACTTAAAAAGAAAATGGCAGATATTCAAGATTAAAAAATGATGGCAGGGCTTCCCTGGTGGCGCAGTGGTTGAGAGTCCGCCTGCCGATGCAGGGGACACGGGTTCATAACCCCGGTCCGGGAAGATCCCACATGCGGCGGAGCGGCTGGGCCCGTGAGCCATGGCCGCTGAGCCTGCGCGTCCGGAGCCTGTGCTCGGCAACGGGAGAGGCCACAGCAGTGAGAGGCCTGCGTACCGTTAAAAAAAAAAAAAAAAAAAAAAAATGATGGCAGGCTCTGGATATGGTAAAAGAAAAATGGACGATTCTACTCTGTCAGCTTCTGAATTCTAGTCCTTCCCCTGACGGACAAGAGCTGAGAGGCCAAAGGGGTTTTCAGTGCTCTACATTTGTGTTGCTGGTGAAATTCCACAAATGAGAAAAAAAGAAAAGGCATTTCTCTCCCTGCTTAAGATCTTCAGCAAGATTGCATTTAAGACTGTGCGGGAGTGAGGCTGTCGACCCTGCTACTTCCTTACCATTTCAACCGTGTTTGTGAAGCAGTACTCAGGCCACAGACAAAAACAGACCAGGATGGTGTCTATCGGGCAGACTCCACGATAACTGCCCCCACTTCTAGTAACTCTTGTTCGCATACAGAGGACTTGGTGTCTTTAAATTCTACCAGACTCTGCTGGTGGTGCCTTTACCACTTGCTCCTGGGGAAGTGATTACTGCAAATGTGCACGATTTATCCACAATATACGGTATCGTGTGAAGCTTGCTTTTATTGCCTTCAGCCTTTTCTTTCTTACAATTTATTTTAATACGTTTGGAATTATTATCCCAAACACTAGCCAGCTGGCCTGCTGGGGTTTCCTTTGCTGGATCCCAGGCCTCTCTTTTTCTAATCCTCTCTTCATGGATAATCCACTCTAATGTTTCTCGGCTGTTGGGGAGGTTTTGCTATTACTACCTGTTGATGAGAAATTCACTTCGTCCTGTGTCGGTGCTTCTAATTTATTTGAGTCAGCTGAGGTCATGAGATTTTCTTTCTTCTTTCCAGATTTCTAGATGCTTACTTGTCCTTTCAATTTTTTTTTTCTCCTGAGCTACAATTCAGGTGGACTATGAAAACAGCCTCTAAGACCTCCCTTTCCCTCCCCACCCCCCCCAAAAAAAGAAAAAAGAAGACGAAAAAAGAACAGTATGAAAGGAGAAGAAAGCTGTATGGTAAGATCTGAGAAACAGAAAGGCTTTTTTTTTTTTTTGGTACGCGGGCGTCTCACTCTTGTGGCCTCTCCCATTGCGGAGCACAGGCTCCGGACGCGCAGGCTCAGCGGCCATGGCTCACAGGCCCAGCCGCTCCACGGCATGTGAAATCTTCCCGGACCGGGGCACGAACCCATGTCCCTTGCGTCGGCAAGCGGACTCTCAACCACTGCGCCACCAGGGAAGCCCCAGAAAGGCTTTTATTTCAGCTGTTCAGATACCAGGTATATATGGCTTTTGTCTTGCCAACCACTGGTCCTTCAGCGTCCTTGCTGAGGGCTGCCTTGGTGAGAGTGCTGGAGAGTTTGTCCCTCAGACGTTATGAGTGGAGTCCAGGAGGAGAACAGGCCACAGACGGTGCTTTCAATCATCAGAGGTCACCAGGATGCAAAGGGTCAGGAGAACCGAGCAGGATCCTGATGCCCTGCTGTCCCCTTTGAGTCCCTGCAGTTGGGTCACACGGTAGTCAGTCAAGCTGGGTGTGACGTGGCGGGAGCACCAAAGCTGAGTGTTCCTGATGGGGGTTGCCCACCCCTGCTGAGACTTCAGTGCAGCGGACTTTCTCCAGGATCCTCTGGGGAGAACACAAAATGAATCGTGCTTCCCAACACCGGTTTCAGGAAGAGGTGCCAGGATCTCTCTAGTCAGTGCATTTCTGTATTGAAGAATCTGTAGTCTGTATTTGTCCTAAGCTGTCCGCAATTTACAATAGGATAACCACTGGCTACATTTCACTTGAAAATCTAAAGAGTTTTCTAAAATTATTATATACGTTTCGGAATAACACTCTCTGCCCCCATGCTTGATATCCCCACACTGGGAAAGGAGTCCTTTTAATCTGTCTATAGCTACATTTTGAAAGTTTTAAGGTTTGTGCGGATACTTCCTCAGGGGACTCTGTTATTTATATGTGGCTATTCTCTCAATCTGGCATAGTGCTTCGCGCTTAGTAGGTAATTAATAAAAAGAGGGAAGAAGTGAAGGAAAGAGAGAAAGCAGGAGGGGGTAGGAGGAGGGGGAGAGGAGAGAGAGGAAGGGGAAGAGGGGGAAGAAAGGGAAAGGGAGGGAAGGAATAATATGTGCTCATTACACAGACTTGGAAAACATAAAAAGGTACAAAAAAGAAATTAATTACTCAAAATTCCACTGAGAAATAACATTTGTTAATGGTTTGTTCTCTGTACTCTTCCAGCCATTTTCTGCTTACTTTTCTGTTTCATTGTTTACAAAGTTCAGATCACACCGATATGTATTCAACTTTGTTTCCTGCCTTTTTTTTTTTTTTTTTTTTTGCGGTACACGGGCCTCTCGCTGTTGTGGCCTACTCGCATTGCGGAGCACAGGCTCCGGACACGCAGGCTCAGCAGCTATGGCTCACGGGCCCAGCCGCTCCGCGGCATGTGGTATCTTCCTACACCCGGGCACGAACCCGTGTCCCCTGCATCGGCAGGCAGACTCTCAACCACCGCGCCACCAGGGAAGCCCCTGTTTCCTGCCTTTTAAATTCACCTTTTACTGCCAGTGTTTTCACAAGTTCAAACTGTTGAAAGCAACATTTTTAATGGCTAGATACTTTTTTACTCTTTGAATATATTGCAATACCATTGCTCCTTGAACCATTTTCCTACTGTGAGTTCCTGGTTGTTTTCATGTATCTGTTTGAAATAGATATTGTTCTCCTCGGAGGCGTTACTCTTTCAGTGATTTTTCAAAAGGTAGTGGTAACATGTATGGAACATATTTAGCACTCGAAATTATGTTGTATTTAGTATAAAATGTCACGTTACTTACAAACCAGAATTGGTTCAATATTCAAATATACTCATACAAATGAGGCTATTACCTGCCCAGGAGATAAAATGTTTAATACACATTTTGAAAATAAGCGGTTTTATATTTGAACATTTGATGTTCTATTGGTTATTGGCCATTTGGGGCCACATCTTTCATTCTGCCACCCCACTGTGTGATACTTGTGATTATGATAATATGACTTTGACAGAACTTATCAAAAATCAGTGTACTGCATATTTCCCATACATAGTTATATCGTCAAAAATCTTTACTGATGCTGTGACTCTCCAAATAGAGACCTCTTACCTTTAGTACTTCACATTCAACTCTTTCTGGTGGCTTGCCCATCTAACTGCTCTGGCAAATTTTCTACAGTTAAAAAGTCAAAATTAAAATCATTTTGAAGAGTATTCTATTTAGTATTGATTTTTCTGAGTTGCCTCCTCTTTCCTAGCGAGGCTTTTAGCAAATTACTAACAAATACCATGTATCAATAGGTGTATTTAATAAAGATACGCAGCGTGATACACAAAGCTCGTCCTGAAACTGTGTACCAGCCCCTGGGTCTTTGTCTTTCGAAGTGAAAGCCTGACTCAAGAGTTAAAGATTAGGAAATGTGAAGATGGAGAAACAAAGAATAGCTGTTGGGCTGGGGAACTGGTAACGATTTATACTATAGATCTGCCGCACAGCCAAATCACCGAATTCCCAGTTCCCTGAAAGCTACAGATAAAGGCCTGACACACATTCCTAAGTTGTTTTTACAGGAAGCAGAGCCCACCAGATGAAAACTGCTGACCACAAGAACGAAGATCCGAGACCGGCTGAAACCGGAAGGCGGATCGTGCTTGAAACTTCACCTTGGCGCCAACCAATCAGAGACTGTGCACAAGCTGGTCACGCCCTGCTCCCTGAACACTGTTAACACTCCTCGCTACCCCCTCAAGGGTGGGACACACAGTCTTGAGGGCTTTAGCTCTCTGTGGCCCCCTTTGCCTGGCAAAGCAATAAAGCTATTCTTTTCTACTTCACCTAAAACTCTGTCTCCGCATTTCTATTCAGCCCCAGTGAACAGAAGCTGAGTTTTGGCAACAGTCTTAAAATGAATTAAGCAAATTATATTTTCTAAAGACTACTAAGGTAACTGATCTTCGAAGATTTTTCTCAGGAAACTAAGTTCACCTCTCCTACAACAAGGATGGGCCAACAGTTCAGAAGAAAGAGACATTGACCAGTTTGCTTGCATTTTAATTTTAACTTTCTTGGCACAAATATGCCTTGTTATAATGTGTTTGATAAGGAACTATCAACCTGCCTTGCAGTCACTCTCTCTCCAAGTGTTCTCTCCTGAGAGACTCAGGGGAATGGAACAGAGAATAGTTGGATAAGGAGAAGAGGAGAGAAGACTGAGCCACCCTGAAGACCTCACTCCTTTGGGAAAGGGCCCAAGAAAGCCTTCCGCGTGTGGTTGCACCTTACTTCCGCGACTCTACCTCTCTCATTTTACTGTGATTCGCTATTGAGAGGAATGAATGTTTTCCACTCTGATGATCCCTCCACGTTAAGACTCTGCTGTTTTTATCCCTGTGTCCCCAAAGCCTAGCAGAACACCAGGCGTGCTGAGCACCCCATTTTAATATTTGTCCTAAGAAGCAACAGGGGAACAAAGAGGACTCTAACTTAGCATCTTTAAAAAATAAAAAAGTTACTTGAAAAAAATCAAAGCACCTTAAATATGGGAGTTATTTCAGGATAATCACTAACTAAAATGATTTGGTTAAAAACATACTGTCTAAGGAGGACCTTCAAGGCGGCGGAAGAGTAAGACGTGGAGACCACCTTCCTCCCCACAAATACATTAAAAATACATCAACATGTGGAACAACTCATATAGAACACCTACTGAATGCTGGCAGGAGACCTCAGACCTCCCAAAAGGCAAGAAAGTCCCCATGAACCTGGGTAGGTTCATGGGCAAAGAAAAAAGAGACAAAAGGGTAGGGACGGGACCTGCACCAGTGGGAGGGAGCTGTGAAAGAGGAAAGGTTTCCACACACCAGAAGCCCCTTCGCGGGCAGAGACTGCGGGTGGCGGAGGGGGGAAGCTTCGGAGCCGTGGAGGAGAGCACAGTAACGGGTGCGGAGGGCAAAGCGGAGAGATTCCCACACAGAGGAACGGTGCCGACCTGCACTCACCAGCCCGAGAGGCTTGTCTGCTCACCCGCCGGGGCGGGCGGGGCTGAGAGCTGAGGCTCGGGCTTCGGTCGGATCCCAGGGAGAGGACTGGGGTTGGCGACGTGAACACAGCCTGAAGGGGGCTAATGCACCACAGCTAGCCGGGAGGGAGTCTGCGAAAAAGTCTGGACCTGCCAGAGAGGCAAGAGACCATTGTTTTGGGGTGTGCAAGGAGAGGCGCTCCTTGCTCTGCATGCCCATTAGATGGCAGAGCACTGCCTTAGCAAGCTCCACAGGTGGGCATGAGCGGCAGTTATCATCTCGACCCCAGAGGTGGGCACAGACCGCTACTGCTGCCGCCACTGCCACCAAGGGTCTTCTGTACAAGCACAGGTCACTACCCACACCCTCCCAGGAGCCTGAGTGGCACATCACTGCCAGGGTCCTGTGATCCAGGACCAACTTCCCTGGGAGAACACACAGAGTGCCTCAGGCTGGTGCAACTTCATGCCGGCCTCTGCCACTGCAGGCACTCCCCACATCCCAATTATGACTACTGTACTCCTCCCTCTCCCCCAGCAGTCTGAGTGACTAAGAGAGACCTAATCAGCTGCTGCTTTAACCTCCTCTTGTCTGGGCAGGGAACAAATGCTTGAGGGTGGCCTACACACAGAGGCAGGGCCAAAATCGAAGCTGAACCCCAGGAGTGGGAACAAAGAAGAGAAGGGGAAATCTCTCCATGCAGCCTGAGGAGCAGCAGATTAAATCCCTGCAATCAGCTTGGTAAACCCTGCATCTGTGAAATACCTGAATACACAATGTGTGTTCCCAAAACTGAGGCTGTGGACTTTGGGGGCAACAGTGGACTTGAGGTTTGCTTTTGATTTGTTTTTGGTTTTATATTTATCTTACTTTAGTTTTTAATGTTTGTTTTCATCTGTGGGTTTATTGGCTTGGTTGCTCTCTTTCTTTTAATTTTTTCTCTTTTTGTGAACATGTGTATGTTTCTTTGTGTGATTTTGTCTGTTTAGTTTTGCTTTTACCATTTGCCTTGCAGTTCTGTCTGTTCTTTTTTTTCTTCCTTTTCTTCCATGCTGTGTGGCTGGCAGGGTCATGGTGCTCCAGCCAACTGTTGGGCCTGAGCCTCCAAGGTGGGAGAGCTGAGACCAGGACAGTGCACCACCAGAGACCTCCTGGCCCCATGTAATAGTAATTGGCGAGAGCTCTTCCAGAGGCCTCTGTCTCAACACTAAGACCCAGCTCCACCCAACAGCCAGCAAGCTCCTGTGCTGGACGCCCCATGCCAAACAACTAGCGAGACAGGAACACAACCCCACCCATTAGCAGAGAGGCTGCCTAAAATCATAATAAGGTCACAGACACCCCAAAACACACCACCGGATGCAGCCCTGCCCACCAGAGGAACAAGATCCAGCCCCACCCACCTGAACACAGGCGCCAGGAAGCCTACACAAGCCACTGAACCAACCTCACCCACTGAGGGCAGACACCAAAAACAATGGGAACTATGAACCTGCAGCCTGCAAAAAGGAGACCCCAAACACAGTAAGTTAAACAAAATGAGAAGACAGAGAAATATGCAGCAAATGGAGGAGCAAGGTAAAAACCCACCAGACCAAACAAATGAAGAGGAAATGGGCAGTCTACCAGAAAAAGAATTCAGAGTAATGATAGTAAAGATGATCCAAAATCTCAGAAATAGAATGGAGAAAATAAAAGTTTAACAAGGACCTAAAAGAACAAAAGAGCAAACAAACAATGATGAACAACACAATAAATGAAATTTAAAATACTCTAGAAGGAATCAATAGCAGAATAACTGAGGCAGAAGAACAGATAAATGAACTGGAAGACAGAATAAGGGAAATAACGGCTGCAGAGCAGAATAAAGAAAAAAGAATGAAAAGAATTGAGGACAGTCTCAGAGACCTCTGGGACAACATTAAACACAGCAACATTCGAATTATAGGTGTCCCAGAAGATGAGAAAAAGAAAGGGCCTGAGAAAATATCTGAAGAGATTATAGTGGAAAACTTCCCTAACATGGGAAAAGAAATAGTCAGTCAAGTCCAGGAAGTGCAGAGAGTCCCACACAGGATAAACCCAAGGAGAAACATGCCAAGACACATATTAATCAAACTATCAAAAATTAAAAACACAGAAAAAATATTAAAAGAGAAAAGCAACAAACAACATACAAGGGAATCCCCTTAAGGTTAAGGGCTGATCTTTCAGCAGAAACTCTGCAAGCCAGAAGGGAGTGGCAGGAAATATTTAAAGTGATGAAAGGGAAAAACCTACAACTAAGATTACTCTACCCAGTAAGGATCTCATTCAGAATCGACAGAGAAATTAAAACCTTTACATACAAGCAAAAGTTAAGAGAATTCAGCACCACCAAACCAGCTTTAAAAAAATGCTAAGGGAACTTCTCTAGGCAGGAAACACAAGAGAAGGAAAAGACTTACAAAAACAAACCCAAAACAATTAAGAAAATGGAAATAGTAATATACATATCGATAATTACCTTAAATGTAAATGCATTAAATTCTCCAACCAAAAGTCACAGACTGGCTGAATGGATACAAAACAAGACCCATATATATGCTGTCTACAAGAGACCCACTTCAAACCTAGGGAAAAGGGGAAAGTGAGGGGATGGAAAAAGATATTCCATGCAAATGGAAATCAAAAGAAAACTGGAGTAGCAATACTCATATCAGAAAAAAACAGACTTTAAAATAAAGACTATTACAAGAGACAATGAAGGACACTACATAAGAATCAAGGGATCAATCCAAGAAGAAGATATAACAATTGTAAATATTTATGCACCCAACATAGGAGCACCTCAATATATAAGGCAAATGCTAGCAGCCATAAAAGGGGAAATTGACAGTAACACAGTACTAGTAGGGGACTTTAACACCCCACTTACACCAATGGACAGATCATCCAAAATGAAAATAAATAAGGAAACACAAGCTTTAAATGTCACATTAGATCCAATGGACTTAACTGATATTTATGGGACATTCCATCGAAAAACAACAGAATACAATTTCTTCTCAAGTGCACATGGAACATTCTCCAGGACAGATCATATCCTGGGTCACAAATCAAGCCTTGGTAAATTTAAGAAAATTGAAATCGTATCAATTATTTTTTCTGACAACGCTATGAGACTAGATATCATTTACAAGAAAAAACTGTGAAAAGTACTAACACACGGAGGCTAAACAATACACTATTAAATAACGAAGAGATCACTGAAGAAATCAGAGAGGAAATAAAAAAATACCTAGAAACAAATGACAATGAAAACATGACCACCCAAAACCTATGGGATGCAGCAAAAGCATTCCTAAGAGGGAAGTTTATAACAATGCAATCCTACCTCAAGAAACAAGAAAAATCTGAAATAAACAACCTAACCTTACACCTAAAGCAATCAGAGAAAGAAGAACAAAAAAATCCCAAAGTTAGCAGAAGGAAAGCAATCATAAAATCAGATGAGAAATAAATGAAAAAGAAGTTAAGGAAACAATGGCAAAGATGAATAAAACTAAAAGCTGGTTCTTTGAGAAGATAAACAAAATTGATAAACCATTAGCCAGCCTCACAAAGGAAAAAAGGAGAAGACTCAAATCAACAAAATTAGAAATGAAAAAGGAGAAGTAACAACTGACACTGCAGAAATACAAAGGATCATGAGAGACTACTACAAGCAACTATATGCCAATAAAATGGACAACCTGGAAGAAATGGACAAATTCTTAGAAAGTTCAACCTTCCAAGACCGAACCAGGAAGAAATAGAATATATGAACAGACAAATCACAAGCACTGAAATTGAAACTGTGATTAAAAATCTTCCAACAAACAGAAGCCCAGGATCAGATGGCTTCACAGGTGAATTCTATCAAACACTGAGAGAAGATCTAGCACCCATCCTTTTCAAAATCTTCCAAAATATAGCAGAGGGAGGAACACTCTCAAACTCATTCTATGAGGCCTCCACCACCCTGATACCAAAACCAGACAAAGATACTACAAAAAAAGAAAACTACAGGCCAATATCACTGATGAACATAGATGCAAAAATCCTCAACAAAATACTAGCAAACAGAATCCAACAGCACATTAAAAGGATCATACACCATAATCAAGTGGGGTTTATCCCAGGAATGCAAGGGCTCTTCAATATATGCAAATCCATCAGTGTGATACACAATATAAACAAATTGAAGGAGAAAAACCATATGATCATCTCAGTAGATGCAGAAAAAACTTTTGACAAAATTCAACACCCATTTATGATAAAAACCCTCCAGAGAGTAGGCATAGAGGGAGCTTGCCTCAACATAATAAAGGCCATTATGACAAACCCACAGCCAACATCGTCCTCAATGGTGAAAAACTGAAAGCATTTCCACTAAGATCAGGAAGAAGACAAGGTTGCCCGCTCTCACCACTATTATTCAACATAGTTTTGGAAGGTTTAGCCACAGCAATCAGAGAAGAAAAAGAAATAAAAGGAATCCAATTGGAAAAGAAAAAGTAAAACTGTCACTGTTTGCAGATGACATGATGCTATACAAAGAGAATCCTAAAGATGTCACCAGAAAACTACTAGAGCTCATCAATTAATGTGGTAAAGTAGCAGGATACAAAATTAATGTACAGAAATCTCTTTCATTCCTATACACTAACAATGAAAGATCAGAAAGAGAAATTAAGGAAACACTCTCATTTACCACTGCAACAAAAAGAATAAAATACCTAGGAATAAACCTACCTAAGGAGACAAAAGACCTGTATGCAGAAAGCTATACGACACTGATGAAAGAAATCAAAGACAACACAAACAGATGGAGAGATATACCATGTTCTGGATTGGAAGAATCAACATTGTGAAAATGACTATATGACCCAAAGCAATCTACAGATTCAATGCAATCCCTATCAAACTACCAATGGCATTTTTCACAGAACTAGAACAAAAAATTTTACAATTTGTATGATAATACAAAAGACTCTGAATAGCCAAAGCAATCTTGAGAACGAAAAACAGAGCTGGAGGAATCAGGCTCCCTGACTTAAGACTATACTACAAAGTTACATTAATCAAGACAATATAGTACTGGCCCAGAAATAGAAATATAGATCAATGGAACAGGACAGAAAGCCCAGAGATAAACCCATGCACTTATGGTCACCTTATCTTTGACAAAGGAGGCAAGAATATACAATGGAGAAAAGACAGCCTCTTTAATAAGTGGTGCTGGGAAAACTGGACAGCTACAAGTAAAAGAATGAAATTAGAACACTCCCTAACACCATACACAAAAATAAACTCAAAACAGATTAAAGACCTAAATGTAAGGCCAGACACTATAAAACTCTTAGAGGAAAACATAGGCGGAACACTCTATGACGTAAATCACAGAAAGATCCTTTTTGACCCAACTCCTAGAGAAATGGAAATAAAAACAAAAATAAACCAATGGGACCTAATGAAACTAAAAGCTTTTGCACAGCAAAGGAAACTATAAACAAGATGAAAAGACAAACCTCAGAATGGGAGAAAATATTTACAAATGAAGCAACTGACAAAGGATTAATCTCCTAAATATACAAGCAGCTCATGCAGCTCAATATCAAAAAAACAAACAACCTAATCCAAAATGGGTGGAAGACCTAAATAGACATTTCTCCAAAGAAGATATACAGATTGCCAACAAACACATGAAAGGATGCTCAACGTCATTAATCATTAGAGAAATGCAAATCAAACCCAGAATGAGGTATAACCTCACACCAGTCAGAATGGCCATCATCAAAAATCTACAAACAATAAATGCTGGAGAGGGTGTGCAGAAAAGGGAACCCTCGTGCACCGTTGGTGGGAATGTAAACTTACACAGCCACTATGGAGAACAGTATGGAGGTTCCTTAAAAAACTAAAAATAGAACTACCATATAACCCAGGAATCCTACTGCTGGGCATATACCCTGAGAAATTCATAATTCAAAAAGAGACAGGTACCACATTGTTCATTGAAGCACTGTTTACAATAGCCAGGAGATGGAAACAACGTAAGTGTCCATCAACAGATGGATGGATAAAGAAGATGTGGCACATATATACAATGGAATATTACTCAGCCATAAAAAGAAATGAAATTGAGTTATCTGTAGCGAGGTGGATGGACCTAGAGTCTGTCATACAGAGTGAAGTCAGAAAGAGAAAAACAAATACCATATGCTAACGCATGTATATGGAATCTAAAAAAAAAAAAGTCGTTCCGATGAACCTAATGGCAGGACAGGAATAAAGACACAGACATAGAGAATGGACTTGAGGACACGGGGAGGGGGAAGGGTAAGCTGGGATGAAGTGAGAGAATAGCATGGACACATATACACTACCAAATGTAAAATAGATAGCTAGTGGGAAGCAGCTGCATGGCACAGGGAGATTGGCTCAGTGCTTTGTGACCACCCAGAGGGGTGGGATAGGGAGGGTGGGAGGGAGATGCAAGAGGGAGGGGATATGGGGGTATATGTATACATATCGCTGATTCACTTTGTTATACAGCAGAAACTAACACAACATTGTAAAGCAATTATACTCCAATAAAGATGCAAAAAGCCGCAAACAAACCACATACTGTCTTTCTGGGGGCTTGTTAAAACGATTGCAGCCGATGGATGTGGTGGGCATGATGAGATTTAATGACAGAGTTGAACAACAGCTTTCAGGCACAGGTTGCTCAAGATGCCTTTGTTTTTCCATAGGAAGTTTTAATTAAAGTGTTAGTTGTGCTACAAGTTAATGACCTGATGAATTTTTTTGTATTTGATGTCCTGAATCATTCCTCTCCTTGTTGGGGGATTGAAGAGTGTACTTAACAACCTTTCTGAAGTATATAATCTTGACTTTTTCCCAGTCTGCAGCCATGATGCTGATATCTAAGATATGAGCATTGCCGTTTATCAATTTCATTCATTCATGGGACATGATTTGCCCAGCATAATGGGTTGGATTCAAACAGAATTGGGTTTGAATACTAGGTTTGCCACTTTCTAGCTTTGTTACTTTGGGCAATTTTTTAAACTTCCTGCCTTATTTTACTTATTTGTAAGAACAGAGATAATAATATCTACCACATTGGGTTGTTGTGAATATTAACTATTCTAATCCTTTAATGTACTTGACACATAATGATTGTTTAATAATGGTGGTTGCTCATCAAAAAAATCTGTAAACAGGGACTTGCCCGGCACACCAGTGGTAAAGACTTCACCTTCCAATGCAGGGGGTGTGGGTTCTATCCCTGGTCAGGGAGCTAAGATTCCACATGTCCCACAGCGAAAAAACCAAAACTTAAAACAGAAGCTGTAACAAATTCAATAAAGATTTTAAAAATGTCTACATCAAAAAAAACCTTAAAAATCTACAAACAATAAATTCTGGAGAGGGTATAGATAAAAGGGAGTCCTCCTACACAGTCGGTGGGAATGTAAATTGGTACAGCCATTATGGAGATCAGCATGGAGGTTCCTTAAAAAACTAAATACAGAACTACCATATGATCTGGCAATCCCACTCCTGGGCATATATCTGGAGAAAACCATACTTTGAAAAGATACATACACCCCAGTGTTCATTGCAGCACTGTTTACAATAGCCAGAACATGGAAGCAACCTAAATGTCCATCGGCAGAGGAACGGATAAAGAAGACGCGGTACAGATGTTCAGTGGAGTATTACTCAGCCATACAAAAGAATGAAACAATGTCATCTGCAGCAACATGGATGGACCTAGAGATTGTTATACTGAGTGAAGTAAGTCAGACAGAGGAAGACATATATCTCCTGTATGTGGAACCTTAAAAAAATGGTACAAATGAACTTATTTACAAAACAGAAATAGAGTCACAGATGTAGAAAACAACCTTATACTTACCAGGGGATAAAGGTGGGGAGGGATAGATTGGGATTGACATATACACACTACTATATATAAAATAGATAACTAATAAAGACATACTGTATAGCACAGGGAACTCTACTCAATCCTCTGTAATGACCTATATGGGAAAAGAATCTAAAAAGAAGAGTGGATATATGTATATGTATAACTGAATCACTCTACTGTAAATCAACTATACTCCAATAAAAATTTAAAAAAATAATGGTGGTTGCAATTGGTTTTCCCTTTTAACTTGTCCCTGTGCATAATTCCCTTTAGCACTTTGTTATTCCATTTTCACCATTTTTATTTTGTTTGTTTGATTACACTATTGGCTGGACTTACTGTAGATGTTTCCAGTGGAAAGGCCCCCAGTGAGATGAATGGAAGAAAATAGCCTGGAGAAGAGTTAATGGCTGTCCTCTAAGAGAGAAACTGATTATGGTACACAGTTAAGATATAGTTTCTCTTGCTGTAACAATGACCCAACTAAATAATGATAGCTTAAACAGCATAGGAATTAATTATTTCTCAGGCAATCATGGAGATTAAGAAGGGCAGGGATGAATTGACTTCATGGTATTGGGACCCGGGTTCCTGGAGTCACCATTCTTTAGGCCATTTTCATCTCATTTTAGGTGGAAAGCCCACCTTCCAGCAAGTGGGAAGGAGAAAAAGGACAGGACAGGGTACATGGGTACATTCTTTACTTTTAAAGACATAACTTAGAACTTGTATACATCACTTCTACCTTTATTTCTTTTGTCAGAACTTAATCATATAGCCACATGGTACAGGGAAGCTGAGAAATATGGTCTGTATTTTGTGAGGCCATGTAGATAAAATTCAGGAGTTCTGTTACTAACACAAGGAGGGAAAATCAGTTTTAGGAAAGAAATATACATCTCTGCCCTAGATATAGTTTGGCATCAGCTGTGAAAGTTCAGAGGAGTCTGATCCTTTCATTGTCCCATAGTTGATCATGCTCTGGGAAGCTGACTCACATTGAAAAGCTCATGAGATCCTGATGTATAAATCAGAATGTAATAAAAATTATTATGAAAAATATTGCTTCCAAGGAGACTGGATGGATGGGTTATCTTAAACACAACTGTTTCATGTATGTAAGCTGCAGGTCATGGGGGGTAGGGTGCAAATTATCAGAGGGTTACTCGGTGAGCAAAGAATCAGAACATCTAGTGCATCACAGCACCTGGCTCTGCTAGCCTGTTGCCTCCATCCTCACACTAGATGGGCTACTCACACTAGTTTCTGTCCCTGGCAGTTTCCAGTGGACCCTGCAAGCCATTATCTCTTGAACCCTCCCTGGGCCATGTCCTCTTTGTCAACGTACTTCCTTTTTGACCAACAGCTTATTTCTTTAGATATGTTAATAACCCACCAGGTATAATCCCTTCATACTCAGCCCTGCAGTCCTTTCTGCCTCTCCTTCTGTCTGCTCTGATCCATATGTGTTGGTTTATGGCTTTGCTCCCCTCTACCACTCCACTTCTGTAATACTTTGAGCTTTTAGTTATTATTTTATGTACGCGTTTATCATTTTATGTATTTATAGCTCCTATAGGGCAAGACCCTCACCTCATATACCTTGGCACGCAAGCTCTTCAATAGCGTGCCACCATGGCACTCCCAGAGGTATGTGATATCGGTGATGGCTACAGGATGACGTTGGCACAAGGCTCATGGTGTAGCTGTCACCTGAGCATGAGGTGGTTAAAAATACCCTAACAAAAGTAAGGTTGGTGCCAGCAATAAAATGTTAATGGAAATTTAGTGACACGGGATAGTTAGTAAATTTAAATAACAGAAGCTGTGGCTTTTTCACTTTGCAGTTATAGTAGGAAAAATGAAAACACATCACATGTTTTTAGACATCTTAATATGCCATTGCTGCATTTTCTCCAAATTGCATTAAGACTGCCAATCTGAGAAGGTTAGTTTCCCACAGTAGCTGTGTGTGTGTGTGTGTGTGTGTGCGTGCGTGTGTGTGTTCGTTCACATACATGCATGCCTACTCTACTCCTGGCTTTAGTGAATGATGTGGGGATACATGACTGGCTTGGGGAAATCGGGTGCTTAGCAATACTAAGACCAGATGCGCACTAAAGAGAATGCCAAAGAAAAATGTTGGCATCTTGTTCTTTTGGAGAGGTGACAGAGTCTGATGACTCTGTGACAAGCTGGTTTGAGTCTGGGTGAAGTCACAGTCCATAAGCCCTCTGAACCTAGCAGACCAGGCAGAGCTATTAAATGTGAAGGGTTACAATTTGCAGCCCAGCCATTTCTGTGCCAAAGGAATGGGAAGGGAAGTGTTTTTTGTTGTTTTTTTTTTGCGGTACGTGGGCCTCTCACTGTTGCGGCCTCTCCCGTTGCGGAGCACAGGCTCCGGACGCGCAGGCTCAGTGGCCATGGCTCACGGGCGCAGCCGCTCCGCGGCATGTGGGATCTTCCCGGACCGGGGCACGAACCCGTGTACCCTGCGTCGGCAGGCGGACTCTCAACCACTGCGCCACCAGGGAAGCCCCGGAAGGAAAGTTTTGATGAGGAGGGGGATGGGAAACTCTTAAGTCCTGGGCACTGGAAGTGTGTATGGGGTGAGGAAGAGGGGATGACTAAGGGCCAAGAGCAGATTTGGAAGGGGGGGGCCCTGGGGTCAGACAAACTGGGAGCCAGGGAAAGTGCACACTCAGAAAGGTGTTAGAGCGTGGCTCCAGGCAGACAGGATGAGAGAAGTGGTAGCTGGGCCAGAACCAGTCATGGATAATGAGGGAATGGGACCATATAGAGAAATTTATCAGGAAATAAAGAGAAATGGAAAGACAGATGAGAGGAGCAGTCAGGTCAGGTGAACCTGTCCCTCTCCTCCATCATCCTCCCTTGGCATCCGGCTTTGTGGGATGGGAGCCTTTTAGCAACATCACACACCCATGCTATGCTGTGAGAAGTGAGCCATACCAGCAATGGAGAGGGCTGTTGGTGCTGAATATGAGAATCTGGGATAAATGGGAGCTGCTAGCATAGATCCAAGAAGCGCGAGAAAGGGAACACCTGCTATAACCAGACAGGCAAGAAAGGAATGATGGAGAGACTCAGGGAAAGTGGCCTCTTCTGGGCTGAAACTTTCAGTAAAGGAAGCTGTACACCCTGCTCGGGACGCGAGTAAATACACACGCACCCACAGGTAGGGCTGGCCTATTCTGTGATGCAATGAGGTTGCCTAGCTTTAAGGGGATGGAGAGACTTAGTGGTAAGATTACAGTGTTTTTTGGTTTATCGTGTAGGTTGATTGGTTGGTTTTTCTTGTTGTTGTTGCTTTGTGGTTGTTTTGCAAAACAATTTTTTCTTGGCAACATGTTTGGAGGCTGAAAGAAAGCAGTTAGGAGAGAGCAGGTGAGAAGCTATAGAAGATGCAAGTACGTGCGTGGAAGTTCTCCCTGGAACCAGAAAGGGATGTGGTTAGGGCAGAGCATTAAGGGAAGTCTAGGCGTGGATAGATATATACTGGAGTGATCTGTCACTCCACAAATACCAATTTAGTGCCTAATAGGTGCTGGGTCTGTGCTTGGCAGCCATCAATAAAGTAAGTGCCTAGAGGTCAGCTTGGGTTAGAGGTTTAAAAGAAGGTAAAACATTTGAAATAGCTTTGGGGGTTAAGGTTTGACTTTTAACAATGAACCAAAGGACAGATCACTGATTGCCTAGTGGAATTTGGCCAGCAGGGATTTGTGGTGGGACTTTAATGTCTGCAGAGTTAGCCGGTCCGTATTAAGAAATGCAGAGAAACAAAAATCAAAAACAAAATGAAACCCAGAAATGCTTTATAAAAATAGCAGGATGTCAGAAAAAGGGCAAAGCACCCAGAGAGATGAGACGTTACACACTTCCAGGCTCCCCTTTGCCCTGGTGTTCGCCCACTGCTGTTAATAAGAACGCAGTTTCTGAATTCCCAGGAGCAGTGGAAAAGAAAAGCCAAATTTGCAGTCGAGTGAAACCAGTACAATACAGTACAATACCAGTACAATACAGGGGCCTATTTCTAGCAATAAAGGCTGATGCATATTACTTCACTCAGCCGGCCCCACTGTTTATAATTCTTGCTTACATTTGCTGCCATGCATTGGAGTTAAAATGTACACCCTTTTTTGGATGCAAGAAGTTATTTTTATTTATCCTTCTTTGTTAGCTGTTTCACTTCACAATAATTAATCAAATAGCCAAAGCAGCATCAGATTGTGGAGTGACGATTTATTTGCATTATTTGGCTTTTCTAACAAGATATCTCAGAGGGTGAGGCCTCTCCTATAATATGTCCCTCTTATTTTATGACAGGTTGTAATTTTCTTGTAATGTTAGATGTGGTTCATCTTGATAATTATGCTAAATTAAGTAGTCCTACACATTATAGAAATGTATGTGAAGATACATTAACTAACATTAAGAATTTTAATTAGGTTCTACATATCATGGGATCCATATTCAACAAGAATTCATCTGAAATTCAGATTTTGAACATAATGCTATACAACTCAAACAAATTATTAATGGAGAGGGACTTCCCTGGTGGCGCAGTGGTTAAGAATCCACCTGCCAATGCAGGGCACACAGGTTCGATCCCGGTCTGGGAAGATCCCACATGCCGCGGAACAACTAAGCCCGTGCGCCGCAACTACTGAGCCTGCACTCTAGAGCCCACGAGCCACAACTACTGAGCCCCCGTGCCACAGCTTCCGAAGCCTGCGTGCCTAGAGCCTGTGCTCTGCAAAAAGAGAAGCCACCACAATGAGAAGCCTGCACACTGCAATGAAGAGTAGCCCCCGCTCACCACAACTAGAGAAAGCCCGAGAGCAGCAACGAAGACCCAATGCAGCAAAATAAATAAATAAATAAATAAAATTATTAATGGAGAGTAGGGGTACCCTCAACCTCCCAGCCTTTTCCCTGATAGGAAATTTTGTAATGGGTATTAAGGCTACACGTGAAAGTGGAAAGCCCATCTAGTTAGAAATTCATCTCAGATTTTCTCCTTTTGCTAGTCTATCCTGTTCCATGTCTTTCTCTCTTGCTGCTCAAGTATCAGTAACAGAGAAACTGGTCAGAAAAGCAACTTGACAGTTTCTATGAAATCTGAGCGCAAAGTGCTGAAGAAGAACAGATATAAGCCTAGAGCCGTGCCCTGGTGCCGGCAGCTGGATTCACTCTGCTTCAGCGAACAGGGCTTTGTATCCACATCAGCTCTGTGACCACAGCTCTCTCTGTGGGACTGGGGATCCCTGCGAGAGTAAAAGAGGGGACCCTGGAAGACCATACCCCAGTCCTCACCTGGAGGTCCTAGCCCATCAAACACTGGGTCAGGCTTGTTAAGATGCAGGGTTGGTGCAGAAGGGGCTGTTGCTACACAAGACCTGGTCTCCTCCCAGTAGGAGAGGACTGTTAGGAACCACGGCACTGAAATTAGAAGAGCCACAATTTAAGCAAAATGACTAAAGAGTCTGAAACATATGGATCCTCTGCACTACTTTTTTGGTTTGGTTTTTTCAAGCAGCTGAAACCAACTTTGACTGTTTGCCGGGGCCAAATTGTGGCCCCTCAAAATTCATACGTTGACCTCCTTAACCCCCAATACCTTAGAATGTGACAGTATTGGGAGATGGGCCTTCTAAGAGGTAATTCAGGTAAATGAGATCATATGGGTGACCTGCAATGTAATGTGACTGTCATGGAAATGAACCTTCTCACTGTCTCTGACAGCTACACTAGACCATGGATTCCTTGCTGCCTCGTCTTCTAATATCAATATTAGAGTGGGGGAGGGATGGATGAGGAGTTTGGGGTTAGCAGACGCACACTATTATAAACAGAATGGATAAACAGCAAGGTCCTACTGTATAGCACAGAGAACTATACTCAATATCCTGTGATAAACCATAATGGTAAACAATATGAAAAAGAATGTATGTATATATATATATATATATATATATATATATGACTCAGTATAACTGAGTCACTTTGCTATACAGAAGAAATTAACACAACATTGTAAATCAACTATACCTGAAGAAATTTCAAAAAATAAAAATAATTTCGTAAAAATCTCAAAAGCAAATAAATAAATAAATAATAAAATCAATATGAGTGTTTTACTACTTTTCTCCTTTCCTTTAGTGGCTTCCTACTGCCTTCAGAATAACGTCCACACTTCTTCATACGGCTTATAAGCCCTTCACTGTCTGCCCGTTTCCTTTGTAGTAAGTCTTGCCTCTTGCCAGGTCCCGCCTAATACCGAATCATTTCCTGAATTTGACTGCCAATTTACATCCTTCTGTCTTCGCACACGTGATTTCCTTTGCCTGATATTCTGTCTTTCCCCTTCCACCCAGGTAAACACTGGGTTTGCATTTGCAAGGTTTGTTATAAAAGTCGTCTCCCTCTCTCTCTTTTTTTTTTTTTAAATAAATTTATTTTATTTTTGGCTGTGTTGAGTCTTCGTTGCTGCGCACGGGCTTTCTCTAGTTGCGGAGAGCGGGGGCTACTCTTCATTGCGGTGTGTGGGCTTCTCATTGTGGTGGCTTCTCTTGTTGCGGAGCATGGGCTCTAGGCGCACAGGCTTCAGTAGCTGTGGCACTCGGGCTCAGTAGTTGTGGCCTACGGGCTCTAGAGTGCAGGCTCAGTAGTTACGGCACACGGGCTTAGTTGCTCCGCGGCATGTGGGATCTTCCCAGACCAGGGCTCGAACCTGGGTCCCCTGCATTGGCAGGCAGATTCTTAACCACTGTGCAACCAGGGAAGCCCTAAAAGTTGTCTCTTGTGGAAAACTTCCTTGACCTTCCCTTGGTCCTCATCAACGATTTATTACTTACTTTCCTATGCAACCACTGAATAGATATTTTTAAAATCCATCTCCCCTTTGAGACTATGGGCTCCCCGAGGGCAGCGGTTTTGTCTTCATCATCTCTGATCTGTAATGTTCTCATTCAGGTCTGCGTTACTGGCTCGACGTTGATGATGTTGTAGGCTACACAAAGCAGCTCCTGTCTGCCTGCCACACTTGATAGGACTGGTCTTCCCTGGACCAGCTTATCTCCACAAACACCGTACATACCACCATGTGAGAGGCTTCCAAATAGACAAATGGCAACTCTGTGGTTTTGTTACGTCTCACAGCAGCATAGACTATGTATACATAACTAGCATGACTCTCAGTCCATAGATTCCCATGTACAAGCATATCGTATGCTGTGTTTTCTCTAAGTTGACTTGATTCCTAAATTTCATCATCAGTCCAGCCAGCTGGGGAATTCAACCTCCTCCTCCTGTTCTCCTGAGGCCATTTATTTACATGCAGTGCAATGGGGAAGATACACAATTGAAAAGCATCTATCTTGATATAGATATAGACATAATTGCACGCTTATTTTTATAGCATCATATTCCATAGGATTTGAGGCAGCACAGAATCGAATCAGAGAAGGATCTTTTTCATGTACATATGAAACATGACACGTGATATACATATATATATTTAACTGCAGAAAACTATGCCCTCTATCATTTGTGTAAGACATGATAGCTTAGTAGGAAAATTTGTTTTAAGAAACTTCCAAGGGAACAAAGCTATAGGTTTTTTATGAACTGTTCTTCTAAAGGAATTTTTGGTTAAGAACATCATTTTTTCTTTTCCTGCTTAACAAAGGTTAGTCCTTTTTCACTCTTCTAATCCCATTCCTCGTGGTTCCCCCTGACCCAAACAAAGGAGCCCAAAATATGGATCTGGAAATTATGCTGCTTTTAACGCAGCTCTTAAATTGACTCTCTTTCTCTTATCTTTAGATAAAATTTAGAACTCATTAAATTAAGAAACTTAAAAACTATTGTCTTGACTCTTTTTTGTTTCCTATGAGACTCACTTGGGCTTAAGGACACTTTCTGGCTGAATACGAAGAAGAGATATTATCAGACTAAGGTCAATTGTGGCAAATTGAAGATGCCTTTATCTTTTCCCAGTAGTTTTAGAATTATCAATCATATTGTCCTTTGCTTATTAACTCTCTGAAGTTCAGAAGAACTGTGGTTGGTACAAGGAAGGAGGGAAAAAATTACCTTTATCTCCAGCAGAAATCTCATTTTAACTGAAGTAGGAATTTATTACACACTGAAAAAATAAGAACACTGTGTATTAGGAGAATTAAGAATGAGATTTCCAGGACAGAGCTGATGAGTAATTCCTTCTTTTTGTTCAACTTAATGGCTTTCAACCAGGAGTGATTTTTGCCCTGTAGCCTTCCATGGGGAATTGGACGATGTCTGGAGACATGTTTGTTATGACTGAGAATGCGACTCCTGGCATCTAGTGCGCAGAGGCCAGGGATGTTGCCAAACACCCTACAATGCACGAGACGGCCTTCACAGCAAAGAATTATCCTGCCCCCAGGGTCAACAGTCTGAGATTGAGAAACCCTGGTTTAACGCTACCAAATCTTTCCCTCTGGTTAAAGGTCTCTCACATGATTTTGTCTTCAAAATACCCCCTGAGGAGGCCATCACAAAGGAGAAATTGGTGTTACATTGGCACATTGTAGTCCCACCTCCCTATCCCCTTCACAGTTTGGTAGAAGAGAAATGAGACACAAATCACTTTCTGTAAAGCCGTTTTTTACAAAATGAATTGATTGCATACCATTTATTTTGCCCACTGGGTAAATCGCTTGGTATTTTTTTTAAATTGAAGTATAGTTGATTTACAGTATTTCAGGTGTAGAGCAAAGTGATTCACTTATCTATATACATACATATGTATTCTTTTTCAGATGCTTTTCCATTATAGATTATTACAAGATATTGAATACAGTTCCCTGTGCTATATTGCAGGTCCTTGTTGTTTATCTATTTTATATATAGTAGTGTGTATCTGTTAATCCCAAACTCCTAATTTATTCCTAGCTTGCTATTTTTCATTGAAAATACTGCCGTTTCTTTATTGGACTAACGCTGCCTGGGTCCTTTAAAGGGTATTTCGGGGAGAAAAGTTTTTTAATGGTGAGGTCAAAAGGTGGCATCCATACCTTTTCAGGAGTGCCCCCGGGGAAAGTAGGAATTTGGATTTTCCTGCTGGTTTAGTTAAGTCTCTGCTAAGACAAAAATAGCATTCTGCAATTATGTAGTGCTGGCGGTGGAAGCAAATAAAGAAATCAGGAAGAGAAGAGGCAGATGAAAGGTGGGGTGCACCTATCCCATGGAAGCAGAACTAGTAAATTCTCATTTTCTCCTTTCTTTTTTTCATGACTTAGAAAAGTTGCTTTAGATTAGACTTTAGTTTGCAAAAAAATATTTAAAGAGTATTTAAAGGGACGACAATTTAAAAGCCTTGCCTTGGGCACTGTTGTGCGTTGAATTGTGTCCTCCAAAAATTCAAATGTAGGAGTCCCCAGTATCTCCGAATACGACCTTATGAGGCAATAGGTTTATTGCAGATATAATTAGTTAAGGTAGGATGAGGCATATTGGAGTAGGGTGGGCCCCTAATCTACTATGACCGGTGTCCTTATAAAAAGGAGAAATTTGGACACAGACACTCAAACAGGAAGAACACATGTGAACATGCCTATGGCCATCGACAAGCCAAGGAGAGGGGCCTGGAACAGGTCCCAGCCTCGCAGGTCTCAGAAATAACTAACCCTACCACTACCTTGATTTTGGACTTCTAGCCTCCAGAACCGTGAGACAATACATTTCTGTTGTTTAAGCCACCCAGTCTGTGATACTTTGTTAAAACAGCCTTAGCAAACTAGAATAGATACCCATGTATCTTGGGCCAGTCCTTAGTGAATCTTCCACGGAGTCTCATAACTTTCGGATTAACTAGAGCCTTGCCCTCAAACGTCAATGTTCAATATGAGTCACATGGGGATCTTGCTGAAATGCAATCCTGACAGAGTAAGTCTGGGTGAGACCTGAGATCCTGCAATTCTTACGACCTCCTGGGTGACACTGATGCTGCTGGTTCACAGATCATACTTTGAGTAGCAAGACTGCAGCCTTCTTGAGCAGTGACAGTAGCTGCCTCCCAATTCTTTCTTCACTGGGGATAATTCCACAAAGTGAATATGAGGGCCTTTGTGGGTGGGGCCTGGGCATTGACGTTTTTTAAAAGCTCTCTAGTGACTCCAATCTCCAGCCAGGTTTGAGAACCACTTAGCTAGGGTGTGATAAATTGGACATTTATACTCCGTCATTAGGCTACTAATGATGGAGTATAATTGAAATCAGAAATGTGCAACAACAGAGGATATCCCTGTGTTAAACTTCTGGCAGAAAACACTTTAAATGGTGACTCTCCCCCAAGTTTAAGTGTTTGTCTCAAACAGCTCAATGTGATCAACAGCTCCTTTCTCATCATCAGAAGAAACCAGGAAAACTCTATTTAATACGGCCTAAAACTAAATATAGCCCCCCTACCACCAGGCAGTTTTCAGACTCCTCGTCTTCCTTGGGAAAGCTGGCTGCAGTCCCTCATCCTCAGAACACACCTCTCTCTCCACCTTGGTCTTCTCTTTAGTCCTCTGGTTTTTCATGTTGCCTCCACATCTTTGGCTCTGACCACTGATCTACTCCCTGCAGGGATGGCCTCCACAGTCCAAATCCTTCCTCATCTCCAGAGAGTTCAGCCCATAGCAGAGCCCTGGGTCTCCAGCTCCAAAGGGGGGGCAGTGAGGGTCAAAACAGACAAATCTACCCATCCATCTACCTACCCACCCATCCATTCATCCATCCCACCACCCATATTCACCCAATCATTCATCCTGTCATCCACTCATCCTTCCATCCATCTACCCATCCATGTATCCAGGCATCCAACATATACATCTACTATTTATCTGGGAATAAAATGGACATGATAGCCCCCGTCCCTTCCCGCTCATCAAATCCAAAGTACATCAGTATAACTGAATCACTTTGCTGTACACCTGAAACTAACAACACTGTAAATCAACTATAGTCCAGTATAAAATAAAAATTAAAATAAAAGTACATCAGTAAGGACAGTTGTTGAACATTACATGCGGAATGAGGGTTACAAAGGAGGAAAGCAGATCACTCCTTTAAAAGGAGACTTTAACCCCTCCCTGAGAAAGCAATGAAGGCTTCTAGAGGAGAGAAATTTTAAGCTGAGACGTGGAGAACAATTAGAAGCTGTCCGTCAGTTGGTGTGACGAGGATAAAGCGCAACAGGAGAGAAAAGATCTAGCATCAGGATAGCACGTGGTAATCTTTGAAAAGCTACAACAAGCTCAGTATGACCAGAAGAGAGAAAGTAAGGGGAGGGAATGGGAAGACGCGTACTGATGACGCTGGCAGGAGCCACGTGGGGCACACCCCAAAGCTGGGGCTTCATCCCAAGTCTCCAGGATCCTCTACCTCCCTAACTCCTCCAATGCCTCAGGATTTTACTTTCCTTGGCTATATTCAATTCAAGGAGTGTTTTCTGAGCAGATCACCCCTGCTATGTTATACTCAGCACTGCACTAGATGCTACGGGGCCAGGGAAGTGATGCCAAAGCAAGGAAAGGGCTGGGGTCTGCCTTTGAGGAGCTTGTGGTCGCAGCGAGACGGCAGCGTCTACAGTAGGATGGTGGAACCAAGTGGAGGCCAGGTGGGAAGCATTATGGGGGGCAGAAAAGGAGGGCTTTGATATAAATGAATACTCATCCATCCGTTCATCCCTATGTTCTAACCTATTTAGATTATATTGACATAATACATATAAATAAAAAGTGCTTAGCTGTAAAGGGCATCCCTAAATTGAAGCTGGGCATCTTGCTAAGTTTGCAGCTCTGATTTTGGGAGAAACATTGGTCCTGCTACGAGTGCTGAGCAGGTTGTCCTTGTGTCCCTTTGCTCATGGTCTCTACCACCCTCTGCTTCAAAGCACTTAGGACAGAAGAACTACTCTTCAACTCTTGAATGGTCAGTTTTGCCAGAGTAAAAAAAAAATAGATGACAGCTCCTGCAGAAAATGAAATAATTTGTTTATAATAATAAACATTACATGAAGTAATGTTTAGCATCCAGGACCTTCCGTCAAAGATGAATGAGCCGGGCTTCCCTGGTGATGCAGTGGTTGAGAGTCCGCGGGCCGATGCAGGGGACGCGGGTTCGTGCCCCGGTCCGGGAAGATCCCACATGCCACGGAGCGGCTGGGCCCGTGAGCCATGGCCGCTGAGCCTGTGCGTCCGGAGCCTGTGCTCCGCAACGGGAGACGCCACAGCAGTGAGAGGCCCGCATACCACCCCCGCCAAAAAAAAGATGAAGGGACTGCTAGGGCTAAATTATAGTGCAGGCCTGAATTTTGCTTTTATTTATTCTGTTCCTGCCAGGCCCTGTATAGTAAAAAAAAAAAAAAAAAAAAAAAAAAAAAAAAATTATTTCGTTTTTCTTCCTTAAAATGTTAGTGTGCAAATTTAGGCAGTTCTACAGGGGCGCGACCACAGCGACGAGGGGCGTTGATGCCACACAATCTGGCTGAGCAGCAAAAACTGAGAGGTGTCTTCTTGAACTCCATCTCCAGTGAGGCTTCTTCCTTAGGGGGATGACTCAGTCCCACAGAAATCCACAGGAGGGGGACCTACTTGGGACAATTACATTGAATCATGTGCCTTCCCTGTACAATTTACTCTGTGGGGAAGTCCCCAACTTGTGCCCCCCTATCCTTTCACAGAAGCCTTATTTTCTTTGCCTCACAGGGAGGGGAAGTGGACGTTATCAGTGTTGGACCCAGAAAGAGCAGTATATGCTAGATACAAGCATTTTATAAACATCTTTTTAAGCAGGCTAAGGGTTTTGTTTTTCTTTTTTCTTTTAAAAGTCAGAAGACTCCTTGGAATGTGTATATTGCTATATTGGTGTCAAGAAGAAGTAAACTGGGATAAAGTAACTCAAGGAGAATTAAGCGGGGGCCAAGGCTTTTCCTGGGGGTGGGTGTAGAAGAGGGAGGGGCGGGCAGAGGTGGCTAAGCGCTGGCTCCAAGATGAAGCCTTTGTTTTGCAAATGATGGCTGTATATCTTGTGACCAGAAATTAATTGATGTACATGCAACATTCATTTAATTTGCCTAATTACAATTTGTTCACACCCGCAGGGGCTTTGTTACAAATGATTGCCCAGCCCCGACCACTACTGGGAGGGTGGAAAGGCACACCTCAGTGGTCTGTGGGGGAAATTTGCATATAACATCTCCCCCCACCAAATTATTAATTGGCTCCTGGGGAGGCACTGGTTACGGAGGTTCTGCTTAATTACTGTTCACGTCAAGGTTAAACATCTGCCCACATAAGCACAGGGACCTGCTAGCCCGTCTGCACTGGCTGTTGTCAGCATCGTGTTTACATTCGCTGCTAGGTAGCTCGTGTCAACACGTCCTTTCCATGAAAACAACAGAGAATGTTGCCGTGACACTGCTGAGCCGATGGCTGAAGCTGGTGTGGATAGAATGTAAAAAGGGGAGGAGGAGACACAGGGCAGTGGCCTGTTCTTCGTGGTGCCTCACAGACTGGGGTGGAGATAGAGGAACCCCACAGGTTCCTTCCCTCCCCTCCTTGCCAAGGGTGCGACGCTGTTGCCCAGTGCTGAAAAACATTCCCGACTCATCTCCTGGCATCTCCGGAAATTCGTGAAGTACTCTGGGTTTCTTGGAAATGAAACGCTTCCTTCTCCCAGCCCCAACACCTACAAGATTAAAAGATCCTGTTGGCTTCCCTGGTGGTGCAGTGGTTGAGAGTCCGCCTGCTGATGCAGGGGACACGGGTTCCTGCCCTGGTCCGGGAGGATCCCACATGCCGTGGAGTGGCTGGGCCCGTGAGCCATGGCCGCTGAGCCTGCGCGTCCGGAGCCTGTGCTCCACAACGGGAGAGGCCACAAGAGTGAGAGGCCCGTGTACCGCAAACAAACAAACAAACAAACAAAGATCCTGTTTGGGAACATTAGGCTAAAATGTGCTTTGTTACTTTGTACAGCTAATTTGTTGTTCGGGCCTCCTTGTAAAGATACTGACAGTCATTTAAAGACCAAGCTCTGAGGGCAGGATTAATCCCTGTTAAACTGCCTGCCAATGCTGTAAGCATCCGGATGTCAGTGCTTTTGATGTAACCTTCTGGTTCATTTCAGATATTCCTATGTCCTTTGGGACCTCATATGCAACTTATCTGAATGGGAGAGTTAGGCCAGTTAGGCTAAGGAGCAACCCCACCTCTTGGCCTTCTCCACTTCTCTCCAAGGTTGATCAATACACATTGCACACACTAAGCTGTCTTTGCAACTGGAAAACCACATTTCATTTTTCATAGCCCATGTTCCATGTAGCTGGTTAGAGACACCAATTTTAATAGCAAGAAGAGATGGAAGCAAAGAAGCTAACCTAAAAGTAAAGTTTCAAAAGAAATCAAGAACTGATCTACAACAGGGGTCAGCAAAACACAGCACACAGGCCACATTTAGCCTGCTGCCTGTTTTTATAAATAAGGTTGTTTTTTGAATACTGTCATGGTCATTCATTATTATTCTATTGTCTGCTATGGACTGAATTGTATTTCCCCATCCTCATGCTCTCTCCACCCAAATCATATGTTGAAGCCCTAACCCCCAGCGTGACTGTATTGGAGATAGGGCTTTGAGGAGGTAATTAAGGTTAAATGAGGTCCTAAGGGTAGGGTTCTACTCTTATAGGATTGGTGGCCTTATAAGAAGAGGAAGAAAAAGATTTCTCTCTCTCCAGGAACATACACAGAGGAAGGTCATGTGAGGGCACAGCCATCTGCAAGCCCGGAAGGGAGGTCACACCAGAATCTGACCATGCCAGCACCCTGATCTCAGATTACCAGCCTCCAAACCTGTGAGAAAATAAATGCCTGTTGTTTAAACCTCCCAGTCTCTGGTATTTTGTTATGGCAGCCTGAGCCGCCTCGTCTATGGCGGCTTTGGGGCTATGGCAGAATTGAGTGGTTGGATAGAAACTGTATGAGGTATAAAACCAAAAAAAATTACTGACTGGTGCTTTACAGAAAAGGTTGCTGACCCTGATGTAGCCTGACTACCTTCCCAAACCATATTTAGAGACTAAAACTATGAAGAACCTAAGGGCAGGATGGGAATAAAGATGCAGACCTACTAGAGAATGGACTTGAGGACACGGGGAGCGGAAAGGGTAAGCTGGGACAAAGTGAGAGAGTGGCATGGACATATATACCAAATGCACAATAGATAGCTAGTGGGAAGCAGCCGCATAGCACAGGGAGATCAGCTAGGTGATTTGTGACCACCTAGAGGGGTGGGATAGGGAAGATGGGAGGGAGACGCAAGAGGGAGGAGATACAGGGATATATGTATATGTATAGCTGATTCACTTTGTTATAAAGCAGAAACTAACACACCATTGTAAAGCAATTATACTCCAATAAAGATGTTAAAAAAAAACCCCAAACTATGAGAGATGGAAAAGCCCTCAAAACATCTTAGAAGCAGGCAGCAATGTAGCAGTTAAATAGGTGAATAGAGACAGCAATTAATATAAAGATCTAGATTAGAAAAGGTACAAGTTAACACATGGAAAATATAGACAAAATCCAATTACTGATAGAGGTGAACTGAAAGAAATGAAAGAGCACAAGGAATGTGAAGTTTGGGGCAGAATTTTGTATTGAGGGCTAATTTTAAATGATTACTTTCTAAAAGCTGGTAGAGTTACAAACTGAAAGGTCTACAGCAAACAGGTAAGTGTATGGGCGCTTGACTGGGAAGAGCATATCCTCTGAGAAAATGGGCAGACATAGCTCAGCTCTAGCTGCTTCTTGTCGGTCTTGATTTCATTTAAAAAAAAATCTGCATTCTTGTATGAAATTTTCCAATCTTTAAAAATAAAAAGCACTCAGTCCTATAGAACAATGTAAGTAAAATCATTGACCGATGAGCTACTAGTTTGTAATCTTTTTGTTAGAACATATTATTTAAAAGATTTTTTAAAATTAATTAATTTATTTATTTTTGGCTGTGTTGGGTCTTCGTTGCTGTACGTGGGCTTTCTCTAGTTGCGGCGAGCGGGGGCTACTCTTTGTTGCGGTACATGGGCTTCTCATTGCAGTCACTTCTCTTGTTGCAGAGCATGGGCTCTAGGCGCACAGGCTTCAGTAGTTGTGGCACGTGGGCTCAGTAGTTGTGGCTTACAGGCTCTAGAGCGCAAGCTTAGTAGTTGCGGCACACGGGCTTAGTTGCTCCGCGGCATGTGGGATCTTCCCGGACCAGGGCTCAAACCCATGTTCCCTGCACTGGCAGGCGGATTCCTAACCACTGTGCCACCAGGGAAGTCCTAAAAGATTTTTTTTTTTTTTTGGTGGTACACGGGCCTCTCACTGTTGTGGCCTCTCCTGTTGCGGAGCACAGGCTCCGGACGCACAGGCTCAGCAGCCATGGGTCACGGACCCAGCTGCTCCACGGCATGTGGGATCCTCCCGGACTGGGGCACGAACCCGTGTCCCCTGCATCGGCAGGCGGATTCTCAACCACTGCGCCACCAGGGAAGCCCCTAAAAGATTTTTAAAAAGAAGAAAAAAGCAAAAGAAAAGAAAGAAAAAATTTTCTTTGCTGATTTCCTTAATAATCATTGAGGGCATACCTTCTAGAGATGCTTGAGTTTCAGATAGGTTCAGCTGCAGTATTTTCCCCATGGTTCCAAATTTAGCCAATGGATTAACCAGTGGGGTGTCACTTAAGTCCCATTAGTCCCTCATTTCAGGCACGTGTAATGTGGCGTGATGCATGAAATGTTGACTGACAGGCTTTAAACGCACCTAATTGCTTTCAGTGAAACAAACAGTATATATATTTATGTATACATACATAAACACACATACATATGTGTGTATACATATATGTATGCACATGTTTTAAAAAGTGAGATCAAGTAAGGTAGCACGATCATGTTCTAGGGCCTCTTTAGCTCCCAACATAAAGATGCCTGCAGAACATCCTAAATGATATTAAATGAGGACATCTCTTATGAGCAAGAGCTTGTACAATTTGCTGATCTGTTTTGTTAAAGCAAAATTTTCACTGCCTCTGGCACATCAAACTTTTTTTTTTTTTTTTAACGTAGTTGAGTTACTTTAGAATTACCATTTTTCAAGAGAAATAATGGGTAGAGGGTAGAAGAAAGTTGTCTGAGCCCAAACTTATAACAAAAGGCCAACCAGAGGATCCTAGGCTTTGTGAGAACTTGAGGTTAGGTTCTTTGGGGCCACTTTGTTTCTTTAGAAGCTCAAGCTGTAGATGGTATCTGACACAGAAGCCATATATACTAGAAACTCTCTTCACAGGGATCAGGACCTGTATTGGTTACTTAATCCAAAAAGTCAATTAAAGTGGGGAAACATTTTTTATAAGTTTAAAAATGTTTCGCATTAAGCTATAGTCATAGCTTAAACAATTTACTTTTCATGTAAAATTATAAATGAACATTAACTTGCCAATTCAGTTTTTTGACAGAGGGCCAAAATCTTGTCTTTGAAAATTGGTCCTCTGATGAGAATTCCCCAATATCTTTCTTGCATTAATCATACACACGATCCTACATGCAGTTTCCAGCCTGCTTTCCTCAAAGCAGAATGAAGGATTAATACACAGGCGAAGCAACTGAATACTTGAATACCTCCAGACTCTATATCCTCTATCATATTTGTCTCATCACTAATTTGAGAGTTTTGAAAGAAAATGTATTTTTATTAAGTCTTCTCAAAGTTTCAGCTTTGGTTTTCATAGAAACCACAACCTTCTTTATTCTCACATTCATATTTCATTGTTCTATGTAATATTTAATTAAACTCTATAATTATAATAGCAACTATGACTGGGCTATATAATTTTGGGAACAAGTACAGCTAACTCTTGGTAGATATGCAACTCAACTGGTGGGAGAGGATGTAGGAGGTTACATTTAAAAGAAACCAACTGCAGGCAGACCTCAGAGATATTATGGGTTCAGTCCCAGGCCACCCCAATAAAGCGAATATTGCAAGAGAGGGAGTCAAACGAATTTTTTGTTTTCCCAGTGCATATAGAAGTTACATTTACACTGTACTGTTGTCTATTAAGTGTTCAATAGCAGTATGTCTTTTTTAAAATGTACATACCTCAATTTAAAAATACTCTATTGCTAAAAAATGCTATCATCTGAGCCTTTGGCAAGTCATAATATTTTTGCCACAGTGACATCAAAGATCACTGATCGCAGATCACCATAACAAACAGAATAATAACGAAAAAGATTGAAATATTGTGAGAATTACCCAAATGTGACACAGAGACATGAAGTGAACAAATGCTGTTGGAAAAATGGCACAAACTTGTTGGATGCAGGGTTGCCACAAAATTTTAATTTGTAAAAAAAACCAAAAACCAAACAAAAAACTCACAACACAGTATCTGTGAAGTGCAATAAAGTGAAGCACAGTAAAACGAGGTGTGCCTGTACCTGGGAGTGTTCAGTGGGGTCAATGGTCATTATTTACAAAAGAAAACAGAGACTTTTGCTTAATTTTGTATGTTGTTTAAAGGGAGGTCAACTAACAGAACTCCTGCCGGAGAGCTTTGCTTAAAGAAGAAAATGGTATGCAAGGGTAAAAAAGCCCCTTCCCAGCATGTGATAGCTGAGATGGTTATATATGAGAACTAGAATGATTCCTGGTCAGTCACACACAGTAGACAATAAATAAATGGGCACCCCTCCTTTGGGCCCTAGACCATCTGTGCACCCCACACTTCCAGTGGGTAAGGTGCAGACTCTTCAGACTCAACCTGCTCCCAACTGCACGTCTTATCCCCTCCCAACGCTGTTCCTCCTATTTGACAGGACCTCCGCCAGCTAGGAGGGGTCATCCTAGAGTCGGATGGCTCTCTTCTGCATCCCTAAACTCAATTGGACATTAAGCCATGTCCATTTTGCTTTTTACACTTCTAATTTTGTCTTCTCCTCCCTATGCCCCCTGCTCTGGCCCATAGACTTATTCAATGCTGCTCCCATTGTCTCAGTTCTATCTTCCACACATCTGCCAGGGTGACCTTTCCAAACTGAGCTTCTGATGATCTCAAACCCCTAAAGAAACCCTTTGATGGCTGGCTATTGCCATCAGGATAATTTTGAAACTCTTTAGCCTGGCATTCACAATCCAACCTCTGCCAACATTTTCAATGACACGCCTAAACAAATGCATGTACTTTACTCCAGAACATACTAAACCAATCCCCAGACACATCAGGCTATTTCACACCGTCACTCGTTTTGCCTCATCTGTCTCCCTTCCTCACTAGGTCCCCTGGTTAACTCTGCTCATCTATTATGACTCAGCTCATGGGTCATTTCGTTCTATGTGTTACCTGAGTGCTCCCCAGTTTCAAGCCTCTCTTCTGTACCCCTTAAAGTGCTATTAAACTGCTTATTGAATCTAGTTATGATTGCTGACTTTGTTACCTGTCTTTTCTATTAGATTGATGTTCTCAAAGACACAGAATGTATTTTGTTATCCTCTGTACCTCTTGCATGAGTATAAAGCCTGAAACGTGTTGAACTCAGTAATAATTTGTTAGATGAATGAATGAATGAATGAATAAATGAATGGATAGATGGGGAAAAAGTCACAAAAAGAGATTACACTATGCCTTACCCACTAAGGTACTCTATTTAGTAGTGAAGTGATATACACCTAAGCAACATAATTTAAGGGGAATTAATTTTACAGTACTGAAATTTTTAATGTTTCTTAAAAGGCAGAAGAAGGAAAAGCACTGGGAGTTAGCAGATGCAAACTATTACATATAGGATGGATAAACAAAAATTTCCTACAGTATAGCTCACAGAACTATATTCAGTATCCTGTGATAAACTTAATGGAAAAGAATATAAAAAAGAATGTACACACACCTATATATATATATATATATATACATATATATATAATCTGTATAACTCAATCACTGTGCTCTACAGCAGAAATTAACACAATGCTGTAAATCAACTATACTTCAATAACATAAATTAAAAAAAATAAAAGAAAATCCAAAGGCATTAAAAAAATAGATATATGTTAAAAAAAAGACATGGATTCCTGAACTCTCACCAATTGTAAGCAAACACACACAGATCCACGTTCAGGGAACAGAACTTTGAGGGGAGGGGACTGAGAAGATTACTACTACGTAACATGTAAATACATATGGAAACTCACTGACGTTCACTAGGAATACCTCAATTGCTAAGAGATTACTCAGAGACTTCTTACAAACTTCAGATATTTGAATAAAATATCCAAACCAAAGTCTTGGACAGTTCCTGCTTTTCACCTTTTAGATCTATGTATTATTTTTAGCATTGTGCCATTCCTAATTATTTGATGAAACAGACTAGTTCTTCAGATTTTGAAGATTTCTAGATATATTCCTGGTTAAAATTTTTTCTATCTCAGAAATACTCAAAACTTTTTTTTCTTTGTCCCAAACATTTAGCTTGGATATGAAGATGGGATCTGATGTACTGTAGAATGATTATTTTGGTTTTAAAAGAAATCTCTCTCCCTTTTTCAAGAGTGTACCCAGTTAGTTGGAGTCCTTTTTCTACCAACGATGATGACAGTGATGGTGATGAAAACAGCAAATATTTATGCAGCACTTCCTAGATGCCAGCCACTTTCTAAGTGCTTTACATCAATCAATTCTTTCCACAAGTAGTTGTGGGGTGTCATTATTACCCGCATTTTATAGATGAGGAAACTGATACATGAAGTACTTTGCCTAAGATCACACAATTCATAAACAACAGAGCCAGAATTTCACTTCAGACAGTCTGACTCTGTGGTCTGAGCTCCTGATCATTACAATTTATTATCATCATCAATACTTGAGAATAAGATTTCTGGTGTCCAAACCGTTGTTATTATATCGTCCTCTTCAACTGTCTACTGATATTCTAGCCCTCATTACCATCACTGCAGCGCCCATCAATATGAAATTGGGCAGGAAAACCATTTTCAATTGTGTATATGTGCTCTGCATGGCTCCAGGAGACATCATTTCTATTGGCATCCTTCCTGATAGATCTGTGCAGTTATTACAATTTACTAGAAGATGGTAGTAAAGCGTCTTGAGGTGTCCTTTGCATAATCTCCATAATCTGCAGTGGGGACTGAATTTTGGCATCTCTGACTATATGGCTGTGGTAGCCTGGGAAACACTGCCAGAATACTTTGTAGCTATTCTAGTCAAGAGAGATGCAGTCTCTTTCTCCATCTCTTGAATCTGGACTGCCTTGGGACTTCATTGCACCAATAGAATGTGGTAGAAGTGATGTTGTCCAAGTTCAGGAGTGTAGGTTTCTGCCTTCACCCTTTTGGAGCCCTTCTCTAAAGTGGTTCAGTCCAAGCTACTGGAGGACGAGAGGCCCTGTGAAGGAGAATTGAGGCATCCCAGGTGACACCTCCAGGAGACTATCAGACATGGAGATAATGGCCCTCCATTCTGTCACTGCTAAGCTCAGCTCCAAGCTGCCCCACCAGTTGAATGCAGCTGAATGAGTGAGCTCACATGGGCCTGGTAAAATAATTTGGGGGTTGGTTGTTAGGCAGCAATACATACATTACATGGTACTTTAAAAGACAAATAGGGCTTCCCGGGTGGCAGAGTGGATAAGAATCTGCCTGCTAATGCAGGGGACACGGGTTCGATCCCTGGTCCGGGAAGATCCCATTTGCCGCGGAGCAACTAAGCCCGTGTGCCACAACTACTGAGGCTGCACTCTAGAGGCCACAACCACTGAGCCTGCATGCCACAACTACTGAAGCCCACTCGCCTAGAACCTGTGCTCTGCAACAAGAGAAGCCACCGCAATGAGAAGCCCACACGCCACAACGAAGAGTAGCCCCTGCTCGCCCCAACTAGAGAAAGCCCGCACGCAGCAACGAAGACGCAACACAGCCAAAAAATAAATAAATAAAATAAAAATAAAAAGATAAAATTTAAAGCTATATAACTATCTTTCTAACTAATGATGTTTGGAGAATTGTTCGATGTAATAGGGCTTTTTGATTCAATAAAATAATTTTGTATAAAAGCTGACCAAATTAGAGATTTAAAGGGACATATTTACTCTCAGTGATTTCCAAAATCACAAATTTTCATAACTAGCAGTAGCAAAGGAGGTCATTAACTAAGTGCATTGCTACAAATTCTGAATTGTTATCATTGATTTTATAATCTGAGATTTGCAGCCAATGGATAGAAAAATTGTTTTTTAGAGTAAATTTGATAGTGTGTTAAAAATAATATAAATCCCCTCTTTTAGAAAATATAATACGATATCAGAAATATGAATCTCCCCTTAAGAAGGGATTCAACTTCTAATTAAAGAGAAACTATGAAGCAGTCTCCATGGATCTAAAAATCACCTTTTTTTCAGTTACTGTATTGTAAATCCTTTCTCTGTGTCGGTGATGAAACTTGTTAAATTGTTTTACTACAGAGCTTGTCTTTACCCACCTAAATTGTAGACCTTTATATTTTTATTGCTGTCAAAAGTTTGTAAAATACATTTCAGATAATTGTGGAAAATCATAAAACCTGCCTGGAGTAGGAAATAGTAATAATTCACATATACTCACTGTTAATCAGTTCAGACATAAAAGGAAGTTCATTTGCAGTTCAGTTATTTTTTTCTGCCTCAAACTAAGCCCCATGTTCTCCAACACGTTATGATTTCTTATAATGGAACCACGGATTTCTTTTGGCTTTTCTCTGCAGTGGTCACCAACATAAGAGCTTCTGACAGTTTCAAAATCTTACACACAACAGAGCATTGTTTTTTTATTAGTCTGAGAGCAGTGGTAATCTAACACCATCTGTTAACAGACTAATACCTTCATGACCTGACCAAACATGATGACTGTATGGAACTATAATGTTATGCCAGTTACACAACTATTAGTAGTTCCACAGAAGAGCAAAGAAGACTGGTGGAAAGGTCATATGTCTCCTTTATGCTTGGTGGATATTCTTTGGAAATGCCAAAGGCGTACGACCATTTAGTATTTTGTGTGCTGTACATCTCACTGCAAAGTGTTGGCTGTTTGGAGGTTTTCTTGACATCCCAAATTTTAATAGTAATTGGCCCCATGAGCAATCAATTATCTTTTTCTAGCTTCTATTATTGGCCTTTACTATGGACCATTAGTAATCTATCAAAAATTAGTAAATATTACGGGTAGTGCATTGAAGTTCTTCCATGAGCTCCCAAGAGCCTATTCATGCTAAATTGTTGGTTTGCATTTAGAGCCAGTTTTTTTTTTAATTACCACAGATGTAAATATTTTAGTTGGGTTCCTAATGGATTTATAAGATTTTGTGAGGCTTCTGTCAGATTTGTACACTAATAGGATCCATGCATCCATCCACATAAGGAATTTTCTCATGTGCTAAAAAAAAGTACTGAAGAATTCCAATGAGTTAGTCAGTCTCAAACACTGCCTGGAATTTTAAGAAAAACTTTTGAACCCAGTTTAATCTATTGCTTTATTATCCATAAGACTGATAATAGGTCCTGCTGGTTATTTTTCTATGGTCAGTTTTCCTTGAGAAACTGTCAATGAGGGTGTGAACAGTTTTCAGATAGAAATAGCCATACCTTCTCCCCACAACCCCCCGCCAGATGGTGTCACTCACCCTTCTAGGCAAAATGAGCTCAGCCACCCTTCCATCTATTTCTATGCCTTGCGTGAATTCTGATGCCCTCCCCAAGATATCTAATTCTGAGGGGCTTTCACTTTTATGGCTACCCCCAGCTCTTTGAGCTTCTTCTGTGGCTTTAGTTGATTCTGAGAATGTTTTTACTCTCTTAAAACTGCTTTCCCCTTCTTAATTGTTTAAGCCTACATGTGAAATTCAACGCCTTTCCTTGATTGCCAAATAAACAACCAAAAAATCCCACTCCCAGAAAACCCTTCAGTGAAGCCTTAATTTGAACGTCTGGGAGAGATTTGGGGGAGGGATTTGGCGGAGAGATTTTTACAGGACTGCCACACAGCAAACCACTTAAAATTATTTACTAGATAGTCTTGATTCTTTTACTTAAAATTAAAACATTTTATTTTCAAAGATAATGCATAGCTTTAGCAATATATTTAACAATATGCAAAAGACAAAAGAGTCAAAGTTCTTCCTCCCATCCCTGACCTTCTGGCTACCAGTTGCCCTCCCCAGAGGTAACTACTCGTACTAGCTTTTTGTATATCCTTAAGAGCTAGCCTATGAGTATAAAAATTATGTAAATGTTCTTTTTTTTAAAAAAGAAGAAAATATCATACCACAATTTGCTTTTCTCACTAAACACTGAATCTCTGAGATCACATATAATCATACAGAACTGCCTCAGTGCATACTAGTCATTGGATGTATTGTAATTTATTTATCCAGTTCCCTTTGATGAACATTTCGGTTATTGCTAATCTTCTGCTATATCTTGTGTGTATATATATCTTAACTGTTTAGGGCAAAAGAATATTACTGTTTTAATTTAATTGAGTATTTGTAAAATTGGTTGGTAAGTGTTTAGGTTTACTAGGTTTTATGAATTTATTCTTTTGTAAATAGGAGTTCAGTTATCTTGTATTAAAATTGCATGTAGTTCGTATATTAAAGTAGCATGTACATATATTCTGCTTCTGGGCTATTTACAGTCTTATGACAGTTCAGTTACTGTGTTTTTTATTTCTCTGTGTAGGCTGAGGATGAGCAGAATTAACTTTCTGTAGCAGAACAACTATTGGGTTGTTTATATATATATTGGCTTGTATTATATATTAATACCCATTCTTCATATGCATACAGTTTTTTTCTTCTTCTAATTTCTAGACTGGCTTAACAATGAATTATGGTGGGAGCCAAGTTTCTCACTGTTGGAGTGGGAATTTACAGATAAGCAAGGGGAAGGGAAGAGGGTGACCCATATGATAATGAATTAGAGTTGGAGACATCAGTATGAACTCATGTTTAGCTTAATATAGATACAGATGACTATACATAGAAAATATTTATAGATATATGTCTATGCCTGGTATATTATATCTTGCTCTGTCTGTTGAGAGGGCCTAGAAGCAACAACACCTCAGTAGTACTGAGCACACCCAGCACCTAGACCTTGGTTTCTAATACCATTCATCAATAAAAGTAACCAAGGCTCCTTGGAGAAATGACTGATTCTAGGACCAGGACAGGAAATATACAAGGTGAGTCTGGAGCATCTTGTAGTACCACAAGGTAAGGACATGTTTTTTAAAACAAATAACACAACACGATACAACCGTAGGAGCCAACTGAAAGTATTTCTAATGTCAAAGCTGGAAAAATTTTAGTAACAAAATAAATAAAGTAACATTGGATTATAACCCAAAATATAGAATAAATATCTGTGAGTGCATACTGATATAAATAAATTTTTGAAGAAATAAGTAAATGGTAACACACTACTTCTTAAGTGGGGGCTGTATACTCTTCCTTCCAAAGAGTAAAATATAAAAAACGGAAGAATGAATAACCTTACAGTGGAGAATGTGACAAACACTATCCCTGACAGGTGATCAAGGTCAACATTAATAGTGAGAAGTCATGTACCATTTATATGGTGTGATATAAATGGCACTTTGCCTCTTCCTCCCCAAAACACGTAATCCTAGTCTAATCATGAGACAAACATCAGACAAATTTTAATAGAGGGACGTTTTACAAAATACCTGACCAATACTCTCAAAACTCTCAAAGTCATCAAAAACAAGGAAAGTTTGAGAAACAATCATAGCCAAGAGGAGCCTAAGGAAGTACGATGACTAACTGTAATATGGTATCCTGGATGGGATCCTGGTACGGAAAAAGTACATTAGGTAAAACCTAAGGAAATCTGAATCAAGTATAGACTTTAATTCATAATACTGTATCAATACCAGTTCATCAATTGTAACAAATGTGCCACACTAATGTAAGATGCTAAATAGAAGAAACTAGGTGCGTGTGGGTATATGGGAACTCTCTAGTTTCTTTGCAATTTTTCTCTAAGTTAAAATTTGAAGAAATAAAATTTATACTAAAAAATACATTATAAAGTATTTATGAGATACCAAAAAGGTTAAAAATCAAATTAACACCACATATCCACTTCCCAGCTCAAGAAATTATGCTAACCAATAGAGTTGAAGTTCCCTGTGTATCCCTCATTTATACTCCCAACTCCCTTCTTCCAGAGATAACCACTATCTTGAATTTGGTATTTATTATTCCCAGGCCTTTATCAATACCGTTAGGACATATTGTTTGCATGTGTTAAATTTTTGTCTAAATTGCATCATATGACAGCTGCTTTTGAAAAGGTTTCACTTTATATCAAGCTTACACGATTCATGTTAATTTGTGTAGCTCTAATTCATTTACTTTTTCTGCTATAGAGCCTTCCATTATATGAATATACCCAAATATATTGATCCCTTTGATGGGCTTTTAGGGTGTTCCATAATTCCTGTTGTTGAAAGTCCTTCCATTCACCTTTCATTTGACACTAGGGATTTCTCATTGACTGATCCATTCCATATAACACTCCACACCTCAGTCTAACTTATCTCTCCCCTGCCCACTTGCTTCCTCATCCCCTTCCTCTCAGACTGGCCTTCTGGAGCTCCAAAGTCTTTTCTCCTTATTAAGCACACCTGTTTAGCACTTCTGTCCCTACTCTCAAACACAACTCCCAACTTGACTTTGTATAGTTACAAAACCATCCAAGACCTCAGCTGAGCAAAAGGACCCTCTACTTCTTCCCTAGTACCCCGCCATCCCATGGAAAACTATGACAAAAATCATAGTTAAAAAATTCCTCTCTTCAAATGTGTTATAAAATAATCAGAATGAGAAATATCCATTGTCCTTTTATAAAAAATATTCAATGACCTTGAATATCTCAACCTATTAGTGAGGGCACTGAAAATATAATCTTAAATACAATCTTAGGTAGTCTACATAAAACAAGTTTTCAATAAGTTAAGTTTCTATGAAGCACATGATTCTCCAGAACTTGGCAGAATTTGGAAAGAACGAACTAGATGGATGTCAGTAAAACCAGTTTACTTAAGCTTGTCCTAAGTAAAAAGGAACACAGACCAATTTTTAGGTAATTTCTGTATCCTCTGAGTATATCTATGCTCTTCTTCTTTCCACTGAAAACCATCTACATGGATAAAAGAAAAGTTTTATCTTTGAAGGGATGCAGAAAGAATTGTGTGGACAAAAGCATCTTTCAGATGAAAGTAATTGGAGTTTGGAGATCCTTGAATTCTAAGGAGAGAGGTGATTTTCTGAACAAATAGGTAGTTCTCTTAGTTGCATTCCAAACTATAGAGAGTAAAACTTTTGGTATTAAGGTACAAACAAATTGTCAAATTTAAATTTATATTGAGGGATAATAGTTAATAAAATCTATGCTGTTCTCCCAACTGGGAAACTTTTTGGCTGTTAAGAAGGAGATAAGCTTATTGGAAATGGTGTTTTTGCACTATTAACCTGACAACTACAAGTCACATGCATGAGAAGGTGAAGGTGTGTGTACATGTTTGTGGGGAGCAGTGTTGGTGATGAGAATAGAGCATCGGCGAAAACAGTAAGTTAGGTATAAAGCTATGAATGTCTAGATCGGCGTTGTGACAGTAAGAATGCAGAAAAATGGAAAAGACTTTTACAGTGACCTGACAACATCACTTGGTGGGACTGATCAGTTGATGGGGAAAAAGGAGTGAGAAGACTCCAGGTAATTTCATAATTGCAAATGTAGGGCACTGGGATGAGGGCAGCACCAGTGACAGTAATGGGAAAGCACAGAAACTGCACAACTCAAAGGGAGCCTGGGTATAGAACACCAGATCTCCAAATGAGAGGCGGGGCTGATTTGATAGTCAGGAGAGTGCCACTCAAAGGAGAATGAAGAGGAGAACAGTACGGAGGTTCATTAAAAAACTAAAAATAGAAGTACCACATGATCCAGCAATCCCACTCCTGGGCATATATCCAGAGAAAACCATGATTCGAAAAGATACATGCACCCCAATGTTCATTGCAGCGCTATTCACAATAGCCAAGACATGGAAGCAACGTAAATGTCCGTTGACAGAGGAATGGATAAAGAAGATGTGGTGCATATATACACTGCAATCTTACTCAGCCATAAAAAGGAAAGAAATAATGCCACATGCAGCAACATGGATGGACACAGAGATTATACTAAGTGAAGTCAGACAGAGAAAGACAAATATCATATCATTCATATGTGGAATCTAATTTTTTACAAATGACACCAGAGAACTTATTTACAAACCAGAGACAGACAACTGAAAACAAACTTATGGTGACCAAAGGGGAAATGTAGTTGGGGTGGGGGGATAAATCAGGAGTTTGGACTTAACATACACACACTACTATATATATGATAAATAACCAATGAAGACCTACTGTATAGCACAGGAAACTCTACTCAATACTCCGTGATAACCCATATGGGAAAAGAATCTGAAAAATGAATATATGTAAATGTACAACTGCTTACTTTGCTGTGCACCTGAAACTAACACAACACTGTAAATCAACTAAAAAAATTTTTTTAAAAGGAGACTGAATTTTAAAAAATGGAACCAGTGAAGTGGATGGGACAAAAATTGAGTCCCATAATATGGAAGCTAAAGAAAAAAATCAATGGTCAAATACAGTCAAGATGGGGCTTAGAGGAGGCTCTGGATTCCTGACTCACAAGTTTGATGCCCAGTCCTGAAATGCCTCACTTTCAGCTGCTAAAATCAGTTTGCTTCCAGTCACCTCTGAAGGTGATGGACATTTAGCTCAACTGACTGCATAACACCTCCGTTTCCTTCTTCCATCTCTATATCTATCATTTATTTCATCCATGAGGCTACACCTGAAAATTCTCTTCCGTATCCCCTTGTATAAATCTTTAACTTCACATTTTCATACTCCCTCAACAAAAGTTTTCTCCCCACTGGAAGATCTATCCTATCGTTTTATAAATTTATGATTTTACTAATTACCTTGAGTGAACTGAGTTGAAATTACCGTTGAGAATGAAGAAGAAATAAATGACCCCCAAACCACACCCCTCATCCATTTATTCAGACAGCCAGGTACTGAGCACCTACAATGTATCAATCACCAACATAGGTGCTTGGGATACAGATTCCAAATAAGACATAGTCACTGTTGCCAAGGAATCTTCAGGGAGAGATGGATAAGTGAGTCAACCTTTCTAAATTTGCCCTGAAGAAAGGATTATCAGGAGAAAGATCTGCCCTATCCCATGACTATTTTTGTTTTATTGCTAGGGCAAAGGGGTGTTCTCTGAAGAAACTACATATAATAAGGGAACCAGGCTTTCTTTTTTTGGCTGATTGATGGTTTTACAAGAATATAATTCTGTCTGGAGTCCATTATAAATGTCACATCCAACTTAGTTTGTAGGAGTTGGTGTATGTCTTGGTTGAGTATACAAATAGGTTAACTGTGGGATTTAGCAAATGATGAAAGGCAAGAAAGCTTTCACATGCATATTTAGGAAGTTGTTACTGGACTTACTGAATATGGACACACTATCCTTGGTCCGGGCCTTTGTGTCTTCCACTTAGAATCTATAATTCCTTAGGAGCTTAATAAAAGTGAAACAGCGACTGGAGTGTAATTCTTTTCAAATGCTCTGTTTGCACTGAAGTTTCTTTGCCCTTTAGGAAAATTAGGCAGATTGGATCAAGAATCCTTAAATTAAAAAGAAATAGGTGCCTTTATCCACTGCCTTGTTCTGCAGTGTGGAATCACACACAAGGCAACATGCTAGCTTCCTTTCTGTGCCATTGGTGGAGCTGCTTGTTGTCCGGCTTTCTCCCTAAGGAGAGGATGACCGGTCTGTGGCCAGCACCACCCTCTCTCCCACACCACGGTGATCTTACTTTGTAATTCAAATCAGCCTCTCTTGAAAAACAAGCGCAGCAGCCTTAAATCTTCTAAGGCAGTTAAGCAAATTTTGCATTTTATGAGCGAGGATAATCCCTTCACATTTTCTGAAATAAGTTTACAAGCCCGTTCGCCTGGTGAGCAACGGAAGCTGCGTGACAAATGGGGACACAGAGCGTCCTCCAAGCAATCTGGGTGACGGGCGGTAAATCCCCCTGCCCTGGCAGGTCCGCAAGTGTTGGGAGAAAACAAGATCAATTCCCCCTCGGCCTCACAAGGGATCCTTCATTGCTGATTGCTGTTCAACCAGAGGAGAAGCTTAATGAAGTAGATGCTGCAGGCTGACAGGGGTATTGGAAGTGAATATAGAGAAAATGAAAATATTATGCACCTAATGGGCAGAACAGAAGACTGAGTGACTATTAGTGGACGCCAGAATAGAGCGTGGCTGGGCATTTTCTCAGGCCAGCTGGTGACAGCAGAATGTCCACGTGAGGAAGTAGGAAAATGAAAATCCACACATGGGATGGGGGGTGCTTGGATATCCACGTTCTACTGCAGAAACCAGGGCACAGATGAGAAATTTAGGCCTGCCAGCATTTCAAAAACTCAACGCGGCTATGGTAAAAGGGAATGTGAGTATCTGAGTTGGGGAGGAAGGCAAAAGTAGACAGACAGTGTAATGGAAGATAAACACCAAATAGCATCTGAGGGTGGAAAGCCTTTTTATCCCCTCTCTCCCGTTGTTTTTCTCCTCTGGCTATTAATTTGTTGCTTGTTTGGTCTATGATTGGTCACCACGTCCGTGCTCTCTATTTTTTTCTTTTGCGTTTTCCTTCTTTGAGTTTACACAAATGTACCTAAAAAATAACGTTACAATTCAAGTGGAAAATGATTACAAAATGGGGAAGCATAATGTCTTACAGTTTTAACTGGCGTTAGCAAGCATGTCCATAGAAATATCAGAATGACAGAATAGGAAAATAAATGCCTTGTAATCAGTAAGTAGAAGGAAAGTGGCAAGGGTGTTCCTCTCCTGCTTTCAAGGAAAGAAGGTCTGGCCATTGCAAAGAATTAAAAAATATGTATCATCAAAAAATGTCTCCTCTTCCTGCCGATGCAGGGGACACGGGTTCGTGCCCCAGTCCGGGAAGATCCCACATGCCGCGTAGCAGCTAGGCCCGTGAGCCATGGCCGCTGAACTTGCACGTCCGGAGCCTGTGCTCCACAACGGGAGAGGCCACAGCAGTGAGAGACCCGCATACTGCCAAAAAAAAAAAAAAAAAAAAAAAAAAAGTGTCTCCTCTTAATGAGAGAGACTCTCTGTGTGTTCTATTTAGCTGGAGCAGCAAGAGTGCTGTTCACAGTCCCCTTGTCTCTTTAACATACTGCTGTTACCGCCCTTAACAAATTCCGTGGAGAGGTCCTCAGAGTACTCCCACTGGCCTGAGTTTAGGGTAGGATAGAGTAACCAGAGCATGCTACCTCATCTCTGAAGACATCTCCTCGGGGAAACTTTGTTGCTCTGGAATAACTTGACTAAAATGAGTCAACTCTGATGATATTGTTCTGTTAGGAAAATGGCAAAAAATGAAACAAGAAGAGATTACACTATTAGGATCGAATCCCCTGGGCTAGACTTGTTTAAAATAGAGAAGGATATCAGCGGACACAGATTTGGGCATCTTTATCTATCATCCCTGTGCCTGACAGAGCAAGGGGTAACATGCATATGATATGCTATGTTAGAGCTATCTAACCAGTAAAGAGATTTAGGCATCTTTGCCTATTATCACCTTGACTGACATAGCAAGGGATAACAGGACTAGAACGTGCTATGTTAGATCTAGCCATTGGACCACAACCAAACGGGCAACTGACAGTTGGTTTATAGAATGTTGGGTTTTCTTGTCTGCCTCGAACAGCAAACCCTCAAGTGAAAACAAAATCTTTTTATTATCCTACCAGCAGAACTTGGAGCTTTGGTTCCAAATGGAATTCCATCTTTGCATGGGAAAGTATCTGCCTGGTTTTGAGACTGCTTTCCCAGAGGTGGTAGGTTTGCATCACGTAGTTTAGCTCTTTAATTTCCCCAAAGGTGAGTCTCAGACGTCTGAGGTTTTGAGTGGAGGAATTTACATTCCCTCACCTTCCCTCTGTTACCAGTTTCAAAGATGATGCCAAAGAACAGGGTAGAGGAGCTCGCAGAAGGGACAAAGGGGGAGGGGGGAAACGAGTGAAACAAAATGGATTATGAATTTGAAAATTGCCAATTATCTTGTATCATACAGCTCAGAGCCCTGGCACAATGACCAGCCACAATCCAGATTTTTCAGCTTAAATGGCGTTACATTCAAGCAAGCAAATTAACCATAAAATAGAGGGGGAAAAAAACACAAAATATCCCAAGAAAGAACAAACTGCAGATAATAAGCACCAATCTGGTGTTGAACGCAGCCCAAGACACCAATTGTTTTAAGTCACGACAAAGACAGCTGAAAGCTCCTCTTGTGGATACAGAGCGAGGATGATTGCCTGCCGTGAGTATCTTCTCTCACAAATAACAGTTTTTTCCCTCTTAATTTTCTGCTAAATTGGAAGCTAACTGCTTCCCACATTGTCATCGGAACACCTGCAGCTGTGCTGGATTTCTGCACACCATTTCTTTGAGGTAAAGCAGCACCCCACTTCCTGCAGCTCCTTATTATGCCGAGGGCTCCCTTTCACTGCGCCGCAGCACTAATGATTCAGGCAGGCTGGTCAGTCATTAAGTGACAAGCAAATGATACCGTGTGCAACATGTGAGTCATCCGTCTGAACAAATGAAATCACAGACTTGCCTCTCCCATCATTCATTTCACAAACAGTAGCAATGTGCCGCACAGCAGGTAGTTCAGTTAAAACCAGCCTTGTAAAACAAATTTCCTGCAGCCGTTTAAGTGAGTGGTGATGGGCTGGAGGCTTCAACTAGTGGATCATGCCTGGAGGAGTTAACAAAGGTTGGGGAGGAGGGAGACAGGGAGGGAGGTGCTATGAGGAGAGAGCTTCGTACATACATTAGAGTAATTAAGGGTTTCGTGTCTTATTGCTATGTTTTTCCTTTGTATGGATCTCAGAAATGACTGTTGCGTGAGCAGACCCAAAACAGACAGCATCCACTTCTCTGTGCCTTGTCAGGAGGTAGCTGTTAAGAGACTGAAGCAAAGTTCCCAAATAAATATTCTAAATTCGGAGCTGTGAAGACGTCATAGTAAATCAGATGGCTTGCTAGCAAGCGAGTGATGCAAATCACAGTGATTAAAAAGAAACTTCATGGCTTTTATTTTTGCAATAGAACCCCTTTTGACTCATCAATTATTTTGTGAACAGTGCAACTGGCTTCTACTAATAGAACCCCAACTTGCGTGCTAAAGCTTAAAACAGGTTCAGATAGCAACCCCCCCCCACCAAAAAAAAAACTAAAATTAGAGAAGATGACAAGAAAATCCGCATAGTCCCAAACTTTGGACCTTTGGACCTCTGGCTACTGGACTCCACTCCTTGCCAGCTGGGACAAGGAGAGGGGCTGCTTTCTTCGTGGGACTGGGGTCTCCACTCAGGTTTCACTCCCAGGGTCAAGCCCACTGGCTCCCTTTGGGCCGAGGCCCTGGCAGGTAAGGAAACAGTAGCGTTTTGCTTTAAAGTGTGTTCTGAGTCTGTCCTAACTACAGTGTGGTCTGTGGGACGACTGCCTGGTATTATGAGTGCCCGTCGGCTCTGTTCTTCCCACACCGTCAGGGACAAAACTAACAGGGTCTCGAGGCTGGTACCTCTATTTTTCCTCTCTTGTGTAACCTCAATTTTGGCTCCAAATTTCCTCGTCATGTCCTTGTAGGCAGCCTATGAAAGTTCCCAGAAGAGGGCCTGGGCAAGGTGGCTTGACAGGAACCCACACGGCCTGTGCACGCTGACAAGCTAGGCAGGGCAGGGAAGACAGAAGTCCGCGGGTGGGGTGCTCGCACAGCCCCCCAACCCAGGACTGGGCTTGCATCGGCCTTAGACACTCAGACAAAATTGTGTCTCCACAGCCTCCCTCTGGCCCTGACACACTGTGGAACACAGAATGTGTTATAAGGAGTGAAAGGAAGAATATTCCTCAGTCAAGAAAACTTGAACTCCGTTAAGTCTCTTTTGGGTGAGGCCACCGTTCACAGTCTGGGACACCTTTGCAAACGGCTCTGACTCACTGACTAAAGTTATTGCAATAAGTCGATATAACAAGGTATTCTTGTAAACGGATGATAAGGCATCCTTGCCAAAGGACATTATCCCTTCAACCCCATCTCCATCTATGTGCAGCCGTAGATGAGTTTACCAAAACAAGACTGGTGCCAGACTGTCTTTGATTTGCAAGAAGGGTACACAGATTTTAAAAGTTTTCAGTGGAGTATCATTGAATTCTTACATGCTTATTGTAGATAAATTGAACAGTTCAGAAGACTGTATTAAACACTCCTCTGTGCTCGCCTTCACTGGGGTATAACCACTGTTATAAGGGATGTTGTGCGTGATCCCACACATTTTCTATGCTTATACTAACATTCACATGGATGGAATCACCCTATTCTGCAACCAACGCAGTGGCCACCTTTCCACGTCAGCACATGTAGATTCATCTCATTCCTTCTAACATCCACAGAATACTTTGGCCTGTGGGTACATTCATTTATTTAACCAATCTTCTACGGAAGGACAATTGGGTTGCTTCCAACGCTTAATCTATTGATAATGAAGTGGCACTGAAAATTCTTGTACATAAGTCTTCACGCATTTGTGTGAGTAGAATTTGTAAGGTAGTCCTAAAAACAGAGCTACCAAATGGTACAATCCTTGCCAATCTGACAACTGATCGTTTTTCACATTCAGTCTTATTTAATGGAATAAGAGGTTGAGAAACATTTCCTGTTTCAAAGATGTTTGCAATTCTTTTATTCTTGATCTTGCTTATATGCCCATTTTCCAGTTAGGTTGATGGTCTTTTTAAGTGATCTATAAACACACTTTTTTATGCATGTTTATCTAGCACGTGTTACAAATCCTTTCTGTGGTCACTTTTGGCTTTTTATAATGATTTTTGTCCTAAAGAAATACTTGGGATTTAAGCAAACACTATGACTCTTATCTCTTATGACTTTGGGGATTTTCATTATGTTTGAAAAGTCCTCTCCAGTCTAGTATTGTAAGACTCTTCACTCTTATTTTTTTAGAATGTTTATGGCTCCATCTGGGATGAACTGTAGTTAAGGGCGTGATAGATCCACCTTCACGCCATTTCCACGTGGATAGCCACTGTCCCAACACCATTTGCTCAGGGGCAATGTGACCTCTCCAGACTGTCATCTCATAGAAAAGTATGTTTTGCAAATGAAGCAACTGACAAAGGATTAATTTCCAAAATTTACAAGCAGCTCATGCAGCTCAATATCAAAAAAACAAACAACCCAATCCAGAAATGGGCAGAAGACCTAAATAGACATTTCTCCAAAGAAGATATACAGATTGCCAACAAACACATGAAAGAATGCTCAACATCATTAATCATTAGAGAAATGCAAATCAAAACTACAATGAGATCATCTCACACCGGTCAGAATGGCCATCATCAAAAAATCTGCAAACGATATATGCTAGAGAGGGTGTGGAGAAAGGGGAATCCTCTTGCACTGTTGGTGGGAATGTAAATTGATGCAGCCACTATGGAGAACAGTATGGAGGTTCCTTAAAAGGCTAAAAATAGAACTGCCATATGACCCAGCAATCCCACTACTGGGCATATACCCTGAGAAAACCATGATTCAGAAAGAGTCATGTACCACAGTGTTCATTGCAGCTCTATTTACAGTAGCCAGGCCATGGAAGCAACCTAAGTGTCCATCAACAGATGAATGGATAAAGAAGATGTGGCACATATATACAATGGAATATTACTCAGCCATAAAAAGAAACGAAATTGAGTTATTTGTAGTGAGGTGGATGGACCTGCAGTCTGTCATACAGAGTGAAGTAAGTCAGAAAGAGAAAAACAAATACCGTATGCTAACACATATATACAGGATCTTAAAAAAAAAATGGTTCTGAGGAACCTAGGGGCAGGACAGGAATAAAGACACAGACCTACTAGAGAATGGACTTGAGGATATGGGGAGGGGGAAGGGTAAGCTGTGACATAGTGAGAGAGTGGCATGGACATATATACACTACCAAACGTAAAACAGATAGCTAGTGGGAAGCAGCCGCATAGCACAGGGAGATCAGCTCGGTGGTTTGTGACCACCTAGAGGGGTGGGATAGGGAGGGTGGGAGGGAGATGCAAGAGGGAGGAGATATGGGGATATATGTATATGTATAACTGATTCACTTTGTTTTAAAGCAGAAACTAACACACCATTGTAAAGCAATTATACTCCAATAAAGATGTTAAAAAAAAGAAAAGTATGTTTCAAGCCTGGCTGCTTTAATCGCAGACTTAGGCACTAATATTCAAAGCTACATATTCATAAGTTCTGTCCTTAAATGCCAACGATCTAAACTTAATATAAGCAAGATGTTTTAAACTTGTTTTAAGATCCTGGGACTTTTCATTCCTGCTGGGGCTGGTTTGCCTCCTCGTTCAAGAATGACTATTGCCCACAGTCTCGTATTCAGCATGCTGAAATGCAAACAGCTCCGGAGGCCCACAAGGTTTGCTTTTCACTTGCTTGATTTTTAATTCGTAAAACCTAAACCTAACCATCATGAAGCTATTTACAGTCTCTATTCTCTTTAGTCCAAATATCTACCTTTTGTTTCAGACCTTAACGTACGGGATGCACAGTTTATTACTCTTGTAAAATTGAAGAGTATGAACTTCAAAAAAACACAGCTGGTTCTAAGCATTTCAGAAAGGGAATTGTCCTTCTGGTAAGAGTCATTTGTTGTCTCCCGAAGAGATAAAAGTTTGCCAAAAAAAGGGAGAAGAACGGAGTGTAGGGAGGGTTCATGGAAAGGAAGAGGGAGAGGATGAAAATTGTGAGAAACCTGAGCTGAGAGGAGGAAATGCTTTTCTGGACAGCGCTTCCTATTTAAAGCCGCAAGCCTGCTTATCAATCAGACTTCAAGCTCCATGATATGGAGTCTGAGATTTTATTAAGTGAATAGCCGTCAGGAAGCCACTCAGATCCATTGCAAACAAAAAACCCTAAAAGGTCTTGAGATTTTGAACACTGTCAAAATGAAAAAAAAAAAAAGAGGTCATGATTAATATTACAGTGACTAACAAATAATGTTGCGTTTCTGCATCTCTTCAGTGATCTTGCAGTACTTCTTGGTACTCTGGGATGAGGTTTCATTTCTGTCAAAGGGTTGGACCAGGAGACTGATTCTCCCAGACACATTTTTAGCCTGAGCTTTTTAGAGCCGTGGCATAGGAAACCAAAATGCTCTTAGCTATGGCTGTTTGATCTAAAGGACCAGAAACAAAGCAGGCAGTTGGCCTTTTCACAGTTGAAACCAAACAGAAGTAAATACAATGTCCCTTAGTATCCACAGGTGAGCCCACGGATATCAAAATCCGATGCTCAAGCCCCTTATATAAAATGTCATAGCACAATGAATACAACTGGAAGGAAAGACCTAAGAGGTCTCAACCCTGGTGGCACATCAGAGTCATCTAGAGGTATATTTAAAATATGAACTGAAGAGGCACTTCCCCTCAAACTTATATGAGATCAGAATCACCTGGAGCTTTGTTTATGGAATTAAACCACAGATCCTGGGTCCCACCTGCCGATTGTCTGATTCAGCAGGTCTGGGGCAGGGCCCCGAGATTATACAGTTCTGACAAGTTCCTGGGTACTGGTGGTCCAGGGACTTCACTTTGTGCTCTTGATTTAATTAGTATGTGGTGTGACTTGAGTATTATTCATTTTCCAGAGTTCCTGAGGTGATTCAATGTGCATCCAGGCTGGAGAACCACTGAGCAGGGCAACAAGACTTTCCCTATGCACACCTGACCAATACGGCCTGCATTTTTCTTCCACACAGGAAGGAGACAGTCCTCCGTCTCCTTCACGTCGTCAGTACTTCTTACCTAACGGGATAAGGTTCACTACACAGTTCCAGAGAAAGCAGCAAAATGGCTTTGTTGAATACAAATATTTTCCAAGGACACAGATAACTAGGTGATCAGGATATGATTGGGAACAGATTTGGAAATGTTAAGGAAAACCTAATCTAAAACACATATTTTTTTATTTTTATTATTATTTTTTTGCTTGGAAGCATAAGTAAAGAGAGAGTTGGGTCCCTTATAAAATGGATATTGATAAACCATAATGGAGAAGAATATGAAAAAGAATGCATATAAAACTGAACCACTTTGCTATACAGTAGAAATTAACATGACATTCTCAATGAACTATACCTCAATACAATAAATTTTTAAAAGATACAGTAAGGACTTCCCTGGTGATGCAGTGGTTAAGAATCCGCCTGCCAGTGCAAGGGACACAGGTTCAAGCCCTGATCCGGGAAGATCTCACATGCCACGGAACAGCTAAGCCTGTGCACCACAACTACTGAGCCTGCGCTCTAGAGCCCTCGTGCTACAACTACTTAAGCCCGCAACAAGGGAAGCAGCCACCGCAATGAGAAGCCCGTGCACCACAATGAAGAGTAGCCCCCGCACCACAATGAAGAGTAGCCCCCGCTCACGGCAACTAGAGAAAGCCCGCGTGCAGCAACGAAGACCCAACGCAGCCAAAAATAAATAAATATTTAAAAAAAAATACAGTAAAACAGGTGGGAGAAAAATGGATATAGAGAACTTACAATGGGCTATTGCTTAAGGGCCCACTATAATTTGGAGCATATCCCTGTGCTGTGTGCAAGTAAATTTTGCTTCAAGTTGCAATGAAGGAGAAACTCCAGAAACGGCTCAAATGATGCCCTTAGAAAAGAAATTGCATAGTGATGACTGTCAGTTCATTTCTGGAAACCCAATAATCTACTCTTATGAAAAATCTTTTAATAGAATTGTAAAGATGAATGTCAAGGGTGAGTGAGGCATTTGATTTGTTTGAAATTTCACATTAACCCACGATTTTCTTTGTCTGTTTATTTCTAGCTGTTGGAAAAGGCAGGAGACATCCTCTGGCATGTTAATTCACTCCCTGCAGTCTGTGACACTAGATTGGTTTGCTTCTCCCTTATCTGTTGATTTTTTTTCTTTTTTCTTTTTTTTTTTGAAATAGTCTCTGGCAACATTGCTTGGCTCTGGGAGAATAGCCCCTTGATGCTGCCGAAAAAGAAATCTGGGAATTTTCCGATCTGCCTTTGTTTGTTTTCCAAATCTGCTGCGAGGACATGTGGAGTTGGTACTGATGGACCATGAAGGCGGAAGTTAGAGAATACAGACTTTGCTGTATGAAACAGAACAAGAGGAAGTAAGTCCGCAGAATTCATCAATACTGCAGGAGTAGTTTGCTCATTTCTGCACGAGCAGCCTTATTTACATGCTTACAGCAAGCCTTCCCAAGTCCGCTGCACATTCTATTTCACTGCTATGTAGTCCACACTCAGGTGAGAACACCAACCCTCACATGTATTAGCAAGAAGACCAGAGACAACAACAAAGATTGATGTCTGGCTTTACAAGGAAAGGCCGCATTTAGCTAAAATCGGCAGGACAGGAGTGTCTCTTAATTCCTTCTCTAATGTATCAATAGCTAATTGTGCCCAAGACACTGGGGTTGATTCAATTCCCTCACTTGGTTGATTGATGAGACAGCGTTTCACTGCCCAAGCGAAAACAGACTTAGTTTTATTTCTTTGGGCCTGAAATAGCTAGAAACCTAAGAGATGGGGGAATTTAGCATTTAACCGCTTTTCAGCCTTTACCTGTCTTCTTGGACGATAACACACAGGTCCTTGCACTCAGGGCAGAAGATAGGGGCAGTATTGCTAATCGATTATCATCAATCCCTCATTCAGTGGCCAGCCATCTATGCATAGGACCTCCTTTTACCTGCCTCCACCTAATTTGAGGCTCATTTTGTCACTCACTCCACCTCTATTATGTGGATAGCAAGGGAAAGCAAAGAAGGTAAAATGCAAATCATTCAGTTTTGCAATTTGCTGGTTGGAGGTTAGAGGCAGCATAAAATAAAGCTTGACTTTCAGAAGTCAAGTTACAATTCGGTGACAGATCAGAGCTCTAGTTTCCTACCCTTTCTTAGGTATCACACTCTGCAGTGGAGGACAGTAGGCTGGTGCTTTTGCCATCCTCACAGGCTGGTCACGAAGCCCTTAGGGGCTCTGATAGTGGGGAACGGCAGCTGACTATGAGTTTCTTCCTTCCTGAATCCCTTTTTTTTTTTTTTTTGGTACGCGGGCCTCTCACTGCTGTGGCCTCTCCCGTCACAGAGCACAGGCTCCGGACACGCAGGCTCAGCGGCCATGGCTCATGGGCTCTGCGGCATGTGGGATCCTCCTGGACCGGGGCACGAACCTGTGTCCCCTGCATCGGCAGGTGGACTCTCAACCACTGTGCCACCAGGGAAGCCCTCTGAATCCCTTTTGCTTTCACTCCTTGCTATCCACCCACATTGGCATGCTGTGAACTGGGCTGACCATCAGGGATTAGGATGCCCCTTTCTCTGAGTCCCAAAAGCCATTAGAGGCTATCTATCCTTCAAGGTAGTCATCATCCTCATTCCAGAGCCCACAGCACCTCCCACCAGTCACATTCTCTTAGAAAACCCTCTGCTTCTGCTGTCAATTTCCAGGCTCCTGTCAATTTCCAGGCTTCTCCCGGCTATATGAGCTTCGACCCATTCTCCAACAGATTCCTAATTCCCTGCGTTGTGTATCTTCCAAGGCTTTCACCCCAATATCTCAGGCCCTCATCCCCAAAGGGCTGTGACTTGCTTTATTATCATGTTCACGTTAATATATATCATGACACATCTGCTTCTTCCTTTTGACAAAGCCGAGAGTCAACCTGGAATAATGGGTCATGCACGATAGGTAAACATGAGGTTTGCTGCTTAGTGTACAGAACCTGGAACTTCCCACTAAGACGGCTATTTGATGCATAGTAACGGCCTAAGGATGAGAAGCAGGCATAAAAGACCCGTACCAATCAGTTAGGAAAAGACAAGCAATCCAAAAGAAAAAGGGGCAAGAGGAAAGAAAAGGATCGTTGAAAAAGAGAAAACTTGAAGTACCAATAAACATCTGAGAAGAAACAACCTCACTAGTAAGCAGGGAAATGAAAATAAAACCACTATGACATTAGCAAAATTTGAAAAGTTTGATCATATAAAATGTGGGGATGGGGGGCAGGGGGAAATGAATACTCTCAGCTCCTGCGTGTAACCGTGTACACTGTCCAGCCACTCTAGGGAGGATACACCAATGGGCAGGGAGGGTGATGGTGTACTTGACATACAGCCCAATATTTTATCCCGAAGTATATATCCTAGAGAAAGTCTTGTAGAAGTACACAAGACATTGTTTACAAGGATGCGCATCAAAACACTGTAATGGTAGAAAGGCAAACATTCTAAATATTTATTAATAGGAAACAGAAATAAATCATGGTATATACTCATATAATGGAAGAGTCCACAGCATTTAAAGTGAATGATGTAGAGGTACCTGTCTCAATATGGATAATTCCTGAAAACACAATGGAATATAATACAGTTTACCTAGATTCTAAAAGCACGACACAAAATACCACAACTACGTATACTATTTATAAACCCATGCCTGTGTAGTCAAAGTATTAAAACATAGGCAGAAAAGGGAAACCTTGACGCTGATACTGTGGTCACCTCTGGAAAGAGTGGGACAGAGACATGGAAAGGCTGAGTGCTGCAGTGCAAGCTTCTATATCCGAAAGCTTTCATTACTTTAAAAAATGAAGCAACACGGCAAGGTGTTTATTAAATATGGGTGGGCATAGATATGGGTGCTTTTAGAGTATCTGAAATATTTCTCTTTTTTAATCATTATTATCATAATAGCTTCCATTTTATCAAGAATGGATCTTTAACCTCTTGATATGAGGGGCAAACGTAACAACTAAACTCTGAGTTTAGTCTTGGACTCCTCTCTGGGGCTTTTACATGAGGCATAGGAATAGAACCCAAAGTCGTAAAACGGACAAGCTGGACGCACAGAGGACTTTGGACCAGCAAACTGCTCCTCAGGCTAGGGCTACAAGTCAGTGCTGAGACACTTCCAGAAAGCTCTTTTTGTTTCATTCTCCTTTAAACGGTACAGAGGAAGAAACAAAAGGAGATAGCCCCCACAGCTTTAAGTTAAACCCTTAATTTTATTTGAATACCGTTTTTTTGTCGTTTAATTACTGCCACTGTTTTCTTTTCTTTTCTTTCTTTCTTTTTAAGCTTCTAGATTGCTGTGTAATTTTTGTATCTACACGGATTAGACTGAGAGTCCAGGAAGACCCAGCCACATAATTAAGGACAGAACAGAATCTTCCACTTCACATCCATCTTCCCCAATTTAAAAAATGACATTTTCTGTTTTCTAACCATACATGGTTGGCTTCCAGCTTTTCACTTTAGACAAATATTTTCTGCCCAAAACCTGCTGCAATGAATTTGCAGCCTCGCAAGTAAACGTGGATTTGCGTTGACAGGTCATCTCCAGAATTCACTGGCATTTTTGCTCTGGATCCACATCTAGGAAGTGGGGACCGCATGAGAAATTTCTCCCTCAGTCAGGGCTTTCCTTGGGAGTTTTTGTAGGACCTCGAATTAGAACTTGTTATAGATTTGGGAAGACCTCCTTGCTGCACCTAGATGTCTTTTGTTGCCTCGCTGGCCTTGGAGGCTAAATTACCTTTAGAGATGTAGCTAGAGCAACAATGGGTTATCAGTCAGAACCTAGAAGGCAGGTGATATACCTAAATTTGGGGATTTCAGGAAAGTTTGATACAGGGACTGTTTACAAAGATGTCATCAGGGTAAAGGAGACCATAAGACTAGTGATTCTGGGGCTGTTACCAACCCTAGGCTTCAACAGGCAACGAGGAGGGGGTGGTTATCTATAGCCAGAGAGAAGTGGGTGGAACAGGTAGCCGACAGGACATGTGACAAAGCCACCACTGCAGGGAAGAAGCTTGGAAATAAATACCCCAAATCACTTCCTCCCCTCCCTCCAATCTCTTACTGGTGCTTCCCATTGGCCATAACCCAACTGGAACCAGAAGGTACAGAAACTCATTGATTCAGGTCAGCCTTCCTGAGCACAGAGTAGGGCTAAAAGGTGGAGTGGATAGCCAGCACACCAAACTACCCAGAAAAGGTCTATAAATGCACTTAGGTGTCTACATGTTGAACATTCCACATAGGCTAATATGCATTAGAAATTATTCCAAGGATAAGATAGCCTCCATTTGGGTGGTTCGGGCAAATTCCTCAGGCAATTTACGTACCATTTGGAGATACTCTGATTCCCAACCTACTCCACTAGTGGGACTCAATAATCAACCAGCTCAATATTATGCTTTGAGTGTATAAATAAAGATTATTCGGGCTTCCCTGGTGGCGCAGTGCTTGAAAGTCCGCCTGCCAATGCAGGGGACACGGGTTTGTGCCCCGGTCTGGGAGGATCCCACATGTCGCAGAGCGGCTGGGTCCGTGAGCCATGGTGGTTGAGCCTGCACGTCCGGAGCCTGTGCTCCGCAACGGGAGAGGCCACAACAGTGAGAGGCCCGCGTACCGCAAAAAAAAAAAAAAAAAAAAAAGATGATTCATCATGGGAAGGGGCAACACGTTTTGCACTTACCAACACTGTAATAAAATAAGAACAAATGCAAGTGGATGTAATAACAGCCCATTTCTGACATCAAAAAAAAAGTCTTTTTTTGGACTTCTGTGTTTTGTAGAGCATTGATAGCAATCTTCCTATTGACAGAGGAGATGTCTGGATCGTCAAAGAAAAAGTATATTAGGTTCTCACTGATGTGAAGATTTAGTAAAACTGCTATGGGTTTCACATTAGGATACATTACTAAATTTGAAAGAAAAATGACTGGCTGCAAAATATATTATTTCCATATTAGAGGTATTACTAAGATGAGTAAAGGCACAATTCCTGTCCACCAAGACAAAAACAAATGGTCCTCTTCTGCAACAAGGAAAATAATATCCTAGACACAGGTGGAGACGTATCTACAGTCACACCCTACCCCCTTGCTGGCCCTGTCTGAATCCTTTTCCATTTAAACCTCCTTCTTGCTGAAGTTAAATAACATAATACACGTGTTTCATGCTTATCAGCATCCTGGCACATAGTAAGTGCTCAATAAATGCCAGTAGTAATAGTAGTAGTAAAAAATAAAATTAAAAAAATACCAAGAAAGTTCACACAACATTCAGAAGAAAAAAGCTCATTTGTAGTTAGAAAATCCAGAAAATGTATTATTAAACTAACATATGAGATGGGCTCAGAGACTGAGTAGGTTCTAACAAGTGAAAAAGAGAGTAAGATTGGCACAGAGTATGGGGTCGACTGAATAGCATTTGCGAAGGTAGTAACGGTCATGAATGAGATTCAGGTACATTTGTCATAATCTTGGGCAACAGATTTTGGACTTCATTAAGTTAACATGGGAGAGCTATTGAAGGAATTTGGGGGGGATGGCAATAATAATAATAATAATAAAAACAAGTAGCTAACATTTGTTGAGCACTTCCTATGTATCAGGCACTAAGCCCTATACATGTGTTCATTCACTCATCCTTACAAACATCCTATGAAATAGTTGATTTTAACCACTACACTGGGTTAGGTGCTACAGGTGATTTCAAGATTACAGATTATCTCTGAATTCATTTACACACTTGTTTAGGGAGGAGGGGAAGGGGGTGTTTTCATAGAATTTTAGAATGTTAGAATTGGGAATTGCCTTCAAGTTATTAATTCACTTACTCTTCACAATAATCCCATGAGGTCCTCTTATTATATCAACTTACAGACAAGGAAACTGTAGCAGAGGGAGTTCAAGTAACTTACCTGGATTCATACAACCAGCGAGTAGTAGTACCGAAGTATTTGATTTCAGGTAGTTTAACTTCAGAGTCCTAACTCTTGACCTCCATGATGCTATTCTCTCATACATAACAGACAACCCTTGTAAACCTGTTAGTGTCCTTAACTGGGTTAAAACCTGGGGCTATAGAGATAGATGGGAAATGGCTCTTGTCTTCAAGGAAATAAGGGTTTCACAGAAAAGAATCATAGCCATAGACAACTGCAGTGATTATGATAAAAGCTATGGTGGAGGCCCTCACCAGGGGATGTCGGGACTCAAAACTGGGAGTTCACTCTTTAGAGGGTTCAAAGTAGGCTTCCCGTGGGAGGTGGCCAATAACTAGGTCAGGAAGACTGTGCACTGGTCTGACAGGAGTCAGAAGAACTCATCTGGCAGGAAGGCAACATTTGTAAAGATAAAGCGGCAGGAGAGGACATGGCGGGTCAGGAAACGGCTGGGGTTGGTTATGGAGACGAGGAACAGCGCAGAGAGGAGATTCACAGGGTCTTAGAATTGGGTTGGTTGGAAGCATACGTAAACGGGAGGGTGGCAGGATTCTGGTCTGATGCAGTGGGGTAGAAAGTCAGGCAAGCCACAAGGATAAGGTTGGGAGGCATAAAGGTTTAGAAGAAGGCAGTCCACAGGGAAGGCCAGTGAGATGAGTTTCAGACACAGTTACTTGACGGAGGTGTGGAGGTGAATGACGGAGGTGGAGGTGAATGCAGTAGGCAACTGGAATTAAGGGTCAAAAGGTAACAAAACTGACATCTATTGTGACTTCCAGTGTCTGGAATAGTCGTCTGGAATATATCGTATCATTTAATCATCATCAAAGTTAAACAGTTCCACACCTAGAAGGTGGTTTGGGGATGTCAATGTAAAAAAGCCTTTGGAACTCTGTGATGGTATTTCCTCAGAAACAGAACAAGACTTTTGGAATTTGGTCTTTTGAGGAGGGACTTGCGTTAGGGAACAGTGAAACAAATTTCTCAGGATAAGATATTTTGGTTAAAAGAAAAAGCAATTGTACCTCTAAAGGGAAGAAAACAGTGTCTTTAAGTATGACTTTGTGCTGGCTCTGAAGGCAATTTAGAAAGACATCTCTTGTTTCCTTAAAATGATATTTGCTAAATAGGACTGCCAAATATGGTAGATAACAGGTAGGCTTAGATGGAGAAGAGGGAAAGTAATTAAGTCCGTGGTTTCATTTCCAGGCCAATCAAGTGCAAGTTTCTGTGAAGAGCAACCGATTTGCAGGCCCAGGATGAGGGTGAGGCAAGAAAGGTACCGAGGGACCCTGAAAGTGAGTGTCTCCTTAAATTCTGTGCTGTAGATGTCTCACTCACCCCTACCTGGTCTTGACCCTGGTGATCGGATTAAGAATCGTACAGAGGCTGAGTAAGCAGTAGGTAGCACTGAGGCCAGGGGAGGAGAGAGCGCTGGGGCCAAGCCGAGCCACTCACAGGTATTCCTGAAGCCCTGGGGTCACACACGAGCACCTCATCGGGGTTCAATCCTGCCTGAATATTGGAATCATCAGCAGAACTTGTAACGAAACCAAGGCCTAGAGACCTTCAAGATGGAGGAAGAGTAAAACGCAGAGAGCACCTTCCTCCCCACAAATACATCAGAAATACACCTACATGTGGAACAGGTCCTACAGAACGCCTACTGAATGCTGGCAGAAGACCTCAGACCTCCCAAAAGGCAAGAAACTCCCCACGAACCCGGGTAGGGCAAAAGAAAAAAGAATAAACAGAGATAAAAGAATAGGGATGGGACCTGCACCAGTGGGAGGGAGCTGTGAAGGAGGAAAGGTTTCCACACACTAGGAGCCCCTTCGCGGGCGGAGACTGCGGGTGGCGGAGGGGGGAAGCTTCGGAGCCACGGAGGAGAGCACAGCAACAGGGGTGCGGAGGACAAAGCTGAGAGATTCCCGCACAGAGGAACGGTGCCGACCAGCACTCACCAGCCCGAGAGGCTTGTCTGCTCACCCGCCGGGGCGGGCATAGCTGGGAGCTGAGGCTCGGGCTTCGGTCGGATCCCCGGGAGAGGACTGGCGTTGGCAGCGTGAACACAGCCTGAAGGGGGCTAGTGTGCCACAGCTAGCTGGGAGGGAGTCCGGGAAAAGTCTGGAGCTGCCAAAGAGGCAAGAAACTTTTTCTTCCCTCTTTGTTTCCTGGTGCACGAGGAGAGGGGATTAAGAGAGCCACTTAAAGGAGCTCCAGAGACAGGCGCGAGCCGTGGCTATCAGCACGCACCCCAGAGACGGGCATGAGACGCTAAGGCTGCTGCTGCTGCCACCAAGAAGCCTGTGTGCAAGCACAGGTCACTCTCCACACCTCCCCTCCCGGGAGCCTGTGCAGCCCGCCACTGCCAGGGTCCCAGGATCCCGGGACAACTTCCCCGGGCGAACGCACGGCGCGCCTCAGGCTGGTGCAACATCACGCCGGCCTCTGCCACCGCAGGCTCACCCCGCACTCCATACCCCTCCCTCCCCCCCGCCTGAGTGAGCGAGAGCCCCCGAATCAGCTGCTCCTTTAACCCCGTCCTGTCTGAGCAAAGAACAGACACCCTCCGGTGACCTACACGCACAGGCGGGGCCAAATCCAAAGCTGAGCCCCTGGAGCTGTGAGAACAAAGAAGAGAAAGGAAAATCTCTCCCAGCAGCCTCAGGAGCAGCGGATTAAATCTCCACAATCAACCTGATGTACCTGCACCGGTGGAATACCTGAATAGACAACGAATTATTCCAAAATTGATGCAGTGGACTTTGGGAGCAAAAACATACATATATTTTTCTTTTTTCTCTTTTTGTGAGTGTGTATGTGTATGCTTCTGTGTGTGATTTTGTCTGTATAGCTTTGCTTTCACCATTTGTCCTAGGGTTCTTTTTTTTTCCTTAGTATAGTTTTTAGTGCTTGTTATCATTGGTGGATTTGTTTCCTTTTTTATTACTTTTAAATTTTTTATTTTTAATAATTATTTTTTATTTTAATAACTTTATATTATTTTTTCTTCCTTCCTTTCTTCCTTCCTTTCTTTCTTCCTTCCTGCCTTCCTTTCTTTTCTTCTTTCTTTCTTTCTTCTTTCTTTCCTTCTTTCTTTCTCTCCCTTTTCTTCTGAGCCATGTGACTGACAGGGTCTTGGTGCTCCGGCCGGGTGTCAGGCCTGAGCCTCTGAGGTGGGAGAGCCCATTTCAGGACATTGGTCCACCAGAGACCTCCCGGCTCCACATAAAATCAAACAGCAAAAGCTCTCCCTGAGATCTCCATCTTAACACTAAGACCCAGCTCCACTCAATGACCAGCAAGCTACAGTGCTGGACACCTTATGCCAAGCAACTAGCAAGTCAGGAACACAACCCCATCCATTAGCAGAGAGGCTGACTAAAATCATAACAAGGTCACAGACACCCCAAAACACACCACCAGACATGGTCCTGCCCACCAGAAAGACAAGATCTAGCCTCATCCACAAGAACACAGGCACTAGTCCCCTTCACCAGGAAGCCTACACAACCCACTGAACCAAGCTTAGCCACTGGGGGCAGACACCAAAAACAACGGGAACTATGAACCTGCAGCCTGTGAAAAGGAGACCCCAAACACAGTAAGTTAAGCAAAATGAGAAGACAGAGAAACACACAGCAGATGAAGGAGCAAGATAAAAACCCACGAGACCAAACAAATGAAGAGGAAATAGGCAGTCTACCTGAAAAAGAATTCAAGAGTAATGATAGTAAAGATGATCCAAAATCTTGGAAACAGAATGGAGGAAATACAAGAAACGTTTAAAAAGGACCTAGAAGAACTAAAGAATAAACAAACAATGATGAACAACACAATAAATGAAATTAAAAATTCTCTAGAAGAATAGAATAACTGAGGCAGAAGAACGGGTAAGTAATCTGGAAGATAAAATAGCGGAAATAACTACCACAGAGCAGAATAAAGATAAAAGAATGAAAAGAATTGAGGACAGTCTCAGAGACCTCTGGGACAACATTAAACACACCAACATTCGAATTATAGGGGTCCCAGAAGAAGAAGAGAAAAATAAAGGGACTGAGAAAATATTTGAAGAGATTACAGTTGAAAACTTCCCTAATATGGGAAAGGAAATAGTCAAGTCCAGGAAGCAGAGAGAGTCCCATACAGGATAAATGCAAGGAGAAACATGCCAAGACACATATTAATCAAACTATCAAATATTAAATACAAAGAAAAAATAGTAAAAGCAGCAACGGAAAAACAACAAATAACATACAGGGGAATCCCCATAAGGTTAAGAGCTGATCTTTCAGCAGAAACTCTGCAATTCAGAAAGGAGTGGCAGGACATTTTTAAAGTGATGAAAGGGAAAAACCTACAGACAAGATTACTCTACCCAGCAAGGATATCAATCAGATTCGACAGAGAAATTAAAAGCTTTACAGACAAGCAAAAGTTAAGAGAATTCAGCACCACCAAATCAGCTTTACAACAAATGCTAAAGGAGCTTCTCTAGGCAGGAAACTCAACAGAAGGAAAAGACCTACAATAACAAACCCAAAACAATCAAGAAAATGGTAATAGGGACATACATATTGATAATTGCCATAAAAGTAAATGGATTAAATGCTCCAACCAAAAGACATAGACTGGCTGAATGGATACAAAAACAAAACCCATACATGTGCTGTCTACAAGAGACCCACTTCTGACCTACAGACAAATACAGACTGAAAGTGAGGGGATGGAAAAAGATATTCATGCAAATGGAAATCAGAAGAAAGCTGGAGTAGCAATTCTCATATCAGACAAAATACACTTTAAAACAAAGACTATTACAAGAGACAAAGAAGGACACTACATAATGATCAAGGGATCAATCCAAGAAGAAGATATAACAATTGTAAATATTTATGCACCCGACATAGGAGCACCTCAATACATAAGGCAAATGCTAACAGACATAAAAGGGGAAATCGACAGTAACACAATCGTAGTGGGGGACTTTAACACCCCACTTTCACCAATGGACAGATCATCCTAAACGAAAATAAATAAGGAAACTCAAGCTTTAAATGATACATTAAACAAGATGGACTTAATTGATATTTATAGGACATTCCATCCAAAAACAACAGAATACACTTTCTTCTCATGTGCACATGGAACATTCTTCAGGATAGATCATATCTTAGGTAACAAATCAAGTCTTGGTAAATTTACAAAAACTGAAATCATATCAAGTAACTTTTCCGACCACAACGCTATGAGACTAGATATCAATTACAGGAAAAAATCCGTAAAAAATACAAACACATGGAGGCTAAACAATACACTACTAAATAACCAAGAGATCACTGAAGAAATCAAAAAACACCTAGAAACAAATGACAATGAAAACATGACAACCCAAAACCTATGGGATGCAGCAAAAGCAGTTCTAAGAGGGATACAATCCTACCTCAAGAAACAAGAGACATCTCAAATAAACAACCTAACCTAAAGCACTTAGAGAAATAAGTACAAAAAACCCCCAAAGTTAGCAGAAGGAAAGAAATCAAAGATCAGATCAGAAATAAATGAAAAAGAAGTGAAGGAAACAGTACCAAAGATCAATAAAACTGAAAGCTAGTTCTTTGAGAAGATAAACAAAATTGATAAACCATTAGCCAGACTCATCAACAAAAAGAGGGAGAAGACTCAGTCAATAGAATTAGAAATGAAAAAGGAGAAGTAACAACTGACACTGCAGAAATACAAAGGATCATGAGAGATTACTACAAGCAACTATATGCCAATAAAATGGACAACCTGGAAGAAATGGACAAATTCTTAGAAAAGCACAACCTTCTGAGACCAAACCAGGAAGAAATAGAAAATATGAACAGACCAATCACAAACACTGAAATTGAAACGGTGATTAAAAATCTTCCAACAAACAAAAGCTCAAGACCAGATGGCTTCACAGGTGAATTCTATCAAACATTTAGAGAAGAGCTAACACCTATCCTTCTCAAACTCTTCCAAAATATAGCAGAAGAAGGAACACTCCCAAACTCATTCTACAAGGCCAGCATCATCCTGATACCAAAACCAGACAATGATGTCACAAAAAAAGAAAACTACCAGCCAATATCACTGATGAACATAGATGCAAAAATCCTCAACAAAATACTAGCAAACAGAATGCAACAGCACATTAAAAGGATCATACACCATGATCAAGTGGGGTTTATCCCAGGAATGCAAGGATTCTTCAATATACGCAAATCAATCAATGTGATAAACCATATTAACAAATTGAAGGAGAAAAACCACATGATCACCTCAATAGATGCAGAAAAAACTTTCAACAAAATTCAACACCTCTTTATGATAAAAACCATCCAGAAAGTAGGCATAGAGGGAACTTACCTCAACATAATAAAGGCCATATATGACAAACCCACAGCCAACATCGTTCTCAATGGTGAAAAACTGAAACCATTTCAACTCAGATCAGGAACAAGACAAGGTTGCCCACTCTCACCACACTTATTCAACAGAGTTTTGGAAGTTTTAGTCACAGCAATCAGAGAAGAACAAGAAATAAAAGGAATCCTAATAAGAAAAGAAGAGGCAAAGCTGTCACTGTTTGCAGATGACATGATACTATACATAGAAAATCCTAAAGATGCTACCAGAAAACTACTAGAACTAATCAACAAATTTGGTAAAGTAGCAGGATACAAAATTAATGCACAGAAATCTCTTGCATTCCTATACACTAATGGTGAAAAATCTGAAAGAGAAATTAAGGAAACACTCCCATTTACCATTGTAACAAAAAGAATAAAAATGATTCAGAGAGGGTTGTGAAAGTCTTACTTAGAAACAAAGACAACTACAAGCAGCAGGGATAAAGGAAAACATCAGATCCATAAAAATGCCAAGTGTATGGCTTGAACCATCCATATCTTTAGTTACTGAGAGTCATTATAACTTACTGGTAATACTATAATAATTATCTTATAAGGCAATACCTACTTTGTTCGCCAACATAACCATCCAGGCTGAGGGGGGTTGGCCCACTTAAATACAAAAGGTATGTCCATGAGAAACACAAAGCTACAAATCACCCCTAGGAAGATAGGGAGTGCTGGATTCAATAAAATCAATTTCACAAAACTGAGGAACCTTCGTGAAGACTCTTGAATATGAATTCTGTCAGCAGTGGCTAGTACAAGGCAAAGGGGTTAACAAGATGGAAGTGTGGACAAAAGCAGATTGAAAAATGTTTATTAGAAACATGTGGGCAACCTTCAAAAGGTAAACCAGCTATTTCCATGAATCCAGCTCTTGGCTATAAATTACAGAACGAAGGAGAGAGTAGTAAGTACAGTTCAAAAGAAGAGAATTCCCACCCAAAATAAAAAGGAGAAACCCACCCTCCTTTACTTGCCATCTTCATGGAAAGTTTTATGCTTTTTTTGGCCCCCTTTCGTTCTCTCCTTGTCTCCTGACACCCTCTAATTAGTATATCTGCCTCTGGCACCCGTGCTTGCTGTAGGTGGCTGGTGTGACATTGGATGCCTGCCCCTGCAGTGCGATTAGGCACCCTGCGGTGCACAAACAAAAAACCAGAAAGCCTGAGCCAACTATTTTCCTATGAATAGAACGTGTTTCTTTATCAAGATAAAAGATATTTGTGTGTGTCTATTTGTATAGAGATGTGCTATACATATAAACATAAATATAGGGGATTTTGTGCATGTATATTTCATGTGAGCTTCTTAGTCTACTTAAAAGGTTCAGGGTCAGAAATATTTTGCTATGTCCTCAAATAGGACTGGAAACTCCTGAAAGACTAAACATTTGTCCTTCATGTTTGAAAGACTAAAAGAAGAGCATGAAAGTTCCTAAGCAAGCCAGAGTTGAATGAAACTTTCTTGATCTTGAGATTAAAGAAGGTCCCAAGAAATAGTTAACCCTCTCCTTCCTCAAAGTTCTTTAATGACATCTTAAGGTGGAACGTCTTCCTGTGCCTTGGAGACAGAAATCTGTGTCCCTGCACTTTTAGTCCTCTCCCACCTCCAGTGTAAGATGGAAAGAACTTATTTCCCACGGCCAGGTATCCAATTAGTGTTTATCGAGTGATTACCAAGGACTGAACATTCTGCCTCTTTGATCAAAGGGCATTTCAAACCTCACTGAGGTTTATTTTCCAGAGAGCTATAACCACCCCACTGTGAGTGCTGTGATGCTGAAAGATGATGATGGTGGATGGTAATAATCAATGATGAAAAAATGGTGCCGCAGAGGAGGATTTGCAAGGGGACAGTCTTCATGGGGGTGGTGACATATTTTGGAAAGTCCCAGTATTAATGCTGAAGGATTAGTGTTAGGGCCAGGGTAGTCAAAACATGGTGACTAGTTAGACCTATCAAAGTCCACTCAACTCTCTAAACTTTAATTATGGATGCACTCTGCTACAGTCCTTACTGATGACCCAGACCTGGAAGGTAGGTTGTCCCCTTCTCCCAATGTCTGTCAGACCCTCGAGCTGGGAACTCTTTCATAAGGGCACTAATCCCAATCATGAGGGCTCCACACTCATGGTCTAATCACCTCCCAAAGGCTCCACCTCCTAATACCACCACCTTTAGGGTTAGGATTTCAACAAATGAATTTTTGGGGGACACAGATATTCAGACCATAGAAGATATCAGCTCTAGTGCCTGGAGCAGAGCAGGGTAGCCAATTAATAAATGTTGAGCAAGTAAATGAATGGGTGTATCAACTACCCTAAGCATGCTATGGGTTCAGAGAAGGGGAAATCGCCAAGAGTTAACACAGAATGGATTGGTTTAATGGACGAGATGGAAACCCTCATGGAAGAATGAGTTGGATTGGGGACTGCAGAGAAGTATTCCATTTCAAAAGGACAGCATGAGTGTAGGAGTTCAGACACAACCGGCTGACAGTTGAGAGGAATGAGAACTTCCTAAAAAAATAGATGCAAGGGCTCATTTCCCCTGTAACCATCACATACAATTTTGCCAACAGAAAAAAACCAACTTTACTTTCCAATGTAAGGGAAAGGAGTGACGTAGTGAATTTTAGCAACATCCCAGCTATTATTAGCTATGTAAGCCATTACCTTTTTTTTTTTTTTTTTTTTTTGCGGTACACGGGCCTCTCACTGCTGTGGCCTCTCCCGTTGCGGAGCACGGGCTCCGGACGCGCAGGCTCAGTGGCAGTGGCTCACGAGCCCAGCCGCTCCGCGGCATGTGGGATCTTCCCGGACCGGGGCACGAACCTGCGTCCCCTAGCATCAGCAGGCGGACTCTCAACCACTGCGCCACCAGGGAAGCCCCATTACCTTTTTTGAGTTCACAGTCTTTAGCTGTGAGTACTCATGTGAGTTGACTTCCCATGAAAGGCCTGACATTTTAGATATAGCTCTGAACACATTCAGAGCCTCTGAATTCTTTGAGGTGAGAGAAGAGAGTTTATTCTGACAATTCCAGCTGAACATGAGGAAACAATGCCAAGCATGGACATGCTAAAAGCCAGGGACCACAAACTCAAATGGCTTCTGGGGCCAGGCAGGTAAGGTGTGAGTGAAGCTGACAAGGTGTAAAACAGTAAGAAACGGCAATAGGCATGTGTCCTCTAGAGAGTGTGCAGCTCTCTTAAAGCATTCAAGCTAACTTTTAAAATCCACTTAGCTGGGACTTCCCTGGTGGTGAAGTGGTTAAGAATCTGCCTGCTAATGCAGGGGACACGGGTTCAATCCCTGGTCCGGGAAGATCCCACATGCCACACAGCAACTAAGCCCATGCGCCGCAACTACTGAGCCTGTGCTCTAGAGGCCATGAGCCACAACTACTGAAGCCCACGCACTCTAGGGCCCACGTGCCACTACTGAAGCCCGTGCTCCGCAACAAGGGAAGCCACCGCAATGAGAAGCCCGTGCACCGCAACGAAGAGTAGCCCCTACTCGCCACAACTAGAGAAAGCCCACGTGCAGCAATGAAAACCCAACACAGCCTAAATTAATAAATAAACAAAAATTTTAAAAAATCCACTTAGCTAACCAAAGAGATTATCTGTGAGCTGAACGGAACCTCTGGTTACCAGTTTGCAACTCACAGAGCAACAAAATACCTATATGCCATTGATATGTCCAAATAGCCTAGAATGCTTGAAAGTTTAACTGAATAAAAAGGTCTGTGAGACAAGGGATCTTTGTTTGTTCCCTGATGCATCCCAAGTGCCTGGACCAGATGCTGATGCGTGATAGGCACTCAATAAATGTTTGCTGAATGAATGACTAGCCAATGTCCCAGAGACAATTCATATTGATTATCACAAAAGAACTCAGTGACCATGAGGTTAGGTGTCTGGGTAGATAAAAGGAAGATTGTTCTGTTTTTCTCATGCTTCAAATTTAGTTGTGGCTTTACTGGCTGAGAACCTTGGAAACTTTGATAATTAAACAGATCCCAGTCCTCCATTTCCGTGGGGAGAAATTGTCTAGGATCTGTACGCTTTGACAGTCTCCCTCTGAGCTACATTCATAGAAGATGTATTCTATACAAATTAGACTATGCAGGGAGATGTAAAGAGCCATTAAAACTACGCTGGCTCAAAAGTCCATGCTTTTATAACCCAGAAGGTGATGAGATCAAACACTCTTAAAACCAAACTTGCTAAACCTTTTAAATGTAATTTCTACATGGGGATTATTGTGGTTCACGGGGAAAGTGGGGTATGGCAATCATTTCCATATATTCTCAAATGCTTTGACATCACAATAAGGATGGTAGGTAGCAACTATATCCTAGACCTAAAAGTCACATTGTTTTCATCAACGTGACTAAAAGAGTCAAGGATGGACTTAAGGATTCTAATTCTGCGTCCACTACCAACTGATGTGACCTTGAGCAAGCTGGTTTATCTCCAAAGAAGGTAAAGACCATAACCTGAAATTGATCTCTGGAACATAGCTTATATTTAAGAATGAATCAGTTTGCAAATGACTCTACCTTAGACAAAAAAATAAATACTAAGTTCTAACAACAGAAATGAGCACAGTTGCATAGTTTCATTAATGAAATGAACAAGCAAAAACATTGAGGCATTTACGGCACATATGATCAGCGTCACAAAAGGAATCTATAAGGCTATGCCTGAAAAGATAGACTACTGGCTCACCTATCAAAACTGGACTCCACTCCATTCTTTTGCGTTTTAACAATGCACTTTCGGTCATTTTCAGTGTTACTTCTTGGCTACGTATTTGAATATTTTTTAGTCTACCACAACGCTACTTTGTGCACCTCACCAAAAGAAAGAAAACGAGGTAAAGAAAGCGAGGCACGCTCCTTAAGAAAGACTGTTCATTTACCGTCTAATTTTTAAAAGAACATTTTCCTAAAGCTAAAAAAAGTTCTCAATAAATCTGTGTTTGATTCAAAATAATAAAGGGAAACACCTAGCCCAGTACCTGGAACATAAAAGTAACTTCGTGGTAGACATGGTCACTATTATTTTAGAAAACAAAGCACACTGTACGGCTTTGCTTTTTTCAAGACAGGTCGAATACACTGCATAAGATAGTTCTCAAATGCATCTGGGCATGAAAAGAATCTGATGAATATGTTTAAAATATAGATTCTCAGGCCTCACTAAGTCAGATTATCTGGGAACCTAAAATCCCTGATTCTACATTTTAAGAAATCTCCCCAGGTTATTCTGAGGCAGATGGTCCATGGACTCACATAAGGGAAGCACTGCCCTAGATTTTTCATTAAACACCTGAAATTTTAAGAATCCAGTATATGTTATTAGAAAGAAAAAAATACATAGTATGTATGTGTGTGTATATATATATACACACACATATAATCACACATACATTTTATGTATATATACATATATGTGTGTGTGTGTGCGTTGTGTGTATTGTGTGTATGTGTATGTGCGTGTGTATGTGTGAGTGCGTGTGTATGTGTGAGTGTGTGTGCATGTGTATGTGTGTGTGTGTGTATTAACAAAGATGCTTTGCTTGACGAAACTTTAGTCAGGCTCCTGAACCTCCTCCTAGGCCCATCTGTGCACTTTCTTATAAAATCCAGTTCTAGCTAAAACTAAGCCAGTTTAGTGAGTTTTCCATCCTCCATATCTTATCACCCTCCATATCTGAGCAGGTTCCTCAGCCTCCACCATTCCCCAGGTGATGTCTGATCCTCTTGGCCTGTCTTCAGCAAGAATCCTGTTAGGTCAATTTAGCCAAAAATTCTCTCACCCCTGATATTTTCTCTTAGTAATTTCCATCCACTGACGCCTACCCTGCTCCTTGGCTATAAATCCCCTTTTGCCCACACTATATTCAGAACTAAGCTTGGTTTTACACCGAGGTCTCTTCTCCTCTATTGGAATAGCCCTGAATAAAATCTGTTTTTACCTCTTTAACTACTGTCCAGCTTTTTCTTTGACATGTACATGTGTATGTATGTGCTTATGTATGTATGCATACATAGAGCCACACTTTTCATTGCCAATGACTGCTTCTCAAGGAGAAAGATCTTTGCCTTATGAGCATTTAAAAAGCACCACCCTGAACTAAAATGAGTGACTGAAGCCAATAAACCTCTTAAACTTAGCAGGGAATCATCTACACAAGGGAACTTTTAATCTCAATCCTTAAATGCATTCATTGACTTCTATAAGTAGGAAAAATAACAGATATAACTCATTTTTGACAACCAGATCTGAAAACTTGCCTTTGTGCTGAAAAAACAATGAGAAACTTAGAACATATTATCAAAAAGTGGGAAAGCTTCTGAAATTTCCCAGGATGGGTTGCCAAATCCTTGTGTGCCCCCCTTCGCCCCACTTTACAGCCTTTCCCACTGTGAACATGGTACTCAGGGCTGAATACAGATAAATGTTTAGACCATTTCATTAAAGGCTTGGAGGGGAGGCCTGGGTACAAAGGGAAACTGGGAGATCCCCTCTGTGACTGGGGAGGCCACCTGAGTCAGCGGGAAGTTAACTGACTTTCGACTGGGGCTGCGGGTACTTGTTACGTCCTAGGGAGAGACATATTTTTACTGATGCTGCAGTCTGATCTGTACCTGTATTCTTAAATTTAAATAATTTGGAATAAAAATACTTCTCTTTCATTCTCTCTCTTGATTCACCATCTGCAGGGATGTTCTAATAGGAAAGCTGATTCCTCAAAACTTCAGAGACTTTGGGGCCTGAGGGGATGCTGAAACAATTCCAGCCCACGTAAGTAAGGATACGAACGGTGTCGTTCATTCCCTCTCTTCCCCTCTCCCCCTCTCCCCCTCCCTCCCTCCCTCTCTCCCTCTCTTCCAGCCGTAAGAAAAGATGAACGAGCTGGGCCTGCTAACATTTTCCTGGACCCCATAGCTTTAAAGGACAAGCCCCAAGGTCTATGCCTAAGATTAGGATAGAATCGCGGGATACTTACCTCTTTTAAAAATTTGATACACCAAGGCAATGATAATTTTCAGAATTCATGGGTCTCATCCATTACTGACCAGCTACATTAGGATGATTATAGTTTTATTATAAGTAGCAGACGGACAGAGATTTTCATGTGACTTAGAAAACGACATGATTGTTAGTTAACAATCCACACGGGAAGACAGTTGAACACAGTTTTACAGACATGACCCATGACATACTTACAAATGGGTAAAGAAAACATCTCTGGGAGAAGCTTTATGATAAGTGAAGAAAGCACATACAAAATTGGGTAAAACTATGCTGTTCACCAGTGTCTTCTGAGAAAGTACCTGCTGCAGCACGGTGGCCTGGTACATAGGTGCCACAACAATTATTTACTAAACAAATAAACAAATGATTTGAGCTATGGAAGATGCATTGGGAAAAAAATACTGGAAGGAAAGTGCCCGTGTGTTAATAGTGTTCTCCTGTCTTTTGACTTTTTTGTATTCTTTGTACAAATTTTCTACAGTAAGCATGTATGACTTTTATAACTTGAAAAAATAAATACAAAAACAAACAAGGTCTTTTTGTTTTCTAATTCTACAGTTTTTTCCCATCTGAAAACTTTGAGGTCTGTTTTCCTATAGCTGGCCATTCCTTTTGTATTTTATCCCATGAAGGAATATTTTTTTCCAATATTGAGAGTACAACTCTAGAGAGAAAAAGATGCCCTTTAGCTAGAAGAGCTTAAGACCAACTAAGAAAGTTAAGATAGAACATAACAGAAAACTACAATTGGGCTTGCTAACAACCAAACAGGAGCAAGTAAATAGAACAGGAAAATCTGTCCACAGAGTAGGAAATGACAGTATTTCATCAGGTTAGTGCGCTCCACTGCCATTTACTTCATTATCATTGTGGTGTAAAAGCTGGGAGAACTGAAGAAAACTCTGCAGGCTGGCTGAGGTTTTCTGAGCGTTAATTTGTATCCACTCATTCCATCACTCATGTTATCGCCACACGCTTGTCAGTCACAGTGCCTTTGTATGAGGCTGGTTGAGATTCACATCAAACGTGTGGCAGATAAAAGACTCCTGAAGTTCTTCCAGTCTTAAAAGACTTTGCAGATTGGACTGACTTTTACTTAAGCGAAAGAATCTCATCAACGACAAAACCTAAGGCATTCAACAGCAGAACTCCTGATGAGCTGAAATGCCCTTGGGGAGACCAACGATGGCAGCCGCCAGGGCCTGGAGATCAAGACCGTAATGAGTGGTGCTAGGGGGAGAGAATCTTTCATTCTGTGTAATATGCTCTATTTACATTTGTATAGAAAATTTCAAAATCCTTTCAGAGCATTAATCACTTTGATCTCTGTAACCACCCTTTCAAGTAAATACGGCAGAGTGCATCATCCTCCTTTCACTGACGGATAGATTGAGGATCCCAGAGATGGAGTACCTTATAGACCTTTACACTGTTTTCTGGGAGGAAACTGAAGCAGGCCTGGAACTGGGTTCAGTGCCCTTTCAACATGCCTCACTGCCTTTATGTGCCCTGCAGGAACTGAAAGAGCGGAAATGCTCACACCTATGGCACTGAGATACTCTTAACTGTCATTGGCATTAGGTGAACAGTCCCTGGTAATTGATCCAGTTTGATGTGTACACGGGCAAGTAATTTTCTGTTAGACATCATCATCATTAGCATTCAACAATTAGAATTCTCATCCCTTTAGCCCGGAAAAGCCAATGGAGAAGCTGTTCAGGTAGCTCTGATCCAAATTTCACAGATTCAAGAGGCTTGGTTTTTCCATCGAAGGTACAGTAAAGCATATAAATAATTGGCCCTGGAGCGCTGCTGAATGGCTGACCCTTCTGAGGCTTGCCGGCCACCGTGGGTGGTTCTGTTCAGACTGTCATCTGGCAGCTGCAGCTTTCAAGCAATTACCCATGGCCACTTAGTGACAGCATTAGGAAAGTTAAGTTGGGATAGCTCCCAACTCGTAATTTACCTCTCAATAAAAATGGAAAGTTAAAAAGAAAACGAGCTTGGCTGCAGCCTCTAAGTGTTTTTGAAAGACCCAGCTGGGGCAGGGGGCTATGAAGGAAGCCATCTGACCAAGAACCTGGATTAGCTGGAGATGTTGGGGGAGGACCTGGAGAGCCCCAGGAGCTCTTTGCAGGGGGCAAAGGAGCTACAGGGGTTTTAAGAGGAGGAAGTGGAAAATTGGTGCTTATCCAGAGGGTGCTTCTCTCTTACACATGCTCAGACTAGACCCTGTGATCTCTGTCCTTTTCAGGCATGTTTTCTTTCCTCTCCTTTGATAGTGCATCTTAGACCTGGTACCATCAATGTAAACATTTAGGACTCTATTTTGTAATGTCGGGGAATTCTTATTGCTACATGTGACCATTTCAGACGCCCTAACTGAAAGACAGTCAACTTGATCTTAATTTTGAATCCTGTGAGTTGCTTATTTGTTTGAAAAATTATTTCAGATTCAAAGAACTTTATAAGAACTAGAATCAAAAGAAAAAAAGGAAGTGGGGGGAGAAAACACCCGCCATGCTACCAACCTAGCATTCACTTTTCCTCCTATACACTCATTTCAGGGAATTTTTAATTTTATTTATTTTTTTAAAATTATTTATTTATTTATTTTTGGCTGCCTTGGGTCTTTGTTGCTTCGTGAGGGCTTTCTCTATCTGCGAGGAGCGGGGGCTACTCTTCATTGTGGTGTGCGTGCTTCTCATTGTGGTGGCTTCTCTTGTTGCGGAGCGTGGGCTCTAGGCATGTGGGCTTAAGTAAGTTGTGGTGTGCGGGCTCAGTAGTTGTGGCTCGCGGGCTCTAGAGCACAGGCTCAGTAGTTGAGGCGCACAGACTTAGCCACCCTGAGGCATGTGGGATCTTCCCGGACCAGGGCTCGAACCCGTGTCCCCTGCATTAGCAGGCGGATTCTTAACCACTGTGCCACCAGGGCAATCCCTCAGGGAATTTTTTAAAAAGAAGTTTCCCACTAAAGATGCTGCATATTTCACGGGACAGGGCTTCAGCACAGCAATCAGGATAAAGTGGCAGGCTTAGGGAGGGTGACTATCGTTTTAAACGTGAGTGAATACCAGAACTCTCCCAGAAGTCCTCAGCTGGTTAATGTTTAGCCGCTTCTCCAACCTCCAGCTCTGTAGGTTCTCCCACCTCCCATGGTTCTGTTCCAAGAATTCTTGACATTGGAAATTTGCTCAGCTCCTTAAAATTCAAGCAAGACTTAATTTAAACAAACGGTTCAGTTACCATCTGGGAAAGGCCTGGCAGACAGGTAGAAAAACCTGTAAGACGTTTAGTCGGTTTTACTCTACATTTTCCTAATAGTTTGCGTTGTGTGCCTCTTTCTAGTTAGCTGTTACTAAGTCTTCATGTTCTCCTTGCCCACTTTCACCTGTTTAACTTGAATTTCTGTGCATCTTCCTTCTCTCTCCAGTTTCCCTCCTTTTGATTTTTTCTTCCTTCCTCTTCTGATGGGCTGCTAATGTAGTGTGCAGCACATCCTCATAGGCTTATTAGGAAAGGTTCCTGCAGGAAGTGTTGCTTTTTTGATCATCCTGGGCAGCAACACCTTCATCGGTCGGTAGGAGAGGGACAAAAGTGCTAACTCTGGTTATGATTTCATTTCTCATCCTATTTCTAATTTTTAAAAGCTGACAGGCACCAAAAGCAAAGGTAACAGAAGCAAAAATAAAACAAGTGGGACTACATCAAACTAAAAACCTTCTGCAGAGCAAAGAAAATCATCAACAAAATGAAAAGGCAACGTACTAAACGGGAGAAAACATTTTCAAATCATGTATCTGATAAGGGGTTAATAGCCAAAATATATTAAGAACTCGTACAACTCAATAGCAGGAAACCGAACAATTGGATTAAAAAATGGGCAGAGGCAAAAAAAAAAAAAAAAAAAAGGGCTTCCCTGGTGGCGCAGTGGTTGAGAGTCCGCCTGCCGATGCAGGGCACACGGGTTCGTGCCCCGGTCCAGGAAGATCCCACATGCCGCCAAGCAGCTGAGCCTGTGAGCCATGGCCGCTGAGCCTGCACATCCGGAGCCTATGCTCCGCAACGGGAAAGGCCACAGCAGTGAGAGGCCCGCGTACAGCAAAAAATAAAAATAAAAAATAAATAAATAAATAAAATAAAAATTGGGCAGAGGATTTGAATAGACATTTTTCCAGAGAAAACATGCAGATGCCCAATAGGTACATGAAAAGGACTCAACACTACTCATCTTCAGGGAGATGTAAATCTAAACCATAATGAGATATCACTTCACACCTGTCAGAATGACGCTCATCAAAAAGATAAGAAACGGTAAGTGTTGGGAAGAATATGGAGAAAGGGGAACCCTGTGCTCTGTTGGTAGGAACCGTGAATTAGTGCAGCCACTAAGGAAAAGAGTATGGAGGTTCCTCAAAAAATTAAAAATAGAACTATCATAGGATCCAGCAATCCCACTTCTGGGTATTTATCTGAAGAAAACAACACTAACTGAAAAAGATATCTACACCCACATATTCATTGCAGCATTGTTGACAATAGCCAAGACGTAGAAACAACCTAAGTGTCCACCGATGGATGAATAAAGAAATACATACATACAATGGAATATTGTTCAGCCATAAAAATGGGAAATCTTGCCATCTGCAACAACACAGATGGACCTTGAGGGCATTATGCTAAGTGAAATAAGTCAGACAGAGAAAGACAAACACCATATGATCTCACTTAGAGCTAGAATCTCACACACACACACACACACACACACAAGAACTCACAGATACAGAGAACAGATTGGTGGTTGCCAGAGAAAGGGATTGGGGTGGGTGAAATAGGTGCAGGGGTCAAAAGGGACAAACTTCCAGTTATAAATAAGTCCCAGGGATGTAATATACAGCATGGTGACTACAGCTCATAATACTGTACTGTATATTTGAACGTTGCTGAGAGAGTAGCTCTTAAAAGTTCTCATCACAAGAAAAAGAAATGTGTAATTATGTGTGGTGATAAATGTTAACTAGGCTTGTCGTGGTGATCATCTCGCAATATATACAAATATCGAATCATTATACAGTACACTTGAAACTAATATAATGTTATATGTCAACTATATCGCAACAAAAAATAAATTAAAAGCTGACAAATATCACAAACATCACAAAATCCAGACATAGCATTACATAATTATTAAAATAATAAATATCTATATTATGTATTTTATAGAAATTATATAAATATACATATAAATTATATAATGTATATAACGTACTTATGGAATGTATCTATATAATGTATTAATGTATTGACTGACCAGTCCACCGTTATTTTTTCCTACATTTTTGGTTATGAACTTTTTACATAAAAATGATTTTTGTAATATCACATAGAAGCAAGCAACTCACTATTCTTAATGTCACGTAAGTTTTTTGGATTGTTGTCAAACTTAGGAAAACTACTAAGTTTTTGTTTCAGGAGTAAGTCTTAAGATTTCAAGGCATTAATCACTTTAAATACTGTCAATTGAAGTAACTTATGAATCAGTCTGTCATAGATGTCCTGTAGTGGCCCGTTATGATTTTTTTAAAATTTTTGATCTCTGGCAGGATAAAACCTCCACTGTGACCCAACAGCAATGAGAACTAAATCTTTTATTTATCATACTAAACTTCTGATGACTGCACAAGTTTTATACAGACTAGCTTCCGGCTGTGTACATTTCAAACCAGTTTCTTCTTCGTTACAGATATACTTTGGTGTTGCACAGCCTTGTTTTACAATGCCAGGTGAGGAAGCACGGTAGACCATAGGGATGTTCATAAAAGCCCTCCCCACACTGGGACAATTAGTGTGACTTATTTCTACAGGAAAAAAATGGGAACCAAATAAATATATCCCATGAAATGCAAACCAAACGTTTGTGCAATTCAGCTTTCTCTTAGCTGGATCCCCAAAATGATGGTCGCCACCTCTGATGACACCAGATGTAAAAAGTCATTAGAGGGCAAGTTGAAGAGGAAAAAGTGTTTTTAATGGATTACAGTTAAAATACCTTATTATTTCCCGATTTTACAAGAACACTTGACATGTGAACACATTCCTGGTCATGCTCAGGACCTTGCAAGAAGCCATACAAATGATAACTCTGAACCTGCAGCTTTACTTGCTTCACTATGAATCTGCCTCTGCAAGAGAATAGATTCAACTTGGGCTTTTTTAGAGATAGAAAAAAGCTTTAAGGACAACAGGAAATTATCCTATAATGAGAACTAAATTCAGTTGCTTTTACATATTTCAGCAGACAAAAATCATAACTTTTGTACAGTGGCTGTCTGTATAGATGCAGCTATTGAGTAAAATTTCAGACCCATAGATTATGAGAGGCACATGGTGACAGTGAAGGGAAGAGGGGCTTGTTGAACCAAGGAACTGGTGAAGCAGAGCAATTGGGAATCACTTCAATTCAGACCCCAGGCAATTCTGGCCTTGCTTCCGGCCCTCCAGTGTTACCCAAGATATTGAGAGAATCACCATCCCATCTTTGGCAAGCAACTTCTTTCAAAACCAAACCAACCAAACAACAGTGAAAACATCAACCTTTCTTCCTCTTCCATCTCACCCAAAAACCTCATCCTTTCCTTGTCAAATGCTTAACCCAGCTGATAGGAGAAAGGAGAGTTCTTTTTGTTTGTTTGCTGGTTTGGAAGACACCTTGACTTCTGCCTTGGAGTCTACTTTGATTAGACACGCCCCTTTATAATGGGCTCTGATGTCCATCATCTGGGTCTCCACACTAAGAAACCAGTGAAAACTCTTCCACAGCAGGTTAGGGAACATGGGCTGATCCAAGATGGACCTTCATGATATCAACAGTGGTGGAGGGGGATCTGTGTTCCTTTGCTCAGTGGGTATGTTCTTTCCTTTTTGAAACTGTGCTCTTTGTAGGTTTTGACCCTAGAGAGTAGAAGGGAGAAGCTCAAAAACCTAGTGATGTGTAGAAGTGAAATATGACATTGCTGAGCTGTTTTCCCCACAGCTATCTCCCACTCTAATTTCCCTAATGAAACAACATCCAAGAATCAAAAACCACAGTTCACAAATTCATTCATAAAAATTCATTCACAAATATTTGTTAAATGCCAGCATTGAAGATGTAGCAGTGCACAGGGCAAAGTTTCCGTCCTCACGCTCATGACATTCTAACGAGTGAGGCCCTAAGCTGGGAATGAGAGAAGCGACAGCTTAGTGGGAAGTAGGGCATGGTGGAAGATGAGGAGGGAGAAGTGCGCTGGGTCACAGCCGCTAGAGCTTCAAGGGCCACAGTTAGGGCTTTGGATTTTACTCTAATCCATTGGAAAGTTTGTGACATCATCTGGTTATTTTAAACGGCCCACTCTGGCTGCTGTACTGAGAATAGACTGTAGGGGGCGCGCAGAGGCAAGGAGCTCTGTTTAGAGGTCGTTGGAATAAGAAGCGAGAGCTGAAGGCTGCTTGGTCTAGGGAGGTCACTGTGAAGCCGCTTTTGTGCGTCAGTACAAGGAACTGAGAGCTCACTGATACACAGCAATGAGCAATGTTTGACCAAGTCTGGACCCAAAACCCTTGCTGAATTTGCAAAGCCTCCTAGTTACATTTCCCACAAATTTTCTGCATCTAACTCCAAACGGAAGATTGCAGAACTTGCATATCATCATAGCAGGGGTTAGATTGACAGACTGAGTGCCCACGCTTCCCTTATTCATTTGTACAAACTGCACAGTGGATGACAAAGTTTTGGGGGCCAGACAGACCCGGGCTGGAGTCCATACTCTGCCAAAGAGAGCAGAGCAACTCTGGACAAGTTCTTAACCTCAGAGTCTCCGTTTCACAGGGTGGAAATGGAGAGACTGTTGCCATCAAGTTGTGGGAGGGACAAATTAGAATTATGTAAGTAAGGGTTTAGCAGAGTGGAGGGCATTTGATAGAAGTCGGATCCAAAATATAGCCACATCAGTGTGAAAACGGCCACTTTCTGCACTTTGGAGGTAAAATTTCTTCTGCAATTTTCTAATTACCTGCTGAAACATCTTTTGGAAAAGTACCCATATTCCTGGCAAGTCTCCAGGAAATAGACTTGATCTGGCTGATATTCTAAATTAGCGTATTTCCAAGTAGGGACTGCACCGATTGTGACACCAGAGGTGCTTGTTAAAATGCACATTCCTGGGCAGCGTCCCATTAGTTCCAAACAAGAAGCTCTACGGCGAGGGCCAGGATCTGCATTTAAGGCTCCTCACCGGTCGTGCTGCCTTTCAAGAACCATCCCCCTGCGAGCTCCAGGTAGGCCCGGGGAGAAGGGGCCCCAGGACACACCCCAATGGCCATGGGAGCGTTGGAGCCAGGGCTCCGCCGTGCTTTGCAAAAAAAGCCCCCTCTGCCTCCACCGCGGCGGCCGCAGGAAGCTCCGCCGCCGACGGGAACAATTTTCATCTGGGGAACATCTCAGTCCTTTTGGTCGTTGCAGTTATTTACCTCTTGGTTTAGTGTCCCCTCCCGCAGCCCCCCACTCCCACCGCAGGCCAAGCCGGGCAACGCACGGCCTTCGCGCACCTTGCAGGCTCTCACTTTCCTGACCGCAGCGACACCTGCTGAGGCAACGCAGTATGTGCATGCGCAACGCGGAGATGGTGCCTCTGGCTGAGCATCCCGGCGGCCGCGCGCGGGGCAGGGGGACCGCACAGGGCAAGGAACGCAGGCCGGTCGCCTGGCTAAGGATCGTCGGGGCCGCTGCCCGGCGTGGGGGCCGTAGGGGAATTTCAGAGTGGGCCCCGCTGGCCCGCGAGATCTTGCTAGAGGACCAAGTGTCTTTTTAGAAAATCGAAGGACCGGCGCCCTCCTGCGCTCGCCAGCCGATTAGCGTTTCCGTTAGAGTGAAATGAGCCTCACAGAAAGGGAAGGATGCGACCCTGCAGTCCAGGATGAAAAAAGATGCTGCAATCCCCTTGCCGCTCCCTGCCAGTCAGGGCTTGGAGCCACGGCTCCTACCACTCCGCCCTGTTTATGTGGGTCTCTGCGCCTATCTCATCACTATTCCCCAAGCGGTAACTCTGCAGGAGAACCTAAAAAATTAGGTATAGTGGGAAATGTCCCTGGGAACAATTGAAGGAAGGCAGCAAAAGAGGGGACAGATGTAGAGGAAAGCGAGAGAAATAAAGAGAGCTTTCTTAGAAAGGTTTAATCGGACAGGAGGAGGGCAGAAGTGAATGGGATCCTAGCCCATGACACTACCCTCCACACCTTCCACAGCCACCCCATCTTTCTCTCCTTGCTCCTGAGGGGTGTCTGGAGGCACAGGACTTGACACTGAAGTCTCCCTCACTTGGCTATCGTAGCTTGGGCAGCTGTAACAAATATATTAGTCACTAGGTGACTTAGAAATTTGTATCACAGTTCTGGAGGCTGGGAGGAAAGAGATCAGGGTGCCAGTATGGTTGGGTTCTGGTAAGACCCTCTTCCTGGTTTGCAGCCCAAGGACTTCTTGTAGTGTCCTCACATGGTGGATAGCAGACGGAAGTAGTAAACTCTGTCTCTACTTAAGAGGGCACTAATCCCATTCACAGGGCTCCACCCTCATGACCTAATTTCGTTCCAAAGGCCAAATACTATCACTTTGGGGATTAGGGTTTATGAGATTTTGGGGTGGGGGGGGATGCAGTCCATAAAAAGGGCCCCTCAGGATATCTGGGGGGATCCTGAGATAGAAGTAATTTACTCTATCACATTAGATATTATCACCTTGTGTTCCTTCCACTCTCAGCTCTATGAGATATGAGAGTTTGTGTCCCTGTTGTACCCCAGTGCCTGGCATATAGTAGCTGCTTAATACGTATTTGTTCAACGGACAATTCTAAAACACACTAATTTGGAGTTTACTGTGTGCCAGGCAGTGTTTTAAGATCTTCACCTATAGTAACCCACTTATTCCTCACTACAACTGTAGGAGGTAAGGTTTTCAGATAAGGAAAGCCAGTCATCCCATAATGTACATGGGGTCACACTATGGAGTCCTCACAGCTAACCAGGGCACCACACTGCCTCTTATGAATGAATTCATAAGGTTTTCTGGAAAAAGATGTAGGCTTTTGGGCTGCAAAAGACCTTAGTAACAAGGAGGCCTTCTGACTTAATGTTGGGGAAGAAGTGGAGCTGAGCCCTGGGGTCTCTAGGCTCCTAGACAAATGTCTGGAACCTCACCCACAGTAACCAGCCCCTAGGGGCTCTTTCTCATGCTTGTGGCTATGGCCATGGTTCTCAACTTGGTCTGCACATTGGAGTCACCTGCAAGAGCTTTTTTTGAAAAAACCCAGTGGCTCAGGCCACCCCTTAACACTAACTGAATCAGAATCTTTAAGGCTGAGTCCCAGCCATCATTTCAGTACTTCTGAAAGTTTCCCCGGTGATTCCAACGTGCAGGTAAAGCTGAGGATATGGGGAGTTGGCTGGGAAACAGGAACCTTGTTCTTAAACTGTGGCCATTAATCACTGATTCAGAATCACTGGGTTTGCTTGTCAACAGTATAGATTTCTGGGTCCCATCCAGATTTACTGAATCAAAATCTCTTGGAGTGGGTCACAGGATCTGCTCAAAAGAAGAAACAAAACACAAGCTCCCAGAGATTTACATGTACTCTGGAGTATGAGAACCGCTAGGGCAGCTGTTTTTAAAGTACGGACCACCAGCAGCAGCAGCATCACCTGGAACCTGTCAGAAATACAAAGGCATTGGCTCCACCGCTGACCTCCTGCACCAGAAACTGGGAATGGGGTCCAGCAGTCTGCAGTCAATGAGGCTCCAGTCATCTTGGTGCCCGCCGCAGTTTGCAAACCACTTCTCTGAATAAAGGGCCTCTGGTTCGAATCCCAGCTTGGTCACTCACGAGCCATGTGACCCCGGAAAGCTTATTTAACTCCTCTGGGCTTCAGTTTCTTCATTTGTTAGTTGGGTATGGGGTGTTATTGGTTGAATTATGTTCTCCCAAATGCATATGCTGAAGCCCTCACGCCCAATACCTCAAAATGTGACCTTATTTGGAAATAGAGTCATTGCAGATGTAATTAGTTAAGATGAGGTCCTACTGGAGTAGTATGGGTTCCTAATCCGATATGACTAGTGTCCTTATAGGGAAATTTGGAGACAGACAAGCACACAGGGAGAATGTCCCATGAAGAAAGGTGTTATATTGCCACAAGCCAAGGATCTACCAGAAACTAAGAGAGAGAGACCTGGAATACACCTTTCACTAGTACCACAGGGGGAACAGGGCTCTGCCCACACCTTGATTTGGGACTCTCAGTCCCAAAGAACTGTGAGACAATACATTTCTGTTTAAGCCACTCTGTCTCTGGTACTTTTTGACGGCAGTGCTAGCAAACTAATTTGGGGGCGTTTGGGATGAGACACGGAGCACAATGCCTGTACTGGTGGTTTCCCAATAAATGGGAGATTTTGTTATTTACAAAGAAGGGAGGAAAGTGATTCTGTACACTGTCTCCTTAAGTAGGGGTTAAACCTGAGAATCAAGAAATGAAACAAAGCCGAACATTCCACCCAGTGGACTGAGGCCGGGGTGGGCGGCAGTGGTGGTGTGACTCAAACCGCCCTGGCCCTGGCTGGAGGCTAACAAACAGTGGACAGATGCTCACCATTTCTGGTCACTCCCGATCTGGATAAGAACCAAATGAGGGATCCAGAGGCAATGGCGTGTTCAGCGCTGATGTAGCTGTCCTCATCTCTAAAGCTCTCTGTGGAGGCCTCAGCTGCCTTCCATGAATTGTCCCAGCCCTTCCTGGTCAAAAGCATCCCTGTCCCGGGGACCAGAGTCTATTACCAGTCCCCTGATCTACTCAGACCCTCCAAAACTCTCTCTCTCTCTCTCTCTCTGTGTGTGTGTGTGCGCGTATGAGAGATTCACTGAATCACCTGAAATGAAACGAATGTTAGTGAAGCAGAATAAAAGTTCCCTTCATCACTCTCACAGCGTAGTTATGTGGCTGATGGTTAGACAGTGCCCAGCCTCTGGAAAAGAGTAACTTCTTTCGCTGCTATTTGTTCACCAGAGAGCAGGAAGGAGCCAGGCTGCTCCAGCCTTCCTTCTGTGCATGTTACCTGAGCAACTGGGGATCCACTTCTTTCCTGCCAGCCCCATTCTACACCATGCCTGGCACTGGAGATTGGAGCCCATTTTGTGAGAGCTTGTCCCAAGGCAGCTGGCAAGCCAGGTTTATCAAGGGAGTGGGGTCTTATGCAATTTCCAAGGTGCTTTCCATTTTAAAGCCTGCACCACTTCTTCCAATTCACCAAGGAGGTAGAGATCTACCTGAGGGACAGTGTTCCCCAGTGGCAGCTGCTCAGTGACAAAGGGAATCATCCCAGCAGGCCGGGCTAACTTCCACCACTGCCCTGGGACCTGCACAATTTCATGGCAACTTGGGGGAGTTAATCAGGCTCAATCATGCCATATCATCACAAGTGTGACCCTTAGGCCTGCTGTTAGCTGACTTCAGTAGTTAACAGTGAGAGGCCTTCTGTTGCAATAGGAAGCTAGCATTCCAACCAACTGTAGAGTTTAAATTAAAACTACCTACTGACATCACATCCAGTTCTTGACTATCCTCTTTCCCCTCCAGGCAGTAAGGGAAATAAGGGTCACCAGTCTTGAGTTAGTAAGACTCTGCGGTGTGAGGTTGTGCAATTATGCAACCTCTCTGAATTTCAGGGCTCTGGTTTTTCTCCTTTAAAATGGATTTAATAATACCTCTTTGGCTTTTCTCATAAGGCCGTTAAAATTCAAGGAGGTTGTGTATGTGAACAATAAAGAGTGATACGCATGTAAGCACTGCACAGTAGTGAAGCGGATCGTGGCATTGTAAATATATCCTATCCTGCTTGTTGGGTGGGGTTCATTGACCTGGGTATAATGGCTTTGCTTATGTCTTTAAAGAATGCAGATGAAATTCAACAGCAAAGTAGCAGATTGAATAAGGGCAGACTGAAGAGAACTAACATCTATGGGCATTATCTCATTTAATTCACTCAAAAATCAAGTGAAAGAGAAGCTGTAACCGAGTAGAACCCTATGGGGTCTTTCGAGGACAGACCCCCTCAGGTCCTCTGCCTGCCTCTTGTTTGTAGAAAAACTTTAGCCTCCTAGGCCTTCCTGGAGTCCCAAAGAATATATTTAATTAGAGACATGAGAAGATGCAGAAGCAAAGGGAAACGTCAAGCAAGACAAAATAATGGTAATTTAGCCATTAAACAAAGTCGAGGACCTTTAGTTCCTCCTCAAAGGCTGTCGATAATATTCTGAGCCAAATCCTTTGAGCTGTTTTGCAGCTACTGGAACCCCACCAGGTGGAAGAAGTTAACTGCACGCTGCCCACAAGCACGTAGACCCGCCCCAGACCAGCTGGAACCAAAAGGTTGATGTTAACTCCCAATGACCTCACCACGAGCTGATCACGCATTCCCAACTCCCCTCCCTTACCCTGTCTTTAAAAACCTTTCCCTGGGGGGCGCAGTGGTTGAGAGTCCGCCCGCCGATGCAGGGAACGCGGGTTCGTGCCCGGTGCGGGAAGATCCCACGTGCCGCGGAGCGGCTGGGCCCGTGAGCCATGGCCGCTGAGCCTGCGCGTCCGGAGCCTGTGCTCCGCAACGGGAGAGGCCACAACGGTGAGAGGCCCGCGTACAGCAAAAAAAAAAAAAAAAAAACCTTTCCCTGAAAGCCTGGACTCCTTGCTTGGTGCCCTGCGATAAACCGCACTTTCCTTCACCACGACCTGGTGTCAGTAGACTGGCTTTACCTTGCACAGGCCAGTGGACCCGTTTGGTTCAGTTACAAAGTAATGAACCAAATGTTAAACCAGAGGTTCCCAAACTTTCTCAGTTCATGGTCCTCCTAGCGTGTCAGCATCCCTAGTAAAGGAAATACCTAACTGTTCTATTTATTATGTAGTCAGGTTCAAACAATTTAATCCACATTGAGAGTCTAACTACTTAGCACCTGTTGGGCCCTGCACATCTTCACAGATATGAGAATCAGATACAACGGCCAACTCATTTCTCCTTCCACATTCCTTTCATACAGTTCTAGTATTTTATCACAGCTGCAGTTTTTGCTTGTCATTAACATGACATCAACAGAAGGCACGCAGTGATTTAAGATTGAAAATGAACCGTCTCAAGCTAGTGGTTCACACAGCATTGGACCCATGTTGTTGTGTTTCCCAAGAAATGTAAAAGTATCCCAGAGAACCCCCTGTGAATTCACTAGGGTGCCTCAGTGCACAGTTTGGGAACTAAGGTAAAAAACGAATGCTCAAAGGTGTGAAGTAACTTCCAGTCAGAGCTTTTCCAATGTTAACATGCACAGGGATCCCCTGGGGGGTCTTGTTACACTGTCGGCTCTGATTCAGCAGGTCTGGAATGGGGCCCGAGAGGCAGCTTTTCTAACAAGCTCCTCCTGAGTTTGGGGGATACGGCCAGTTCATGGACCGCGCTCTAAGTAGTGAGGTTTTAAGTGAAGCAGCCAGGAGAGGTAGGGCAGTGAACAGTCCACGTCTCCAAAGCCCATGCTCTTTCCCACAACCATACTGCTTCTCATATAACTTCTAGAAATTAGAACTTCTAGAAATTCTAGAAATTAGAATTCCAGTTTCTAGCTCTGCCCATAATGAGGCTTGAAAGTTCTCTCTCTCCTCCACAAAATAACCAAGAAAGCTGAACAAACCAAAATTCAACAACTCCTCTTAGGTCCATCAGAGAACTGAGGTCACAGGACAAGCCACTGCCCCCACATCTGGAGAGACCGACAGGCAGACGCAGAGAATCACAACTTACCAGAGCAGAAACGTCCGTGGAAACCAGTGCCCGGGAAGGAAAGGCTGAAGTGTATTTGACGACTTGCTGGAGAGTTAAAGCTCCCGGGAGGCGCCCACACTTCTGTGTGTTACCTGAAGGAGCTCTGCCAGGCTCTCACAGGGAAGCTCAGAGAAAAAGCCCCTCCTACTTCTGAGCAGGGGAGGGGAAAAATAGCCTTTATTAAATACACCTGGAGAATTCTATTCTTCTTAATTAACAAGGCCTGCGCTCAAAAGAAACCAATTTACCAGAGCCCAACCTGCTGAGGTTTTACCAGATTCTAACCAACCTGGGGGAATGGAAATACCCAACTCAGCCCTCTCTAGCCTCCCTGTCTTGCCGAAAAGAGAAGCAAACAAAACAAAACTGAGAAGCTCTTGTGAAGGTCACAGCCTGGACCCAGGCTCACTAAAAGGGCTGTGATCTAATCACAGGACCATAGACGCTTTCCCTCCATATCACCTTCCATCCACATCACTAGGGCTCCCTATAACAACTGGGGGATACACCTGGGAGAACTGTGCCTCTCAGAAGATTTAAGAAGCCTGTGGGGAAATCCAAGGGCAACAGGAGAGGTAAAAACAAGGACACTGGAGGAAAGATTAGCCTCTAACACCTTCAGCTCCAGCAAACAGAAAACACAGCCCAACCCCAAGCCAGATAAACACAAAGCCTCACACTAATGGCCTGTTTCCTTCCGTCCTTGTACCCAGTACTTCATGTCCCGGCTCACGACAAAAAAATTATAAGGCACGCTAAAAGGCAAAAACCGCTATCTGAGGAGCCTCCAAACCCCGGGCCCATGTTTCATTGTCCCATCAGACTTCACTTACAAAACACAAATTCAAAACTAAAATAATTCAGAACTTCAGGACAGAAGCCACAGAGCATTACAGCCCAAGCAGGCCACATGTCTGTGAAGCCAGCCTGCACGTCAATCACAGTCTGGTCAGCAAGTGTGACTCTGGTTATTCACAGCTGAACTCTGTCTGCTTCAGATCTTGCCCGAGAACTAAGTTCTGGAAAGCACGGAGTTTTGAGCAGTTGGTCTTACTGCATCCACTGTGTTTTCCTTCAAATCACAGTACAGGCGGACCTCAGAGATATGGTGGATTTGGTTCCAGACGAACACCACAGAGTGAATGTCACAACAAAGCAAGTCACAAATTTTTTGATTTCCCAGTGCATATAGAAGTTATGTTCAGGGCTTCCCTGGTGGCGCAGTGGTTGAGAGTCCGCCTGCCGATACAGGGGACACGGGTTCGTGCCCCGGTCCGGGAGGATCCCACATGCCATGGAGCGGCTGGGCCCGTGAGTCATGGCCGCTGGGCCTGCTCATCCGGAGCCTGTGCTCCACGGCGGGAGAGGCCACAACAGTGAGAGGCCTGCGTACCGCAAAAAAAAAAAAAAAAAAAAAAAAAAAAGATGTAAAAAGAAAAAGTTATGTTCAATGTGCAATAGCATTACATCTAAAAAAATAATGTACATACCTTAATTTTGAAATACCTTAATGCTAAAAAATGCTAACTATCATCTGAGCCTTCAGCAAGGTGTAGCGGTAACATCAAAGATCACTGATCACAGATCATGACAACAAATACAATCATGAAAAAGTCTGAAATATTTTGAGAATTACCAAAATGTGATACAGAAACACACAATGAGCAAATGCTATTGGAAAAATGGCACTGAGACACTCGCTCCACGCAGGGTTGTCACAAACCTTCAATTTTGTAAAATATCTGTAAAGCACAATAAAGCAAAGTACAATAAAACGAGGTCTGCCTGTACTGTTCCTGGGACCACCTGTGGCTCAGCGGGCCTGTGGTAGCCCACGTGGTTTCTCACTAGACGCACGCCTTGGCCCTGAGGGCAAACCCTCTGTCCTGCTGCAGGACAGAGCCCCCAGTCCTGTGTATGTATCTGCCATGCTCCATCACACACTGAGGGATGTCTCCTCAGTGCAGGCATGCTTAGCTGTTTTCAGATGGAAACAGTATGTATGAAACGCTGCATGTCATCTGCAGAAGCAATTCAACTGAAAGACACTCTCATAAGATATTTACTTAAAGCAAATCAAAGCTATTCAGTAAGACAAACAGTAAAACACGGGCGACATTATCTCACTGCAAAGAGGATTGCCTCACCGACAGACACTCATGGCCATGAGAACAGAAGTAAAAACTCAACAAATGCCTGGTCCCAGTGGGTGTTCTGTCAGCCATCAGAATTTAGGCACCAAACCATAGTTCGTGCAGCATGTTAGAAGCAGTGGAGGGTCAACTGAAAAGGGGAACATCCATGGTTAATGACTAATAATGCAACAGTAATTGTAACATAGAGATAGAAATTGCTATCTACCATCACAAGTGCCTTTTTGAGGGTGGATCCTGGAAAAATGAAAGGCTCTTTCATTCTGCCCAGTTCCCAGATGGGTTTGGACTTGCAGAGTTTGGGTTGGAGCTAAACTTTGGTAGTGGGGACGGTAAGGAACTGAAATTGGAAGGATCTGCTTTTCCTCCTAAAAGGAAGGCAGTAGAGGAACTGAGGAAGCTGGAGTTTGCACTATGGGAAAATGGCCAAGTGATTTTTTTTTTTTTAAATAAGGGATGTCTTGAATTCAGTGTTAAATTTTATGTGTTGCTATATTCATGGGATGGTACGAAATGCTGATTGAGATCCATTTCTGACTCCCGAGGTTACAAAGTGGTGCTGTGATAACAACAGATACAGGGCACTGTAAGCAACCAAGTTCCCAGATTCTCCAGGTCCGAGGGGCTACCAGCATTCATGTGGGATCTATGTAGACAATGAGTCAGACCTGCAAGGGGAACCAGCTCCTGCTATCAGCAGACACATAAAGGTAAACCAGCGTGCAGTAAAGGGTTAACCTTTTTGCCCAAAGAAAGCCTGGACCCACGTGAGGCTCCTCAGTTAACCTCTGAGCCCATGGAAGAGCCTGCCTGGTCAGTGTCTTTGTTTACCTGGTTGCCTTGGACCACAACGAATAGTCTACGCCAACAATGTGATTTATGATGGAGGCCTTGGGCCATATGGTATCAGCTTGACCTCTAAGGGCTGGAGACTGAAGTCAGTCATATATGTGGTCAGCCATGCTGACATGACTGACCCCCAACAAAAACCCTGGGTACCAAGGCCGGGGTGAGCTTCCCTGGTAGCGATAACCTGAGCACGTTGCCACACATCACTGCTGGGAGAAGTAAGCACGGTTCCATGACTCCACTGGGAGAGGCCTGATGGAAAATCACACCTGGTCGCTCTTGGACTCTGCCCAACACAGCTCTTCCGTTTGCTGTAATACGTCATAATGGTGAGTATAGTCACTTTTCTGAGTTCTGTGAGTCCTTCTAGAGAATCATGGAACTTGAGGGTGGTCTTGGGGACCTCCTGAACTGCAGCCTGGCTCTTCTTCCCCTCACCAGGTAATTGCAGAGAAAAGAAAGGGTGGGGGCCACAGAGCATGCCCATCCCCTTCCAGTTCTGCAGGCTCAGATCCCAACACCCTGCCCTGCCTTGCAGGGGGTGATACTGAAAGGAGAGTGGAATTTTAGAAATAAACAGCATGGAATTTTTGTAACCAGAAGAAGACTGTTAGAATAACAAAGTGATTGGAAAGTAAGAGTCAGCCTGAGATGTGGAGGGAGCCCGCCTGATGCTTTAACAGAGGCCAGTGGGAGGAGTTGTTGAAAAAAAGGTTCCTGTTGATACCATACCATTTGAGATGCCTCAGTGAAGCTGGCCTTCACACAAATGTTCTTTCTGCATAGGGCAGTCATTTTCAACCCAGACTGCACTTAGAATAAGGCCCTAAGGCATGTGGGCCTTATCTGCAGGGATTCTATTTTAATTAGGGTGGTCTAGAGGGTTGCCATTACTAATTTTTTAAAATTAGTTTTATTGAGAAATAATTTACAAACTATAAAATTACCAGTTTTAAATGTACAATTTGTTGAGCTCTGAGAAACGTACATACTAAAAACACTATTTCCATCTCCCCAGAATGTTCCTGTCTAGGCTGTTTAGGCTGCTATAACAAAATACCACTTGTAAAGAACATACACTGATTCCTCCCAGTTTTGGAGGCTGGGAAGTCCAAGATCAAAGTGCCAGTATGGTCAAGTTCTAGCAAAGGCCTGCTTCCTGGTTCATAGCTGGTACCTTCTCTCTGTAACCTCACACAGTGGAAGGGGCTAGGAATCTCTCTGGAGCCTCTTTTATAAAGCGTGAATCCCATTCATACGGGCTCTGCCCTCGTGTCCTAATCACCTCCCAAGGGCCCCACCTCCTAAGACCATCAACTTTGGGAGTTAGGATTCAACATATGAATCTGGGGTGGTGGAGGCCACAGTCAGACCACAGGAGTTTTCTTGTGCATCTGTACCTTCGATACATTCCTCTAATCCCTGGCCCCTAACAGTGATCTAATTTCTGTCTCTATAACTGTACCTTTTCTAGAATGTATATAAATTATATCGTATGTAGTCATTAGGTCTAATGTCTTTCACTTAGCATTATGTTTTGAGATTCATCTACATTGTGCTTATCAGTAGTTTGTCATTTTTTATTGCTGAATGATTTCCTAATCTCTGTATATACTGTAATTTGTTTATCCATTTAAATATTTGGGCGGCTTCAATTTTGGGCTCTCATGCCTAAGTCATCTATAAACATTTAAGGACCAGTCTTTGTCTTGACATAGCTTTTTATTTCTCTTAAGTAAATATCTACGAGTGGCAGTGCTGAATCGAATGGTAAGGATCTGTTAAACTTTATAAGAGACTGCCAAAATGTTCTCCAAACTGGCTGTACCATGTTGCCTTCCCACCAGCAATGTAAGGGAGTTCCAGTTACTCCACATCCTTGCCAGCACTGGTTTTATCTTATAGGTCCTCTTTTATCAGAGTTTGATGATTCTTCGTTTTAAACTTTCTCTGTTTAACCTCCTGTGTGGTTTTAAGCTCCAGATTGGATGCAGGCAAATTGATACAGATTTTGAACCATCAATTCAATTTCTTCAGTTGATATAGGACTATCATGTTATCTATTTCTTTTTTTTTTTTAAGTCTTTACTGAGTTTGTTACAATATTGCTTCCGTTTTATGTTTTGGTTTTTTGGCTGTGAGGCATGTTGGACCTTGCTCCCCGACAAAGGATCGAACCCTCACCCCTTTTATCGGAAGGCGAAGTCTCAACCGCTGGACCGCCACGGAAGTCCCTTATCTACGTCTTCGTGAGTAAGCTTTGTTAGTTTATGTTTTTAAAGGTATTTGTCGGGGAGTGACATCATCAAAATGGCGGAATAGAAGTTTTCTACTATTCCCCCCAAAGAATACGATTCTGACAATCATTCACGTATCAGAGAGACTTTGTGGAAGTCCAGGAGTCCAGCAGGGAAGTTCCAGCGCATCACTGGAGGAAAAACAAAAATTCCGAGACTGGGCACATCAAAGACGGTAAGAGGAACAGCTGACTTGACCTACAACATGCCTCCCCCGGGTAGCTGAGCTCAGGGGCCAGAGAGCCTTTCTCCGCCTGTGATTTCTCCTGTGGGAGAATGTGAGTGTGTGACTGAGCGCCTGGATCCCCCAGCTGTGTGGACGCTGCCAGAGAGGCTCATTTCATCTAGAGCTCTAAGTCAGGAGCTGCACGCACACACGGACAAATTCTTAGCTAGACTAACTAAAAAAAAAAAAAGAGGAGACTCAAATAAATAAAATCTGAAACAAAAGAGGAGATATTACCACTAACTTGCCACAGAAATACAAAGGATCATAAGAGATAATGACGAATAATTACATGCCAGCAAATTAGATAACCTAGAAGAAATGGGTCAATTCCTAGAAATTTACAACCTACCAAGACTGAATTACGAAGGGATAGAAAATATGAACAGACCAATAATGAGTAATTGAATCAGTAATCAAAAACCTCCCAACAAAGAAAAGTCCAGGCTGAGATGATTTCACGAGTGAATTCTACCAAATGTTTAAAGAAGAATTAACACCAGTCCTTCTCGGACCCTTCCAAAAGACTGAAAAAGAGCGAACACTCCCAGGTTCGTTTTATGAGGCCAGTATTACTCTGGCCAGACAAGGACACTATAAGTTAAGAAAACTACAGGCCAATATGCCTGATGAATATAGATGCAAAAATTTCACTAGCATATTAGCAAACCTAATTCAAAAGCACATTAAAAGGATCATATACCCGGATCAAGTGGGATCTATCCCTGGGATGCAACGATGCTTCAACATCTGCAAAACAGTAAATGTGATATACCACGTTAATATACACATAGACCAACGCAACTGTCAAAGTACTGTAAGAGCTTGCTGAAGTTGCAACGGAAATACAAAAGATGGGCACATGGTCCAAGTGGACAGAGAGGGAGGGAGCAAAGAGAGAGGGATCAGATCAGATATAGATTGCCAGAGAAAGTGAAATCTAAGAAGAAATGTAAAGGATGGATACAGACCAGGTAGATGAAGAGAAATAAAAGAATCTTCTATGCCAATAGTTCTCAATCCTAGCTGTATGTTTTATTTTTTTTAAATAATATATGTAATTTTGAGGTCTGTGAGTGAAGAATCTATTCCAGGCCTCTCTCCTTGGCTTGTAAATGGCTGTTTTCTCCCCATGTCTTCACACCATCTTCCCTCTATGAATCGAGGTGCATAAAAAATGAGATGAGACTTGTCCCAATTTCCCCTTCTTATAAGGGTGTAAGTCATATTGAGTTAGGGGCCCCATCCTGCTACAATATGACCTCGCCTTAATGAATTACATCTTCAATGACCCTATTTCCAAATAAGATCACATTCTGAGGTACTGACGGTTAGGACTTCAACATACGCATTTGTGGAGGTAACAGTCCAACCCATAAAATGTGTATGGTAGCAATTATCAATTTACAACTTCATGTCTTTGAGAAGAAAATCTCCCGAATCCTAGCTTTAGGAAGCAGATGACATTACCCCAGTGGTTGCTGGACAGTGTGCTACCACATTCTGTACAACGGGGTGCACAACTGAGCCTCCTCTGATGCCTTTCTCTGCCTTTCCCTGAAGATGTACCCACTCTGGTGACATGGCAGATGAAGTGCTCAGTTGAGTGAATCTCAAGTTGCAGAAAAGAACAGGTGATGGTCTGTATGAAGTTATCTCAAATTGGCTACAAAGAAAGACTGGTCACTTACCAAATGCTGGATAACTCTGCCTTGTAGATACAGAAGGAATCCCAGTGGAGAAGAAAGCAACAAATACTGAGAGAATATGGCAAAACTGATTTTTTAGAAGTATTTTAAAACTTTCCCTCCTAAACTGGTGTCCGCTTATACCCCCATTCACTGTAGTGCCTCAGGCACAAAAATATTGAACACTACTGCTGCATTAAATGACCTGTTAGATGAAAAGATTAAACGGTTGGCTCTTAGGTGATTTGGGGGCACTGCTGGGCTGTCATCGTGATGTTGAGGTCTTGCTTTGGCTGCCTGCCAATCAGACAGCCTCAAAACCCAGCATCCAGGGCAGTTTGGAGATGCTTACTCAAGAGGGATTGGGTCTGATCTGGGACGCTGAGAGAAAGTTTTACAGATTAATTTATTTCCGTAGGGCAGAAGAGGCTCGGCTGCCTTGCAAGCATGCGGACCACTAGATGGCGCTCCATGCTCATACTGAATCTGCCCGAATTCAGCATCTCCAGAGTCTGGCGGGCTTCCAGTACTGGCTTATCCTTTGGGCACCACAGGCACAGGGCCTAAGGCCCACGATACCTTTAGAAACCCATGGAAGTATTTTAATTTCTTCTAAAATCATGAGAAAACAAGGAATAGAATACTCCCTGATTCTATTCAACTTTATACAGTGCAATTGTTAAATATACTTTCATATACATAAATACATATATATACACATATATATTATTATTTCTAATGCAGGAAGGGGCTCATGAAGACAAAGTGTCTAGGGCCCACAAAAGTCATAGTATGGCCCTGTTTCCCTGCATCACGTCTGGAGTATTGATCAAAAATATCACTGAAGGCTTCCCTGGTGGTGCAGTGGTTGAGAGTCCACCTGCTGATGCCGGGGCCACGGGTTAGTGCCCTGGTCCGGGAGGATCCCGCATGCCGGGGAGCGGCTGGGCCCGTGAGCCACGGCTGCTGAGCCTGCGCGTCCGGAGCCTGTGCTCTGCAATGGGAGAGGCCACAGCAGTGAGAGGCCCGCGTACCGCAAAAAAAAAAAACACAAAAAAAAGAAAACAGTCACCGGAATTGAATGTAGTTCCAGGGCACACCTCTCCTTGTGGACGTATTTCAAGATGCATGCATTCCTAAACTTATTTAACTCAACAGATTTGTTCTCAGTCACATGTCCTCTTGATTTCACCTCCTAAATCCCTCCCCAATCTGTCACCTTCCCTGCACACCTATGCTGCCACCTTAGTCTGGGGCACTGGAACCTTCTCTTGGACTTTGACAACAGCTTCCTACTGGCCTCTCTGCCTCCAGGCCCTTCTCTAAGCAGCCAGGGTCATTTCTCAAAAATCAAATCTGATCATGTCAGGTTTTTTGCTCTCATCTAAAACCTGCCATGACTCTCCACCGCCTACAGTAGTGGTCTCTCAAACGGGGTATGTGTACTAGAGGAAGCAGACAAGACAACTTGTTGGAGCATAGAATGAAAACAGAACTTCTACTTATATTTACCTTTTATCTGCTTCTTTAAACATTTCTGGTTTTTTGTATGCTTTATTTATTTACACAACACATGCGCATTACTTATACATAGGTATACATGTATTGGGAAAGGTGTCGGTTTTCAACCTTTTTTTCCACCAGAAAGATGCATCATTGAAAGTGTTTGGAAACTTTCAAAATGATGTCCAAGCCTTTTCGAATCGCACACAGGGCCTTTTCTAGATGAATCAGACCAACCTTTAGGATCTTCTCTGTTTGCTCTAGCCACACAGAACACCCCTTAAGCGCTCAAAGCTCTTAAGCTTTCCTGCATTTACAAATATTTCAAGCATAGGCTGAACCTCCCTAGTCAGCATCCTCATCGGACCAAGTCCACCTCCCCCCTCAGCAGCCAGCCCCTGGCTCCTGCCCTCTGCCGCCGCCTCTCCTGGCTCCTCTCAGCAGCCCTGCTCTCCCTTGTGCCGCCTTAGCGAGAGCCTATTTATTTGTTTACATTTTTTCTTTTTCCTTTCTTTATCTTGTGATGAGTTATGTGGGTGGGTGTCTGGCTGTGTGCGTGTGTATCCACAAAAGGGTTGTGTTGATAAAGCAGCTATTAGATGCTGGGCACTGGGCTAGGCCCCACCTAGGTGTCATTTCAATTCATCTCTCATGTAGGTGACCAGCTTATCCCAGTTTGCCTGGAACTTTCTAGGTTTTAGCTCTGAAAGTCCTGTGTCCTAGGAAACTCCTGTCTCAGGGCAAACCGGGATGGTTGGTCACCCTATACAATAATCCCATTATACCAGGGAGAAAACGAAGGCTCAGAAAAGTTATCAAAACTTAGCTAAGCTCACAAAACTAATTAGCACTGGGACCTGGCTGTGTCCCTCAGAAAGTCAGCACTCTTTCCACCCTAGCATGTTGCCTCTTCATGGGCAGGAACCGCGTCTTATTCAACTTTGCGTCTTCATGCCTGTCATGATTCCTGCATATATTAACTAGTTGACGGATGAGTGAATGAATGATTGAGTGAACTCTCCAACAGAGAATCAAAACAGCTGTTACCTGGTGACATAGTGAACTAACCAAGCTGTGTCTTCTCCCTATGATTCTACGTCATCTCAGAATGTAAGAGAATTGGGCTCAGAGAGCATAAATGACTTGCCCAAGGTCACAGCTCCTGGAAGAATGCGGGGCAGGGAGCAGAACTCAGGTTTCCTGACTCACACTCCAGGGATCTTTCTACTGGAACATTGAATGAAATAAACCAAAGGGCAGAGGAAATAGTGGGAGAAAACTGGGCTTATTTTTTAACATCTAACTGAAGACGCTAAGCAGCTCTGAATTGCCAGAATTTGCATCATTTAAAAAACCCCTAAGAGTGGGAACTTTTCTTAAAAGAAAAGAAACATAACCCTGTCAAAAAAGAGTGCCTCCAAATGAACTTATCTACGAAACAGAAACGGACTCACAGATACAGAGAACAGACTTGTGGTTGCCATGGGGGAGGGGCAGTGGGGGAGGCATGGATTGGGAGTTTGGGATTAGCAGATGCAAACTATTACATATAGAATGGATAAACAACAAGGTCCTACTGTATAGCGCAGGGACCTATATTCAATATCTTGTGATAAACCCTAATGGAAAAGAATATGAAAAAGAATATATATATGTATAACTGAATCACTTTGCTGTAAAGCAGAAATTAACACAACGTTGTAAATCAGCTATACTTCAATAAAATAAAGTTAAAAACAAACAAACAAACAAAAAGAGTGCCTCCACGTTGGGAGGGCTGAGTACCAGAGCATGAAATACAGGAAGTGCTGTATTTGTCGTCCAGAGGGAGCCTTTGTTCTTGTCAATCCTCCCCACTGTGACCCAGAACGAGTCAAGCCTTGGGTCCACAACAACCTGGCATCTCCAAAGTGGAAGGGCTATTTGGAGAACCAGTGGCCAGGCTCTGCCAGCCAGAGAAGGGGCAATGCCCCACACCCACCTCCTGCACCACTCTGAAATGCCCATTTATCTCCACGCTTATGGGCGTCTTTTGGCTTCCAGGCTGTGTTTGTGCTTTGTCCCTGGCCTTTATTGACCTCTTTGATTCTGTGGGGAAGCTCGGCCCCGGGCAAACGGGAATTTCAATGCACAATGGAAAACACGGGTTCCTCTAGGGCCGCTGGCTGATCCCAGCCTCTTGACCCTGTCCTTTCCAGAGAAGTTGTGGTCCCAACCCTGCCTGTGCCAAAAAATAAAAGGAGCCCAGTGGCGACCACTGGGGCCAATGCGAGTGACGGAGGGGACTTGCCCTTCTGTTCCTTCTGGGTGTGCCCTTAAGGCTCTCTCCTGGGAAAGAAGGGGAGGGAAGGAAATGAAGCTTTGTCTTTGCTTTCTGTCCCCCCCGACCCCAAACTGGGGTGGCAGGCTGCCCGCTGAAGCCACACCTGGTCATGTTCCAGCTGCTTATATACGGCTGGGGAAGCAGGGCTGAGAGAGTGAGGGAAGTGCTTAGCCCTCGTGGCATCTGGGAGTGGTCAAAGTTTAGCCCTGGCAGGATTGTTGGGGTGATGATGCGGGGGTGAAGGCTGAGCAGAGGACAAGGATTCTCAGTTCCCCTATCAGCGACAGTGTCGTTGCTGAGCAGGGCTCAGCTAATGCCTCCCCTGGTCTCCGCTCAACTGTGGACAGTGTTCAGGGCCTCGAGGAAGAATGTGACAATGGTGGCCCGGGGCCCCTGGACTGACTGCTGCTGGCGCAGACCTCAGGCCTGGCTTACCTGGAACCTGCTCTGGGACAGGGGACTTGGATTTACCCTGCAATAAGCATTCAGGAATGTGCTGGAATCACTACCAGCTCCACGGACAGGCAAACACCACAACACTGGGAGGGGCCAACACGACCTCGCTGCGGCTCGCCCTCCTTTCAGGTCTTCTCAGCAAGGCTGTGTTAGTGTCCTGGTGTAGCTATGACACAGTCCCACAAACTGGGCGCCTGAAACAACAGAAGTGTGTTGTCTCGCGGTCCTGGAGGCTGCAAGGTGTTGGCAGGGCTGGTTCCTTCGGAGGGCTCCGAGGGAAGGGTCTGTTCCAGGCCTCTCCCTTGCCTTGGAGATGGCGTTCTCCCTGCGTGCATCTCCAAATTCAACATTCTTATAAGGACACCGGTCCAACCTGATGGCTCACACCCAAAGGACTTCATTTTAACTTGATGACCTCTGTAAAGACCCTGTCCCCAAATAAAGGCACACTCTGAGATCCTGGGGGTTAGGACCTTAACCCGTGAGCTTCGAGGGGACCTGATTCAACCCGTAACAAAGGCCTTTCCTGGCTACCCTGTCAAACGTTTCCCCCCTCTTCCTGGCACTCTGCAATCCTCTTCCCTGCTTTAGCTGTTTTTCTTTAGGAATTTCTTATCATCTGATGTACTAGTACATATTTTCCTCATCTGTCTTATTGTCTCTCTCTAACTGGATCGAAACTCCATGAAGGCAGGGATCTTTGTTATGTTTGTGGCTGTTTTCCCATCACCTAAAGTACCTGGCACATAGTAGGTGCTCAAAAAATACACATTAGATGGAGTTGATGAAGTTTGTGGCAGATTAACAGGTTACTAATGAACGAGAGGGGGCGGGCTTGCTGGTTGATTTAAAGGAAGTTAAACATTGGCAAGTGTGACCTCAGGCCCAGGGTGAGCTGTCCCTTCTTCTATTGGCCTCCCCTGCTTTTCTGCCTTACAAAGGGGACTTCATCTCCAGCCAGGGCTCAGAGTCTAGGCTCAGCCCTTTCGTGCTCACACCAACTGACTAAATGAACCCAGAGAAAGTTGTCCCAACTGCAGAGGACACAAGTACAGAACAGTGAGCACTGGTCCTTCTCAGTTTCATGTCAGAATTAGGATGCTTCTGTGTTGCTGCCAGGACACCTGAAGCTTGTGAGGGGAGCTGCTGTCCTGGAGTTCCTGGGCCTGGGGTCCGAGCAGAGGGACAACAGGGAAAGGGGTGGAGTGGGACCAAGGAAAAGCCCTTCCGGGAGCTTCATGGAGCCCGCAGAGAGGTCGTGGCCCCTGATCCGATGTGCACAGGCTCCAGGTCTGCTCAGCCTTTCTTCTTCCTGGGTCAATATGTTAATGACAATGTTAAGACTAACACCACCATTACCCCAGTTGTGCAGGCTGTATCAGACATCTTCCTTCAGATCAACTGGCAAATATTTAGGGAGTCACTGCTTTGTCCCAGTGTTGAGCAAAGCACGTGGGGATCCAGAAGGCAACCTCACGTTTGTATCTCACTTCAGCGCGTACAGAGGACGCCCACGCGCATTGTCTGTTTCATTTGCACAGCTGCCTGGCGGCAAAGATGTTACTCATCATCTTGTTGGACAATCGAGAGAACTGAGGATGAGAAGTTATGGGCCCACAGCAGAGGAGAAACGTGGGTGCAAATCTTCTGGCATGCATCCAGGATTCATCATCATCCTCATCCTAGTTATCATAGATCATTTTCATTGAGTGTCTACTATGTACCAAGCATTATACTAAGGGCGTTACATCCATTTCCTCATACAACCTTGTAAGGGAGGAGGCATATGAACCCCCATTTTCTGAGGTGCAGAAACAGCAGCTAAGATCAAGGTGGAAACTTCCACCAGTTCTCCCAACTCGAAAATGCCTGAGCCTGATTTGAACCTGGCAGTCTGGCCTCAGAGGCTACACTGTTAACCCTTTTCCTCACCCTCGAGGCAGCCCATGTAGGATGGGTGGACAGATGCTGCATTGTGGGACCTGCTGTAGGAATTCAGACAGGGATAAAGGGGTTCAGCGGGGGATGGGGTCCTCCAGGAGGGCTTGGGAGTGCACGCGCCTTCCTTGGGGGGTAGGGAAGGGGGGTGGAAGAGAGAAGAGCCTGGCCAGACTTGAGTGCCGGGTCCAGGCTGGGTGCCTGGGAGAGAAGGCAGGGAGAGGCCAGGTTGCGGGAGCCCGGAACACAGTGACAGCAGAAAGGACGAGGTTCGCCTTTGCTGTGGAACTTCCTTACCCCTCGGGAGGCGGCGGCCAGCTTAGTGCTCGGTAGCAGGCCCTGCTGCGTTGACTCCAGGGCTTTATTTGGCTGTTTACTGCAGGCCTTGATCTCTGATAGGACTGTGGAGTCAGCACGAGGCACAGGACGGGGAAGGGGCGAGGCGCTCCTTTCCGCCCTCATCCCACTGCCTTTCCCTTCCAGTTGGGGCCCAGCCCAGGTCAACGGAATACAAAGGATCATGAACAGTTCTTTCTTCCCACATCAGCCAAGTCACTTCCTGAAACAAAACAAAACCAATTATCTCTAGCAATCGCAGATCTGCACCAGTTTTCTTAACAGCCAGGGGCTGGAAGGGATCGTAAAGGTCTTCTCTCAGAGCCTCCATCTGAGGATCGAATTGCTAGTTGGTTTTAGGTCTGTCTGCACAGCTCTGGTAGGAAAGCGCTCAGGATTCTTAAGGCAATTCTGGCGATCTGGGCAAAGCCAGTCAGAGCCCCTGCCCCAACCCCAGCTAGCTCTGAATACTTCCCAGCCTGGCTTCAAGATTTCACATCTGAAAAGGAGCAAATAAGTCTCACATACACTGATTTATTTAGCAGACGTTTGGTGCATGTTTTTTTGGGTTTTTTTTGGCCACTGCCACGCAGCACGTGGGATCCTTAGCCCCCCAAGCAGGGATTGAACCCATGCCCTCTGCAGTGGAAGTGTGGAGTCTTAACCACTGGACCGCCAGGGAAGTCCCAGGTGCATGTTATTTTCAGCTGGCATTCTTACTGGTATGAATCAATGAATCTCCCCGAGTAGAATAGCAGTTTCAAGGGGATGCCGAGTTATTCGTCTTCTGGAGGCATCTTCCCAATCTCTTTGGCCCTGGACAGATAAGTAGAGGCCAGAATGTGAACTTGCATGCTATTGAGGTTCAGTTCTATAGCTTGGAAGGTGCTGCTGAAGGATTCTGAGCTAGGACAGACACGATCAGATCTGTATTTTAGAAAAAAAAAAAAAATTGACGGGGGAAATTTAGACTAAAGGGAGGAAGCCTAGGTAGACTGTTACTGTAATGATTAAGTAATGGATAGTGAACGCCTGACCTCATGCAGGGAAAGTGGGGACAGAGCAGCTGGTGGAGAACTTGATGAGCAAGGGGTGCTGGACGTGAGGAATCAAGATAGTTCATTCCCATGGTTTGAACTTGGCCGTCACTGGCCATACAAGGTTTCCCAGGAGAAAGGGATTTACCTGTTATGAGACCCAAAGAGCCACCGTTGCTGTAGAAGTTGGGAAAGATCTTGCCACTGTCTTAATTCTTGCATGTGGGCTCGCTGGTTTTTTTTTTTTTTTTTTTTTTGCGGTACGCAGACCTCTCACCGCTGCGGCCTCTCCCGCCGCGGAGCACAGGCTCCGGACGCGCAGGCCCAGCGGCCATGGCCCACGGGCCCAGCCGCTCCGCGTCATGTGGGATCCTCCCGGACCGGGGCACGAACCCGCGTCCCCTGCATCGGCAGGCGGACCCTCAACCACTGCGCCACCAGGGAAGCCCGGGCTCGCTGGTTTTAAGCCTTCAATCTCTCTGCTGCATTGAGTTATTTTGTTTGTTGTTGGTTTTTTTTTTTTTTTTTTTTGGTTGGAACTCTCAAGACCGAGGTGACCACTGCACGGATTTTCTCAGAATGTAACTATTTTCACTCAAGTTCTAACTAGAGATTATAGCCTCTAACCCTCTAACCACACACAGACAACTTGGGAACCTCTAAACTTCTCAGAGCAGGAAAGGGGCCTTCGGGAGAGGCGGGCTCAATACCACTTCCCAGGGTTGCATCTCAGGCGAGTAAGGCTCCACGGTGGGGTCTGCCTTAGGGTCTTCTCTATTAAGGCGCACCTGCTGCCTTCAGAAGCAGGGATGCTTTACTGAAGGACATCAGCAAGTCTAAAGCTTTAGGACTTTCATTCAAGTCGTAAATGGAAAACAAATACACAAGTGGCTCACTGGGGATCCAGAAGACTTCGAAGAGCTGGACCAGACCTGGAGCTCTCATCCTCCAAAGTCCGATTTTGTAGCTAGTGCACCAGGACCAGAAAGTTCATTTTGAGGTTTGCTAGAATAAGAACCAGCTTCTGAGTCTGCGGGAGCCTTCATCTTCCCAGTACGGACAATCCCAGCAAAGAAAATCTCCGAGAATCCTGAGCAATGGGAATTTCCCTTTCCCCTCGGATTCCCTTCTGAAGCTGGAGCCTAGGGCTTCCATCCTCCCCTCGTCTCCTGCGTTGCTCCAGATCCAGGCCGGAGCCCACAGATGTAGTGATGATGGGTCAGAACGAAGCAGTCAGGCTCAGTGGTCCTCCTCTCTCTGCCCCCCAAGGTCTGAGAGCCCATTCCCCCCCTTTGCCACCTCTTCCCATTTTCCCTTGTTAGAGAGAGTACCCCTTCCTAGTGATCAAGAACCCAAGAGAATCATCTGGTCTTTACCTTTTCCTACATAAACACTAGCCCTTTGCATGGATAGAGGACAGCCGGCGGTTTTATCCATCAGGTAATGTGCAAAGTCAGTACTATCACCCCGATATGGACTGAGGGAAAGGGCCGTTTATCAAGAAAGCAGTGTCCTGGAGACTGTATTAGTCAGCTTTGGTGAAATTCCACCCGGGGAGTCACCTACCCCCGCCCTGCCACCCAAGTGCAGTGGCTTCTAATGATGTTTTATTTCTCACTCAAGTGACACATCCTTCACAAGCTGGAGAGTCCAGTGGATGGAGACACCTTTACTTGGACACTGCAGGTCTCCTAGCAGAGGAGACATGGCAGCCACAGGTTACCTCAAAGCTTCGGTCTCCAAGCCACACGGGTTGCTTCTCCCCGTTTTTCACTGGACAGAGGAAGACATTTAGCCGGTTCTCAGCTCATCATGGTGAACGACATAATCCTCTTGCAGGGGGAGGGATCAGCACACGCCAAAGGCCAAGCTTGACGTCAATGGGCAGGATGTATAATTCTTCCAGAGGGAGGGGGAGAGAACAGTCTGAAGGATAAGTCTACCCCAGTGTCTGTGACCCTCATCTTTCCATTCCAGTAGCGCATCATTACCACCCCTTTGCTTCATCGTCCCACCCGTAGCTTTTGTCCTGCTGCTATTCCAGGCCTAGGGCATCACCACCAGGGCTCGGAGCTTGCCTCAGTGTCTGGGCTAGTAAGGAAGGGAGAGTACGTGGTCCCACTTGAGGGGGGTGAGGTAATGACAGGGCTTGTTGGAGTCTCCACATCCCAGAATACGATGCGATTTCCAGGGTCTTTAGGTTCTACAATAACTCAAGGGCAGCACAAGTGATGTAGGCTTCCATGGGTCGCCTGAGAATCGCTTCACCTACTTGCAGCGCTGTCAGCAAGCAAATGATTTCTGAGTTCCACACATCTGAGCATAATATGCTGCCGGAACACAGGCTGCAGAGCCCCCAAACATCACAAAGCAAGAAGCTCTGAGGCATGAATAGTATCTTTAACATCATCTTATATTTGGAAAAGCAGTTTTTTAAAAAAAAACACTTGAAAATACAAGATAAGGTAACAGTGACTTACATGTAAGTTTTCACCTTATATTGCTTGGCCATTTTTACATATAAATTATTGCTTACTAGCTTTGATAAATACACAGCACAGTCATATATACAGAAGCAGAAAGCATGAAATATGAGAAAGAAAATACTGTTAATGGCAATTCTGGTAATTCCACAAATGTTTCATATTTACCAGCTCTTCTAATGGTGGAAAACTACAAAGTGTAGTCCCTGAGAAGTTAGGTAGACGCCCTGATTGTGGGTTTTCTATCTTCTGTTAATGCAAGCTGATAATGTCACAGCGGTCTCATCGATTTCATCCCAGTATTTGATAACAGTGGAATACGAATAAATAGGCTATGCAAATAAATATTACTCTGCTAAAAAATGTTTAGTATATACAGCTTTGCTTTATATAGTACATTTTCATCTAACTTTTTGGCAATTTTTAAAAACTTTTTTCCAGCACTAGTTTTAAGCACAATGGCTCACTCGTTAATAAGCAGGCTGAAAACTTAAGGACATGTCTTTGAAGCATTTAAAAGAAATGCTATCCATGTTAGATCACCAGAGTGGACCTGATCTTCCCCATTTGAATGTTTTTGCCTAGTTTCTGAGAAGCTCAGACTAGGTCTGCCATCTAGGGACACTTGGAATCTGTGGTGTGTGCGATGGCTGCAACAAAACCACTGGGCAGGGATCGGGGCAGCAGTGGAAGCCCAGCTCCAGGGATCAAACGTCACCAGCACCTTCTCTTTGATGCCACTGTGTCTCCCTACTTGGAGGTGAGTATGCATTAGTGCAACATCTCCCTACAAGCTGGGAGGTATGGGTTGTTACTTTGTCCCTATGCTTCTGAATTTAAGGTATTCTGCACCCAACTTGCTTGTGGACAGGGGTCTAGGAAAATGAATTCATTCTAACGAGATACTAAAGTGAACGCAGGCCATAATATGTATCACTACAACCGTCTGGCAATTATACAGATTATAACGAAGAGTGAAGTTATTATAAAACACTGTAGTCTTTGGAGCATCTGCAAATGGGTATGGAAAAATTAAAAAATTTTTTTGAGTGGTTGTGATTTTGCCGATAGGAACTTGCCCTGTGCTATCTTCTAAGCAGGGCTGGTTTGCTGACAGATCCAAAGACCCATAGGACTGTCTGAAAATTGTGCCATAGCGAAAAGAACCCCCTCAGAAGTGCCCACGCACCCGTCGCTGGTGAAGGTCTCAGGTGATAGGAGATTTTTCAGAGTGAATGGAGATTTCGTGCGATTGTGAAAATCTAACAGAGTTAGAAAGGAGCTTACAGGTCCTCCTGGCCACCCTTCTGGCCAGAACAAAACCTATTCCAAAGAGGCCTTGGCAGATATATGCAGAGGGAATATGACCCACCCCTATTAACAGGGACCCTGCTTAAGTCCCCTGCAGCCTGTTCACTTGGACAGCTCCAGACTCATTAGAAACAGCTTCATGTTGAGCTACATCTGGTTCCCATGATTCTGCCTTGAATTCATTGATTCCAGATTCACGTCTTCTCATTGCTTCTGAAATTTCTGAGAGCTGCTGCCTGGGAGACCTCTGCAGATCGTTGTTAAATTTCAGGAAGATTTAGAGATTTTGACTTTCAGAAGACAGGGATGGAAAAGCACATCTCAACAAAACAAAATCCTTCCCTTTTGTTGCCCCAAGAGCCATTAAGACCATGGCTGGAGGAAACAGCGGGCAAGCGCCGTTCTCTCCCAGTCTGTTTCCACCCATACCACGTGGGGTACTCCGACTACACCCTCAAAATCTGTTTAGGTGTGATGTACGTGTGGATTCGTTTGGCCATGCACACATCTGAGTTGAGGTCCAAGCAGCAGGTGCTGTGCTAAAATAGTTCTCCACTGGAGCAACTGCAATACTTTTAGATGGAGCAATGCAGATCTAATGTGAATAACCATTTAAACTGTAAAACACAAGAGACGATGTCAAAATGGCCTCGTAGGGTTAGAATGGCCCAATGCTACTCCTGAGCACAGAGAAAAGACCAGAACACACACTGGTGCTGTAAGCCCACAGCGTCCTCAGTAATTGCCAAGGGGAGCGCTTTTCCAGTGTTTGATCAGCCACGAGAAAAGTCTCTTTTCCCTGGTTCTGGTGGGGCTGATCTCCTCCAATGGGTCTCATTCCATTGCCAGGAGCCTGGGGCATTTCTCTGAGTGGACTAGCCCTGGATGGTGCCTTTCTATAAAGCCATGTTAATGTTCAGGACTGAAGCTTGACATGCTGGGACAGACTCTCTTTCAAAGTCCTACCCCAAATTTGCTCCCTGTGGCTGCTAACAGGGATCTCTCAAGCTCAGCGCGGCTCCCGAGCCCAGGAAACAGCATTGCTATAAAGGTGTAAGAAAGCATTGGACACATCTCAGTAACGAGGTGCTGATGGGACAAGAAGAAGCGATTCTGTACAGGCACCAAGGAGGGGACCAGGCAGGAGGGGTGAGAGGGGCACCAGGATCACATGTGTGGAAAATGAATGAACCTAACAGGCAAAGCAGGGCCCTTGTATTTTAGCAAAGTGACAAGGATCTAGCTGGCAGGGGTGGATTTCATTACTGTATCTCACAGGCTTTTTTGTTCACTTGAAGGTTGAGGGAAATCCTCTAACCAGTTCTTGAGAACAGCAAGAGGTCATATTTACTGTAGGAGCCCCCACCTGTAAAAACGGGAATAAAAAGACTTAAAAGACTCTGAGAATTTGGGGGGAAAAAAAAAAGGCAGATTATAGAAAGGCTCCCTGCCTTGGTTGGGAGGCAGACTATAGGACTTCTAAGTGTCCAACATACATCAGACATTTAGATCTTTGGGGTTCTTTTCATTTGCTGAAAGATGGGCGATCACCACTATTTTAACCCCTTGTTCTTCTCCAGGGAGAGCTAAGTGCTTCACACATCACATCCCACTTAAGCTCCCTGTATGGGCCGTTCTCATTCCAGAGTATGGGCATGAGGCTGCTGGAAGCAAGCAACACACGAGGGCATCGCCAGGCACAAAAAGGCGGGCCTTTGTGACCGTCACCCCCAGGAACAGTTAAGAGTGCCTGCAATGTGTCAGGCACCGTGCTTTTGTCAAAAATCGTATTGTACCCGAGATGAGAGCCTGCTTGCACGTGGAAAGAAAATCCCCAGAAATTCAATGCGTCGATTTCTGAAAGGTGACTGTTCTTCCGTGTTGGCAAAGCAACTTAGTCTAACTTGCCTACAGTTGTGAATCAGTTGCGCAGAAACGCATTTCACCTGCGAGCACACATCGCTAAGTGACTGTGGATGCCAAGAAATGCATGCCTTGACATTTCTCTTCTGGAGATCAGAGCAGGGATGCCAGCTGCCAGTCCTCACTAACTCCCTAGACACAAGTGGCTTTTGGCGATGTCATAGTTCATAAAGACAGAGACCGGTGCGTCTCCCTGGAAACCTAGAGATGCCGTCACTGTCTTCAGGTGTTCAAATGAGCTCCCGCTTTGACAGCCTAGAAACAGGCATCTGCTGCCAGGCAAAGTAAAACTCCTCCCAGGCTCACACATGCTCTTACGGAGACACCTGGTCACCGTATGACAGGAGACGGTCTCTCGTCTTGACGCTGGCGCATCTCAAAGTGAACATTGGATTGGTTCAACAAGGTGATCCTAAGAAACCAGGCAAAGTAAAACTGCTCCCAGGCTCACACATGCTCTTACGGAGACACCTGGTCACCGTATGATAGGAGACGGTCTCTCGTCTTGACGCTGGCGCATCTCAAAGTGAACATTGGATTGGTTCAACAAGGTGATCCTAAGAAACCAGGCTTCTCCATTTCGAGAAAGCTTCTGCCTTCCCCTTCCAACAGCAGCCTCTCCGCATCTCTGGCAGCTGACATCACTTCGCGAGCACGCTCTGGCTGGCTTTCCTGTGTATGTCTTGTGATACGCTGATAAAACTCAGCAACTTCTTTTCTCTCAGGAAAGCAACGTGCTCGGCGCTGCCATCCCCGGAGCTCCCGGGGCTGCGGTTCCAGGGTGGCGAGGCGTGGGGGGGCTCACACCCGTGGCTCGATCCTGTGCGAGAGCGCAAACAGGGCCTGCTGGCTGTCAATGACGCACAGGTGGTGAACGTAGGATTTTAACTCTGGGTGCTCTTTTGGAGATATGTCACCTCCTATTTTGGGGAAGGAAAAAAAGTCAATCTCATGAGAGCAGTAATGCTGTTTCTGAATACCAGTAACACCCCACCTGAAGGCGTAGGGTAAACCCAGAAGGCAGACTCGCATTGGTCAGAGTCCCAGAAGAGATATCTTTATCCTAATCCCAGAGATGCTTTTCCAGCTCAGACCAGATGCCTCAGGTCAGGTAATTAGACTGGCGAGATGTCTGTTCTACCAACATTGATAGAGCAATTTCTCCTAACATTATATAGTATTTAGTGATTGTTATTATCTCTCTCTACAGAACGTGAAACAGCACAGACCTAGCAGGTAAGCGGCAGAGAAGGACCAGAACCCAGGCCGTGAGGCCCCCAAGTCCATGGTCTCGGCTCCCACGCCATGCAGCTTGTCACCGTGACTGCCCCATTAAATGGCTTTCACAGGCTCTTATATCTCAGGCTGGAACTGTCAGAAATCACTGCTAACCTGGTGACTGCATGGACACATTAGTTCTTTTTTTGATTTTGTATGTCCTTATTTTGGTAGGAAAATCTTTTGGTGTCCTTATTTTGGGGGAAAAAAAATTAAGAGAACAATCAAATGAACGGATATCACAGAAGTGGACTAAAGGTTTGGTGTACAGGCAAAGTGGGTTCAGAATGTGTGTGGATGGGGTAACGTCCACGCAGCGAAGGACAAAGCAAGGGAGTTTCTACTCCGAGACGCAGGGCGGTTAAAGGGCCACAAGAGGCTCTGGTGCACTGTGAACCCGTGTGTGCCATGCTGCTGACAGCTCTGATAAGGAACCAGAGATAAAGTAGCCTGGACAGTGGGGCAGGCCCACTTCCCATGGTCAGGAACAAACAAAAAACGCATTACGGCCTGGGGAGATGGGCTAAGCTGCCCTCCAGTGAGACAATGTAACCGTGAGTCTTCTTGCTTTGTGGGATTTCAGAGGGAGAAGCCGGGGGTGAGGCTGGAGTTCAGCTGGGGCAGAAAAGGGGCCCCCAGGAGGCTGAGCATTTTAATTCAGAAATTTTACCTCTTGGTGAAAACGCATTTTTTCCTCCTCTGTGACAAATACGTTTTATGAGGAAATAATTTAGGGCTTGTATGTCATGGACGGCTTGTAGTTCTTAGGTTACATAGAAGCAAGGCTTCTTGGTTTCAACAAGTAAAAGCAACAGGAGTTAAAGTTTTACCGTTCCCCCTTGTTTGGTTTAGAAAACATGATGCTACCGAGATAGTTTTGTTAACTTTCCAGCCTTAAAAAGACGGCAGGCAGAATGCTTCCAACCACGACAAGTGACCCTTGCATGGCACTCTGGAATCTCTAAGTGGCTTGAGGAACATTGTTTTATCCCAAGGGCTGACGCTGTTTAACTCTGCCTCTATAAACTGTCAAACTGAATTTAGATAATTCAGTTCCAAACTTGATTTTTAAAGATATATAAATACAAAACACAAACTGGCCTGAGAGTTATGTAAATTCCTCCTTTGCCTTTTGCTATGCAGACTTACTCTCTGGAGATGGGAGGCTGGCAAGGTCAAGGCCAGCCCCACCGGTATAACCTTCCTGCCCACACCTGCAGTGTATATAGACCGGAATCCCTTGGTAAGTGAGACTGAGGTCTCAGAATTAGCTGAGTACCCATAAATACTTGGGAAGCAAAGGGGGGGTGAAAGAGATACAAATCCTCTACTCATCAGCAACAGTATGCCTGTACATTTGAATGAATCTCCATGACAATGTTGTTGCTATTTCTATTGAAACTGCATTGTACTTGGGTAGTTAATGGACAATTATATAAGCATGTATCAAATGGTATTCCTTGATGTGAGCACTTAGAAAATTAGGTCCTGTGTTTATAATTCTCTCTTTCAAACAGAAACTTTGTAATCCACACAGAAGTTCAGTTGCTTCGTTGGAGGACAGTATTACTACCCAAGACGGGCATGAACAGAACGAAAATTCTTAAGAATATGTACCAAATTGTTAGTAACATTTTCCTTAGGAAGTGGGACTTTGATTATTCTACTTTAAAGATACTTCTGTATTGTTGAAAAAAATGGGTTTACAATGAGGATGTATTGCTTAACAAAGTAAGTTTTACTGAGTGGTCACTTTTGATTGATTTATAATTACTGAACTCTCTGTTTTTTTAATTGCCCTTTATACTTATAAAGTCTGCACAAGGCGAAGGAAACGGTATGGGCTGGGCCGTCAGGTACTCGGTCTGAGGAACGGCTGAAATTTAGCCTTTCCGAGCCTGAGTTCTCTGCTCTGCACCCACAGGGTCTATAATCTCCATTCACCAGCACGAGGGTCAGGATCCCACTGCCCATGTGAAAAGCTCCTTGAACTCAATACAGTTGATTTCCTTCCTTCCTGCAATGTTTTAACATCATTTAAACACAGTGTAAATTATTCTTGAGATTTAAAAAGGAATAAATATTCCTACATACATCAGTCTCAGTGGGGAGTCAACAAAAGCGCTCAGAAAAATACGTTTTCAGTGAAAGGCAGCTCCAAACAGGAAGTTTTCATTGGAGAGGAGAAAAGATTCTGCAAGGCTGCTTTAGGCATTTTTACAAACTATATTCCTATTCCAGGAAGGCTCCAAGCAAGGAGGTTAAGGACAGGGTCACCCCTGATAAACCCACAGGTAATTCTGAGCCAGCAGGCAAGCAAACAAGACTTTCTGGGTCAGGGGTGCAGCGGGAGCTTCTGACCGTCTAAAGTCACTCTGTACAGTGTAAACTTGCTGCCAGGAGAGGATAAAAAGCTGCCATTTCTTCTCCTACTCTGCCTCCCAAACATGCAGTGATGAAACAGAGAGAATACAGTATATGCATGTGATGTGCATATTATATTTTACAATTTTTTTTTTTTTTTTTTTTTTACCACCAATACTTGTGATATGGCCACAGTCCATACCAACGGATGATAGACTAACATGCCATACCCAACTTCAATGACTCACCAAACTGGTGAGTCCTGCAGTGTCTCAGTGTTCGGACAGTGTCTGCAATCATATGCTGGAAGGCAAAAGAGGAAACACATCAGCGGAAGGGTCATTTCGGGTGTTGCTGAACTAGCGGTGCTGTGAGGCTGGTTGGATGGTCTAACACCTTTGGGTGTAAACAGAGGAGCTATATTTGGTGCGGGACCTAACTTTAATTGATAATATATATTGAGTTTGGATTACAAAAGAAAATTTGACCTTGTCTTCAGAAACAGTGGCTCTCAACCCCGGCTGCACAGATTCTAACTGAGCCATGGGAAAACATACTGTTAAGAAATGCAGTACAAGACAACCTACTGAATGGGAGCAAATATCTGTAAATGATATGACCAATAACGGGTTAATATGCAAAATATATAAAGAGCTCATACAACTCAACATCAAGAAAACAACTCGATTAAAAAATGGGCAGAAGGGGCTTCCCTGGTGGCACAGTGGTTGAGAGTCCTCCTGCCGATGCAGGGGACACGGGTTCGTGCCCCGGTCCGGGAAAGATCCCACGTGCCGCGGAGCGGCTGGGCCCGTGAGCCGTGGCCGCTGAGCCTGCACGTCCGGAGCCTGTGCTCCTCAACGGGAGAGGCCACAGCAGTGAGAGGCCTGCGTACCGCCAAAAAAAAAAAAAAAAAAAAAAATAGGGCAGAAGACCTGAACAGACATTTTTCCAAAGATGACATACACTTGGCTGACAGGTATATGAAAAGATGCTCAATATTGTTAATCATCAGAGAAATGCAAATCAAAACCACAATGAAATATCACCTCACACCTGTCAGAATGGCTAACATTAAAATGACCACAAATGTTGGTGAGGACATGAAGAAAAGGGAACCCTCCTACACTGTTGGTAGGAATGTAAATTGGTGCAGCCACTCTGGAAAACAATATGGAGGTTCCTCAAAAAACTAAAAATAGAACTACCATATGACCCAGCAATCCCACTCCTGGGTATATATCCAAAGAAAATGAAGACACTAATTCCAAAAGACATATGCACCCCAACGTTCACAGCAGCATTATTTACAATTGCCAAGATATGGAAGCAACCTAAGTGTCCATCAACCGATGAATGGATAAAAATGTGGTATATATGTACAATGGAATACGACTCAGCCATAGAAAAGAATGAAATTTTTCCATTCCCAACAACATGGATGGGATTGGAGGGTATTAGGCTAAGTGAAATAAGTCAGACAGAGAAAGACAAACACTGTATGACGTCACTTACATGTGGAGTCTAAAAATACAACTAACCAGTGACTATAACAAAATGAAACCGACTCACAGATATAGAGGACAAACTAGTGGTTGGTTACCAGTGGGGAGAAAGAAGGAGGGAAGGCCAAGACAGGGATAGGGGATAAAGAGGTGCAAACTATTATGTGTAAAATAATAAGCTACAAAGATAGTACAACACAGCGAATATGGTCAGCATTTTATAGTAACTATAACCGGGGTATAACCTTTAAAAACTGTGAATCACAACGCTGTACACCTGTAACATATAATATTGTACATCAATACAGACCTCAGTTAAAAGAAAAAAAAAGAAATGTTTAAAAAAATATATTAAACAAATGCAGCGTGTCCACCCTCAACCTACCTGTCCACATTTGCACATGCTTTTACTTCAGAAGGTGTTTCACCTTCTCCCCATGAAGTCTTTGTGAGTTCACCTGCACTTGGGAAGCTCCATTCTCAACCTTCCCACTGCTCTGTGTACAGTGTTTATGGGGTTTGTGTTGCTGTGATCACTTTGTGGAACTTTCTTCCTCCTCTAGAGCAAGTATCACGAGAGGGCTTTGTGTACCCAGCACCCACCGTACGGCACACACGTGGCCTCACACATACTTGCTGAATGGAGGCCAGAAGTTTTGTGGAATCAAAGACTCAAGTAACTCAAATGGTGACAGGAGATGAGATATTTATGAAACAGGTACATTTTCTAAAACATCAATATCTTTACAGAGACCGTTTTCTGTTTATAATGTACATTCCCTTTTACAGTCTTCAGTTTTCTACTTTATTTCTCTAAGCTTCTTACTGATCTCCAGGCAAAGATTTCTTAAACTCACAGCTCCTTCCTTTGGACAAGATCCCCTCGCCTCATACTTGTGCACCTGCAACTGCCTTCTAGCTCTCTCTACCACGGTAAAGGAAACACGGCATTTAGGACCAGACCAATCTCCACTACACTTCCTCCTGCGCGGTTGCTAGAATAATCTCCAAACACTTGTCCTCATGTTCTAGTCCTCTGGAAGGCAACAGTGACTCCATACTGTTTCATACAAAATCCAAACATAACCCTGTAATTCAAGAATCAACGTTATTCATGATCTGGTCCTCCAAACCTTCCTAAATGGGCCATCATATTTTTTTTAACAATCGAAGTACAGTTGATTTACACTATTAGTTTCAGGTGCACAACATTAGTTTCAGGTGATTCAAAATTTTACAGATTATACTCCATTTAAAGTTATTATAAAATATTGGCTATTATTACTGTGCTATACAATATATCCTTGTATATTATTTATTTTATACATAGTAGTTTGTACCTTGGGCCATTGTTTTTCATGTCCTGCCTACACACATTGAACAGAGGATCGTCTATATACAGCAAACGCTCAGCAAATGATTGCTAAAATAATGATGTTAATACTAAAAATAAATGTACTTAAAATTCAGCAGACCTCCAGAAACATTATTTGAATATGACCTACTTATTAAATTGTTCTCACAGGCTGCATTTCTATTGTATTTCTACTCAATAGTGAAAAATAAACAGGACAGTGATTACAGCAACAGCTCGAGTTGCGTTTGTAAAGGAAACGAGACCTGACTCATGTCTGAGAATGTACTGTTAAATTTCCTTCCCCCAATTTTACCACTATTCCCAGGACAGTTCTGTCGTTGTTTTAAGGTATGGCGTCACCTTGATTTCTATCACGTGCCATTTGCACAGCTGATGTAAGGTCAGGTACTCAGGGCAGCACTGAAACCAGAGCCCTGATCTCATCTTTAGGTTTTCTGAAGGGAGCGGGGAGGAAGCTACGATAAAAGATGATGCTCTTAACACTGAGTGATAAAGAGAAGAAAAGGAGAAAGCATTTGTTTCTTCATTATTTAATGGTCTGAGGCTGAAACATTTGGAGCTGCTGAGGCAGTGTGGGGAACAATGGAAAACTTATTAGGTCCAATAAGCACTTCTGGGTTTCGTGTTCTCTGACCTAATGTGTTGGCCTGGATCAGCCTGATAAAGATAACACACTGAATTATCTGCTCACTGGCTAATATCCATCATGAGGAATTGGCTTCCCACAAGTTAATTCAGTTAGGTTCTACTGGTTCATTACTGTGAAAGATGATGCTATTTTATCAATAGCTTAAGCGAAACCTTGTCTTTTGCTAAGAAACGTGCTGAAACTACTGACTCTACTAGGAAATTCAGTTTCACTCTCCAGCATCCAAGTACAACATAGGGCTACGTACAATGTAAAATACAGTTTTGTCTAGAAAAAATTCTGACTTCAGCCTGTCTTCTCTGTGCAAGGAGGGGGGGGCGGTCAGCATGAGGCATGCTGTACCTTAAATGCCATCTGCTTTGAGGACCAGGAACCCAGTGACACTACAAAATCTGCTCTCTTTAGAGATGATGTGATGGCAAGCGACTGATGGGTGCGCCTGTGTGCCGTGGGCCTGCTGCATGCATGTGTAACTGCACTTACCTTCTAGCTGTCTTTTTAATAAGAGTTCTCTTCAGGAATTTAAAATAAAAGATTACCTATTTATGCCATGTTATTTCCTTAAGCTTTACTAAAGGGTTCAGGGTACATACAGTTATTGACCCTAGGAGCAGTACTATTAGTTAGACTTTGTTTCAGTCCCCACGGTTAGTTTTAAGTCTTGTCTCTATGAAAGCAAGATCCTAGACTACGTGCGTCGGCCTTAAAAGGCTTCCACTGGACCACTGGAGAAAGCAGGGGAAAAAAAAAGAGACGCTGGTCAGAATGAAAGAGAGAGGGTGTAGGAAGCTTTCCATCGTTCTTTCCCATGCTTGCCTTTACTGAATTGTTCTCTCACTTGGGGAGCTCCATCTGGGGGGGAAATGACACAATGAACTTAACCAAATCACTGGTTCTCTTTGGGAAGGGGGCCAACCACCACTGTACCCTTAACAACTGACCACAGTCAGTGTACAAAGAGTACACTGGCTCTCGCATGTTTCCTCTGGGTTAGTCAGAAGGAAGGGTACTAGGCCTTTAGAGGGAATTCCACTTGGTGTGACACAGCTCGTCCCACACCTCTTACATGCTCGCCAAAGCTTATTTGGCGTTCTTAAGCAGAGGTGTTGGCCAAGATTTGACATAGGTATTGACCAGAGGCTTCTTATTCCTGCAATCATTTCATTAATACCAAACACTGAAGATTAACCTGTCTACAGACTAGGACGTTAGGGCCTACAGTCTTTGGCTACAAAGTGGGGCCCTGGGATCTTCAGAACATTACTGGGTGACACCAGAACAAATCTCTGAAGAGTAAGTACAAGAAAACCCAATACTTTAAATATCTATTTCGGGCTGTGTTGGTTTGACTGTAGTATCTAAAATAACTGAGCTGGATTCCAAAGCACTTAGTGCAGAGAGAGACTCAAAAAGTTACGGACATGTCTACTTCAAAACTAATGAGCAAGAAAGCGATCACCCTCAAATCATCAAAACTGAGCTAAGGCAAGCTATCCGCAGACGCCAGTCTTCCAGATTCAGCTGCTTGGGTTTTCAGGTTGTACCAGAGCCTCCTGTACTGGCTCTGCACCACCTCATCCCGTGTGTGGCGAGTTAACCTCACAGTTAGAGCGGGGCACCTCTGAGCCAAAGGTCAGAGGCCAAACCTCATTTGGACTCATCAGGTGGTACTGTTCTTTGGTCATGGTCTATGGCCCCCGTCTCACTCAACCTTCTCTCAAATGCCTGACCCAGTCTCACAGGGAACCGGGGGTCATTCCTGAAAGAGTTCACAGAAATCCATTACCATTACTGAAAAGGTCACTCAAAGGTCAGGGTCTACGGACAGGGGTCCCTGATACCATCTTTAACCATGCATGGCAGGCTCACCTATGACACTAAAGTTCATCTGTCAGACAAATCCATTCTTGTGGTCCCCAGGGTCTCTTTGGGGCACTCCTATTTCACAGTTGCAGGCAATTCCTCCTGTGCCCACAGCCAGTGAGAAAGGCTAGTAGGAACCCGCTGCATGACAAAGCACCTGAGAATGTCCTGGAAACAGTTCTCAAAGAGGCGTTTCAGTGACTTGCAAGAAGGGACTGGCCAGGGACCCCTTTCTCGTGAGTTCACTTTCTCACTTTGCACGAGGTGATCTCTCCACAGTGGCACCATCTGTCCACAGGCTGATAGAGGGGTGGTCCTTCCCCTCCCATGCAGACCCTACAAATTCCATCTTCATATCCAAGATGGACATACCTCCCCAGAAGGAGAGCTTTGTCCCGTGCCTCAGAAGCAGCGTAAGCCAAGACACAGGGAGATGCCTTTAAAGCAACAAGGCTGAACCTCAAGACTGAACTCCTGCTGACAGGAACCTTACAGCTTTCATTCTAGTTCAAACACATACACTCAACCACTGACGTCAATCTAATGAAGTTCCGTTTTCAAAAATAAAAAGCAGATTTTCATATTTGGCCCCAGAACTTGCCAGCACACTTATTTTTAATTGGAACGCACTGTATTGATAATGCACAACATGCAGCAGATAGATCACCGCGCGTTCAGAGGAGAAAAGCACTTAAACCATTTGTTTCTTGGCGCAGAAAAGCATACACTTCCCTTACAGTGGGAAAAAGGAGAAATAGTGAAGTTTTACATACCAGTTTTTCAAAATTGACAAGATTATCCAAAAATGTTTTATTTCCTTCATGAATGAACGTTACATCTGAAAATTAAAAACAAAAAGAGATATGTACCATTAGGAACGGATCATGACTCAGAGTTGAAGAGGTATAGATGCAATGCAGCTTATTAATTTTTCTTAAACATTATGGATTATTTCATGCAATTGACCAGGCAACTTGAAATTGAATCTCAATAGTATTTGATGTGAGGGGGCATAATGTATGCGTGTGGAGAGAAAACATTATAACACTCATGCAAGTATGTATCTTGCTTTTACATTGCAGGCTTTGACTTCAGCCTGCTTAATATCCACTAACACTATTCTATCACTTAACTGGTCCATATGTTTTTAGGTCAGAACACCGAGCAGAAAAGAACTGAACCCCCAGAAACAAAAAGGATTTTAATATTTATGTGTTTGCTTTTTAACAATCCCTGGCAAAGTATACGGATCTGTTTTACCTAAAGCATTAAGGTTTAGATTTGAATGTTTAGATTTTTGGTTTTCAAAGCCAGGGCCTGACTGCGTATCTGAAGTGAATGAGGAATGGGACAGGTTTGGAAAAGGCAAGATTTCCGGGCCTATTCACTGATGAAAACAACATAAGGAAAGTAGGATGAAGATACATTTTCAGAGGACGGGGATGTTAATTTTGTTTGAGCCTCACTGCATTTGCAGTGAAAGAGGATATTCAAATAAAAATCTCCTTTTGGTCGCAAAACTGACTGGAGTGTCTCTTCAAGAGACAAGGATTAGTTACAATAATGACAGCAACTGAAGCTCTGAAAGGGGGTGGCTTATAAGAACTCAAATCAGAGGGTCAGTGACTGAGCATTAGGGAATCCTCACAGTGGAGAATCAAAGTAAGAAATATACTACAATTTAAAGAACATGCAAATAATCACAGACATGGAGGACAAACCAAATGAACATCATTTTCAAAAATCTTGTTAAAGTAACACGATACAAAGAGGGAAACGAACAGATTAAAATTCCTCTAAATAGAAAGGAAAAGCATTTGCATTTAATCAAGACTTTGATTCTGCTGGTCCCTATGGGGCAATTACGAGATAGGTGCTTGGGAAATCTGCCTGCAACACACCCAGCCGCTGAGCTTTGACTGCCCACCAGGGGGCAACACCAGTTCCGCAGTTACAGACTACACTGAAGACGACCCTTTTCTCATGGCATTCTTTATTCACAGCTTCCAGCCCCACCAGACTGCAACGTTTTCCTAAGTTTTTTCCCCTTGATTTTTTTTTTTTAAACTGATGTCTTAGCAGGGAAGCAATTCACAATTACACAGTCATCTGACAAACTCTCTGGTTATTTTCTTTCACTGTTTTGCTTTCAGAATAGAATTGCAAGCTTTCAACCTCTGACACAATATTTAGAGAAAGAGTAGCCAACACAGTTAGCTTGTACCTTGTTTGTACAGCAAGCAAAGCACTGTGTGTACTCTCTCTACATTAAACACCACCTACGAGCCTAGTAACTCCTCACTCGCGGAGAATTCGGATTACAAATGCCCTGTCAGAGTTTCTTGGTCCATTTCCCCAGTGTTCCAAGGTTTGTCATCCCCTCCCTATGTTCCCAAAGATGATGATAATAACGCAGCTTATATTTATTACCAGCGTCAGACATAGCATTAACTCATTTAATCCTCACAAAAGATTATAAGGTAAAAGCCCTAGCAGGAGAAGAATGTGAAGAAAGGATGGTCCAAAGAACAAGCACAGCTGGCCCATGATCACAGCTCTAAGTCTCAGAGCCAGGACCCAAGCCCAGGCAGCCTGCTTGCTCTCTCCACGGTGCCTCTCTGGTACCCGAAAGGACTTGGACATTTCTGACCACCCGTTACAGCCACCTTGCTGAATTCATGGGAGACGGGGGCCTCTGCAACTTTTACAGTGTTTCCTTTGTCCCTCTTTCTATCTCCTCCCTCTCCTCTGCGTGGGTGATCTTGCTTAATCTCAACTCTCAAGGACTTGTCGAGGTCAGCGCATGAGGACGGCAGCTCTACTGAGGGTGGGGGGCTGTTAGGCTGATGCTGGCCTGAGGATAAGGCAGGGAAGGTGTGTCTGGCCAGGTGGGGAGGCAAGAGGGGCTGGAAGGGGCTGCTGCCCAGGAGAAGGGGGTCAAATGGCTGAAGGTTTTGATGCAGATGAATGGCAGGTGTGTGATGAGGCAGGTGTGAGAGGGATAAACCAATACAGGTGGTTGAGCTCAAAAACGGGGGTCTCAGAACCTAAGTCATGGGCTGTGAAGCAGTTCAGGGCACCCACCAGGTTCAGAGTGCTAGAAATGAGCAACTGCCAGACTCCTTTATCTGGAGACATCTGAACACGCTCCTAACACTTCATATAACAGGACGGGGGATGAAAGGACTCCGTTTGAAGAGATGGCAAGTGAAAGAGAAGGAAAAAATATACAAGCACCTCAACATTCTATTTATTTAAACACCCCGCAAATGTGCAATAATAATCTGTGCCCCAAGATACAAACACGACCTCAGTTTACCTTCAGACACCTGTTGATTATTCACTCTACTGGAAGGACTACCATCTCCCAAAACGCCGTGATACAGATTATTCAACTGCTTTTGACCTTTAGCTCAGCTGGATCCTTTCCCCAACACTTACTTAGGGTTTCTCACTACTTTCTGAACTGGATTCCACAGTAGGGGGGGAAAGTAAATCAGAAGTAAGAAATTCACTGGGAAGTAGAAAAGCTGATGGCTGGAAGCATTTTTAGGTTACCTGCTCACTTGATAATCTGCGTGCTATTGGGAATTGACTGTCTCAAAAAATGAAACATGGGAGCCCTAATCCTTCTTAACACCCAAGGAGTTCAATTTGGTCTCTTTCTCTAACCAAAAGCAATGCAGAGCAGGAGGCACAAGAGGGGAGGGCTGGGAAGTTTTCATGAAATGTTGGTTGCTCTAGTTTACAGCAAATTTTAAAATAATTTTGCATTTAACAAAAGCTAAGAATGTCATTTATGTTTTCCAAAATGTCTTACCTCAGACGTGATACACCCATATTTAAAAGTTTCATCCTGTTTTCCTTTGGAAATTATTTCAGACAAAAATAGTACCTTTAAATGCAAGAGAGTACTAACGTTGTTTTATAATGACAAAAAATTAAGATGAAGGAAAAACAAGTGCTTCTTTAAACTCGAGCTTCTAATGAAAAAAAGTTTAATTTACTAGTGTGAATGAGAGAATGTATTTTCAGTAGAAAAAAGGGAAATTCGAAAAGCTGCTCAACATCACTAATTATTAGAGAAATGCAAATCAAAACTACAATGAGGTACCACCTCACACCAGTTAGAATGGGCATCATCAGTAAATCTACAAACAATAAATGCTGGAGAGGGTGTGCAGAAAAGGGAACCCTCTTGCACTGTTGGTGGGAATGTAAACTGATACAGCCACTATGGAGAACAGTATGGAGGGTCCTTAAAAAGCTAAAAATAGAATTAGCATATGACCCAGCAATCCCACTACTGGGCATATACCCTGAGAAAACCATAATTCAAAAAGACACACGCACCCCAATGTTCATTGAAGCACTATTTACAATACCCAGGTCATGGAAGCAACCTAAATGCCCATCGACAGACGAATGGATAAAGAAGATGTGGTACGTATATACAATGGAATATTAGTCAGCCATAAAAAGGAATGAAATTGGGTCATTTGTTGAGACATGGATGGATCTAGACACTGTCATACAGAGTGAAGTATGTCAGAAAGAGAAAAACAAATATCGTATATTAACGCATATATGTGGAACCTAGAAAAATGGTACAGATGAACCGGTTTGCAGGGCAGAAATAGAGACACAGATGTAGAGAACAAACATATGGACACCAAGGCAGGAAAGGGGCGGGGTGGGGGTGGTGGTGGTGGGATGAATTGGGAGTTTGGGATTGACATGTATACACTGATGTGCATAAAATTGATGACTAACAAGAACCTGCTGTATACAAAAAAACAGAAAAAACCTATTTATTAAAAAAAAAATGTAAACACACACACACACACAGACAAAAGAAAAAAGGGAGATTTGTTTTGCTGCCGACAAAGAGGTCTAGATAAACTCAGTATAGCAGAAAATTGCATCCAAGCTAAGACGTAAGTGTGAGGCACCTGACTGCATTAAGTACCTTGGGGGAAAAACCACTAATGTATAGCAGAAAGCTCAGCTCATATCTAATTAAGTTAACGGGACATTGTCGACTGTTTTCTCATTACCTTAAAAACATCCACTGTTTCAAAATTTTGTCTTCCTAAAATCAATTCCTTTCCCAGATCTGTCTTCGCTTCCTAGTTTTCCTCTTTGTGTCTAAATAATTCTAAGTGTCACTTCCCACAGGCCACCACCCCCGCTCTCCAGCTGGTGTTTTATTTTAAATAAAAATCAGGAGACTGAATAAACTTATCTTAGAAATAAACATGAAAAATTAAATGAACTTTTAAGTTGGTATTCTGGCTTTACAATCTCTCCTTATTTCATCCATTTACATTTCGCAGAACCTTTTGAGCTCGAAGGAAGCATTCTGTGTGACTCTCAACTGTCCTAATCCATTACTGTTTCCCAGAAAGTCTTGCTTTATACTAGATGAAGATTGAATAAATAGCTGCAGGGATGCATAGCAACTCAACACTTCTCCAAGCTCTGGCTGTTCTTGAGAGAAGCCGAAAAGGGAGCATCAGCTTCATTGCCAGTGGGGCTGGCGATGGGGGGAGGTGAGGGAGGAGACGGCCAGGCCAACCAGCAATCCAGTTCCCAGGTATTTCACTTCCAGAATCACATTTATGGGTGTAGGCACCGGGGACTGAGCCAGCAGAATTTACAAGCTTCTGAAGGGTGAAGGCAATATAAAAGAGTATTCCTATAATCCCTTGGAAAGAATCAAAACACAGCCAAGAAAAATGACCAACCCGCTTTTCCTGGAAAGCACATAGATATACTAAACGTCAGGAGCATAGGCCAGATGAAAAGGAACTTCCCTTTCATTAATCCCCTGGGTCTGAAAGAGACCCCTGAGATCGTTAGTAAATTTAACTAACATGTTTCATGATGAATGATCTGGCGCTCTCTACAGAAGACAAGTGAGTCGACTAACTTGGAGCTGTCAGATACCTTCCCAACTGGATTCACTCCTGGAAAGAAGAAAGTACATTCCCTACCAAAACTGTTCATACACTACACTGCCTGGGTTGACCAAAGGTACTTCTCACACAGCAGCAGGCCACGGGTTGAATCTCTGAAATTTAAGCTGCAAACGTAGACCGTGACTGATCACTGTTTGGATTCTTTATGCCAGCCTTATGCTTGGTTGAATTAAGTGAACTGTAGACTCAAATAAGACGATGCTTAAAGCAGAGTAAAGTAAAAACACAAACGTTTCCAGTGCCAAGTTCTGTGAGTCAATCGAAAACACTTTGATGTCTGCTTAAGTACAATTAAGTATTTTAAGCATTTCAGAAATAATTGAACATTTGAAAAACAATCACAAGTCAACACAGTTAGGTCTGAATGTCAAAATTACTTTAAAGAAATAAACTGAGATTCCTTTTCTAGCCCTCTGTAGAGTGATACATTTCTGGAAGATGGAATTACATAGCATAAAAGATAGAAAACCATTACCTTTAAGCAATAAGGGCATGAAAGGGATTTTGGGCGGCTTCATCTTTTTGAATGCATCTCGGTAGGCTTTGTGATTCAGGGAAGGATCCTGCCGAACCAAGAAGATTACAAAGAGAAAGAAAAATCAATGCGCTATAGAAACAATTCTAAATCCACTTTTACTATACCATTTGAACATGATTTAGATATAGAGTGGTTCTCCCTAAGAACAAAGTAGATAAAGGTTTCCTAGGAGAATAAACTCACCAAATTAGGGCAGGAAATCTAGGCAATGAATGAAAGTCAAGTTATTGGTTGACAATAATGGGAAATGACTGCAAAGGACAGACACCTTTTGATTGCCCTATTATTCTTCCCTCAAACAGGTTCCTTAAGTACAGTTTCTTCTCCATAGTTTCTACCATGAGGTAACCCCACAGCCTTTTGTTAAGCACACTGCAAAGAAAAACTGCCCTCGTAATGCACAGATAATGCAGAGAAAACAAGAGAACAGTTTTATTGTGATCTGAAAAGAGACTGAAAATTGAGTATACTTAAAAATCTGCCTTCTGAATATCATACCAAGAGGACCATTCTCACTTTTTTCCATGGAGAGGAAGAAGTGTTAACTTGCTGCACTCCGTAAGAAGCAAAGCTACATTTTCATACACAAGTGAACTAGTCTAAGCTACCCGACACGGTAGAGTGCAGATACCGACTACTGAAATCTAGAAAGAAACTGGACACCAGCAATCAGTTTGAAGAATAAGTCTACTCCTGCTCAACTACTTACCGTTAAACTTTCAAGTTCAGAAAAAAGTTTCTTAAACTTCCCAGGGATTTTCTAAAAACAAACAAACAAAAAAGAAAAGGTCAAAAGAAGTCAGTTATTTTGAGAGGCACTAAGGGGAATGTTCATTAAGTTGTGTCATATCTGTCACATTTCTGAACATAAATAGCTCTATCATCTGGTTCTACCCTGATTGCTTCTCATTATGCAGTTTTCATCATTCCCAGTTTAAAATAAGTAACAGCCACATGAATCGGGAATCCAGCTGGTTAAACATTCCACACACTGGTGATTTTTTAATAAAAACTTGGATTTTGGTTCTGTACCTTACCTCTGACAAATGCTCTCACCTTTTTTTTCTTTTTTTAACTTATTATTTTTGGCTGCTTTGGTTCTCCGTTGCTGTAAGTAGGTTTTCTCTAGTTGTGGAGAGCGGGGGCTACTCTTCATTGCGGTGCATGGGCTTCTCTCATGGCGGTGGCTTCTCTTGTTGTGGAGCACGGGCTCTAGGCACGTGGGCTTCAGTTGTTGCAGCATGTGGGCTCAGTGGTTGTGGCTCGTGGGCTCTAGAGTGCAGGCTCAGTAGTTGTGGCCCATGGGCTTAGTTGCTCCGCGGCATGTGGGGTCTTCCCGGACCAGGGATCGAACCCGTGTCCCCTGCATTGGCAGGTGGATTCTTAACCACTGCTCCACCAGGGAAGCCCTGCTCTCACCTTCTTCAACAGTCTTGCTGAGTGGGAAATAATAACGTTGGTTGATGCTTTTTGTATAAATGATATAATTATGTTTCACAGCAGAGGGCTAAATAGTGAAAGCCCCTGAAAACCCTAAATGATGAAGCCTGCACTTGGATGGATAGAATCACTGAACTGTAAAGATCACACCAACTGGTGGCATGAAGATTCACAGAGGATGGAAACATAGGTCATCTTCCCAAATAAAAATTTGGGCCTAAGGAAGAAGGGCCTGGAATTTTCCAGCCTGCCTTTATTTATTTGTGTATTAATAAATTTATTTATTTTTGGCTGTGCTGGGTCTTCATTGCTGCGTGCAGGCTTCCTCTGGTTGCGGCGAGCAGGGGCTACTCTTCATTGTGGTGCGCGGGCTTCTCATTGCAGCGGCTTCTCTTGTTGCAGAGCATGGGCTCTAGAGTGCACGATCAGTAGTTGTGGCTAATGGGCTCTAGAGTGCAGGCTCAGTAGTTGTGGTGCACGGGCTTAGCTGCTCCGTGGCATGTGGGATCTTCCCGGACCAGGGGTCGAACCCGTGTCTCCTGCATTGGCAGGAGGATTCGCTTTTTTTTTTTTTTAACATCTTTATTGGAGTATAATTGCTTTACAATGGTGTGTTAGTTTCTGCTTTATAACAAAGTGAATCAGTTATACATATACATATGTTCCCATACCTCTTCCCTCCTGTGTCTCCCTCCCTCCCACCCTCCCTATCCCACCCCTCTAGGCGGTCACAAACCACGTAGCTGATCTCCCTGTGCTATGCGGCTGCTTCCCACTAGCTATCCACTTTACGCTTGGTAGTGTATATATGTCCATGCCACTCTCTCACCTCGTCACAGCCTCCCCCTCCCCCTCCCCATATCCTCAAGTCCATCCTCTAGTAGGTCTGTGTCTTTATTCCCGTCTTACCCCTAGGTTCTTCATGAACTTTTTTTTTTTTTTTTCTTAGATTCCATATATATGTGTTAGCATACAACCACTGCGCCACCAGGGAAACCCCAGCCTGCCTTTAACATGGTGAAGTGAAAAGCTAGATGCCTCAGAGTAAGTCACTCTGAATTTGAATTCTGCCCCTTTCTAGCTGTGTGTCTGCAGTGAGTCTCCACGTTGTCTGATTGAAATGGAGATAACTCACAGGCAGTGTACAGTCCGTGGTCGGTGCTCAGCAAACTCCAGCTACTAACACTTATGACTGTTCTAGGAGATTTGTGAGATTTTCTGTTTCTAAAACAAATCAGAATAATGAGGTAGACCCCACAATAGACTTCTAAATTATTCAAAACGATCACATGGATAATTTTGCATCTGGACAGCACACAGGCTGTGTGATCTGGCAGCTACTGTCACACACACCAATACACGTGTATTAATAAATTAATAATAAATTTTCTTAATTAATAAAAGACAAATCAAATGAGAAAAGGTAAAACACAGACACCTGCAACTGATGGCAATTGCTCCTCTGAGCTGCGTATCTTAGTCTGTTGGATATTCCACACGAATATCCCGGTGTCATCTCAAACTCAACATACCTAAAGCCAAACTTGTCTACTCCAGGGGTCAGCCGGGGGCCAAATCTGACCGTCTGCTTTTGCAAATAAAGTTTTACTGGAGCACTGCCATGCTCATCATTTATCAACTAACCATAGCTGCTCTTGCACCTCAGTGACAGAGTCGAGTCACAGCGGTGGAGACCACATGGCCTGCACAGCCTAAAAGTATTCACTATCTGGCTCTTTCCCCAGGATGCCTGTTGACCTCTGTCTTAGTTCCTTAAACCGACTTCTTTCCCTATACTGCCTATTCAGGACAGTGCGATCACTTTCCAGGCCTAGAGACACGGAGCTCACCTCTGCGAGGGAGGCCCACCCCAATGCTCCCAGCAACTCCCGACTCAACTTCCAAGGCCCTGCTGCTTAAGGCTTTTCAGCCACCCTGAGACAGCACGATTCCTCCATTGCTCTGCTGGGGTCCGCCTGGAACCGGTTCAAGACCTCCTTGACCACAGCACACCCTGTGCTAATCTGGCCACGTTCCACCTGCCACGGCATTGATGCAGAGCTGCGCACGTGGCAGGCGGTCACTGTGCACGTGAAATACACACTATGTGAATTTCACTGAATTGTTCTCCTTTCAATGTTTGCAGATCAAGCCTTCTTTCTGTGTATAATTTAAAATTCCACTCTCCTCCCCGGACCCTTGCTAGCCACTTGTTTTCCTCCTGCTCTGATCAACTGTGGCTTTTTTTGCCCACCTCCTTGAATCTCGTGAAGTGTGTGCGCATCTGGTTTGCTTAACCAGAGATGCAAGCCTTTTGTCGCTTTTCTTTTGAACCCCTTTAAGGAGCACTGACCCTGACCCTCAGGTCACCACCGCGCATTCCATCAGAGTGTGGCCCCCGACGAAAGAAGGTGAACCCCAAAGCTGCCCACAGACCGTCGCTGAGATGGAATGTGAGAAGAACAACAGTCGGCCTGTCAGCTTCTCTCCTGCAGGAGTGTGAACGGGGGACCATGAAGAGTGCAGGGTAGGCAGGAAGAACAGCTGAAGCTGAGAGGGTGGGGAGAGGCCGAGGGAGCCGCGGCGAGCCACAGCAGGCTGCACCCGTAAGGGAGAAGACTTGACGGTGAGAGAGAAAGGACGAGAGAGAGAAATGGTACGGGGAATTAGGTACACAGTCAGTAGCGAATGGAGAGAGAAAGAAACGAAAGCCCAAAGAAAGAAGGCGTCGGGTCATGGGGGAGGCAGAGGGCCCTACATCCGTGTCTGGCTACATTTAGGGACACCCCAGTTTCCATTCTTCCCACGCAGACCCTCAGAGTCCACGTTTCAGAACGTGCGCTAGCTTGAGTGGCCCTGTCCCACCTCGAACCCAAACAGCCTTCATCGTACAGCCCTGACAGGCAGAGCCAGGACTGGGGAGGCCCGAAACTTAAAACATTTTGTGAGTCCTCTTTAGGAAAAAGGAATACAAAATTACTTCCGCAGATTTTGTAACGATATCCATCATCCACGTGAACATACTGCCAGAGGCCCCACAAGTGAGAAGACTGGTAGCTTAAATTCATCAGCATCTCTGCAAATCTGCTTCTGGGCACACAGGTGAGCTTTTGAAATGACCAACAGGGAACTGTAACCATGCCATCACGGGAGAAAAGCAGAAAACTAATTCTAGCTGGGAAGCATTTTACAAGTTGTGTTTCTTTCATATATATTATAGAACCATTTTGAAGACCATTTGATGAAAATAGCTCCTGACGACTTGAGACACTAATTTTTTAACATTTTTTTCTAGTGCTACATGTCTCATTTAAACCGTTTATTTTAAATAAAGACTGTTAGCTGGACCACTTCCCGTTCAGTTTTATTTTTCCCCAACTCCACCCTCCGTATGGACCCCCAGGGCTCACCTCCCAGGTCTGGGACAGCCGGCTGACAGAAGCAGTGTTGAGACCCATCACAATAGCAAAGAAAGAATTCAGGTTTCTCTGGGCTTTGCAGCTATGGAATAAAAGAAAGCAGAAGGCACTCTGAGGCAACATCCTTTCACCAGATGATCACAAAAGATAAAGCTGCCAAGACTCTCCCAGGCCACAGAGTTCAACCTCTAGGGCAGGGTTGAACTCTGCTCTGTGACCTACACAGTCTCGACTGTCCCTGTCGGATGGGGCGGTATCCCCTCAACACAAATGAAAGGATTCCAAATGCTTCCTTACCTTTAGGAAAAGATCTGTGTTCCTGATCCCCTCTGGATACTTCAAAAGATTCCTCCCTTTTAAAAATCTATTTTGGATGCATTGACAGTTTTAACTGAAAGCTCTTACATTCATATTTCTGTATATATCCCATACTCATTAGAACAGCCCCTGATTCTGTATCTTTAATCTGTATGTTGTCTTTCTTTTTTGAGAAACAAGACCCTCTTACCTCACAGGGCCCTCTCCCGTTACATTTAGACATATTTTCTTTGCTCTCAACAAAATAGCTACTATGTTATGTATGTATTTAAAATACGGCATATATTATGGGGACGCTGACTCACATCTCTCATTTAAGGAATAAAGGAAATAAAATGCAAAATAAGACCATGTTGAGCTCCATTCACTCTGGAAGGTTATATGCTCTGCAGAACGTCAATCTTGCCCTTCAACTTAATCAGTCAAAACTCCATTAATTTTCAAAGCCAGCAGAGGGGCTTGATACAGCAGAGGGAGGGTGGGCCTCCAGGTTGGCCGGAACAGCCTGTGAATTCCAGATATTCCTTAATCTGGGATGTATTAGAAAATGACTTCTCTGAGGAAAGATTTAAAAATTTAAAAATTACCCTGACTTAATAATATGAAAAAAGATGAAAGTGCTTAGCAGTAAGCCAGAGGCATAAAAAGTCCCTAGTGTGTGTTGATCGAGCTGCCCTCACATGTCATCTCTTCCATGACATCTCCATCAATGTCTCAAATGGAATTTGGGAACATTGTATATACAACTCTGCATCCCGAGTTCTCAGTTCTATACCATGTTATATAATATATTACGGATTCTTCACTGTTACCATTAATGTTATGGAACACTTCATCAAAAACGTATTTCATAATTTGTTTACTTATTCCCTTGTAGACATTTAATCTATTTTCAATTCAATACAATTCAAATCAACGTAAAATGCTACAATAAATGCCTTCTGTGAAAAAAACTTCCTACTGTATTTATGATTTTCTAAAATTAAGTTAGACTTCCAGTCATTACATGATTGATCAAAAGCTATGATGACTTTAAAGGTTCTCAACACATATTAAAAACTTCTGTCTCTCAAAACTATACTGATTTCCAGTCGCACAGGTGTGTACAGGAGCATTGATTCAGAACCAGGAAACTGTTTTCGGCTCTTAAAGTGGTAATATATAGAGGTGGCTGCGCCCTGGCCGGTCCTGCCTAAACCTGCCTGCTCCCAGAGCCAGCCTCATGGACTGGACACTGCCCAGTACAGCTGTGCGTGGGTCAGCCATTTGCGAGCATTTTGGAAATTCTAGCTCCATTAACAGGGGAACCAGGAAAGGCACTGCTGCCTATGCACCTAGTGTCCAAAATACCTGGGTGAACACAGTCCTGCAAGCCCCTCACTCCTGAGTCTCCACTAGGCATGGTCTGTTCCTTTCAGTCTTCCTGTCCAGCTTTGGACTCTGCCTATAGTTCCCCGGTAGGCAAGAGGACCTGAAATTCAGTCTAACTGGCCCCTTTCGCTGGTTTCTGCCAACTGTCTCCTGGGTAGACCCTGCTTGGTATAGTCCATGAACAAACAAACAGGACACTTCCCTGGTCTGTGGTTCAGAAATCTTCCTGTTTCTGAGAAACTGGTGCCTAAAGGCATCAGCACTACAACTCTGCTTCCCTTCCGCCACTCTCTTCCCTCATTCCGCCCCTTCTGTCTCATCACACCCTGGCAAGTTCACACCAGCCAGAAGAGACTTGAGTCAGCTCCATCTCTTGATGAGATGATGCCAGGCTCCCCCGCCAAGACGCTGAGGTCAGCGAGAAGTGCCCCATCCCTATGCCAGAGGCACTGGATGCCCTCCCCTTAGTCCCAGTCCTCCCACCTTACTGCATGATGGAAGCCCCACTGGTTCTGTCATGGCCCACCAGATATTTTTATATTCTGCCCATCACTCAAATGCAGAGTAAACAGCAAACCTTTCAGATAGCAACTGCCGGAGCTGAAAACAAGACTTTTCGGGGAAGTCATTTTATTATTAGTCATTATAAAAAGTTTATTCTTCTTCTTCGTATTCAGAATCATTTATCTACACAAAATCTTAGATATAAGTCTCATCTTTTTATCTTTTATCTCCCCATAAACAATTTTCCTGGTTCAGATCTCTTTTTTAGTCATACCTAAAATTAAAAAAACAAAAACCCACATATACCTAACATCTGAATCTGTAAAAAGAAAAAAAGAATTAATATAGAAATGATTTCTCTATAAGACGAATTGATACAGTACAAATATGGGTTACCATTCCCATCTGGAATCTTCCTTTACCAAGGTCCGTTCATTTCAAGGTAAGAACAGACTGACACTAAAACATTCCAGTTTAGTGTCAGTCTAACACTCCTTTGTGTAAGGAAATAAAATCCACTCAACCCACAGAGGTGGGGGGATGGGACTGGTAAGAAGGAAGGAAACATGAATATGCAAATAGGATGCCTTAGGCAGGGAAGACATTTCCTGATCACCGACATGATTGTTTTCTCTTGGCTATTCCTACCAGTATGATTATGAAGAATTTAACTTTGTGTTTCTGTTGGCATTCTATTCTATGGGCCAGGGATAGAGACCAGTACAGCAAACAATTCAAGAGCATGGGGCCATATGGAGAAGATGTGAATATACATATTTCATTTCCCTGAGGACAGATATAATCTTATACTGGGAACTAAGCTATGTGGTATCATCTTACTCCTTAGGACATTCATGTCCCATTTCACCAAGCAACTGGCATTTATAAGAAAGTTTTTGATCCCAAAGAGCCTCACATTTAAGAATGTCACAGGCTATTATAGAAAATGTACTGGCCAAACAAACAAAAAAGGAGCATTCATCATAAAAGCAGTCCAAGATTTAGGCATATCTGTTATCTATCTCTCCTTCCACCACCAGTCACATCAAACACCAGGTCAGGAACCGCCATTATCTCTCACCTAAGTAAACAAAATATCCTGCTTCTGGGGTCTCCTCACCGGCAGTTCCGTCTATGTGCTACTTTCAGATCTACCTTCCTGAGGGACAACTTGGATCGTATCCATCTCCTGCACAAAAACTTTCAAAGAATCCCTACCACCTTCTCAATTCAGTCTAAACTTTTCATTCTGAAATTCAACATCCTTTACAATTTGGTCCCATCTTCCTTTTTAGATCAGTCTCCCACAACTTCCTTACAAATACCTTCTGCTCTGGCCAAACTGGATGAGGTTCCTTTCTCTGACCACACGCTCTCTGCCTCCAATGAACTGCTTTGCTTCTCTCTCATGAGTCTGACCTCCACGGACAGTGTGCTCTTTTGAATTCATGCCCAGAATTCAAAATGCTACTTTCTCCCAAATGGTTTTCTAATCCTCCTTTCCCACACCCTTGGCATATAAGCTTCCCATCCTCTAAAGCCCCTGAAAGAAATTCATCTCATAATAGGGCACCCTCAGGGTCTATTTTGAAAATTAGACATTTGAGTTATAGAAAGTATCCCCCAGCCGATTGGGTGCAGGCTCACTCTGATTTCCCCACAATACCCTGCATGGATGTGCAAACATTAATGAGTGATCAATACATATTTCCTAAATATATTACACTGACATGTACTCAGAAATGGTTTGATATAAAAACTACTTTGAAAAACAAAGGGAAAAAAATGGGAAGACTGGAAGGCAGAAGGAACTGGGAAAGATTTTGATTCATGTTGCCTGTTTCTGTTGGGAAGCTGTCCCAAGAGTGGTTTCAGAATATTCATCTGGTATTTTAAGAGATGCTCCCAGGAAGTCACTAGAATGTCATTCAACCGACTTTACTGAGTCACTGCTATTTACCAAGTTCAGTACCAGGCACCCCAGGTACAGTGATTGATTAGAAATGGTCCCTGTCTTTGGAAGCCAACACAGTCCACTGAAGGAATTCTATATAAAAAGGTAAGTTTAGGGCTTCCCTGGGGGCGCAGTGGCTGAGAGTCTGCCTGCCGATGCAGGGGACACGGGTTCATGCCCTGGTCCGGGAAGATCCCACATGTCGCGGAGCGGCTAGGCCCGTGAGCCATGGCCGCTGAGCCTGCGCGTCCGGAGCCTGTGCTCCTCAACGGGAAAGACCACAGCAGTGAGAGGCCCGCGTATCGCAAAAAAAAAAAGGTAAGTTTAATCAATAGTAATAAAGAAGTTTTTTAAAAAAGGAAAAAAAAAACGTGTGCATGGTAGGGGGAGGTCAGGGTAAGAAAGAGCTGACCCTGCATTTGAAAGTCAGGGATGATTTTAGGAAGGAAGCAACATATGACCTAGGTCTTGAAGAAGGATAGCAATTTGCTGGGTAGAAGTGGCCATTCTTGGCAGAGCTAACAACACATGTCCAGGCTTGGATGATGGTCTGCATGGGAAAGGGAGAGCCATTTAGAGTGGCTGCAGCATGGGGTGAGGCTCAGAGATCAGGTGCGACCAGACAGTGCAGAGCCTGCTAAGGAGTTTGCAAAGTTCATACTCTGGGCATCAAGAAGCCAAAAGCAGAATCTTGAAATGCATCTGACTTTCAATGGTTCTCACCCCCCTCACATCACCTTCCCCCATTTTCCTAACCTACTGTAGCTTACCTGGCTACAAGGGTAATTTAGCTGCACGATGGGGCATGTGTGCACTGCCTGCTTTTTTCTACAGCGTAGAGCAGAGTGCTTTGGTCTAGTATTTTGACCTTTACTTTAAGATATAAATACTTCAAAGGCGAAGAGAGAAATATTCAAAAAGAGACCTTTTCAATCATTTGGTCACTTAACTCAATAGTACCCTTTGCCATCTCATCCCTTCTTATCATCACAAGGAAAATAATGTACCCTCTCAAAGAGAGGAGAAGAACTGCATTTTTTTACCACTAGAAACTCACTGAGCAGCAATTTTGATGAATTTTTTCACCAGCTGCACTCTCTTGCCCAGCTGGCTGCAGAGCAGAATCTCCGTGGCCACCCAGAGCTGGACCTCATTGCATCTCTGGAGTAGGAGGCTCAGGTTCACTGTGTGGTCCCCACTTCCTTGTCTGCTGAACGTGAAGTAGATCAGCTCTTGCTGAAAGACAATGTATTCATACAATTGTTTATTGTTGTAGCACAGAGTCAAGTTGATACAAAATTCGATTCATTTTTAAGAGCTACTTCAGGTAGGCACTGTCATATCATAACATGTTAGATATAACAAATAACAATATATTAAATTCAAGATAATTTATCTTCCAGAAAAGCCTTCACGCAGAAGACTTACATAACTGTAATTTTTTAGAATGCAAGGATGACACTTTTTGTGAAAACCTCAGACATTCTAAAGTTTAAGTCACAGGCTGAATCAAATCCAAACTTCCCAAACTTGTTCTATGAGCAACTTCAAGTGCAAATGACTATCATTACATTAGACCCTCACAGGTAGGTTCTCTAGACAAGGGTTCTTACATTTCAGTGTGAATCCAAGTCACCTGGAGACCTGTTAAAGCACAGATTGCTGGGCCCCACCCTCCAGATTTTCTGGGTCAGTAGGTCTGTGCTCTGGCCAAAATCTGCATTTCTAACAAGCTCCCAGGGGTGCTGATGATGCTGGTCTGGGTACCCGTTCTTTGAGAACCACTGACATAAGACATTGTCAAATCACAGAAAGACAGCAAGATTAGGACAAGGTACAAAACTGACAAAATCGAGCCAGACCAGTAACTAGTGACATAGACTGACCATATGCAAAGCAGTGGAAGAGATGTGTTTCTAACCGGAGGGGTGTGCGTGTATATTTTACAGGAGTAATTCACATTCTCCTATTGCATAAGCACATAAGCAGGAACACATCCCACTCTACTACCATTTGCAAAGTCACAAGTCATTTAGCTTGAACGAGTTCCCTACTTGCTCAAATTTAGATCATCAGGTTGGAATGTTGTCAGTGAGAAAATATGAGGACATTTAAAAAACGTTCCAAAGTGAAAGTGAAGCTTGGGGGTCCCTAAATTGGGCACGAGTTCCTTCTTCAGGAGGAAAGGCCTTCTTGTAATGAAACATTTCACTACGCAGCAAAGTAAATGCAACATACTGTAGCACAGAGCTGCCTCGTTTTTCATCTCCTGATTCCTGTGAGCCTTTCTACCAGCTACATTTATTCATCAAATGTCAGTAGCATGTTGCCCCGCATCTACTGTTTTATAAATGTTTAAGCTGTCCTCAAGGGAGAGGTTGATGGGCATACAAATTTGAAATATATCTCAAAATTTTCAATAGAGTACTTGAAGTCTTGCAGCATAGTCTAAGTGTATAGAATGTTCTTGGGAATGTGTGAGTGTGTGTGCATGTAGGTACATACATAAATGTGTTTCTCATATAAGTACTGTAAAGCTCTGTAAAGCTCGTGGAAAAATAAAAATGTCAATATCAAAGGTATCAAATATAAAATGTCTCTTCCACCCCATTAGACCTTCATATATATATATGTATATATATATACACACATATATATATGAATACATGTTTTCAAACAAAAAAATAGCATATTTATACTACATTAACACAAATATCCGACTGAACAATATTAGGTGCAAATAAAGCATGATCATGTATTCTGATTTTCCTAGGTTTGGGTCAGTCTTTTAATATATTTAAAGTCCCCAAATATTTTGGGGCCACGGTATCCTAAAGCATAACTAGATCACCAGATGATGGATCTTCTTAAAACCCAGTCACAAACAAATATTCTTCAAAAAAAACTCACAGTTATACTGGCACAAGCATTTATTTTATCATTTCCCTTCTTACTCACCTCGTGAATTGAATTGAAGAGGCTCCAATCAAAATTCATTAATTCCAGAGCAATATCCCAAGTGTTCATTCCCAAAATCCTAATCGACCTTTGCTGTGATTCTTCATTTTCTGCAAAAGGATTCTAAGGTGACAGACAAAAGTAAAAGAATCCTGTCAGTTCCAAAATATTTGGCACTGAATTGTCTGGCTATCGAAAGGCATTAGAAGCCCACATTAGAAAAAAACTCTTGTCTGAGCGCACTTAATATTTTCCCTGGTCCGTTCACTTTCTGTGAGTTACAACCAATTTAGCAAACAGCCTTGGAAGCCGTAGAATGTGATCAATGATACTTCACTGAGTTGCCCCTCCCCCCGACACACACACACACACACACACACACACACACACACACACACACACACACACACACACACACACAAATCTGATTATAAAACACTGCCGCGGGCAGACAACATAATGAAAGTGAAAGCCCTGAAGTCACTCTGGCTTCTGGTAAGAATTAATGTGCCAGCAGGGTGAGTATAAAAACAAACAAAAGAAATGTCACAGTGCACTTCAATAAAGACAGACACGGCTTTTACAGAAAATATGTTTGACGAGTCTCATCCCAGACATACATTTACAAATTTTATTAAAATGCCCATGGAAAGCAAAAAAAAAAAAATTTTAAACAGGAAATAAAAAATAAGTTACTTCATTTATACCATGGTGGATGATTATTTAAAAATTTTTTTTAAGGGAATAGTTTTTTTGGTTTTTTTGTTGTTTGTTTTTTAAAAAATTAATTTATTTTATTTTTGGCTGTGTTGGGTCTTCGTTTCTGTGCGAGCGCTTTCTCTAGTTGCGGCAAGCGGGGGCCACTCTTCATCGCGGTGCGCGGGCCTCTCACTATCGCGGCCTCTCTTGTTGCGGAGCACAGGCTCCAGACGCGCAGGCTCAGTAGTTGTGGCTCACGGGCCTAGTTGCTCCACGGCATGTGGGATCTTCCCAAACCGGGGCTCGAACCCGTGTCCCCTGTACTGGCAGGCAGATTCTCAACCACTGTGCCACCAGGGAAGCCCAACGGATGATTATTTTAAAGTATCAATTGCTTTCCCTATACAAATGGACATGAGTTTGGTAATAATAGTATTTCCTTAAAATCTGATGTAAAATTATTAAATGCCACCACAATTTTAAATCTATTGTCACTGTTAAATGTATTAAAATTATCTGGCACCTTTTAAAAATATTTGATATTTTCTAATTAAGATATAAATTCTCCCATCTGACTTGAACAGCTAGTGACGTTAAAATAGTTAATGACTTGGGAAAAAAAAGAAGGGGACTTTGCAAAAATAAATGCCATAGCAGGATAAAGGGAACATTTCAGAATCCAAATATTAGTCTCTATTTTTTGAACTGCAAAATAAATTATTAGCATTTTCAAATTCTTATATTTATGTAAAGGTTTCCTAATTTAAAAAAATGACAAAAGACCTTCACAAGCTTTTCCACAGACTTGATTCTCTTCAGAGTAGGTTTAGGTACAAATTGTCCCCCTACCCGCAGTGTGGATATGGGGTGGAACTCAGTAAGGGCTGAATGAATGATGTGCATGCAAACACTGAGGTGGGGGAAAGCCCAGGTTTCTCAGGAATTGGTCTGGCTAGATTGGGACCAGATGGACACCAGGCTGCACTGCAGACATTCAAAGAGCCACGAGTCGGGAAGTAACACAGATCCCTGCTTAGTAATTTGGAGGTGTAAGGGTATTTTCACTTGGCTTTTTATCCCTCCTACTTTCTCCCTAAATGTGCCCCTTATCCTGGCACTGCCCTCTGGTTACTCAGGTAGTCCACTGCCCTCTCCAAGAAACACTTTCTATTTCTCTATTCCATTCATTCAGGGCTATGACTCCTGCTCTCCACGAAGGCTAAGCTATGCACAAGCACAGTGGACATGAGTGGTTTCACATGTTATCCTTCCCATACAATGTTCCATTTCAACTGAAATCTTTTGGAGATGAAATCACCTAAACTTTGATTCCAATGGGAAATTTTTAGGTGGTGCAAAAAGCTGGTGGGGGAAGCACCCGAGTGCAGGATAGCATCTGGCTCGACTCGGAATCCACAGCACCTGTTTATCCCGCAAGACACTGCCCCAGGCCTGCCCTCTCCTCTTCTGAGGCCCTCGACCGCAGCAGAAGAGCGCTCTGGGAGCGCACACGAGGGAACCGCATGAGGGGTCTGTGTGTGGCGGGTGAGGGCTGGGGGGTGGGAGACAATTAGAGCGTGGGTCCTTCCATCACCAGGAGCCTAGGGCAACTGCATATTAGATTCTCCTCCTTCACAAGGTGCGGGGCAGGGCGGCGGGCAGTCACATCAATCTCATTATCTACTCAAAGATGTTGTGCAGCATCCTGTCTGTCAAGTTCCACTGGTGGAATTACATCGTGTATAGACACAGGCCTGGTGACCTGCAGAAGGACACCCAGCAACGGGAAATCCCAAGTAAGACAAAGGGTTTCCCTCTCCTTTTCTCCCTCACGATGTACAAGGAGGAAGGTGCAGGAGCTCCAGAGTCAAATATAACTGGAATGAAATCCTAGCCCTCTCCCTGGCTTGGCTGTGGGAAGCTAGAGTAAGTCACTCAGCCTCTCTGAACTTCACAAGGTTAGCAGGAAGGTTAAATGACATACTGTATGTAAATTACCTAGTACATACGTGTCCGGTAGAAAGTGTGAAGATAACAGTGACTCATGTCATTATGCTAGCTTGATATCTTGCAGATGATTTTACATAAGATACTTTTATTATAAGCAGCTTTGGTTAACCCACATGGTATACAGATTCCTCCATTATATATACAACAGGAGCCAGATGGAAAGACCCATCCTTGTGATGACTCCAGGGACAGACCAGGACCGTAAGTCTGGATGATACAATCACGACCTGATACAGCCCACTTTTTATGGGCAATGGATCTGAGGCCTGACCCTACCGTTGAGAAAGCAACCATGAGACCGAGGTTTTTAGGAACAACAACAAATCATCTAGTTAGGCGTAAGTGTTCTTAAATTTAGGACGGAAAATAACATACAGTGTGGGTTCTATATTTCTTCATACGCTTACACTTCAGTGGCATCTGACGTTGCACGGTTAGGTGCCATTTTACACAGGGAAGGGTAACCATCCACCCTTCCTTCAAAGGAATGGCTCACTCAAAGTGGACCCAGTGGACAGGAACTAAGGACAGAGTCTCTTTCCCTTTAAATCCACACAGGATGCGCTCCTCAGCCTAACCTCCATATAGCCACCAAAAAAGAAGAATGGAATTAAGATTCCATCAGAGAAAGAGTCACATCTCTCAAATCCCTTGTTTCAGAGGGACTCAGAGAGAAATAGCCTTTGACTTAGGAGGGGTTGAGAGTCCCTAAAGATGGGCCTGCCTTTGATTTGCAAACGCAGTGTTGTTTGAAAAGTGTATTGTTGACTACAGGAGGAAACAGCTTGATGTATTTTTCTAACATTCATTTTCAAACATACAAATACATGGTCTCAGTCTGACGTGTGGGTCTGTGTGTTTCAAGTACAAGGCTAAAGGTACTCACCAAAGTGTCAGCCAGGTCTTTCCGGTAGACATATATCCGACCAGATGCTTCAAGGGACTTGGAGATGGCCAAGTCATGTGGCTGAAGTTCATGCTTTTCTTTATTTACAAAAAAAGAGTAATTAGAAACACAAGAACACCTAGTAGGCATTCACAGTACATCTAAAGAGTGAAATTTGCCAAAGAAAAATATTTAAAAATAAATGGGATGTGAAGTAGATTTAATTCAGTTCTGCACATGCTATACAATGATACCAGAAAATCAATGCTCAGAATCCATAAAGAGGTACCCTCTGCGATTCATTCTTATAACGTTTAGTCATTCTTTACACAGAACAGCTTAGGGAAGAAAGTAAAATTCATTCACAATCCCATCACTCTAAGGTAACCATATGATAGTAATATTGGTAACAGTTGAGTATATTTCCATCCTGATCTTTATGCAAATATGTGTGTGCACACATGTACATATGGTCAAAATTATTATTTATATGTTTGCATTAATAATCACTATAGATACATGCATTTGTAATTATTCCTTATGTGGTTTTATATTCCTATTTTAATTACTTACCCACTTGTCAAAATTATTTATAATGTCATGTCATGTGTAACTGGTTATATAACTGTCTATTATGCCATCATTTAATCTTTCCTCTGTTGTTGAACATTTAATGGTTTCCAGTTTTTTTGGTCATATAAATTAGATGGCAAGAACCATGCTAAATACTAGCACAGGGACCAGCACATAACAGGGGTTTGATAAATGGGATCTGTTATTACAGCAGCCATATATATACTCCAAAGTCAACATCTTTGTGCATAAATCTTTGGCTGCTTATAGATGATTTTCTTAAGATAGATTCCCAGTAGTGGAATTCCTAGGTCAAAACGAAGGAACATTTTTAAAGTTTTTGATACAAGCTGCCAAACTGCTTTCCAATTCTTACACCCACCAACGCTCACCATTCCTTTCAATAAGTTTACTGTTTTGCTAAAATCAAAAATAGATTCTCAGTTTACTTTGTATTTCTTGACTACTAGGAAAGGTGAATATTTTCATCTATTTTTTTTTCATCTATTCTACTTCTATTTTATTCCCCTATTGTTCCTGTCCTTTGGCCATTTTTCCACCATAGTTGGACTCTTATATAACACAATAGGCTTCTCACAGAAAAACGTCCTCCCCCCACCTACCAGATGCAGACGGGAATCGACCAAAGTGATACTCAACTTTATTCCACTGTGACATAATCAGCCTCTCCTAAGGTAGCCCTCCAGTTACCCAGCATGGTTGGAAATACAATATGCCACATCTCTTTTTCTAGATAATCAGTTCAAGTGCCAGATTTTGTTTTGAACATTTCTGTTTGATACAGAGTACACAAATGATACTCGAATACATTCTTTATGGCCCAGCATTGCAAAGATAAGTAGTATTTGTCATGTCGGGCCGTTGACGTCGGCAGTCATGGCCGGGCTCTGACGTTCTTCTATCTCCTCCCTCTTTAGCTACAATTTCTTGCAACCCTCTGTGTGCCCATATATACCTTAAATCTGACTTTATAAGAGCCATTCTGCATTTGCTATGGAATTTGCATTCTGCAAATGCCATGGCTTTCAGACAGTAATTTTTCCATTTGCTAAGAAGTGTTTTTCTTACTTTCAGATTTGTCACTACACCATGAACGATGAAAAGTGATAGGATTTTAAGCTCTGAGTAACTGGGTAGGTTTCTGTTACTACATACATATATACCTAACTTGGGTACAAAACAGCTGGAAACCTACCGAAAGCTGTGAGGGTAATAATACCAGTCCTTTTAGAAAAGTCCACAAAACCTACAACATGGCCAATATCTCTAAACTTCTTTTAACAAAAAGGAAATAACTGTAGATCTCACTGTCATTTCATTTTGATGTAGCATTTAAAACATTTATTAAAAATTACGTAACTAGAGCAAGGAATACATTAAGCTCTGTGGGCTTTTTTTCTTCATAAGAACATTATTGCTTGGTGGATGTGAAGCTGCAGGCAGAAAGGTTCTTAGCAGACAAAACTACTAATGGATGGAAAATGACGGCATATTTCCAAACCTGTGAGATAATTCCAGAGATAAACTGATATTGCTAGTGATGATTCGCTATGAGTCTATACACATTAGAACGACAGATGAATCTAATAGAGTGTAAAAATCGTATTTCACAGCCATCAAATAGATATTGGGTAGTAAAAGACCCACTCATTAATTCCCAGGTTCACGTGTGGCCCTGGGCCGACTCTGAGTCAGCCTCCAAGGGGGTGTGGGTCTCAGCTGTGCCACCAGGTTCTCTCAGGGTCCTTCTTTCTCCAGCACCTTCTGTCTGCATGGGGACCCAATGATTACTTTCTGTTGTGGTATTGCCTTGAGAGGCAAATGCTGATTTTGATGAAGTTTAATACTGTTTAGAATCATGTAATATCTTTGGTCACTTAAAATTAATATACAAATATTGTATTTATCTGGAATACCTAATATATTTTATTAAACATTCAACTACTCCCTGATTAAAATTCATGTAGTCCACATGTTTCTGAAATTTTTGCTCTTTTTCTTTAGAGAATGTTTTGATGGGAGGCACAATGCCCAGGGAGAGGAAGGAGTGCCTCACTTAACTAGGACAGGGGAGATGGGCTGTATTTGTTTGAATATGTAATCAACTAGCTTGTAGGCCCATTTTACCTGCCTCTGAGTAACAAAGCGAAAGAGGCAATGTTCCATCACATAATGCTTTCGCATCAAGTACAATACATGCTGATCTTCTTCTCCTGACTCTAGAATGGTAACAAAGGGTAAACAGGAATGCCCTTTATCTGCTCCCCCCTCCCCGGCCCGCCCCATCTCTGGCTGGTTAGTTTACACAGTACTCCCATTTTTCAACTACTGGGACTAAGTCACTTTCTTTGTATTTTTCTCAGGGTTAATGAGATATTAAATAAAGATCGTAAGCCAAAAAAGGAGGCCAGTGACACTGAGATCTGACAGGCTCCAGTGAAAACGCAGGGGTCTGTTCAGGTCTCACAGATCAATAGTATCAGCTTGTAATCTGTGTGATCTTATTCAAAACAGACAATAAACCATTCTCTGAGGATAAATAAGGCCCAACAGAGGCAAAAACTATAACCAGGGCTCCCTCCCCACGTCTGCCTGAAGGAACACTGCCTGTGAGCTTTCGGCATATTGTACAGTTTTTATTTCCTTCAACAGGGAGTCTTTAAGTATTAAACTGTCAGCCAGCAAAAAGACTAGTTCAAGGCTGCCTTTCTTTTTTCTTCGGAAAGTAATTTCATCCTTTAGCAATTTCCCAAGTTAATTTAAATATGAAAACAGAAGGCTTATCTAGAGTACAAAATATGTAAAGCTTTATAATATATTTCAAAACACTGGCGCGCCTCTCTGCTCAGTTCTTGGGGAGGAAATTCAGCATCCAACGGTACCCAACTGTTGTCATGGAAACACCTCTGGTAGGTGGCTTCTTCTTGTTAGAGTGCTCATCCAGCTGCAGACCCAGAAGGGACGCGCTGCACGTCTACTCCATAAAAATGTCAACTCTCTCCTTCTGGAGGCAATCCAGTGAAAGATTAATATTCAAAGACAGAAAATAATTTACCCCCAGAGAATGTGACGGCTACCAGAGCCAGATCCTCTTCCGCATGCTGGATCTTTTCCGCCACAACTCTCAGGATCTCTTGGGCTGTACTGGAAACTTTTGCCTTCACGCTGACATAGGAGTGCTCCGTGATATACACGTGACAGAAAACTGCATGAGGTGAAAGAACTGTGAGTAGACAGAGAACAGCTGTGGCCATGAGGTACAGACGTTTCACCCAAATCAAGGCACCCGCCACACTATTCCCTGCGGTACAGAGCAGACACAGCTAGATTTACATATATATGTGTGCACACGGGTGCCTGAGGGCACAGCAATGCGAGCCTGCACACACGTGAGACGGAGACGTGATAAAGCTGCTGAGCAAGGTAGAGTACTGCTTAAGCATCCCATACTGTAGTGAGAGACCCACACCATGCAAAAGCGTCTGCTCAGGGTAGAGGCAGCCTGGCCACAACACAGTGGGATCTGTGCAACAGGGACTAGACTTCGGAGTCCCTTCTGTGAGGGTTACTGTGATCTCCCAAAGCAGTCTATTAAAGCGTCTAATTCAAACATTTTTGTTGTACACTTCACCTCTGGACAGGCACAGTGGCTCAGTAAAGACCACCACATTTTGTTATTTGAATTCTCATAAGCTTATCTAAAAAATCTGTCACTTGCTATGGTTTTTGGCTTCAGCCTTCCTGCTTGTATAAGAATGAACCTCCGCGTGCCGCCCCTCCACCCATATCAAGGTGGTAGTGAGTTTAGTTTTCAAATGGAGGTCACATTTCCAGCCTTTTTAATTTCCTTCTTCTTGTCTGTGGTACTAATCATTATTACTAGGACATTATCACTATCAGGGTGAATGGGCCCTGGAAACAATGTTTCTTTATGATTTAATAGCAGAAACTGTAGCAATGGAAATAACTGACACGTTATTTGTCTCTTGTATCAGCCATTCTGAATGTATAAAACACCAGCTTCTTTACTAAAGACAGAAGGACAATAATATACTTATTCTTCTCTTCTAGATTGCAAAAAAAAAAAAAAATGGGGAGTGCAGGTCCTAGAGAAATTTCATATGCAATTTAAATGCACCACAGAAATAAACCCAGGAATGTTTGCACAGAAATGCGAATGAAGCAAAAGACAAACTAGGGGTTCACTAGTACAAACCTCAAAGTAAACACGCCACCAAGAGGCACTGACAGTATTTTGTTTTGGGTTTGGTTGGGTGTGTCACTAAAACCGTAGCATCTAACAAATAGCTGTTTTATGTGTTGTCAACAGACTTGTGAGAGACAAAATGTTTTTATCTTCCACAAAAAGACGGAATTCTGGAGCAAGGCAGGGCTGCAGTCTACAAACTACTAAATGTGAGGCAAGTTTACAGCCTGCTCAGTAAGATGATGAACAAAAAGAGGAGGGGGGAGGTCTTGAAATACTCAGATTCTTTGAAACTCAGCTTGGAACATTATACAATTAATTGTAAGACAAATGGGAAAGGAAGGTCAGCAACTGAGAGATGAGGAGGTGAGGTCATTCCATTTGTTCCTCCACTTGGTACAGGTGACACTATGACCCAACGAGTGCCATCATGTTTGGTTATACACAAACAATGGAACACAAGAGGTATCCTGTGACATTTTGTTGTTTAAACATTCAATAAGTTGAATAAATATTCAACATCCACACTTAAAATTTCAGCGTTGTCGGGAAAGGCGAATTAAAAGAGAAAGTCTCCAAGTCACAATAGCATGCACATTTGAATTGCTGTGTTTCCCAGCTCTGCCCTTGACTCAACCTTTATCTAAACAGGAGGAAACCATTTCCAGTTCCGTTATAAAACAGTAATGTAGCAAAGCATGCCAGGGGCTTCTCTGGTGGACCAGTGGTTAAGAATCCGCCTGCCAATGCAGGGGACATGGGTTCCATCCCTGGTCCGGGAAGATCCCACATGCCGTGGGGCAACTAAGCCCATGCGCCACAACTACTGAGTCTGTGCTCTAGAGCCCGCAAGCCGCAACTACTGAGCCTGCCTGCTGCAACTACTGAGGCCCGTGCGCCTAGAGCCCGTGCTCCACAACAAGAAAAGCCACCGCACTGAGAAGCCCGCGCATCACAACAAAGAGTAGCCCCCGCTCGCCGCAACTAGAGAAAAGCCTGCGTGCAACAACAAAGACCCAACACAGTGAAAAATAAATAAATAACTTAATTAATTAAATTTAAAATAAAAAGTACATCAGCACCTTCAGAGTGCTACAAAGGTGTCTCCCCTGCACTGATGGAGCAGCCCTCTTCAGGGTGGGTCACGAGCCCTTTTGCCAGCAGCACTGATTGAGGACACACTGGACGTGTGGCACTGCCCGGCAGGGCCTTGCCTTGGAGGAGTTTCGACTGCACATCCTTCCTTTCATTATTTTCTCCAAGATTTTCTTCTCTAAATCTCAGGGACTGACTCAGCCAAAGCCCTGCACGGTGGCTTTAAGGGACTTTCCAGTGAGTCACAGGCGATGGGCTGACAGCAGGGGAGAAGGCAGCCAAGGGGAAAGGTTGCCTTTCCAGTCCATTTTGCACATCTCCCCAAGAACGCAGGGGGCTCTTTGCAGTCTCCTTTCCTTACCTGGGACAGTACTCTGTGATAAAGAAAACTGTAACGCCCACAGCAAGAGAAGAAAAACTATCACTGTGGATGCTAACATGCGTGTCTTAGGGGTGTGGCAGCTAGAAAGGGTTAAAGGCAGGCTGATGTGTTAAAGTTGGAGAACGATGGTGATTAGCTGCTACTCCACCTGCCCCAGAGCCTTGTTCAAACCGTACTCACTTTCCTCTGTTTCCGTCACAGTTCCTCTATGCTGGAGCCAGTTCTCCTTAAGACTGAATTGGTGGAAAAGGGCTTTATTCTGCAAGAAGGGAGAACAAGAACAATGAATGAATGTATTGCTGCCCTTTGGAAAACCAGAGCTGTTTGCAACATGTTCCAAAAGAGCGTGCCAATTTTTTTTTTTAATATGAAATCCACCCATCTAATCTTAGATGAATAAACTGGGAGCTGCCTCAATTAATGCACGTGGAGGTGGAGAGTCTGAGCAACATGATAGACCTCGGCCAAGGGAAAAAGCCCCCCAAATGATTCTCTGCAACATCCCGGAGAGTATGGGCGTGATTTTTAACACTCGCTACTACAAACATCCATAGCTTCTTCTCCTGAGAGAGACATGGTTTCCCCATCCCAACAGCAACCTTGCTTTTGGATAAAGCCACGTCGAGATGGTTTCACACTTCTGCTGTAGTGCAGTGACTTGCTTAAGAGAAACAGGTACGTGATCCATTATGATTATCCATCACCTGATATATCAGCTCCTACAAAACCTGTGCCTGACATCTCATTTAGCATTTCCCCCCAAGTTGAAGAGGAAACACATTCATTCTGGCTACCATCTCTCTTTCTGGTGGGTTGAAGGGTTCCAACCTTCTTCTTACAAGACTTCCTTACTCTTGCAGGCAAGAGTCTTGCATAGACGGTTTTCTATCTTTATATCAATGACTAAAAATCAAATTTATATCATTCTGGGGATGTTGGGGAAACTCTGAGACTCCAAAACGCACCACAAGAATTCAGAATGTCATAAAGTCTAGGGCACCTCGCTGAAACTGAATCTGCACAAGCACAGGGAAAGCTAGGTGAGGTAGGAGTGGGGAGGCAAGGTGCAGCCCCTGGCTCCACACCTGGCCCTCCTCTGCTAGAGGCAGCGTTCATTAATTATGAAGAAATACCAAGTGGGCCAAGGCCAGGCCTCCAAACCAGATCACCCCGTTTCAGACAGAAGGGGCTGCCTTACCTTCCTTTGTGGTGAATATTCATCTACAGTGCTGAAAGGAAAAGGACAAGACATCAGTCTTTGTCTCAAACTCAGAAGTGTAGTGATTGTCACAGAGACTCCTTTTCAGGCAGCGGGCAGAGGTTTTTGCTTTTCAAAAAGATAAAACACACAGTATTCACTAGTTTACTATGCATAACACACTTGACACTGGGCTCTGGATTTCCAGTGAACCAGGAAGAAAAGAAGCTATTTATTCAACAGGTATATTTTGCTTTCTACCCATAGCAACTGAGCATTGAGGAAAGAACTGGATTTATTTCCACAGAAACTCTAAGTTTTCTCATATTTGGCTAGATTTTCGGTGAAATTATTGTTCTTTAGATAGCTAAATAAGTCAGCCAAGACAGATCTTTTCCAGGATGTTTCTATGTGTGGCGGAACTGGGGGATCTTCTGCAGGTCCCCAGCTCAAATCTTATTCCAGAACCTAGAGATACTTCATCACTTGTACCAAAGACACAAGAATCATGTCTTAGACAGTTTTCTTACTTAAATCTTTTATTTCCCAGTTTTATGTAAGTTTTTAAATGGAATGTATTAAATTCCATTTATTTATTTAATGCATTTAAATGTGTACTAAACCAGAATTAAATTTTCCCAACTGTAAGAAGGCCTGCCTCACAGCATAGATCAACTTCCATGTAGGGGATTATTCTGACGTAAAGGTTTCTTTCTTTTTCTTTTTTGCTTCATTTGTTTGTTCATATTTTCATACTAGTCTTAGGCTACCGAAATTTATTACAGTGTAGACTGTGATAAAAGATGACCACCAAAATTCACAGCATTCATTTCTAACACCCTGCCCCTCATTTCTGAATTTCTAAATGTGTGATTTTCCTGATTGGGACTAAGGTTTATATATAATTTGTTTGCACCCTAAAATTCTTTATATAGCCTTTACTAAATAGGCTCTCCCTTTACTAAAATTAAGTCAGGCTTTAAATCTCAAATCGATAATCTGAAAGGCCTGAATTAACATTTTCTATGAGAAGTGCATTTGTGACTGCTGAAATCTTAATAGAAGTTTTTCACAACTTGACAACAGATGTGTTTTATGTTTAAAAAGTAGAAACTACATTGTAAATCAGAGAACAATTTTTCCCTTCAGATTAACTTTGCAGCTACATCTGAAAACTGAATAATGACCTGATGTTTTCATTTACCAAAATTAATAAGAAGAGTTAGTGGTAAATCAGAGTAAAGTTAGGTATTAGAAATATGAAAGACTAATGATAGACACCTCAGTGATACACCTTGGATATGACAAAAGTCACTGAATAAAGGCTTTCCTTTAAGTATTCTGAATTGATAAAGAAACTTCAGGGAATCCATAAAACTGAACTTTAAAAATGCATCATGACTTGCTGGGACCTATTTATAAAACGTTTTTCCTATTCATTAGAGATAGCTATGAGCTCCCCCAAATGACAAGTTAAATATTGACACTTTTAAAACTAAATAATAATTTATTAGATAATTGTTCTTATGTACCCAGACTGTCATGGCGCAGTTTGTTTCTACCATACCAGACAGGGTTAAAAAAAAAATAGCCAATAAGCTTGATTTAGTGTTCATTCATCTTGAGATATAAAAACAAATATTTACTACTGGAGAACCTAAGGAATCAAGATAAATCTCAGATTCAAAATGTTCCAAATGGTACATATGAGACACCCCCAATTCTATCACATGTGCTGCTTTCTTTTACTAACTGTGATGAGGAAAATTACTTACTGACGACGGTGCATTCCAAGTATCTTTTGAAATTCTTTCAGTTCTTTTTCAAGTATTGGGTATTCATATACATCATCCAGTACATTTCTGTATATGGTCTGGGGGAAAAAGAAGATTTCAGCTTAATTGGTTTGATGCCTATTTTGTAAGGATTAAGATTCATAGAGTGGTTAACCTGCTCAGGGAAATAAGTGGAATCCAGAACAATGCTGGGGGTTAAACCAGGCACCAATGAGATCCTGAGTGGGATTCCACCTCCTAGCCCCTCGCTCAACTGGTGTGGCTCTGTGGAAGCTTTTAAAGGCTATAGGTAGGGAATGGTGGAAACTTAAAAGAGATCTCTGGTTGGCTACTCAAAATTTCCATGCCTGTTCTAAATTTTTAGAAATAATATCCACATAACCATTTGGGAGTGAAAAAATCCATTGAATTAAACTACCCAGTTGATTTGAAAATAACATTAGTTTAGTCAGAGACTTGATTTAAACCAGTTTTTAACTGGATGTCTAAGTGATATCTGAATTTTGAAGTCAAAGTGATTTCCTTCATGAAAGGCAAAATCAGTTTAGATACTTGCCTATTCTGAAATAGAACTCTTCCCTGCTCAAATTCACTGTACCCCTTCTCTGTGTTAACTTGCACAGCTAATACGGTTCTGGTGGCCAAAAGAATCCAACTGTTTAGAAGCCATCTCCAGAGAATCATCGGTATTGAAAAGATACTGCAGCCCACTAATGATTAGACACATATTTCAGCTTATCCAATTTCAAATATAAATCTAGGTTAGTATCTATTTTATAGGTTATTATTGCTCTAATGTCTCAAAATATACCAGGTCCTGAAAAGGTTTCATAATGTATACATTGTCACTATAGGTTTTAAATGATAAATGTTTTATCCCATTATTGTAGATATGGGAATTGTTAGTTTAAAGTTATAATACATTTCAACATATTAAACAGTATCAAGTTTTAAAGTATCTTTTATTTTACGTTCCTTAATTATTTCATTTGCAGTCAAAATTCCCATGACTTATATAAAATAAATAACCTTAAATGAGTGACGATAAAACTTGCCTTCTTCTATGTAAGGAATATCAGGCTTCAGAGGTCAAAACAAATTAATACTTTGAATCATAACTTCAATATTACAAACAAGTTAGATGACTGTAACCTACGAATGAGATTTTTGTTTTTGTTTTTTTGCAGTACACGGGCCTCTCACCGTTGTGGCCTCTCCCGTTGCAGAGCACAGGCTCCGGACGCGCAGGCTCAGCGGCCATGGCTCACGGGCCCAGCCGCTCCGCAGCATGTGGGATCTTCCCGGACCGGGGCATGAACCCGTGTCCCCTGCATCGGCAGGCTGACTCTCAACCACTGCGCCACCAGGGAAGCCCACGAATGAGATTTTTGAAATGAGTCATTTGGCATAAAAGAATTACTCAATAACTGGATGTTTTACATTACCTTTAAAAACATTTTTGAATGTTCATCTTCATGTAACCAGTCTTTGTACAGAGCAATCCACTGGGAAACAAGATGCAAGACCTTCCGTTTCCGACAAGGAACATCTGAGTTTTCTTCTTTGCCTTGATACTTCTTAGCAGAATAGGTGCAAATCGTTAAGGAAATTACATTGTTGCAAGTAAAAAATGTGAAGAGATCCGTTTATTCTTGCTTTCACAAACTATGCTAAGGCACATTTTCCAAAATATCTACAAGTACCTGAACATGCAGGAAGAAAAGAATATGTGTAGGGAGAGTAAAAGGTGTGCACTGAAGAGGGTAAGCCCAGGAAAACGATTTACATAACATGGTGGCAGGCCATGAGGATAAAGACTGGACGACAGAACTGACAGCTGCTGACATAGCTCCACAGGCAGCATGGGTTAATGCCACCTCCAAGAGACCCTAGGTGGCCCATTAATCACAAGAGATTAAGGCTCCAAAAGATCTGGCCTCACTACATAGGTGGACACTGTTTCCATAAAAGTTAGATCAGAACGGGGCCAGATATACTTTGATCATCAGAAATTCACATTCTAAAGTAGCGCCAAATGAGCACAGATTTCTGGAGCATAATTTGTGATATGATTCAAATGCTCACCCTAGGAATTTATGTGAAAAAAAAAAAAGAAATGGATAAGCGTGCAAATGTAAGTAAAAAAGGGCTGCTAATTTTCATTTTCACTGGAATAAAAAAATATTAAATAGGAATAACCTAAATGCTTCAACCATTAAGGACAGTTAAATAAATGACTGCATATCCACTTAAAGGGCTTTTCTATAGCCATAAAACTGATGGTCCAGCACTATATTTACAGACACAAGACATGCACAGTATACCGTTAAGTAGGAAAGCAAGTAAGAAAAGTATACGTTAGGATCACCCATTTCTATTAACTATGTTTATTTATATATTCATTACCTGGAAAGATATATACTGATAGTTAACAGTGGCTTCTTAAGGTAATGAGATTTCAGAGAACATGAATTATTTTTATTATACTTATAAGCATTTCCCAATTTGTATACAATGACTATGTATTAACTATGCTGTTAAAATTATATAAAAATAACAACCTCAAAGGCAACATGCTTAAAGCCTTAGGAATGAGACAGAAGCGTGGCGCTTTCCAAAACAACCTAGCATTTTTGCCCCCCAAATTATCATTCTGAGTATCTTGGACACACTGAAAAGTTAGCTAGAAATAGAAAATGCTATGATACCAAACACAGGTAGGTTTTGGGGTTACTGGACAGGATTCTCTATTCTTCAATGCTGATATATAATTGCAAAATAGGAATCAATTTTGTATCAGGCTTTGTAACTATTTTAAAACATAATTCAGTCACTGTCTCCCCAACCTGCAAAAGGACATCAAGGACTGAATGGATAAAAAAGATGTGGTACGTATATATATAATGGAATACTACTATACATATATATATATAAAAAACTGAATCACTTTGCTGTACAGCAGAAATTAACACAACATTGTAAATCAAATATACTTCAATAAAAAAATAAAATGGGGAGAAAAGTAATAGCTAACCCTGAACATTTTAGAATGGCTATATCTGGAGAAAAAATACTTATAATCCTTGTTATGTCACCATAAAATTAAAGCAACTAACTCAGGAAAAAAAAAAAAGTACATCAAGGACATCTGATTTCTTTGATTTCTACCTGTGAAACAAACTCCAGCAAACACAAAAAGAATCTATTAAAGTATCTATTTCTTCTAGTTTTTCTCTTGAAAGGCATAATATAAAGATTTATCTTACATTATTTCCACTTATGCAAATGTTCTTTTCCTCTTTTCCTGTAACTATCCTGGCTTGACTAATGATAAAGAAAAAACTCTTCCTTAAACATTGTGAGGCAAGACACTCGTTCGGAAACTTTGAGTGCCTTTCCTTGGCATGGCTTTCCAGCCTTTGATCTGTTGCAACTCTTCTAGTTAGTGTATGCAATCCTCAAGCCTCCTTAACTGGTCAGCAACCTTCTAATCACATCCATCATCCTAAGAGAGCATGCCCTGACAAAGCTCTGAAACGATGACAGTCGATTACGGGGATAAGACCTCCCAAGTGGGGAATCCTTGTCTCCCCCGGGGATACTTGCCCAGAAACACACACTCACATATGTATGTTTTCCCATCACATGGTCTGGCACTAATTGACTGATGGTCTTCTAACTTCAGTTATCGCCAATCCACTCAACCTCTTGACTCTGGTGTTTACCCAGCAGGCCAAATTCATCTCCAGATTCTAAAGTCTTGAGACGTAGGTTTGAAGAAAACATAATATCGACAGCACAATTTACCCACGACGTAGAACGTGAAAACAGCGGCTCTGCATTCATTTCCAGCTCCCCCTGCCTGGTCTGTTTCATTTCATCTTTCACCTTGGCTATCATGACATGAATATTTAACATAGCCACACTCTACCGAGGGGCTGAGTAAATGAAGAAAGGCAGTTCATTCCTAATGTGAGACATCTGTCTGAGAGGAAGCCGACACAGCATCCTGAAGTTAATGAAGGATATTGCCTCAACAGCGCCTGGCACAAGTCGTCAGTTGTCATGAAGACCGTGTACGTGAGAAGGAAGTCATCAAGGAGGGTCTCTGCAAAGAAAGGAAAATAAACACAAGGTTAGCAAATCGGTGATAAGAGGGGCAGCTGCTTAGCCAGGCCCTGGAACAGTGTGCACAGAAGGAATATGACAAATGGTGGTGGCAGTGGGAGGGGTGAGGTTAGGGGAATTTTAGCCACAAAATACATGATTTAGTAAAGTTATTTTTTAAAACTCTTATATAGAACGCCTCAAGCAATGAGATTTTTTTTTTTTTATTACAAGGCTCTCTAAACATACAATTTTGTCACCTTTTTTTCCTTCCCTAAAACATCATCTATATTTTTGGGTATAGACGTTATGGAAAACCAATGCATAAAAAAAGTGCTTTTAAAAATAAATTTTATAAGATTTCTGAAGTATGCACTCCAGACCTACAGGGAATGACGCTTATATGTTCTAATAAATAAAGGCTTTCGAAAGCCATTTACCTAAGTCTAGGACAAGAACAATGGATAATAAAACCCAGAGGACACACGTCAGGTTCCAAGGCCATTCACCTGTATCTCTCAAAAGCATCTGTAAGAAGTTGGGAAAGTGGTGAGTGATTTTCTTACTGTTGTGAAGAGAGGCAGAACTAAGTCCAGTTAAAAATGGAAAGATGGTGGCGCAGTGGTTGGGAGTCCGCCTGCCGATGCATGGGACGTGGGTTCGTGCCCCGGTCCAGGAGGATCCCACATGCCGTGGAGCGGCTGGGCCCGTGAGCCATGGCCACTGAGCCTGCGTGTCTGGAGCCTGTGCTCCGCAGCGCGAGAGGCCACAACAGTAAGAGGCCCACGTACCGCAAAAAAAAAAAAAAAAAAAAAAGAGAAAGCACGTAAAATGGATCATGACATACTCCCTCCTAATTCCTTTTCTAACTCTTCAACCTACAAAAACAGGTTCCACTGTTATTGCCTCTTTGCCTGAGTGTTCTTCGAAAAGTCCAGCTTACATATAATACGGAACTCCTGAACAGGCAAAGTGACCTCCAATAAAATTTCAAAAATGATAGAAAAGATCTACAGTCAGAATGCAAAGTAGACCTTTTGCTATAGTAGTCTTTAACCAATCTCCTTACCTTGAAATTCATTTAAAAATATTATGTAATTTTCATATAATTTACATTCTGGATATCAAAATTTTAGCTATTTGATATAGTAGAAAACTGTAAAGAATAGTGAGCTTGTATCCTAAATAGCATTGATGCTCTCTTACACTACAAATGTGGAAACAGAAAGAACTGCCCAATACAGAATTCTATAGCTCTACGCTGAAGATTAGAAAAATTCCAGAATTTTAGAAATAACCAGCAACGTTTCTTTAAAAGTTATCAATGCAAAACAAAAGGCCATGTTGAAGAACACAAAATTCTGATAAAAAGCGGTTGTGAATGACACCTACAGTCCTATATGAACTGCAGGGGTTAATTTATTTCCATGGTTTGTTTATGCTGCAAAATATCAAGATAGTTCTGATCCAAACAGGTAAGTGGCTGAAAATGGTAATAGTTGACCAAAAAAGCTTGCTTTCTAGTGGCAAGAGGCCCTTAATTAAAATGAACCAGAGGTGTTAATGAAGAGTATTAGGTAATTTTTTTCAAAGGTATTTATTTTTTTTATAATAGATAAGTATCAGTATTCCTCACTAAAAAAAAATAATTTGACAAATGGCACCTAAAATGTAAATTAAGCCTAAACTTATAATGTTGTATCACACTGTAGTATGTGAACAGTCACTGGTCTAACCCACTATTACTCTGTGGAAAAGCAAGTTCTCAAACAGATGTGCTTGGGCCTTGCTGGGCATATATTAAGCCCAGTACAGGAAAACTGGGAATGTGGCTGGTTGCACAACTGAACGTGAGTGGATATGCACAGGAGTCTGAATGTGAGTGGATATGCACAGCAGAGCTAGGAGCTCTCTACTGGAGTCCCTGTTTACGAAAGTTTCCAATCTATGCACAAAAAGGCAGAAGAAGCTTTATTGTAAAATCTACCCCCAAACGAGTTAACCTGGCAGCACAAGTTAATCACTGGCATCCTAGTGAAAAATTTGGAATGTGTATGTGAAATTTTGTGTCTCTTTCATTACAGTGTTTTATTTTTTATTTAATTTTTTTTTGGCCACACCTCCAGGCTTGTGGGATCTTAACTCCCTGGCCAGGGATCGAACCCATGCCCCCTGCAGTGGAACTGCGGAGTCCTAACCACTGGACCACCAGGAATTCCCTCATTACAGTTTTTTAAATAGTTGAAATTAAGGTCCAACAATGGCATAATGTCTGAACCCCTAGGATATTTTGGAATCCAACTTGAAAACTATCACTCTGGGATGCTACTAAACAGTTATGTTCACAAATTATAACATATCTCTGTACTAAACATGGTTGATGAGAATCCTCAGCTTCTCTGGTCTAATTGGAAATTAAGTCTTTTTTGCATTCAATGTTAGACACAGGCAGCAAGGACCATAGAGCAGCCTAGAACCTAGAATTGACTTCAGGCTTTCCAATGGGCCCTTACAGATTGGAACCCACAATATACAGAAACCACTGGGCGACGGCACTGAGAACCTCAGACAATTCAGCATGTAAAATTCTTGGTGTGACACTCAGGTTCAGACTCTTTGGGATGTTCTTACACGTAGCTAATTTAGTGAGGTGGGAAGTATTCTCTAGTCAAGATTTCCTCCATGAGTAGCTCAGATTAAAAAGAGCACCATTAACTTTGACAAAAGCATTCATTCCATTCTGGAAGAGCCTTAGATAATGAACTGAGTGGCTGTGAGAGTTTGGTTGGATGGTGGCAAAACCATTTGGCATTCAATTCAATTAATCAGCTCATATAAGATAATATTTTGTTGAGGGCTTTGACCCAGAAATGCTTATCTCCCCTAAGCTACTACCATATTTAATATTCATCAGCATTTATCTAATTATCTCTCTGCCATAGAAATATTAATTAAAATAAAAATAATGATGCTACATAAAAACATCTCCAGTTAAAAACCTAATGAATAGAATAGCTAAAAATCCAATGAATAGAACAGATTCCCAATACTCCTAACTCAAATCTTTCTCTAACTACCATATTGTTCTGAAATTCTTCTGTATACAAAGAGCTTTCCTTTATTCCTTTTCAACATTGGTATTTTTTTTTTTGCCGCATATGAAAGTAATTGAGTGATATACTCAAAACAGCACACTTCAAATAAAAGTGCATTTTATAATATCCATGCTTCAAAAAAGGCTGTCCCACTGCTATTTAGAGATATTTTTAGAACCACAATGGCTATATAAATGATCCCCTGAAGACTATTAGCCAACAATGGCCATTTAGAAAGACTAGCAAATCCACTGGCATCCACATTAAAACACTATAATTATCTATTATATTATATATGCTTAATTAATAGTAATTTAAGACTCTAGGTAGAAAAGCACCTTCGTGTATAAAAACATCTTTCATTTAAACACATTCATCATTGCCATACAGACTAACACTCTGAATAAAAAGATGCATTCATTTTGATTTCTAGCTTAATGAATACCTAGGTATTAATGTACCAAAAACTTTTCTTTGAAATTCTATTCTTTAAATCCATCTCTAAATCTAATCCCAAATTCTTGGCTCATCACTGACAAAAATACTCAGCCATCCTTTTGGGAATACCCCTCTTCTTTCCCCAAATAACATAACATTTTGTAGTGGCTTTTTAAAATACAGGAATTACTCTTTGCAGTATAAAGTAACATGCTAATACCTATCAAAACTGGAGGGAAAATACTCTTACAGTTTTAAGAACAATGTAACCTGAAATAAAATTTATCAATATGCTGTCAAAATCTAGACTTGATAGAAATGGCTCTAAAATTCAGGTCTATAATTAGCCATAATGTTAATTAATACAGAACTTTTCCCTTTCATTTGTTACTGTTTTAACTTTAAGACATAAGAAAAGAATTATCTATTTTTATTTGATTTTACTTGAATGTATTTTTCTTATATGCATAAATTAAAAAATTTTCTCACTATCACTTTAAGTGTATCAAGCACTAAAAATTTCCATTTTATTTCTGCAAAATACAAGTGTTTCTAGAATATCCCAGAGTAGTGTCAAGGTGGAACGGTAATTGGTTTGGTACAGACTCTTTTTAAAGGTTTCTGTTATATAAATTTAATCAAATTAAAGAAAATGGTCTAAATGTTTCCAAAAGGTCTAAGCTTAATGCCTTTTGGGGGGGGGGGGAGGAGGTAAAAAAAGAAAAACCAAAAACATAAAAACGAACCCGGAAGCCTAGAAATCATAATGCATACAGGGTGACTTAGAAACAATTAGAGAAATCTACCTCGGTTATTTTTCAACATTCGCCAGCAAAATGCACTGCCGTAATGAAACCACTCACCAGTTAAAATGAATTACCAAGAAAGCAAATGAAAGGAGTTTTGACAGACAATTGCCCATAGGAGCCATTTAATCTAAGTAAGGCAATGTGAATATTCAACATTTCTCTACTAACTCATATCCCCTAAAGTACTGTTAGTAGTTTTGCTTCACCCATATTTCTACTTGAGATGCAATGAAATTTAAGGTGCTCTAAAACATGCTCTACTTAACCTCTATTCCAAGGAGCCAAGAAAAGCTTTGTACACGAAAGCGCCCATTTCTGGCCCTGGAATGTTACAACTTACCATTAGTTTTTGAGAAGCACTGCCATGTAATTTGATTAAGCACAAACAAAAAAACCTTACTGTTCGTGTATGAATCACAGGTTACAGTGCGATGCCACCAATACAAGCTCTGCTTCTTGCTCAGTGTATTTTACATTTCAAAAGGCAGTATTCATGGCCTCAAATGCAGCTGTTTACCACAGCTTTTCAATTCACTTAACTCCTGCAGACTTTTACAATTTCACCAGAGTCTTGCTTAGCCATTCTAAAACTGTCAAATCTTGATCTAGTTTTATTTTTAGATATTGGTTGCACAAGAAAGGCTTATTCATTTAATGCTGTTTCTACATCAAACCTGAAAAGTCATCCCTTGAACGACAGGAACTTACGATACGGATTGCGTGGCACTCTTCCAATAATGAAATCCGTTTTCATTTTAACTTGTAAAATATGGTTCTGGAATCCCACCATATTTCTTTAGGAAAGAGTGATTTGAATACAGCAGGTTTTAGGTCTTGGCTAAGTTTAATTGCACATGCTGCCTTTTAAAAATGGCACTAGAAGCAGCATGGAGTATTAACAGCAGCACTTTTATCTTCTCCACACAGAGAAAGGGTCAGTTTGCAGGTCACTCTTGTTACAGAGTGGACGGGCCCCATGAGCTCCTGCTGTCCCAGCCCCAATCAGCTGCTCTCAAGTGTCCAGGCACACTTCACGTATCTGCCAAGTCCGCTGGGAAGCTCAGAACACAGTGTAAAGCATGCAAAGGGAGTCAGAGAGCTGGATTCCTACCTGGGTAGCCTTGAGCAGAGTACCTAATCTCTCTGGGCCTTAGTTAAATCATCCACCGTGAAGTGGATGTCACATCCGCACCTAGCAGAGTTGTAGCTGAGTTAAATAGGACAGCTAATGCATCTGGCATATATCAAGCACGGAATAAATACTACCTGTTCTTTATTTTCCTAAAATTATTTATGTCTGTCCTGTCCCAGTTCTCCAAGTGCTACCAGCCAACCAACCAAAACTGTGTATTGAGGAATGACTATACATAAGGCATTTGTTGAGGCACTGGGGGTTGATACAGGGAAGCACAACGCTGGTCCTTGGCTTCAGGCTTATAATGAGAAAGGGAGCTGAGACGTGTATCCCCATGGGATGAACTAAGTAAGGTAACACGGCAACTGAGCAACACCAAACATAGATGTCACAGGGGGTGAAGGAGAGACTCCATAGGCCAGGGAAGGTTGCACCAAACAGGTGGCGTGTGAGACGACCTCCGAACTTCTGAGCAGAATTGGCGGAGAAAGAGGTGAAGGATGTAAGCAAAGGAGTGGGTAATGGGTGTGTGCCTGTGGTTGAGTCACAAACCTGTGGGCTTTGAGCCTTGTTTTGCCCTTAAAGATGTTTTCTGTTAGATGACAATATTTAAAAATCAGAGATCTGGCAACACCACGTCCATATCTCAGATGGCAACCGTGGTTTAGACCTGAGTTGCGCTCTTTACGCAGGGTGCCCTCCCCAGTTTAGCACAGTTCTGCTCTGGTTGGCTTCATTCGTTCACATGAACTATCTGGGGACACGCGAGTATCTAAGTCTCAGTCTATGGTACAGGTGTGAAACAGTAATGGAAGAGGTCACATGGTGTAACTGAAAAGTAGAAAAGTAAGTTGGAGCCAATTCCTGGAGTGTTTTTGAGCTCTAGACTAAGGAGCCTGGGGCTTGTTCTATAGGAAAAGGGAAGTGAATGAAGACTTTCAAGGTGAGAAGTGACAAGAGATGCAGATTACACCTGCTGCATCCCGGAAGTCCAACGGGATACAGGAAGAATAAGGAGAGGGAGGATGAGTTTACTTTTAAATGCACTGAGCTTGGGTTCCCTAGGCTACTTTAAATGGAACTACTGAGCAAAATTATCGAAGACCAGAGTTTGCTAAAGAAGGCTAGATGAAGATGGGAGCAACTGTATAAAGAGAGTGCTTGGGAACAACATGAATTCTCAGTGACAATCCTAGGAAGATGTAAGCAGGAGGTTGAGGGTTGAGCTAGGGTGGATGTTCATATTTGGGCAATGGTGGGAGAAAGATGAGTTTAAAAAGAGAAGAAATTGGAGAACTGGGAGACATAAATGTGATAGAAGCCAACAAGAAAGGACTGGAAAAGAGAGCAGATCATAAGAGTCAAAAGTTGTTGGAAGGAGGTCCATGAGACAGAGCATTCAAAGGCCACTGGATGTGCTGTGTGATGGTCCCTGGTGTGTTGGCTTTAGAGAGATGCCCCTTAAGTGGTAGAGGCATACTCTTGATAGACTGAAGAGAACTAAGGATATTGTTGACACTCAGCTCTCATGCCATCTAGCACGCTGTTTCTCCCCAAAGACTCTTCTTGTGGTTGTGTAGCTCACTGATCAGTAACGGCAGGTGCTCTCACAAATGAGCCAGGAAGACAAATTTCTTCATGATCAATGCAAGTATCATTTTACTTAACAATATAGATGAGAACATGGGAATTGTCATGGGTATGAAGCTTTCAATACCAATCTGCCAGCATCTACCAATAAAAATTAATATCCAAAAAAAAAATTAATATCCAGTTCAAAGATTCGCTCAGTTTAACATAATCGACCTGAGTTGCTGCATCTTGTATGATTAACATCACATATGCATGCTTAAGCTACAAACTGTGCTCCTAAGTGCCTGTCAATTAAATATTCTAAAATGTCATGAAACAAAGAAAAATTAATTTAAACATTAAATCTTAAATCACCCAATCCAAAAATGGGCAGAAGATCCAAACAGACATTTCTCCAAAGAAGATATACAGACTGCCAACAAACACATGAAAGGATGCTCAACATCACTAATCATCAGGAAATGCAAATCAAAACTACAGTGAGGTATCACCTCACACCAGTCAGAATGGCCGTCATCAAAAATCTACAAAAAATAAATGCTGAAGAGGGTGTGGAGAAAAGGGTACCCTCTTGCACTGTTGGTGGGAATGTAAACTGATACAGCCACTATGGAGAACAGTATGGAGGGTCCTTAAAAAACTAAAAAATAGAATTACCATATGACCCATTCCTGGGCATATACCCCGAGAAAATCATAATTCAAAAAGAGTCATGTACCAAAATGTTCACTGCAGCTCTATTTACAGTAGCCAGGACATGGAAGCAACCTAAGTGTCCATCGACAGATGAATAGATAAAGAAGATGTGGCACATATATACAATGGAATATTACTCAGCCATAAAAAGAAATGAAACTGAGTTATTTGTAGCGAGGTGGATGGACCTAGAGTCTTTCATACAGAATGAAGGAAGTCAGAAAGAGAAAAACAAATACTGTATGCTAACACATATATATGGAATCTAAAAAAAAAAAAAATTGTTCTCATGAACCTAGGGGCAGGACAGGAATAAAGACGCAGACGTAGAGAATGGACTTGAGGACACAGGGAGGGGGAAGGGTAAGCTGGGACAAAGTGAGAGAGTGACATGGACATACATACACTACCAAATGTAAAATAGATAGCTAGTGGGAAGTAGCTGCATGGCACAGGGAGATCAGCTCGGTGCTTTGTGACCACCTAGAGGGGTGGGATAGGGAAGGTGGGAGGGAGACGCAAGAGGGGGGGATATGGGGTATATGTACACATATAGCTGACTCACTTTGTTACACAGCAGAAACTAATGCAACATTGTAAAGCAATGATACTCCAATAAAGGTGTTAAAAAAAAATCTTAAATCAGAAGTCTCAGGCATGGTTATTCCAAGCAATAACTCTAATACTTGACTCAACTTAAAACAAGGTATGATATTTTTATCTCCTGAGCACTAAGAAGAATCTCTATTGTAGCTTTCTTTCAAAACTTGAAATATATCACCATTCTGAGTGTTAATTTTTTTTCCCTTGGTCATTGTGACTCATTAGTGCTGAATTTCAGACAAGTAAAATTTTATTTATTTACTAATTTACTTTTGTTTCTAGTTAAAAGAAATTTTATGGACACTAGAGAGAAGTTATTTTAAATAAAGTTTAGCAATGGATAGTCAATTGCCTATTTTAAACCTAAGAATTAAAAATCTATTCTGCAAACTTACTCATTTAAAGGAAACACAACTAGGGCTCTTTCTAAGCAATGTGGCACAAGATCTCACACAAACTGAACACTTCCGATACAAGAAAATTTACTTTAATGTATTGCCTGTGTTTGAAAACATTTCTAGGAAATGTATTTCAACCAGTGACTGACAGCAGACATGCCTCTGTGTCTGGTTTCCAGAACAGTCATTAGAACTCTTTCTTTCCAATATCACGTGGCTGCTATCTTTCTCACACAGGTGAAAGGGAGACTTGTGGTTTAGGGTCACAGAGAAAGGTTTGGTTGAAACGGATGACCAAACACCTATTACTTAGGGCTGAGCACAGGGCTCTCTGCTCTGGAGAAGACCAAGTTGTAAGATAAAGTCTCAGCTTTTGCAAGGATTTGGAATTTGACCGGTGAGATCGTTAAAAGGACCACAACGGGCACTCTACAAGCTCCAGCCTGATGAATATTCCATCCATGTGAATGTCTGAGCGAACCTCCATACCCCACCCCTGCCCACCACTGCCACCCAGCACACATGTTTTAGCCCCAGAGAGCCCCAAACCATGCTTTGAACCACATCTATGCCTTACTGTGCCCCAGGAAGCCGGCGGTGGCTTCAGTAGGTGACGGGGAAACGTCGGTTGGTGGGGGGGAAGACAGTGGCTAGTCTGTATGAAAATAACCATACCAGCCAACCTTTATGGACCACATATTGTGGGCTGTACCACAAGCGTCACCCACATGATCTGTGTTCCTCAAAACCACCTTAGAAGGTAGGTCTTACCTTTAGCGGGATGATGACACTGAGACTGACATAAGTACAGAGAATAACCACTGAGTTAATGCCGGAAGGGGCCTAGGTCCCAAGGCGTGCTGAGCCACAGCAATGGCTCTCACTGCACAATGTTCTCCTGAGGGTGTGGATACAAACCGTCCATGTCAGGGGTAAGGGGAAAGGAAGTACAGGAAAGTCATGGAATCCTGGGTTTGGACAGGGAAAAGCATCATAGATACGGGAATCCGGTCTTTTTACTGGCCTTGAATTGCCAAAGATGGCCCTATGACGTCTTTTTCCACCTATGCGCATGCTACAATTCCTTTATTCCTACTCAAATTTTGTTATTTTGTTTTGATTTTCTAGCAAACACCTGGCAATAGCAAATAGCTATAAGAGATCAGCCAATTTACTTTTCTAAAAGTGGAAATGACAATCACATGGAAGGATTAAGACAGTCCACAGATTCATAATGTTTTTAAGATATTTTAACGACCAATTATACATATTTATATTTTTAAAAATTGAAATGTAACAGCAGAAAGGAAAACAATTTTTTTAAAAGGTCAAACCATAAAACTCTTCCTTTTCTTCTATATAAACTTCTCCGTATTAGACACTGTAGATACTGAAAACCATTAGTCACATTACGTTTTGTTCACTCTTTCCCAAATCAAAAGAAGTGACTTGCATGTCAAAGTCTTGGCTATCCCTCACCTCAGTTATCACCTGTCAGCCCAACATCTGGATCAACAGACCATTAAACGTGTATTAACTGTCACTGGCCAAGATATTTTTGCCTTTTGGCTAAAGGCACTCATACATATCCCTTGTCTCAAGTGGTTCTAAGAAGTCAGTTTTGTTTTAAATTAAATGTACTACTTACAAGCCTACGAACATCCTTAAGCCTTTCTGTTAGCATGATTCATGGTGATTTGACTCACACAGGTATGTAATGGGTACATATGAGTTCTGAAATATCACCAAGAGTACAATAATATAATTATATAAAATTGTATACTATAACCTACTCTTAAAAGAACAAATTTACTTTGTGATATTGTTAAAAAAACTTCTTCAAAGCCATATGACATGAACTGTTTCTTGGTATATGTTAAATTTATTTTATGAAAAATATTTCTAACAACTGGAAGGAAGAATTTGTGAGTGAAAAATGCAGAATTCTCTAGCATGAATTCAGGGGCTCAAATCACACAAGAAAGGTACTTACCGGTAAGTAAACCTTGAGAATTAAGAATACATGAGATTATCTAACGTATAGCACAGGGAAATATATTAAATATCCTGTGATAAACCATAATGGAAAAGAATATAAAAAAAGAATGTATATATAACTGAGTCACTGTGCTGTGCTGCAGAGATTGGCATAACATTGTAAATCAACTATACATCAATTAAAAAAAAAAGAATACATGAGATTAGTGTCAACGGTCACTTGTTGAGAAGCATATAAGACTTAATCCAAACCACTTTATAGGCTTTTAAAAAGTGATTATATAGCACTTTAAATTACAATGTGTTTATATTACTTTGAAGGGACAGAAATATATAGTTATGGCCTCGGGTCTATAGTATCAAAACAAATTAACATAAGCTTCCATTCATAAAATTTCATGCCATTTTCCTCTTCTTTAGGAACCAAACTTTGATTTTTCTTGGGCATACTGCTCTCCAGATAGCTTAAAACCAAACCAAACAACACATTTCCCAGTCTCACTTGTATCTAGATGTGGCCACAACTAAGTTTTGGTCCATGAGAAAGAAGCAGAAGCCAGGTGTGATGAACAGGTATGTTCTTAACTAGCTCCATCCTGCTACCTGGACTGTGATGCTATATTCACTTTGGTTCGTGGGATGCAGGTCAGACTCTAGGGACACTGGAACAAAGAGCTGGAAGGAATCTCTCTCCTGGCTGATTTCAGAGGGGCCTTACCAGCTCTGGACTGCACTTCTTTATTTTTATTTTCACATGAGACAGAAGTATACGTAACCTGTTTATGTCACTGTTTGAGATTTTCTGTTGTATGCAGCCATGCCTGATCACAAATAATATACACCCACAGAAAATTTTCAGGAACTCAAACACATGATCAGTAATGTGGTCTTGTTCTCAAGTTTCTCAGCTATCATAAGCAGGGAACGTACATTTAAGGAGAGATGAGTGCTGTGAATTTATCCTGATCTCATTACTGTGGATTTGTAGAATGTGCTGATGAAGACATATTTGCCTTTTATGTTTTTGATTATTTTTTAAAAGAACAAACAACCTCCCCAGAAGACTGTCATAGTGTAAACTGTCATAATAATTCTGAGATACGCACTCACAACATGCCAATCAGCACTGGCAGAACTTGAGCTTACTAAAATCTTTCTACAAAAGTCATCAGTGGTAAATGAAAACGACGTTGCAATGCCTTCAAATTCAGATCAAACTGAACTAAGACACAAGGAGTCACACTTCGTACGTTCCGTTCTTGGGAAAAGATCCAAAATTAGGATGAAAATATCTTCACCCTGTTCTTTTTTTTTCTTAACAAAATCATGACACTGTATTTATGATATCTATAAGCCTGCTACACAAAAACAAGCCATGTGATATCAAGCAAGACAGGAAGAAAATTTGGGGGGAAAACCTAACTTGCTCTATGTACTATGTAAATCTTTCTTCATAACAAGTCTATTTAAGGCACATTCAAAGGGATGTAGCAAGAAGGAAAACACCAGATGCTTTAATATTAGAACTACCATCATGAGCCCTGATATATACAGCCACTCACCTAAAACCCTGTTCACTGTTAGACTGAGAATTTAGGTAGAAATATCTAACCAGACATGAGATGGGCAATTTTAACTGATGCTTTTCATCTTCACACTAAGTGAAGCTCATTTACAGGATTAAAAGATTTAAAACTTAGAAGACTGACCAAGTATCCTGAATGCTGAAAAGAAGGATAAGTCTGAAACAGAAAAGGATACAGGATGGCTCTGAAAGTAATTTTCTGTCGCTATTTAGATTACAGCAAGATATTCTGGGGATTACAACATGGTATTTTAGTTTTCCACCACACTTTCCGTTCACACATACCTACCAATTCTGTCTAATTTCATATTTATTTCTGAGATTTGGGGGAAGGACGGCCAGCCTAATAGCAGCCTTAAGCACAAGGCAAAAAAGCTGCAAACAGAATGAAAAGAATCGTTTCAATTGTAGAGCGAGAAAGCCCCAAGGGCAAAAAATGAGGATAATGGGAAATGGGAGGGGAAGGTTATAATGAGAAAGACTGCAAAAAGAAATGAGGAAAAGCTCAATTATAGGTACGTTAAAGGCAAAAATTCTCCCACTTGAAGAACATTCCTTTTAGACATGTGCTTGTCAATTACAGCAATTCTGTGGCATTGCACCCTTTACATGAGGCCATAATTTGACTGAAACATGCTGTGAGAGATTAACATGCAGCGATTATAATCAACAAATTGCTATTTACTAGCATTCCTTCCTCACACTTACAAGACTATCTGAAATCCATACTCTTATACAGAAAAATCACTTTTTTCCCCATTTTCCGATAGGATGCTAAATTTTTGACTGAGGACGATGTCACAGCATTAAAAAATACAGACAAGAACATCTGATAATCTCACTTTAAATCCATCAACTGGAGAGATGACACACAAGATCTCTGAGGGAGAGAAACAGAGGGAGAGAGAAAAGAGAGTTTTTTCATCCTTTGAATTGTCTTAAGCACAGTCTCGAGTAATTTCATGTGCTGATGTTACATTAAAACTATGATTCTGCTAAAATTACTCGATTGTCAAACTGACTTTTGACACAGTATCTTGTCTCCAGAAATTTCAGAATGTGTTGCTTCTTTCAATTCGCTGCTCCAAAAATACCTGACTCACATCACACATTTAAACAAGTTTCTGGAAATATAGCGGGACGCTGGCAAAATCACAAGTGTTTCTACTAAAGTACAATATTAAATATGCCAGTAGACCCCAAATTCACTGAGAAAATATGGTCATTTTTAAAACTTTAAGAGTTAAGAACAGCATTTTCTTTTTAAAGAAATAAAAATCCATTTTCCTTTTAAAAAGAACAAAAAAAGAAATTTATAAGAACAAAAATCAGCACCCAACTGAGAAACTGTGCTACAGAAATTATAGATTATAGAACTATAGATAGAAAAATAGAAGTAGCAGCCTTTGTTCTTAGAGGGTATATATTAGAGAGACAAAATATAAAGAGAAAACTAAACAAAGCTATTACCTTTCTCAAACGCATCTTTATGAGAAAAACTACAAGTTATACTGGATTTGTGTTTAAAAAGCAACCTTTAGAGACTTCCCTGGTGATGCAGTGGATAGGACTCCGTGCTCCCAGTGCAGGGGGCCTGGGTTTGATCCCTGGTCGGGGAACTAGATCCCACATGCATACCGCAACTGAGGAGCCCACCTGCCACAACTGAGACCCAGAGCAACCAAAATAAATTAAAAAATAAAAATATATATTTTAAAAAATTACAAAAAAAAAGGGAACCTTCACCCTATGTCAAAGAGACTATACAGATTTAAGCCAATATCTTATTCATGTAATTATAAAACCAAAGACTATTCTACATGAACTTTGTGACTTATGAGAAAGGGCCTTTATATTTTACATTTAAAAACAGACTGTAATTTTATCTATTATGATTCTTTGAAAATTGACAATTTATGTACATATTTATGGCAACTCTCAGTGTACCAGAGTATTTTGTTATTTGTAATAATTTATCCACCAGCCATTCTAGGAAATTAGAAATTTACTGAACTACAAAGAAAGAAATACCTAAGGTTCCCCACAGTTGTCTACCTAAAAAGATGAGTACCAAATCGAGCACCTGAGTTGGAGGAAAAGCATTTTAGGGGAAGCAAAGAAAATGTAAATAAGGGGAATAAAGCAAATAAAATTTCCAAGGTGAATAAAGGAGAAAGTCCATTCATTTCTAAGCCTTCTGTTCTGGCTACAATTTACATAGGAAAACCCTCATGGTTTGGGGGGTTGAGGACATCACCAGCAGGACAGACTTCACAGAAACAAAAAGTCACATGTGTATTTTATCTAGAATATAATGTGTGAAGGAAACTTTCAAAGATCCTCTATCTCACTTCCCAACTCTAGGACACAGCCTTCCCTCTAGCCCATCAGAAAGTTGTTGATATTTTCCTTAGAAGTATTCAAAGAAGAAAGTCTAAAAACTCTTCTTAAGATGCACAAGTTTTTCAAAACCCTTATAGTCAGGAGACTAAAGATCTAATTTCTGAGGTGATTCTCGCCCCTTGTGTATTTCAGTTTCCATTTCCTATCTTCAGATCCTCCTGAAATTAATTTCTCACAGCCCTACAATATTTCAGTTTGTTTCTAGGGTGCTCTAGACTTAGAGTTGAACTTTAAGTACTGGAAGACATCATGTGGAGTAAACATGAAAATGATGCGATTTAATAAATGCACTCCGATGATCCAGTCTCATTCGAAATGGGGACGGTATCCCTGAAAAGTAGGCTGTACTCCTCCTTACATCTTTATCCATTAAACATCTTCTTTTGCCCATTGGTTATGCTGTAATGAAAACTTCCACATTTTCACTATTAATCAGTGTACACTAATGACCTTATGCTTCATCTCTGTCTCACTGCATTTCACCTTGCTTCATTACCAACAAGAGTATTAATTAACCCACAATCTACTGGCAGTGTAAAAGCATCAATTCCCTTGTTATCATATATAGTATCACATGTTCAAAGGTGGTGTGAATAGATTAGTTCAGAAGATGAACACCTCAAATGAGATTCACAGTCATAATCTGATTTTTAACATTATCTGACGTGAGTGGTCTGATACAGCATCAGCTGCAACTAGGACCTCTTCCCCCACACCCCCTTTCTTGTGTAACCTTCTTGAAGCAGTGAGCCCACCCAGCGGCCACCTTGCTCACAGGTGGAAACCAAGAAGCAGGTCTTTGTGCTGGAGATTAGCTCCCTCTTAAGTGGCTACTGAAGCGCCTGATTTGGGGTTTATAGCTAGAGTCGAATGGTAGGTTTTTTATTTCAGTTCTGCCTTTCATTCAAGACTTTAGCCACTAGACAAAAATGATGTCTAGGACAAAGCTAGGAATATATCTGGGTTCACTTTCAGATTCAAATGACCACTGTATCTCTGAAGCAGATTAGTTAACTTCTGCCTTAGCATCTACGTCCGTTAGATGGAGATAATCATCCTGTACAAGCACCCATCTAGTGGAGAGGATGTTTGGATAAACAGAGCGGTGTCAGATCGTGGCTCTCAAATTTGGAAGGGGCCTCAGATGTCATGTGGTCTAAACTCTTTGATTTCATACATGAGGCAAATGAGAAAGAAATTTCTACACAATTCTAATTATCTCATCACTTAGTCAGTATTAATTTATAAAGTCTTCCAATGCTTCAATTACAATCGGCAAACACATTACATTCTCCACATTAGCAATTAGGAGAGAAGCTAAGGGAACTGCCAAAAAACCAAACCAAACCAAACCAAAAGCACAGAGATTATAAAGCGGAACAGAAACCAATATCCTAATATGAGCACTTTACTCCTAGCACTCTCTCAATGGCACTTTGGGGATTTTCATCGTCACCGTGGATCGCTGTTTCAAGCCTTCGTTTTATCTGAAAACACAAGCCTTCGCTGAACAGTGGGGTTCTCATCTGCATCTGAGGCACACCCAGGGCAGCTGGAGTTGGTGCTAATGAATTTATTTAGTCTTTCGTTGATTTTTTCATTAGCATGTATGCAAACAAAATTAACCTAATATTTAACACTGACAGTTTCATAAAGCTGAAAAGGACCTCGAGTGGCAACCTAGTCCAGTTATTTGTCTCTGAGAAAGCTACTTTCACAGGTCAAGAAGGTAAAAGGCTGACATCAACCATTTCCCCGGATTGCAGAGTCTACGGCTCCTAGCCGTCGCCAGTACCATCCAGGGATACTTATACCTACTTCCAGCTCCTTTTATTTATTTTTTCAACTAAGTCTATTTCCTTTGGTTCTGAACCTTGCTGAATAGGACCAGACATTTCACATTCATCCTCTATACTACTTTAAACACATTAAAACATCCTCTAGCTTCTTCATTTGTAAAGACATGTGGATATAGTTCTCCCAAATTTGTGTCTATAATGAGATTGGTTATTTAGCACCACGAACATCCACTCTTTCCCTATTTGCTTTTTGTCTGACCCCCTCCACTAAAACGTAAGCCCCACGAAGGTAAGGAGTTTGTGTGTATTCTGTTTACAGCTGTATGCCCCACAGCTAGAACAGTGCCTACGTAAGAGGTCGAAAATATCTGCGGAAGGAAGGAATTAAATTTTTCTATGGTATTCATTCACCCGCATATAGAAACTGAACACTCAAATATGCACTGCTGTATTTTATTACAGAAGCAGTGTGTAAAGTTAAAAGTAAAGGAATTACAGGGGGAGGGCTAGCATAAGAGCCAGGATGCAGAGTATTTCATCACTGGGGGAAAACCGCTGCTTTTCTCTAGCAACGGACTGTTTCTGAATATCCCAAAATGGCCTGGTAGTAAAACTCTCTGCAAACGGCTATTACTGGTAGGTGATAAACCAAAGCTATTCTTTGTAAATGTTATAGCATAATTTCCCAAAGGAACTTAAAGAGTTTCCCATTGGACAAGGTTATACACAAACACACTTAAATCATCACCGGGTATGGCCACTGAGCCTTGAATTCCAAGCCTGCTACCCCATCAACATTCTAACTACTCTCTGAGCGAGGCTGAAGAAACACAGCAGTAAGACAGGGCAACATGAAGTCAGGCCAAACCGCCTAAGCCCTTGTGCAAAGCCTAAGTGATGGTGAGGTCAGCACAAAACGACCGCAGGGTTAAGGTCTCCTCCAGATCTAGAATTCTACGGTTCTGTGACATACTTTGAAAGGAAAGGGGTTGACATAAATCTCTTTAGATCAAAGCATTTTAGTGATGAAAGATATGTCAGAACTCATCTCACATATAACTTGCTCAAGGTCTCAGGTTGGTCTATTAATGGAGCCCAGATCTGGGGACCCAAGGCTTCAGAATCTCATTTTGGTACCCTTTCTACTCTGCTGCGTGCATATTCTCCTTCCTTAGAACATCATTTCTTACAGAAGTAAGCATTCTTGGCTGTGAGACTGAAGGACCACCCAGAGATCCCTGGAGTGTGACAGAACCCTGCAAAAATCCAAATGGGTTTTGTTCACTATACCGTCACCTCCTCATTCCAAGAACTGAGAGCTAACAGCTGTGTGGCCAGTACCTCCGTCCGCTCTGATTGTTTTCTTTTTTCAAAACCATTTCAGTGGATGGACCAGCAATGCAGGTTTGTGAATTTTGAACTCAGGCTGCAGAGGCTCTAGGGCAGGGACCAGTGGATATGAGGCTGGACACAGAGACCAGGAGAGGGAGTGGGGAGGGCAGGAGAGGAAAGGAGAAATGACGCCCGTAGTTCTCAGGGGCAAATTGATAACTATTAGACACTTTGAATATGTCTCTGAAAAAAGTGAAGAGACAAAGTCACTGTCCTAGTTCTGTGGCTCTCACACCTGGCTACATATAGCTTCATCTGGGGAGCCTTCAAAGCCCATAACTCTTAGGCCCCAACTCGGGTCAACTGAACCAGGATCTCGGGGGTGGGACCCAGACATTGATATTTTGAAAAATGCCCCACGTGCTGCTAACGATACAGCCACAGATAAGATCCACTGGTCTATTATGTGTTACATGATACCACAAAAATAAAAAGATAGATCCAAGATAATTTTACATGCATGTTAATTGCACAAAATCACGGCGAGGCTTACCACCACCTAAAAACTTCCATGTCTACCCATCAAAAGGTTTAGTCCTGCAAAAGCCATGCGGCCGCAGCGTTATAAAGGTCTTGCCACCTGCAAAAGCAAGCCTAGAAGAGAAGCACCAAACATCTTTCCAGAAATCCTAAAAGGTAAGGAAATTAAGGAAGAAGTTCACCTAAACTGTCTTCCGTATTTCCAACGATCAGGAAAAAGGCATTCTTAATTTTCCTTCACAAGAAATATGTATCAAGTATTTAGGATACGCTTGGTGCTGGAACGGGAAAGAAGATAAAAGAAAATGAAAAATGGCTTGCCTGCCCTAGCTTCACTCAAGGTTCCATCAGTGCAATGCTCCAAAAAAAGCCATTAAGCTGGCAATGGAGAATAGCTTTGGGAGCCTATCAATGAAGTGAGACACTCCTATGATATAAACCAGGTACTTTCACGGAGGGGGTTGCCTCGTTACAAAGGTAAGGGACTCACTTTCTCCATGATGTAATCAGCCTACTAGGTGCTGTTGAAAGTACACCACCCACACAGAGGCGTCCATGCCTTCCGTGGTCAAAGCAGGATGAGCAGACATTCCCACACTGAGTACACAATATACTGAACGATAACCTCATGCAGTAAAAACAGCCATACCTGGAAGAAAGCAGGCCGAGCCTAGTAAGAATCGGCTAATATGCTTTACCTGTTCCCACTACCTTATTCCCTGCTTGTTTTTTCTTCAAAACCTGTAATCATAAGCACATTTGCTTCAAAAAGATGAATAAAAACCCAAGACATGGGGAAAAAAAGGGGAGCAAATAATGTTATTTCCTCTTGTGTTTCCCCTAAGGTAGACTCATCATAATGCAGATGTAGAAAGAAAAGTCAGTAAGAAGGATTTTCTCTACGTATCCATCTGATCACAGTGTTGTCCCCGGTCACCCCCCTTAGAACAGAAATCGTTATTCCTAATAGAAGCATCTCTAGACAAAACACATTTGCTCCTTTCCAGAGACGGGGCTAGTGGTGGGGACCTGCTCCTCTACCCCTCCAGCTCCTCTATTCACAACACATTTTCTTGCTTCTTGCCCTCCTTGTAATTCTCCTGGGCTGGGAATGCCCAGTGACGTCTGCCCTATTTCTGGGAAGATGAAAGATAGAGCTGCTTGATTTTTCCCTAACATTCCAAACGCTTCAAGTCAGACCCTGAACCTCGAAAGAAAAGGTAATCTTTGAAAACAGCTTCAGTCCTTCAACGTTCACAGATAGGTATCCAGTTACCAGACTCAAACAGTTTTTCTATTTTAAACAGTGACGAATTATTCATTCATTCACCCACCCATCCATCCATCCACTCATTCCAGATATTCCCAGGATGACTGTTTGTGCCTGGTAGTACCAGGCAGGAAAGGTAGGCACATAGGGGATTATGAAAAGAAGCATGGTAAGTGGTGTGTGGATCAAATCATTTATGAAAATCATTAGTAGGTTGCTTGTAAGCATCTCTAATAATGTTTTTTGCTTTTGACACTCGGTTTGATATGGTGATAGAATACTATATGAATTGCTGTTTGCTATTCCATTCTATTCTAGATTTGGGTAATAACAAAAATACAGTATCTCTTATTTCTATTCCATTCAATTAAGTAAACTTTTTTTCCACTTGCATGTACACAGCAATTACTAATCACCTGAACCTGTCCTTTGTGAGTATAGGTCTCTTAGCCTATTGGGCCTTGCACCTACATTTTCACAATGAGGTGACTTCTGTGGGGAAGAGATGGAAATAACTTGCGTCTCTTGCTTGGTTAACTTCCCCAGCCTCTGGTGGGTACAGGAATGTAAGAGTCCAGAACAGGCTCATCCCAGCCTCCAGGACCATTTATTTCTTCCCATGAATGCTTTCTTCCTCATTGCCGTTGGGGCCATGTGGATAACCACCATATGGCCCCACCCGGCTCCATATGGCTCCATCTCCCTAAAAGGGGCGCTCAAGAACATAAAAACGCTGCTGTATACGTTTAGTGCAGCCCCTTCTCGTTTTCCTCCATCTGTCTTCCATATGTTTACGCGACTCAGACTCCTGCACACGTAGACCTTTTATAGTGAGGGTTGCCAGCCTGACCAAGATAAAGAACTAACATTCACCGCTGTCAGTGACAAGGGGCCCCAACTACTTTAAATATGTGACTCATTTAGTATTCAAACTAGAACGAACTCATAACCACTTTTCTTCAATTTGTAAATGAAATTGATTTTAGATTTATATTTTTTAAAATGTTACCAACAAAAGCCACCCAGTGGCTCTTCTGTTGTATTTTCTCCAAGCGCTGTTCGTGAAGTGTGGCAGAACTGCATGTGACTTCCACTTAGGTGTCCCTATCATATTACATGTCAATCTCTCTCCAAAGTTGACTTTTTCATTTTCATAAAACTCTCCTTTGATCAGAGGAAGAGTTGTTACTGTTTTCCCTCTCAGGTGTCCCTGCAAACATCTGAAGTTTTACATGTGTCCTCTGCAAACGCTAAGGAAATGAGGAGGAATGAGGAGAGACTGACCCCTGCAGGGCTCTACCTGCCCGGCTTTGGCCACACCGAGTCGTGGTCCTTTTAGCTTTGCTCGGCACCTGGCAAGAGGGACACATCTGATCCCAGAGTTGGTATAATCGAGAAGAAACTGGGAATACCAGTCACTAGACACCAGGTACAACACTGTTTCCCAGCAGGAGGCCACTCCTGGCATTAGTAACAGGAATTAGGGTGATTTCTCATTCCCAGGGGTAACTTGTCAGTGGGTACCTAGGCCATCTTTCACAAAAAACTAATGACAGTGAGAACGAAAGAAAAAAGAAATCAAGTAGGCCTAGTACTGGCTTCAGTAATTTCTACTCTTATTAATATGACTTAGACACAAAGTCCTGTGTTATAGAACTGCAGTGCTATTAAAAAGAATGCATTCAGTCCCCCAAACTGCTACGCACGTTCAAAGGTGTCCTCTTCGTGGCAGATAACTTGCCTGTAATCTAGTCCAAACCACCTGTGTAAAGCAGTCTGCTAACCAGTACACGGAAAATTATGGCCAGTTCCATGATGACTATCTCTGATGAAGCAGAACACGGAAATAGTGCTCAAACGCACAAAATATTAATAGATAGACATACAAAAACCACCCAGCAAATGCCACAACAATACGTTTCTCTTTTAGCTTGTTTGTGTATAAATGACAACTATTCCTATTTTTCCCCAAACACAGATGTGCAAAATAAAGTTTTTATTTGAATTTCAAGATCAAACAGTAACATTTATGTAGGATGCGTGATTGAGTCATTTTTGGCTTTTTTATAAAAACACTATTACATATTTCACACATCTTTGTTTCTCTTAACGTCCTTTATAATGCAGTATAGAGCCAGACATCAATTAAGTTCAGATAAAACTACTGGGACCCAAGGAAACTCTTGTTCCCACCTAAGCTGTCATTTCACAACCCTTCCTGCATGGGAAAAACCTAAGGAGTTACTTGTACTAATAAAACCAAAAATGCCTTTTATTGACGCAGTTGATATACTGCAAACTGCGGCATCACAGGTGCTATGGTGGCAGCAAAAAGTGCATTTTAGTCAGGGCATCAAGTTGCAGAATTCAGGCTACAGCCAGAGGCCTATTCATTGGAATAACTGCTCCAGGCTGGAACAAATTATAAATTCTGCTTAAGAGAAGCAAGCACTGCCCTTGTGTGATAAAGGAAGTTTGGGTAGATCATGCAATGGTAGTGTTTCCAGAAGTGCAAGGGTGAAAAAGCTAAGTGGGTATTTTGCTCCCAGATTAAACAGAAAGGACAAGAAGCCTGATCAACAAGACTTCAGTGAATTACAGTTTCTGGTCTGAGAAGCTATGAGTATCATATCCTGCACAGCAGGGCTTGCTCTGAGCAGTTTGTAAACCACATGGAAAAAGGCAGAAGTTGCTGCTAAGCATTAATTGTTGACTTTTCGGCAGGGAGGCTACTCCCCCCAGCTCAGTGCTTCCCACAAGCCAGGTGCACGCTATAGCTGGTAACCCCATCCCTCATATTCCTTCCCACTGGACACTGGCTATTAAATGCTGGCCTCTCGCCAACTGCCTTTAGGTGAGATGTGGTAAAAACGGCCAGCGGAACAAGAACATCTGCCTTCGTATCATTTTCTTTGTACAGACAGCTACTTCCCAGGCGGCTGCTTGGATCTACGTGCGTCCATTTACTGGATTTAAACAAAACAGCAGGAGGCTAAGGGGGAGGCCCAAGAAGCATATGCTGGGTCGGCCCACTCTGGTTTCAGCTACAGTACAGACGGAGGCTTTGCCCCTCTGGAAACTGACAAGGGCAGCCGCAGCTGTGAGTCTGGAAGCAGGAGACACCCCCCTGCCTTACCTGTTTCTTTGTCCTGGACTTCTTCCAGGTGCAAGTCATTCAAAAGGTGCTCCAAGATCTTCTCTGGGGTCCCGGACACGACCACGTATCTGTCGGAGAGCAGAGAGTCCACGGAGTCATCCTCAGTGGACGACTGTGAACGGCTGCTCCATTCTTCGTCCTCGTCCTCCTCGTCAATGTATTTGAAAGAAGGCACATCGAAGGTGGGCAAGGGCAGCTCTCGGTCTGAAAGCGCGGCAGAATCCTTCCTCTCTAAATGAGGGTCAAAGACTCTCAGCCGGGAGCTGCCCATTGTGCACGGCTACTAACAAAGGCATCCCCTAAAGGCTCAAAGATCTTGCCATCTCTGTCCTTTCACTGGGAACTGAGTCCATCTGGCTGCTAAGAGCTCTGCAGTCAGCTAGCACGCTGGGCTCGAGAGGCGGAGAAAACAGGGAGGGAGGGAAGGAGGGAGGGGGGGATAGAGGAGGCAGAGAGAGCAAGTGAGATGGAGCGGGAGAAGGGGAGGAAGGCAGGGAAAAGGAAACAGGAGCATGGGGCTGGGTGGGAACTCTGACCTCCAATCACTCTCCAAGCTCCCCGCTTGGGGGGCTGGGCCGCAGCTCTGCACTTTCTTCAGCACCAGGACGTCCCGGTCTTGCTCTTTAACCTGAACGGTTGTCACTTCATCATCCTGCTTTCATTGCCGACGGGAGTGATGGATGGAAGAAGGAAAAACAGAGAGAAAATTTAAAAGGCAAAAAAAAAAAAAAAAAAAAAAGCTAACTAAAGCTTCACTTTCTCAAGTTGCTTTCCCACCTAACATCTTTACAAGATTCAGAACAAATTAGGAATCTGGTCAAGGATCTCCCTCTAATGGTACAGGGTCCAGGCTCAAGTTGTATGGATACATAAAGCATTAGAAAGACATAAATACTTTAAAGGAAACTGGAAAAAAGAATAAAGTGGGGATGGGATTCAGAGTTCATTTTTAAAACTACCTGAATGTTGTGAATTAAGAAATCCAAAGTTCAAAGTCTCAAAAACACAATATACTAATTGCATGTGTGCTATACTCTCTTTTACCTGGTTAATACTTCTTAAACTGCCACTATATTAAAATTAGAAAATCATATAAAACCTCATTTAAACACTAAAACAATGAGCAAGCCATATTAAGTAGACGTAGCAGATATATATCATATTCATTTACATCACAGCCTTATTTTAAGGTGGGAAAAAAACTACTCATTCTATCATTCAGTTCATGTTTTACTCCCGAACTTGAGGTGGCCTTCATAGTTATCACGTACTTGTTTTGCCAGAATACAAGCAAAAACGGATCTCTAGTTAGAACCTCATCTAGGCTGAAATTCGGATGTCACGGGTGAATGCACTGACTTTCTTCACCGCGGTCCCTTTTAACACGGAGAGAAGGCTGAACAATCATTCATTTCTGCACACACAGCTTCCACAGCCCAGAGCCTAACATGGCCCGCTGACGTGGCTCTGTCAGAGTCGGGCTCACTGCTGACCCAGCAGTGTGGAGCCGACCCAAGTGACACCCAAGTGACAAACGCTTCCAGAGTGTGGAGTGTGAAATTCTCCTGATGGGTGGCGCCCAACCAGAGGCAGGTAGGGGCAGAGGCGGTAGGGAGAAACACATGTAAAAATATTTACCTTCTGTATTTCTGAGGATCTGAGCAAAAGATTGAAGCAAGAAAAGTTGATAGCAAAGAGGCTTCACCTTAAAAATTATGTTGCCTCTTTAAACAGGGAAACACGTCCTAGGGTTCCTAGCATGCTTCTGTGTTTCTGCTCCTGGCAGAAAACCCTACCTCAATTAGGTACAAACACACAAAAAGAACATTTTCCCGCCCCCCGTTGGATAAAAAGTACTATGTCCTCGTGCCTTATTATCAGTTCCATAGATTTATCAGAGATGCCGATGTATTTATTCACCTTCCATAAGAATAGGAAGGCACTATTCTTGTCGTAATTGCCAACCAAATCAGTGGGAAAATGATGATTTCAACTCCCGGTGTGCTGATTCCTAAGAAAATGTAGTGACCTAGTCATTTGAGTCCCCCAAGATCTTCTTAAAAATACTAGTCATTCTAAACAGCAATATAATTTTAAGATCATCCTTTCTAAATCTCTTAGTGGCAAATAATTTTACTATGTAAAACTGATGTACTGCACTTCAGCAAGGTCAGACACACAGTTACTGTGGCAATTAATACTGGATATTCATTGTTAAACTCCCTGAGGATGGCAGTGTGACTCCTGTAACATGAATACCAATGTATAATTGCTATCTTTCATTTCTCCAAAGGGGTTCTTTTGTTATCCATGTGGCTGAAGTGAAACAAGGTGGCTGGTGAGAGGAGCATAATATTGACAAAAAAAAAAAAAAAGGGTGGGGGCAGAATGTGAGTCCGGGATACTGAGACACAGAAACAAATAATTCAGTAAAGAGCAGGTTTGAAAGGACAAAAATCTTTCCCTAGCTTTCCTCTCGTCGTAAGCCAATATTCATTTTATATGAGCCTGCTGTCATTCTGAAGTACGTTTTACATTCTACGTGCATGTGATATACGGCATTATTAACTTCCGCGGGCCATGCACATACATATGGATGGGAAGGGCTTCTCTAATGTCTGTGTAACTAATATGTATTACAGGGCTGTGCACAGAGCAGCTACACTCTGCTGGGCAGGGGAATAGCTGAACCATACTGATGTACTATCAATAGCATCTTATGTCACAGTGATAGTTTCCATTTTGAAAACCTGTTAAAAAATAAAGAAGCAAAAAAGCAGAAAAATCAATGTATAAAAGGAGATGGAAGTTATCTAAAATTGCCGTGAAAACGTAATAACCGTATGTATTATACCCGGCTCTCAAGAAGGAAGGTGAAATTAACACCTCCTGACCAACCTATGTACCCTTATCTAACTGCTCTTCCTGAAAAACAGCGTAAGTACCAGAGTTGAAGTTCTGGGTATGAAACTTTACTCTGGTGCTTGCTTGGTTAAGAATAAAAGTATTTAAAGAACTAATGACAAGAAATATGTTCAATGACAAACAGTTCATGAAATGCAAGGAAAGCATTAAAATGCTTAATTTATAGACAACCACTCAACAAACAGTGAGGGTCTGCTTTGGGTAAGGCACTGTGGCAGACACTAAGGGGCAAGCAGCGGTGAGTAAGACCGATGCCCTGCCCTTAAATGACAAGGTGATAGCTCCATAACAGCGTAAGTCTAACGTGGTGAGCTCCCCCAAGATGAGGCCACATGCAAGAGAGAAAGCAAAGGTAGAGAACCCATGCGATTTGACTGTCAAAGATGACAGATCAAATCCCAGATCTGTGGGTGCAAGAGAATGGAAATGCCATTAAAGGGGACAAAAAAACTGGTTCTGCTGAGAATGATGAACCTGGTTTCAGACAACTGATGTTTCAGTACTGATAACACATCATGCTATAGATGTTTAGCAAGCAGTTAGAAATAGAGAACTAGGGCTCTGGACAAAGGCCAAGGACAGAGATAAATCTGTGAACTACTCAAGTTTGGGAGTGGATGAGATTGTTGAAGGGAAGCAGGACAGAAAGGGAACTAGGAAGAGAAAACATAGAAAGAAGGAGGAAGAGGGAGGGGATCAGAGTCATGAGGAAACCTACCAAAGAGATGACTAAGCAGTGAAACCAACAGAAGCCAGGAGAAGGTGGAGGGCACTGACTCAGGAGAGTCAAGGGCAAAGGCTGTCTGACGTTGTCAAATTCACCAAGATGAAGAGTCTAGGAGGAAGTGATGAGGAGACCACGATGGGAAGGCGAGTGTTGAGGTGTAAGCGGATGTGAAGGAAGTGTACAAACAGGTAAGACCGCCTCCTTGGAATTTCATCTCGAAAGGAAGGAGTCAGGCTGAAGAGGCTGCCTGGCTGGGGAAGTCGGCAAGGTGAGGGGCTAAGGAGAAGGGGCGAGAGATCAGGAACGTGCATGGAGGGTTTAGGCTACAACAGGATCGAGCCTTCCTCCTTCCAGAGAGGATCACGGGAAAGAAGATGGGTGGAAATTTAGAAAAAAATTAGAGCAGGGAAAATAAGGTAGCTGAGGTAGACAAAATGAGATGCCTTCTATCATCTCCGTAGAGTGGGGGTTCCGACCATCTTCTGGAAGGGGAGGTTCCTGGGCCTGAAAACTGTTGGAAAAATGGCTTTAGGGGTTGCAACAGGGAATAAACAAGTTATGAAAAGAGGAATTGCCAGGCAGCTTTGTGCTGCTGAGGGTAGAAAAACATATGTTTATGGTTTTAGGCCTTCCTGCCAAGTGCTCAGAAATCTGAGTGGGGGGGGGACTTCCCTGGTCTGGTGGTTGGGACTCCGCACTGCCACCGTGGGGAGGTGGGAGGGTGGTGCGGTGTGGCCCGCGGGTTAGATCCCTGGTCGGGGAACTGGGATCCCCACATGCTGCGCAGTGTGGCCAAAACAATTTTTTTTAATTTTTAAATTAAAAACATAAATTAAAAAAAACAATTTTTAAATTAAAAGAAGAGAAACCTGAGAGGAGAACAGCGAATGACGCCCCCTCTGCCCACCAGGGGAAGAGATAGGCGTAGGAGACACCAGGAGGGAGGGAGGAGAGGTGTTGTGGGCTGCCGTCAGCACACACGCAAAACAGCCCTTCTCCACAGGGCGTCTGTCTGGTTAGGGAAAGGAGTGCGCCAAGAGAGGAGCTGATAAGCGGGGGCCCGAGGACAAGCCTTCACAGGAGTGAAGGGAGCAGGCAGGCAGTCGAGGAGGAAGCAGGTGGAGGCTTTGATCAAGGAGGCTGCTCTCTGAAGTGGGGCAGTTCAGAGCAGGGCAGACGGAGCAAGGGAGAAGCAGCCCCTGACACCTGGGAGCCGGCCTGGCACTCAGGCTGGGCCTTGTGTTCTCCTGTTAAATGTCACTGATTCTGCGAAGAATCAACATCAGATAAGGCCACTCTGTGACTGTGGTGGGACAACACAAAAACACGGCCACTCGGAAATCATATCTGAACACAGACAAAGCATAAACATTGATCACGGCAGAAAACACCAGAAAGCCCAGCGAGTGAGTAGCGACTGCTGCTTCTTTGCCAGTGACAACTTTGGCTTTGCTCCTCTCCCTATAGATAAGATTTAAGATACCGTCACAGAGTTGCCCAGTTTCCTGATCTAGAGCAAAGCCCTGCTACTTGAAATCCTCCCCAAAGTCACCAAACACAAACCCAAGTCTGGGATGTCCTTTCTTCTGTCACCTTCTTGTACTGAGCTGCTGTGAGGCTCCCCATGGTGCGAGGGCTCCATCACTAAACCAAAAGCAATAAACCCAACTTACTCAACTACAGGTGTGCTCCTGGTGGTCTCTGGCTAGAGGACAGTGACCATGGACAAGGGTCATAAGATGCTGCCCTGCCGCTGGCATGGTGCAGTGTGGAGAGCATGGTTACTGGAGTCAAAGATAAAATGCATTTCCTTGTCAGGAGGATGAGAGAGTCATACCCAGGGATGTTCCTGAAAGTGATGAGAGGATGGGTGAGGAACGAATGCCCGAGGACTTCCCTGGCGGTCCAGCGGTTAGGACTCTGTGCTGCCAAGGCAGGGGGCGCAGGTTCGATCCCTGGTCGGGGAACTAGGATCCCGCGCGGCGCAGCCAAAAAATAAAAATTAAAAAAAAATTTTAATTAAAGAAAAAAGAATGCCAGTGCAAGGGGCACAGACCTTAGGAGAAGGGACTTCTGTAGGTGCAACACTGAAGAGGAAGGTGCAGTGGGGAGTGGGATGTATTCCCAGAAGGCACCATGCTTCCCACTGCCCACCCCAGCCAAGGCATGGGGGCGCTCAGCTCTGGTTGGTACAGGCTAAGTGAGAATTCTCCCCGCTCCCCGACACACACTTCAGCTCCCAGATCTGCACAAACCAGGTCTTTGCCCTACTCTCTTGAAGGGATGGTAGGAAGAACAAGAAACTCTAAGGACCAGAACAGACGGATTCTTCACAGTTTTGCCTATGGGATGCAGTCTGGGATGAGCTGGGAGATGGGGGAGGAAAGGAAGTGTAAAAATAAACAGGTATCCTCAGCTGAAAGGGGGAGGGGAGGGGGGGAGGGGAGGGGAGGGAAAGATGTTTGATCACAGACTCACAGGACCTTTTGAACAGAGGCCATGAAAAATATGAAAACAGAGGAGGGTTTTCAGCTTTTCTCTGCTCCTCATCTCTTTGTTCTATTCTTTGGTGACTAGCTCTGATTTCTTTTCTTTTTATGGCTACACTGCTCCCCTGCCTGCAAATTCTGAATGAATGATAGAACCCGTCCCTTTGACTTACTTTAGATTAACTTCCTTGACCAAGATCAGCTTTTATACTTCAAAATCCAACTTTTCTTTTTTCATTTATTCACATGAAAGACATTTATTTTTAAGATGAAAATACATATAGGGTAATAAAAATACTGATTTTTTTTTAAAAAGTAAGGTGAAGAACTGATGTTCACAGTTTAGCAAGTCTACGCTGTCCTGAACCAAATTTCTGACTGCATTTATATTTTCACTTGTCACCAGCACTAGCAAGAAAAAGTCATTACTAAGGGATTTCTCAGGCCTGCTGGAATTGTCACAACTACTTGCTTGATTTTCCATTATCTCTGATAATGGAAAATATTCCTCTCCCAAGTACTGACATAAAGCAGCCACTGGTATTCTCCATGGCACTGTGTCCCTGATGCTCTGTGAGTATCAACTCTTACAAGAGGCCTTAGCTGGGGGTTCATGGATGGGCTTTAGTGACTCGGAGAAGCTTCTGAAAGTATATAAAATTTTTATGTGTAGGCACATTTTCCCAGGGAGAGTCCAGAGTTCTAGGTCTCACTGGAGTCTATGAACCCCAAAAGGTACAAATCGTTCCATACAATGACATTCATATTTATCACTGCATCTAAGTAACCTTCTTTGACAATCTCCTGCTGGTAACACTGCCTATCCAGATAAGATGCCCAAAGAACCCTGACATGACATCCGTCACACTGACCTCTGATTACCTGCTCCCTCTGCGCTCTCCACGAAATGATGACATCTTGAGGGCAGGGACTGTGACTTCTAGTTCTCTTCCTAACACACAGCTTAGGGCCTGGCACATGATATTAACTTGATAACGGTTTACTGAGCGTGCAAGTTCAAGCAAGAGAGTGAGTGAGCGAGTGGATTACCTTTAAAAGACAGAATTCGATCTCACGTGGTTCAATGGTCACTCTCCTCTGAGGCTGCCCCTACCCTCTCTACTTAGTCACTTTCCTATTATGATGCTCATCACATGAGATAACTGTGTTTTGTACTTGAGCGCTGTACTTGCTCCATCTGTCAGAATTCTACCAAACTAAGCTCCCGTGCAACTGACATATAAGAGCCCATATAACTAACACAACAATGGGAAGGCATTCACTAAATGGTACTGTCCCTGAGTCTAGGGCACATGGAAAAAAGGGTGTGGGCGTGAACAGGTCACCCTGTGGGTTGAAGTGTGAACTGGGCAAGATGTGAATTTTGTGCCCTCTAAAATCCCCCTTCTGCCCGCTTCGGTGCCAACCAGGATCCTCAACACTCCTCACGTGACCCAGTGTTCCATCATCAAGCCTGTGTGAAGCAGGCAGCACCGGAGAAGCTTCCGGATGGAGAATGCACAGAATCATCTAGCTTGATGCCATGGCACTCAAGAAGTCATACAAGTAGCACAAGGTGCAATGCTGCTTTCCCTCAAGTTTGTGAACACCATAACTGAAGATGCTAACTTAGTGGTACGAAGGCATTTGCTATGGACTGAAGGTTGGTGTCTCCCCCAACCCCGAATTCCTATGTTGAAACCTATCCCCCAAAGTGATGGTGTCTGGAGGTGGGGCCTTTGGAGCCCTCATGAATGGGATTAGTGCCCTTATAAAAGAGGCCCCAGAGAGACCCCTTGCCTCTTCTGCCACGTGAGGACACAGCAAAATGACAGCTATCTATGAACCAGAAAGTGGGCTCTCATCATATATTGAATCTGCTGACACCTTGATCTTGGATTTCTCAGCCATCAGAACTGTAAGAAATAAGTTTCTGCTGCTTATAAACCACACAGTCTGTGGTGTTTTGTTACAGCAGCCCAAACAGACTGAGATGGCATTTAGAGCCAACAGCTTATTATGACGCCTTTCATTTCCCAACCTCCTTGGTCGAACTTTCATTCCTCCTACGAAGTTCTCTTCAAGAACCACCTCCTCCAGGAAACCTGCTCCGTCTACCTCCCGTCTGACGTGGCTGGCCCTTCTCTGCAACCCCACAGTGCCACATGACTCCTTCGGGCTCAGCATTCCGAGAAGCACATACTGATGACCTTTCCTGTCTCCCTTCTAAAGCATAAGCTCACGTGTGGGCAGGCACCGTATCTCCTTCAACTTTGAATTCCCAACAAACAGCCAGGTCTCGGCACTTCATAAATACTTGAAGAACCTTACCCAGATGGATCAATGAACACACAAAATGAGGAATGGATAAATGTGTAATATGGGGGGACTTCCCTGGTGGCGCAGTGGTTGAGAGTCCGCCTGCCGATGCAGGGGACACGGGTTCGTGCCCCGGTCCGGGAGGATCCCACATGCCGCGGAGCAGCTGGGCCCGTGAGCCATGGCCGCTGAGCCTGCACGTCCGGAGCCTGTGCTCCGCAACGGGAGAGGCCACAACAGTGAGAGGCCCGCGTATCAAAAAAAAAAAAAAAAGTGCAATTTTGAGTAGAGGTTTAGAGAACAGCAGCTTACTCTCAAAAGATACATTTCAAGTGCTGAACTCTGATGGTGCTAATACAGGGGACAGTTTGCTGAGAGGTGCTCTTCCTAAGGAAGGGTAATCCAACTACTAGGGGTGTGGATAACAGTGGCCTGCGCTGTTCTGCATCTTGATCATCAACTTGAGTGTTTGGGACACTCAAACAGATATGGGTAAACTGAAAAGAAGAGCTGCACGCTCATCACACTGGACAATGATATAGACAGACAAGGGGTTACGAGACCAAAACGACCTGCTCTAATTCAGGATCTTGGCCTGAGGGTGGTTAATGTGAGGATCACTAAGGCAGCCCCAAAACTTGGCCAATATTTAAGAGGAAACATGGTTAAGTATTTTGTGAAGTGTAAAGCGTCATGCAATCATTAGCTACTAGACAATTAAAAAAAGCTCACATAATTTCATCTCATAGTGGTAGAGGTAACCACAGCTCAAGAACTAAGGAGACAGCACTGCCACCTGCAACTAACAGACCCACTAGGAACAGGCAACAAGGGAGGGATCCAGCCATGACCAGGCAGATAAATCTATCACATTTATTGAGGGTTTACCATACATCAGCAAAGCTAAGAGTTGCACATCCATTATCTTATCTAACCATTACAACAATTCTATGAGGTACATACTGTTAAAACTCCCATTTTGATAAAGTAACTTGGCCAAGCAAGATCTTGTGTGAGGGTGTGTGGTAAAGCTGAGATTGAACCCAGGCAGACCCAACAACAGAGCCCTTAACCAGAACCGCAGACGTCCCCAGAAGATGGTCACTAATACACGTTAGAGACTATAAGTATGGAGGGGGACTTGGTCTACCCCGGTGCTGGCAGCCAAAGCAGGCTAATCTGCTTGGCAGATGAGGCAACAGGTGTGTCTACGTCATGCTGAGTTCCAAGAGGAGAAGAGGGATGCCAAGGACCGAATGTAGTCTCAGGACCACAGCTAAGCAAGCTCAGCCAGGGCGGAGCTCAATACCCCTGGCAAGGGGGAAATGAAGTGCTGGCAGGAACAGAGTTCAACATGGCAGGGATTAGTGGGGTCCGATGCCCACAAAACTTGGGTACCCAGAGACATGCAGCCTAAGGTTAGCAGGGTGTCCAGTGCATAAGCTGCCTTCGGCCTGATGGGCTCAAGCACTGGGCAGGCATGGAACTGTACACTTTAATATAGTTAATTTTATGCTACGCAAATTTTACCTCCAACAAAACAAAACAGGGCTGTGATGAGCCTCTGGGCACAGGACTTTGCTGATCAAAATACATGGGACTCTGCACCAAGGAGCTACAAGCGGGTCTGGGAAACACACCCTTTGAGGTACTGTTCGGGTAGCTGGAATGTCTAAGAACAAAAAGATGGGGAGAATGAAACCACAGCAGGAAATTTTCACTCTCTGAGCTACCCTGCCTTGTGGGATAGGGTGCCATAGGATTACCTGTGATGTTCTAGAAAAGTTACCTTCCGTTACTGGGTGGCTAGATGGAGGAAGCAGATGGAGGCTCAGTTTAAGGAAGTACTGATGGCAGAGGCAGAATGAGCTCTGTCTCAAACTGGAGCAGAGCTTGTCAATAACATTATTGACAAGTGAAGATGGTTCTTCAGTGAGTGAGGCTGGACAAGATAACCTCGGCATTTTTTCCCAATCCTTAGATCCTACAGAATTCAGTTCTCTTGACATCGCTTTTCTCACAGAAGCCCAAAGTGCTGTCTCTCCTAAATAGGAAAGTGGCATGTGATTTAGTGGTTAGGGATCTCTCCTCATCTTGTCCTACGGAAACTCACACACAGCTTAGCAAACCAAACCACCAATGCCCGCATCTATTCTTGTACCGTTAAATGTGGGTACAGCAGAACTGGAATACTTATCTGAAAAAAAAAAAATCTCCTCTGGCCAAAAACAATTTTGTCTGAGAACAACCTTCACAGAATTTGCTGACAATGTATCTCATGACTCTCTATTCTCATGGAAAAAAAAAAAAAGGAAACAGATCTTTAAAAAAAAAAAAAAAAAGTAAAAAGGATATTGCTGGTAAGATAGACCTGATTAAGAGAGCAGCTAAGGGAAAGACAAAGTAAGCAAGATATGTGTCAAGGTGAGTAGTGGTTTAGATTTACCATATCACAAAGTTCTGGCCCGGCAAACACATCGTTTGTATAGATGGTTCTGGCAGAATGAGAGTATTTAAATAATGATAATTAGTTCTTTTAAAAAATCCTACACATATTGTGATTAATAACTCAAACTAACGCCTAAATAGGACTAATAGAATTCATCACCCCCAAGCTTACAAAATCTAGGTCAAGTCTGACTTCCATAGTGTGAAAGCAAACACAAAGTTGTTACGGAACGTGACTAAACTCCCACAGAAAAACGAGTACACAAGACTGGATAGGAAGTTCTGGCTGCTAGAAAAGAACTGTATTTATTAAATGTTACTGCCTCTAATAATCATGTAAAGCAAGTTTTCTAAGAACCCTACAATTAGGGCAAGGCTAGGAATTTGATCCTGAAGCCAACTTCAGCTAGTAAACCTATTGCACAAGAGAGCAGAGGAGATGGGGATAGGATGTAATATCCTGAAATACAGGCACTGTTTTTCCATCACAAGTCTATTTTGATATACGCTATTAGCTTCATGGATTATTCTGGACACTGGAAGAAAAGAGGCATACTCAGCAAGGTTCTGAAAGTGTTTAATGGAGGGACTATTTACAGAAGTATGGGTAGGTTTGATAAAACTAACCAAAATATGGTGAGATAACCATGGACCAGCAAAGGGAGATACTAACCACCCCTGGGCTTGAAGGGGCAAGAGGAAGTCAGAGTGAGTACTGGATCCCATTGGGAGGGAGCTGGAGAAGTAACTGAGAGGCTTGCAAGGAGGAGTTGCAGTCCCAGAGGGGTGCAGTCACTGCCATAACTGCAGCAGAAAGCTGGACAAGGTAGGAAGAAACACCCTGACCCCATCTCCTTCTACACTCGGATCCCCTATGACCCCTCCCATTGCCCGAGCCCCATTTGGAGATGGAAGGCAAGAGATCCCGGCGGGTTAGGTCCATGGGGGTCAGGTCTCACTGCCAACCAGCACAGAGCAGAGGTGAGAATGGAGGAGGGGATGCAAATGTACATGATCTAGCAAACCTGTCCTTCCAGTTTCCAGAGAAGCTTAAGTCAGCTTGTCACTAAGTTAGATGGCACCATATAGGTCATGGAGTCCATCACCTTGCTGTCAGGAAAACAACTCAAAAACCTAATAGCTCGGGCTTCCCTGGTGGCGCAGTGGTTGAGAGTCCGCCTGCCGATGCAGGGGACGCGGGTTCGTGCCCCGGTCTGGGAAGATCCCACGTGCCGCGGAGCGGCTGGGCCCGTGAGCCATGGCCGCTGAGCCTGCGCATCCGGAGCCTGTGCTCCGCAACGGGAGAGGCCACAACAGTGAGAGGCCCGCGTACCGCAAAAAAAACAAAAACAAAAAAACCCCTAATAGCTTTAGGGTAAGTTATATTAGCATCTCCCTAATTGACTTAATCTAATTCCTGCACGTTTTATTTTCTTAACACTCTTTCTGGTCTAATATTTACATCAGTTTACTACAGTTCAGATCCTACACTTTGCTTCATACTCGACACTCCCCATGTGACCCTTGAGAGTTATTAAATCACACAGGTGTTATTGTTTTTTATCATAAAATCTTAAATTTTATTAAATCTTTCCCAGAAAGTATTCTAGATCCAGTATGCAAGTTCTTGGTTGATGACAAGATTGTGGGTGGGGATAGAGAGGAGAAGAGAAAGGCGAAATGGCAGGACAAGTTCCACTCTGATATCTGCTGCATGGGAACAGGGGCTTGGTCTGTCTTGTTCTCTGTGCTGTCCCTCCATCCAGAACAACACTGTCTGTTAAATGAATGAATGGCCTGGTGAATGGTGGGTGAGCAGACAGATTCTAGACATTGGGATGGCCCAAGATCAAGGACAGAGAGGTCGGCAAAGGCAAGGAGGAAGAGGTTCCAAGGGACTCAGTTCAGAGAGTAGGCTAGGGTAGAAAGGAGAAATTTCAAGAGTTAGTTAATGCCTTACAAGGCCCTAGTTTTGTGGCGGGGTTCCTGATTATCTGCAAGGGAGCAGTCAATATCCTTCAGCATCAGCAAGTCTAAAGTATAAACAAGATAAAACACCTGCAGCAACAAGCAAGGCGTGATGTCAGCCGTGGTCACGGGGTGAGGCTGCTGCACTCCGTCACTTCTGCAGCCCCTTGGTCCCAGATATGGTGGTTATTTCATTCTGCTAAGACTCAGAGGTACATACACTCTCCCTGGTTAGTGGGCCCACGGGAAAATGCAAAGGCTCGGCTGGGCTGGGAAGTCACTAAGACTTACCCCTTGGATTCAAAAAGCCTAGGTCAAAGGGCAACTGAGGGCACTGCCTTGTGCATATGTGATCTGACAGAGGCCTATTAGAAGGTAATTCAGAAGAAATGAGGATGCCTTCAAATTCTAAATTAGATCATTAAGCATTTCCTAACATACTGAGGTCACTGGAAAAAAACTTTGTCTATCAATACTTTGAACCTGTGAATTCCATCAATCCACAGCGTTCATGCAGACAGTTTGCACGATATGTTCACGACAGATTCGGCCACTTTGCAAAAAACTCAGATAACTTAGTGCTGGAAACAGCACTTATTTCCACTTCGCATTATTGGTATATCTTTTTTTTTTTAAACATCTGTATTGGAGTATAATTGTTTTACAATGGTGTGTTAGTTTCTGCTTTATAACAAAGTGAATCAGCTGTACATATTGGTATATCTTGATGGCCCTGAACATACAATACATATGTTACTTGAGATTTAAAACAACCAAAAAATCTGAAATCTTGCTTCTAGGAAATTTTACAGAAATGACAAATATAAATTTTAGAAATACCTTCTAGTTCCCAAGAATTCTTATATCATTGTGTGTGTGTATGTGTATATGTGTGTGACACACTTATGAAGTTATTCTGAAGGGAAAATATCAATATTGACACCTTCCTCAAGCAGCCTAAAGATGAGATGAAAACCTATGGCAAATTATGACTCGGACAAAGTTACTAGTTGCAGATATACTTGTCACCTGGGGTTTGACTAATTCACAGCAGCAGTTTTACAGAAGCCTTTAAAATCTGAGTAAAAAGAGGACAATATGGATTTTAACAGCAGCCCTTGATAGCCACCCCTGACTAGTTCCTATGGCATTGGCTTCTCCTCCCAAATTCCTCTTATAGGAAACATAGTTGTGTTTGGAAATGCGTCCTGATTAAGTAAAGATCTAATTTATAAATTGAAATAACTTGAGAAAGCTAGCTCTTAACTGTGAACAGACCCAGTGGAAATATTCTTCAAATTTAAAAAGTACTGGATCCATGAAATTGGCTAAGAGAGTACATCTTAAGTGTTCTCACCACACCCACACCCACACACCCACACACACACACACACACACACACACACACAAAATCTAACGTAATCACGTGAGGTATGCATATGTTAATTAGCTTGACTGCAGTAATCATTTTACAATGTATGCATATATCAAAACATCACATTGTACACCTTAAATATATATGACTTTTGTCAATCATACGTCAATAAAGCTGGAAAACAATTTTAAATTGAAAGTAAATAAAGTGTAAAGTAATACACTTAGAAAATGGGAATGCTTCAAGTCAAGGAACTCTTTCCAAGTCACTTTTGTGTGTATATAAATGTGCATTTACACGTGCGTGCTTGTGAATATGCGTGTGTGTGTGTGTGTGTGTGTGCACGTGCGTGCATGTGTAACTTTAGAGAGGGCAAGCAGTAATAAAAAGGGCAGCCTCAGTCCTTATACAAGTTATGGAATGAAAAATTCCTAGTTACCGTAGCAACTGCAAGATCACATGGCATGGAAGCAAGGAGATACAAAGCATCTTAAGTAAACACTCTTGTATTTTCATGTTTTGCACATTCCTTGGTGCTTTTAGAGAGGCACGCCTTAGGTCTCAGCAGGAACCATCTCAGAAATTTATTTCACAGTTTGAAACAAGATTGGGAGAAAGGTAGGACTGTGTCACTCTTGGTTTATTGCACAGCCACAGAAAGTTGGTGTTAAAACAGGTTAAGGGAATTTAAACTGCAATGGAATACTGGTACAATTATTTGAGAGACAAACAAAATTAGAAGGTAAAAAGGAAGAGAGAAGGTTAAAATAAGACAAAAATGAATTCGGTTGCAATGGAGTAGGTGTTTCTCCCTCTTTTTCTGGAGTGAAGGATGGATGTGCGGGAAGAGAGGAATGGATTGAAAAGAAATGGAAGTACTTTGATAATAAAGAACAGCAAAACAATCTTCTATTTTCCTGAATATTAATGTGCACTTGGGATGCCAAAGAGGATTGAAATCCTCATATACAAACCTGCCCCAGTAAGAGCCTTGCTTTGTAAACTATGACTCATTGAAGTTTGAAAGTTTGTGTCTACTCTTTACCAACTATGTATTCTCCCAAAAGCTTGTCCGTAGTTACAAACTGACTACTGTGATGAACCTCCCTGTCCTTTCTGCTTGTCATTTCCAGGTTAATTCCCCATGGTACAAAACCCTTCAATTTAAAACTTTAAATCTCCAATGAACCGGAATCCTGGAGATGAGATGAAAACCTTTGATCTGCAGAGATACAACTTTGGTTTTGCAGAGATTCGGTTTGAGTGCTTGAACTTGGGAAACATTTCAAATCACTCACAATTGTCCTCTTGACCGAATTCAGGCCCGCAAATATTGATTGAAAGCCTAGCGCTAGACACTGGGGGTAAAAGTTCAAATAAAACATGGAGATTACCCTCAAAGAGGAAATATTCTTTATGAGAGAGAAATGGGGGAGAGATATAAACTTGCATTTTTTAAAAAACAGTGGTTTGGAGCTAGGCTGTGCATAGTGGTTAATGAATTTAGCCAGTATAAATAAATAGACCCCTTTATTCTTATTTCTAGGAGTTCAAGGCAGAAAGATCTGGAAGTTTTTTTAATTTGTCATTATCTGGGAGTTTTATATCTCAGTCCTGCTCAGGACATTCTGAACTCAGAAAAACAATTCCAAATATTTAATGACATGACTTGAAATATGGTTTTAACACCCTGACAGCAGGGATACTTCTGGCAGGATGCTAGATCACCATCTGTCCATACCAACAGCATTTCACAAAAAGTAAATTTTTAGAAATTCTAGCCACAGGAGTACTTTTAGAACATAAAAGAACAGAATGATTATTGGCATTGATAGGCATAGTCAATCAGAGTAAAAGATGGCTATTCAAAACCTCCTGAATAATCAACTGGTATCCACTTTAAAATGGCAACATTTCCCCGCAAAGTGTTCAACACTCAGAAGTACGAATGCTGCTGAATTTGGGGGGGGGGGGGGCGGCGGGTCTTCAATTTAAGACAGGAATTTTAGAGCTAGAAGAAATCGTAGATGTCCAATCTACTACCCTTATAGATGAGAAAACTGAAGCTCAGAGAGGTAATATGACTGACTAAATTCATGCTCAATATATTTAATTTGTAGGGAGTTTGTTAACAGAATTTCAATTTATCAAGAATAAATAGATTTTTTAATGCTGGTAACAAAACAGTAAAAGTTTGAAAATATGAAAAAATTCGCATGTGATAACTGATCAAGAAACCTTACTTTTACATTACAAAAATAAATCCCAGCTATATGAAAGACCTGAGTGAAAAGTGCAACTCTAGAAGAAATAGAAGAAAATAAAATTGAGTATCTAGCCACAGAATTGGGAAGAACTCTCTGATTTTAAAGGTGATTTTTGAAATTAAAAAAACATGAATCAAGAGTTTTGCTCATATATATAAAAATAATAAGAAACAAACTCGGCAAAACTACATATAACAAATATTACAAAGATTAATGTCCTTAACATATAAAAAGCTTATTCAAATCAACAAGAAAAATCCCAATGGAAAAATGGGCAAAGGAGGTGAATAGATTATTTACAGAAGAAATATAACTGGATTGATATAAACTGCAAGTATTCAACCTCACTAGAAAAGAAATGTAAATTTGAACAATACTGGTCCTTGCCATCAGCCCGAGAAGAATACTTAGTTTCTCCTTCTAAGAATCGTAATAATCAATGTGGATGAGGGTATTACAAAATAAGTACTTTAATGTAGTGCTAATGTATGGGAAAATTGGAACAAGCTTTATGGAGCGTAGCTGAGCGAAAAACATAAAAGAGATTAATGCAGTTCATACCTGTGAGTAGTAATTACTCAGCTAGGAACTTATCCTTAAGAAATATAAATTTACATAAAGATTTTTTTAGAGATGTGCATCTCAGATCACTTATAACAGCAAAAATTTGAAAACCTATTTGCCCCCAAATGGGAAGAGTAAGTAAGTGAAGTATGTTACGGAAACGTAAGGAAAGCCTCATAATGTATACACTGATATAATTGGGAAAGCGAGAGGAAATCGTAGTTAGTTCTCACTAAATTTTTCTGTTCTTCCTTGTAGCTTTCTATGATTTCTAAATTCTCTACAAAAGGCACGTATTACTCTACTATTAGTAGAACAATTTTAAACAGTCTTTAACAGAAATGTGCTATAAATTCCTGCAAGTTGCCTGATGCCTTGTTCTGGACTGTCAAACACCTATAAACCTCAAGAATGAAGCTTGTTTTCAAAAACAAATTCAATCAGTAAAACAGGACAAGAACTATATACAATATTCTAATTAAAATATATTTTGTAACTAGAAAATGGGGAGAGAGGAAAATGGTAAACACCAACAATATGCAACTCTCTTTAGATATGAGATCTGTGGTATTTGCCATTTATGATTTGTGTCCTTACGTGGTCAGAACCCAGGAAGTAAAAGAGAGGATGTTTAATTTAGCAAATGCCTCACCAGAAGGCAAAGAAACAATTTTCTAGAAACAAACACCGTATTCAGAGTACACCCCTTACTTTCTTCTGTCTGCGTATCGCCCTTCTTCACTCTCGTGTCTTTGTTTTCTCATCTTTCTCCCTCACTAACAGTGGCTGGCTTGGGGGCTCAAATCATATCTTGTTCACTTATGTCTCTGTTCTACTGTGTGTGATGCCTGGTTCATCAGTGCTTAACAAATGCTTTTCTCAATGAATATAGGCAAGAATAAATCTTGGCCAAGTACTTTAAAAATCTGCTCTATATATGAAAAGGAGAAAGTTCTACTGAAATTAAAAATTATTTAGGCCCTAGACAAAGTCAACTTTATGTGCCATGGCTGAATACCCACTACTGGTAGCAGCAAGCTAAACAGCTCTCTGGCTGTCTCCATCTTCATCTAGTAGGATTCTTTCTAATCATCTGTATGAGCTCAAACACAGGAATCTGAAATAAACTTCTAATGATGGAGAAGCTAAGTGTCTGATTGATGAGGGATGCTGGTGTCTGTCTGAAGACCTCACTGCAGTTAGCTAAGTGAATGAATTCCCCGGAGTCGGTGGGTCACCATATCCAGCTAGGGAATGCACAGTTAATTCCCTCTGAGTCTTCCATAGGCCTGTGCTACCTAACTCTTCTTTTCTTTCTAGGGTCCCCCAGACCGGGAGGTCTGCAGTTGCCATGCTCCATCACTCAGAAGGAAAAGACACCATTCGTGGCTTTTCTTCTGGATTGGAGCCCTCTCAAAACTTAGGTTTAGGCCAAAATGGGGTCAACAAAACTCACTACACTCTTCCCCGGAGATTCTGGCATAGCCAGGTGTGGTACATAAAAACAGAAGTCAGAGCTCAGATGCAGAAACGGCAAACCACAGAGGCTGGGGCCAGGGGAATAAGCAGCTGCAGATGTTGACTACACCTAGGGCCAGTCAGATCTTTATTAAGAAGGATTTTTCCAGGGTGTGGCGAACTTTTCTCAGGTCTCTGCACATCTCCTCCATATGCCAAGATTATGAATAACACTGAAGGACAGGAATTGGAGATATACTGACTTGGCACAGAAGTGGGGTCTACTTAAAATTGGGATACAAGTCAGATGAGACTGACAAATTACAATGGAAACGGCATTTACCAGTTCAACGAGTCATGAAAGTTGTCTGCCCGCAAGCATCTGGCATTCAGGTATATTCCTTAAAAGACAATCAGAATAAAATTGGCTCTCTACTTTATTCCAAAGTTTCTTCTCTTGGATTTTAAGGGTTAGTTAGAATTCTGTCTCATCTAAGCTCAAAAGCTTCCCTTGTCCACCTCGGTGTACCCCTTAACCTCGAACTTGTAGGTAGAAATCAGCACCAACTTGGGCCATGCGTGCTCTGTCCCTGCCATTCTATATCCTGTAGTTCTATTCATGTACATCTTTTAAAATTCCAGTCATACAAATTACGAGAGGAGACAGTATTATCTCCATGCCTTCAATTACCCTCTCGGTTCCCATGATTTTAGAGTTACACCTGAGTATTGTTTTAACACGGAGATCATTTTTAGATCTGTGCTTCCCTATGAGTGTTTAATGAGAAGCACTGAATGCTCCCATTTATTTTTGTTGACAAAACTGTACCTGTGTTCAGGACTTGCTGTGTTAATTTTCTGATGGGATAAGTGCTAATTAGTAGGAGAGAAGTAGTTCAGCAGAAATGCTTTATTGGAGCAAGGGTCATTTCCGTCAGGCTAGTCTCCATTAGAGTCCCACAACATATACCTTCAGAAACACAAAGAGTTAAAAGCACAAAGACTGAGTTACACCTTTCCCTAACAAACCTGAAGGATCTCCGATAATGACTATTTTAATTAATGATCTTTTGCTTCTGATAACAGAGGCTAAAAGGTACACATTTTACGAGAAGAATATTATCAATGGAAATATTTCAAAATCTTCTTGTGATTAATGAACTTCCGACAGAATTAATGGAGTGTAAAGTACTTATTGCCCATTTCAGAGGATACTCTTTATAATCCTGTTTAGCAGGTACCAGTTTCTGGGTGAAACTTTTTCTTACCTAATGAAGACACATCACATCAAAAAAGTTCTTTCCAATGCCTATGATTCTCATAGGAAAACTCCAGGATACTCAGATTGATTGCAAAAAATAACACATCATCACAATCCCCCGACCTGTAGTAACAGTAAGTTCACCGAGCAGGGAGAAAGTGATAGCATCCATCAACCATAAAATTCAGTTTGGGATTTTATTATGCATTGTACCATTTGGGGGTCATTAGAATGCTTTATGCACAAGAGTATCAATATAAACCTTGTTTTGCCTCTATAAATCCTACCCAAGGCAAGATCAAGCAAGGTTTAACAAGTCATCCGTGTGATTTTGATCTCACAGGGTCAAATTTTACCTGGACACCTTCCACCCCACTGCTACTGGGAGGTCACTAAGATATGCTTCTGTGACTCACTAAGTTTTCAAGAGACCTTCCTTAGAGATCCCTACCCCCGAGCCACTTCCTGCTCGTCTTAACTGTGGTTCACTCCCTCTGTTTATTTCTTGGATCTGGAGGAGCCCCTGATCCTTTATCCTGACTCAGCTCACCTCAATCATGCCCAGCCATTCCTGGAACCTGAACAAAGAGGATACTTACAAGGCTTTGTTAAAATTGTTGAGCCTTGTTCACTTAGTTACGTAGGAATGTACAATAAATGAACAGACATGTCATATCTTATTTCTCCTTTTTTTTTTTTAAAATACAGGAGGGAAAGATTGGAAAAGAAAAAAAGAAAGAAAAAAGCCACAAAAACCTATCCCAGGTAAACCTAAGTGTGACAGCATTAACTTCTACAGACCCAAACAAGTCTTATTTTGCTACAGTAATGGAGTGGGTGATTTTTTTTTAAATTAAAGACAAATTTTTATGTAACGACAAATAAGAACATGGTCATGTTTTAAGTAAAATACGGGTATTTAACATGATTTATTAGAAAAATATGTACTGTACATTTACCCACAGTCTGTTATGTTCTGTTACGATATTTTCAGCAATCTTCTATTTTTGCCATCTTAGAACAACATCTAGCGCTGCTGTATGCCAGATGGAATTTTTCCTTTCCACCCACTTCCCAATGCAAAAGGAAAAAAAGGTTCTTTGCATCCCACATGGAAATCTTTTATAAATTTCTTTTCCTCATCTTTACCAACTGAAGTATCTGAATCTCTCAGAAATCATCAAACTCTGGCTGAATCAATGTGCAGCAAATATCGTGCAGCAGAGTAAGTACATTTAATGTGAACATACATGCCTGCGGGGTGTTAATTAACAGAGAGTATTCACATTACATGCAAGTTCAAAATTCATTTCTATAAAAGCAGAACTGAATCAAAGTCAACTTTTTCAAGAAAAATGATGATGTAGTATATTTAAATAAGTAAGAGTAGAGCTATCATTGGACATTGTCTTCACAGCAAAGCTTTACTGTTTATGCTGGTTCCTGTTTTATGTAGTAAAATCAAGAGAGGACTATAAGGAAAGGAGAGTCAGAAAGCTTTGAAAGGAGTGCGCGTGACCCATTCTTTGCTAGCAAACCCATCCCCACACGGCAGCAGAGGAATCTCAAAAATTCACATCTAATCATCTTTCTCTCTCTTGTTTACATTCTTCACAAAAGCTCTGTATGGCTCTTAGCACGCCGTTTTTGGCTAGGCCTTTAGGTAATGCCTTGCATCCTCTGGCCCTCCCCGCCCTCTGACCCCCTGGCTTCAGCCACTAGTTCTGCCTGCAGGGCTGCATCCTCCTCTCTCTGCATCAGGCCCTTCCTGTCCTCACCCATGCTCGCTCTCCTCTGCCTGGGATGCCCATTCTTCCTCACTTCTCCTGGTAGCTCTTCTGACTCTTCTCTTCTCTTCTTTCCCTTCCTCAGGGACACATGCTTGTCTCCCTAGACCAGCTGAGCTCCCTGTGACAAGCTTCCACAGCACCCTGGAACTTAGCATGCAGGTTAACTGTGAACTCAGCCTCTGAATTTCCTGCAGTGTTATCTCCCCAAAAGCAGTGATGTATCAGGGCAGTCTTTGGGGAATCAAGGCACAATGTATGTTGGTACCTATGTCTCCATACTCCTTGATGTCTCCATGTTTTACTTCTCTGAGCCTCAGTGGCACACAGTTGTCATGAAGTACTGTCCATCTCTCTGTGAAGGACTGTCCATCTGTCTGTGCATCTTTTCTCTACCCTTTTGTCTTAAAGCACCCATTATAAATTCAAATGAAACCAAACCACCAAAGATTTCTAGTGTTACCTGATCAGACAACAACCTACAAAGTATTAATATTGCTATATTAATGCAGACCAGGCCTTGATAGGGGTAGAGAAAAAAAGAATATAAGGTTGCCAGGGGTCTGGAGTGAGGTACACCACTGAGAGGAACAAAAGTCAAGGAAAAATAACCTATTTTTCAATATTTCTCCTTAAAGATTTCTTAGACATACTAAAGATGATATGGCTATTTTATTTTTACAAGTAGAGGAAATGAATAAACCTGGGGAGCAGCATCTGTACCACAGGGAATCCAAGATCCACTGAGAATATGGCTTTGATAAATCAAACTAACTGAGACAGAATCCATTTTCTTAACCGGGCCTTTAAAAAAGAAACTTGAATATTTTCAGAAAAATAAATGAGTATCATAAGGACAAGTCCCTCTCCGCTTAAAATGTTAAAAACGTTAAAAACTGAAACTAATATTTTTAAAATGTTGAGACTTGCAGTGGGCTTTCTGTGAGAACCTAGAAATCCAGCTAATGGGCAGATGGCCCCCCAGGCGGCATGAGCACAGCACTGATGTCCACCGGCTGCCGTTTTTCCGGAAGGAAAAAAACGAAACCAAAGCAGAATTTAAAGTGAACCAAACTTGTAAACCTTGCTTTTGAAAACAGAGAACTTCTTTTTGGATTGCTGCCACTGTGGATAGGTCTACCAGAGGTATTTCCCTCTCCCTGAAGGCCTGGGAAATGTGTGGTTCACTTGTTTTCCAAGTGTGAATTTGTTTCTCCAGCTAGACTGTAAACTTCTTGGAGGCAAGACCTATCTTCTATCACTTTCGTGGTTACTCTGTGACCAAATGAATCCAGATTAAAAATGAACTAAAACAACTCACTTAAGGATGCCTATTTCCTCTAAAAACGTATGTATGTTAGTACCAAACCAACACAAAGTCGGGATTTTGTCATTAAGAAAAATACATGGTTTCTACACAGAATTTCTCAGCAGTGGGCAACTTAATATTATGACTTGCCTAATACATTTGAATTCTGGCTTTCAATACTAAGCAATAATGTTATAACATTCTATTTGTCTTTAGTTTCCTGGTTAAACTAAATTACTGGTGAACTTCAAATAATGCCATGATTGGTCTTAACTTTACTCGCTTAGATGTATAATGCAAGTTTGAATAGAGAATGATAAAACCATTTCCTTTTAGTATTTCACGCAGAGTATAAAGAGGGCTTTCACTTTATATTAAGCTGCTTTTTCTTTTAAGCAACAGACCAAATGAAATGCAGAGACCAACTTCTAGTGTGTGCAATAAGAGTAGCGGTAGCCAGAATACTCCAACCCACTTCTGCCCTAGTAATCCACAACCAGCAAACCCTTTGACGCAAGCAGGAGTCCAGGATGAGGCTGCAGGAAACAGGGGAAAGGAAATTCCGGTTGAAGTTGAGAGATAGGGACCCTACCCTGGCAGCCGACTATGCCAAGATTCATTTTCAGAACGTGTAAAATCCCCTTCCCACCCATATTTCATGAGTGAATTGGAAAAGGGGAAGGAAGTAGGGTGGGTCCCCAGACATAACAAAGGAACTGAAGAAAGCAGGGTGGGGAGAGGGAGGGATACAGACAGGGTCCCCAGGGAAAGCATCACTTAGCACGGCTCTCACATACGTTTTACAGACCTTCATTTCTGCAGTTTGGAAATTAGGAAGTCAAGTTCAGGAGCTGCTTGTTAGTATTTCTACTCTACAGGTTAATACACTACAAAGCATAAACGACATTTCAGGAAAAACTGAGTTTCGGTTTTCTGGTAAACAGTGCGGCGGTATGCCATTAAACAGCACCCACATCTAGATGTATACTTTAATCCAGCTATTTCACAGATACTAAATGTGAACAGTTTATACACTTTAAAAAGTTAGGACTCAAAATAAGCTAGTAGCTTCGCATTCCCTTTTCATTTTTCCTTCCCACACTTCACCACCACCATCCCTTCAATATGTAGCCGTCTGTCTGTCTTTCCTTCAGGGCTGTCCTCCTAGTGGTGCCTCTTTCTCAGGACTATCATGATTCTTGTCATCTCAGCTTCCTGTCCTCCTACCAGGCCTCCCTCCGGTGATGACAGCTGAGAGAAGATGCCACCCAGGGGCAGTCAGACTTGAGTTCACACTTACCCCAGCTCTGCTTAATCACTCAACAGCCTCAGCTTTCTGACTCATCACACTGAAATAATATCGTTTACCTCACAGAAGGGCCCCCTCATCCTACTTTCTTACGAAAAGTAACAAAACAAGTCAATGCCTCTTCATTATTTCTAGAATGAAGTGAAACGTCTCAGCCCTCAAAATCCTCCACAGTCTGGTCCCAATCTCATTTCTCACTAACTTTTCCATCTCCTGAATCCTTGTCACCATCTCCCTTACCCCCATTCTTGGTACCCTGGTGACAGAATGGTTTCGCTTTCCAAAAAATTGTATTTTTAGATATTTCTGTGCATTTTCTAATGCTATTCTTTCCTCCAGGAATGCTCTTCTTCAGTTTGGATTGTTTAAATCCAACCTAAAACCTACTTTAAAGTCCACATCAAACTCAACCTCTGCCATGAGAAAGAATCCTGTTTCCCCACGTGTAAATTCTTCCTCTGACACCCATGTATCTCTCTGGGGATTATCACCACTGCCTCCTTGTATTGCTGTTATTTGTGTCAGTATCTTTTCTCCACAACCTGACTATACTCCTTCAGGTAGGAACCACCATGGTTACTCTGGATCCCCTACAACATCGGCTTCAATAAAGGTGTACTGAATGACTAAACGACCAAGAGTCTTATAGAATAACAGTATAGAAACACCAACTCGGACTATGGGTTAGGAGAGCATCTCTAAAATCACAGTTAGTTCTGAAGGAGGCACACACATCATTGCAGCCAATGCCAAAGCTCTGGCCAAATAATTGAGTTCATTTTGAGGTTACCAGAGATTCTCTGTGCTTAAGGTATTGTCCAAGTATCTGGGTCTCAGAAGAAGTAGTCACCATACTGTTAGCCAGAAACTCCATCAAACAATTTGTTAACGAGATAAACAGTGTTCTGTAGCACAAATCTCGGACACTTGAAACACACTGCAGGACAACAAAACAAGGTAAGTGTCTATGTAGCTTTTTGGCAAAGGTGAGCAACCACTCTGGTGATAAACAGAACTTTCTCATGTCTGTACCAGGAAACTGTAATAACAAATTCAAAACCTGCTTGGTATAAATTAGCACACACATTCCCCCATTATCCCCCATTGATAATTGGCAGAATTATCAAATTCTGCCAATTTTACCATCTAAACGACTCAACATCTGTGGCCTTCTCATTTCCCAGAGCTGCCACCCTGCTTCAGGCTTACATCTCGCACCTGACTCACAACAATAGCTCTCTAAGGGTTCTCTCCAACACTTCCCTGTTCCCCACTCAATTTTTCCTCTAAACCAATGCCAGAGAGATCTTAAAAAGACCACATCTGATTATGCCACTTCCCTTCTTTGATGGCTTTCCTTTACCAGAAAGGCAAGTCTAAACTCCTTAGAGTAGACTGCCAGGTCTTTCACAACTTACAGCCCACCTCACCCCACCTCATTTCCTAAGAATTGCCCAGGGCTCAACTCATGTGCCTTCCTGCTGGTCCCTCTGCCTTAACTGCTCTCCCTTGTCCTGTCCTTCTATGACCATTAGTCATTCTTCAAGCTCAAGCTCAAAAGTCCCCATTTGGTAACACGTGCCCCTTCCTCTATGGATATAATCATAGAATTAAGCCTAGAATATATGATGCCCACATAAGAGGCAATTTCTTTAGAGAATTAATGGCCAAATGTTAATCTCACTCTCATAATGTTTATAAGAAACAGCCATTTCTGTCCCCTTCTTAAAGTTCTCACATAATTTTCAACACTTAGGACTGAGTGCTGGCTAATTCTGCCTACTGCTTGTTAATATAAAATAGGAAAACTAAGTGCTTGCTGAGAAACTCGTGATAATTATACATTTAACTTTTTTTAAGTTTCAGAAGCCCCTTGGCAAAAGCACAGAGTCAAGTGTTTCTCTAATTGCATCCATTTATAACCTAATCATGGCGTTTACCAGTTGAAAAAGATATTAGCTATGCCCAGTCAGAAATCTCGAAGCCCCTTCAATTTGTAACAAGATGTACCAGCAACAAAAGCTTTATTCCATCAAATTCATGTCTATCTCTATGCAGTAGTACCACAAAGTAGTTGCCTCATTTTGGCATACATGTACAAAAGGGGATGTGACATTCTAGGACTGGAGAAACAAAGTCATTTAGTGAAAAGAATGGCTCAAGAGGCAACTGGGATTCTAACTCAAATTTTACCACTGTGCACTTAAATAATTTTGGCCCAGGAATGGTAGATGAGGTAGTTGACGCATTTGAGAATCACAAAAGAAAGGAAATCTGTATGTAACTCTAGGGTTTGGTCGTTATTGTTATAAGAATAGGAAACTGCAGACCGGGTTTACATTAAGTAAACTGCAATTTCCTCTGTATATTCTGTGTGTTATAACTGAGTTTTCATGAACAACAGATGACTGCTATCAAAGAGAAAATGAGGGCAGGAAAAATGAAAATGCTGCAATCATCTCATGGACACTGTGAATTCAGTGGGCAAGCAACGGTATCTTTATAACAAGTGCTTAAGACATAAAAGAGTGAAAAAAGCTACCAGATGATTTTTATTCCTTATAAATTATTGTAAGAAGCAGAAGCACCTAGTATCAAATATCCTGTTTGGTAGAGTACTATGGAAGTCTCAGCCTTGAGGGGTGATCAGTTCAGACGGTGTCACCCTGCAGGAGGGAGACCACAAAATGGCTAAGTTTGTATTTATCACTAAGGAAGAAAGGTCCTTCATAGTCACCTTTCCTGACTTTCAGCTTCAGTAGGAAAAGTCTACACAGAAAAGGCCATCATTCCAATATTTATTGATACATCATCTTTCCTCTCAGAAATGTACACACTTCAGAGCTGTTATTGCATCAATATTATGACATTGATGCAAGAAGTAAAAAACCTTAGTGTTCTCTTTTACAATCTTAAAATGAAGGTGTAAAGAGACTAGTGAGTACACAACCGCCAGCAGAGTTACGTAAGCAAACCGTAAGCAAACCTTCCACCACTAAATTTCCGTCTCATGGTAAAAGTCCTTATAATAAAGAGCAGCGAGTTCAGATTTCTGTTACTATACATTTGGAGTGTATTATACGCTCATTAGCTGTAACTGTAATATTCTGGATTCAACTAATAAGGCAAAGGCAACACAGGTACCTTTTTAATAACCATAATGCTGTCTGTGGCCTAAGGCTGATGATTTCTCATCTTGGTGAAGTGGTACTCTATCTCCTATTGGTTCGATTTTAAAAGATCTCGCCCTCCCCTCAGGTTGTCACTGATCCACTGAATTGACTATGCAATCCATTGTAAACTATGTCATCCATTTTAAGGACCACTAAGAAAGAAAAATGTTCCCAGTTAAACTAGGACATGTTTTCCTATCATCAACTTTAAGACTCATCCTGATTTCAGAAATGCTAAGATGTGTGAGGAAAGTGCACCTTGAAATCAATAAAATGTAGCATATGAAAACTACTGCTCTTCTAATTAAAATGAATCGAAAGGAATATTGTTTTGAGAAATTTAGGACATGAACCAGGATATTCAACTATTCTAAGGACGCAGAAGAAGTTAGGGGTCAGTCTTAGATATACATGCAGTCAACCTTCAGGGTGCTTTTTAACAATTCCAACAAGTCCCTTAACTTTTCAGTAGTACCTACCGAGGTGAAGGCTCCTGAGACCTCCACTCGCACTTAAAGCCAATGGTCACCTCTAAGATCATTGCAATCACAAGGCTTTGAAACTGCTAATTATTCTCCCCCTTGAGACACCGATGCTAACGACCTGCCGAATGGTTAGAGACGCGTTACCGTCATCAAACTAAGCAGCGTGCCATCCTTGGACTTCTCACCTCCTCTCCAGCTCAGTAAATCCCTGGCCTTTCTACTGATGGCCTTGGAGCAGAAAAAGCACGAAACAATATTTTTCCCCCTTGGAAAGGGTTGAAAATAAAATTCCAAGAAAAAATTAAAGTCAGAGAAAAGAGATGTTCATAAACACTGAGGAATTTTTCCCCTTCATGAGCAATCCTGGAGAGCTTAGCACGGAGAGTGAAGCCTTACAAACAACAACAAGAAGTCAACAGACAACAATGTAAAGCAGAAGAAAGTGGTCCCATTGTCTCCCTAGCATGACGGCAGCGTTCTCAGTTCTAAGGCTCAATCTGAATAACTGCTTTCAGGAGAACTGAGCAGAGCGTCCCTTTCCTCCAGTTGAACTACATCCAAACAATATAACTCTTGTTGGAACACGAACGCTCACAAGATACTGGGAAAACTCCCTTCTGACTCTCTCACTTAGTGTGAGCATCTAGAAACTGTTCGTCCATTCTTATCTGTCTCTTGTGACTTAGGATGCATTTGTTTGATAACTAGATTCACCCCCTGTGCTAAATATAAAAGTACATCGTAATGTTCTCTCAAAACTCATATTCCACAAACTATCTGATGGGGTGAAACTCCCCAAGTCAATCCTGAAAGCCATCAAATAGACATGCGTTCATATTTGCTCCCATGCATTCTTATATTTCTACATGATTTACTTCTGTGAAGAGATCTCTTACAAAACCACTGGCTTAGAAAATTATAGTAGTTGTCATTTTTTACTAAGAAGCATGCTTTGGGGGGGGGAACCCCCAAACCTAAAGAACTTAAAATAAAATATTCTTTCCTTCAAACATACAAGCAGGTAGAAACATTTTCCACCCCTCAAACCCCCATCCCCAAGAGGAAAAGGGCTTACATGTTCAGACTTCTCCTGTTCTTTTTTGTCCGTCTGCAAAAATTGACAGTTTTCTCTTGCCAGCTTCTGGACCAGTTCAATTCGCCCGATATCATCTCTCTCCTGAAGTTTGCATATCACCCCAGCCTTAAGAGTTGGAGAAAAAGCAAAGATATACTTAAATCCACAGTCCCAGGACATGACACCACTGCAAAGTTCACCTTATAACAGACTCATCTTCTCTGTCGTCTGGATTAAATCATGGTCTTGGTAAAATATTTTGCCTTTCCAAAATTGAAATTGTAGTATCTTAACCTAATGCCTCACCAAAAGACTTAAAGTGAGATCATTTATCAGTCTACTTTAAGAGAGTGAAAGGCAGAGCAAACTAAATCATTTGCTACTAAAGGGCGCTCCTGATATGCCACTATTTGTTCCTGACAGCCTGTTTCCTGTTACATAAGCCCAGCAAGAGGTTAAAAACTCATGGGAAAGTTAGCCAGGAATTACTCTGGCAATAAGGGTGAAGTGATAGAGTACTAAAAATAACAGTACATAACCTCCTAATTCCTCCGCTCCACCAGCTCATTCCATGTACAAATTCACAGTTCACAAGAAGATCACAAGATAATTCTTCTGTTTTCATAACTGGAAAGTTACTATGGGGCATTATTAGTAAAATACCTCCAAGGTCGCATAAAATCTGGTGGAAAAGTTTATTAAAAATAAACTGCAAAAAGAAAGCTTCAAATTTCATCAGGGTTTAGAAATGGTCCACAAAGCATCATACTTTTTATTATACCCACGTTACCAAATAATAATAATATGAAGAAGGAGAATCTAGGACTTTGATCAGAAACAAAAAATGGTTATATCACACACATTATGAACTGTTTCTGCTCAAATTCTTTCAAAAATGGTTCACACTGACATATCAGGACACGATCTAAAAGGAAATCAGAAGTTACTCTTGGCAGGAACAGCCGAAACTATCAAGTCTTTGTTTTACGCTATACAATCTATAGGATTCGAATGGACCCAGCAACATGACCAAATATGGAGAAGCGGGCAGCAAGTGATCACACCTTCAGGGTCTTAACAGTTTGTACTAAAGACACACATTTTGTTGAGTGGGCATCAGAAAAATGGAATTTTCCATTCAAAGCAATGACTAAGTATTTATTCCTAAGGGCAAGGACATCATCTTAACTAGCAGTTTCTCCAACAAACAGGAAGGAAACAAACAAAATCACTGACGTGGCCCAAATCAGATTCCCATGGAACAGCAAGTGGAATTCCTCCACCAAAGTCAGACATTTATGTTTACAGCATCCTTCACAAGTGGTCTTCCAGTTTGTCTCCAAGGTTTCCAAGGACAAGGATCTCAGTTTATCTTAAGACAGCCTGTGCAGTGCTGGAGAGCCAGAATTATTGGAAAGTCCCTTATCATGCTAGACAAAATGCTGAAACCACTGAACTTCAAACAATGAGTATTAGTATTGCCTTTAAAGCAACTGAAAGTATGTCTATTTTTTATCCAATATGACAAACTTCCAAATATTTAAATACCACTATTTATGATATCCTCCTTTCATTCACTCACTCACTCAACTGATTTTATTTGAACCACCACCATGTGCCAAGATCTATTATAGGTTCTAAGGATACAGTGGTCAATAATAACAATAAAAACAAAGTCCCACATGTCATGGAGCTTATATTCATCAGGGGATGTGGATTATATAACATCCAGATATGAAACGGCAGATGGTAATATATGATATGAAGGAAAACAAAGCAGGGTAAGGGACAGAGAAATGTTATTAAGAGAGAAATGTCAGGGAAGGATTCTTTGGTTGACATTTGAGTGGAGATATAAAGGAAGTGAAGAATGTTACAGGCAGAGGAACAGAAGTGCAAGGGCCCTGAGGCTGGGGTGTGTTTGGCATGTTCAGTGGAGAGCAAAGGGCACAGCAGGGCTGGAGCAGAGCTGGTAAGGGAGAGCCCGGTGGGACTGCTCAGAGAGGTGAAGCCGACCAGAACACGCAGCTTCTTTACAGGATGTGTAAGAGGTTTACATTCTTTTTCTGAACAAGATGGAAATACTTAGGAATGTTTTGAACATGGGATTGGAATAATCTGACATTTTAACAGGATCGTTCTCTCTTCTGGGTTGAGAAAACACTGTTAAGGTGGGGGGAAGCAGTTAAAGCTAGAAGACCAGTTAGGAGATCGGTCTTCAGACAAGAAATGGCTTGGAACTTGTGGTAGTGGTGGAGATGGGGAGAAGTGATTAAAATCTGGATCTGTTTCAAAGGAAGGGCTAGCAGAATTGGTCTCTAAGATATTTGGCCCAAGTCACTGGAAGGGTAGGGTTGTCATTTCCTGATATTGGGAGACTTGGGGAGATCTAGTAAGGGATATGCTTATTAGACATCCAAGTGGAGCTGCCGGGTTGGCCGTCTGGAGGTCCAGAGAAGTCTAAGCTGGAGATAGGACTTTGGGAGTCATCATAATGTACATGGTATTTAAACCAGAGGAAGGACTGAAGTTACCAATGGAGTGACGTAAACAGAGAAGAAATCCATGAGCTGAGTCTAATAGATATTGGAAAGACGAGAATAAGGAGGAGGGGCTCTAGGAGGAGAACCCAGTGAGTAGTGAGGGCGGTGTTTCAAGGAGGAGGGAGTGAAAAACTGTTTCCAGTGCAGCTGAAACATGAAATAAGGAGTTCAAAACAACTGACACTGCATTTAACAAAAGTAACTGGTGACTTTGAAAGTAACTTTTTTTTTTTTTTTGCGGTACGCGGGCCTCTGACTGCTGTGGCCTCTCCCGTTGCGGAGCACAGGCTCCGGACGCGCAGCTCAGGCTCCGGACGCGCAGCTCAGCGGCCATGGCTCACGGGCCCAGCTGCTCCGCGGCATGTGGGATCTTCCCAGACCGGGGCACGAACCCATGTCCCCTGCATCGGCAGGCGGACTCTCAACCACTGTGCCACCAGGGAAGCCCTGAAAGTAACTTCTTTTTTTTTTGGAGAAAAAAAGTGGTAGGGGGGAAGAAAGCCTTATTCACATGGTTTTAACAGAGAATGAAAGACAACTCTTTTGAGGAGTTTTACTTCAAGAAACGGGGCACTAGGACTTCCCTGGTGGTCCAGCGGGTAAGACTCCTCGCTCTCAATGCAGGGGGCCCGGGTTCCATCCCTAGTCTGGGAACTCCCACATGTATGCCGCAACTAAGAGTTCGCATGCTGCAACTAAGAAGACCACCTGCCACAACTAAAACAAAAAAAGATCTCACGTGCCGCAACTAAGACCCAGCAGAGCCTAAATAAATAAATAATTTTTTTTAAAAGAAATGGGGCACTAGTTAGAGAGTGATGTTGCTTGCTTGTTTAGGGTGAGGGATATTCCAGCACATTTATCTTTATTAGAAATCATACAGTGTAGAGGGAAATTTGATGATGTGGGCAAGACACAGGGCATTTTTAGGAGAAATGTCCTTGAGAAGGAAAGAGCATAAAGACCTACTCTCAGAAACATGAATATGAGTATTTCACTCACTGTAATAGGAGGGGAGGTGGAGTACGGGGGGAACATGCCAGTAGGTTAGCATATCTGGTGGTGGGAACGAGGAAATTCTTTTCTGAAGGCCTCTATTTCAGAAATAAGAAGTCAGGTGATTAGCTGAGAGTAAGGACTGTGAGAAGATCCTGGAAGTATAAGAAAAGAAGGCATGTAATGGTCATTTCAGTTCCAAGGGTTGGCAAACTTTTTTTTGTAAAGGGCCAGAGTGTAAATATTCTAGGCTCAGTGGGGCGTGTGGTCTTTGGTGCAACTACCCAAGTGTCCCGTTTTAGCATAAAAGCAGCAAGAGACGGTATGTAAATGAATGAGCATGGCTGTGTTCCAATAACACTTTATTTACAAAAACAGGCAGTAGGCTGTGGTTTCTCAACTCCTGACCTGAAAGAAGAGGCAACCGGACAAGGAAAGTAGAATCAGATTGCCAAGCATTAATAAGGGCCCACTTGACTTTGGTTTTAGATCCTTTTACCATCCTAGCCGTCCTCCTTAGCGTGTATTGGTTTGTCAGGATTTTAATGGAGCCCATAACCTGAGATAATGCTGAATACATGGGCCAATCTTGAAGATGTTCTTTTAATCAATACTAGATCAGCAGTGTTAAGGACGCTCCTTTAAACTATGAAGGCAAGGAAATTATTCAGGGAAATTTCTACACAAAAATTATTAACATTCTTTAAATGTTGTGACACTTAAAGGAATATGTTTCTGTTATCTAGAAAATTCATTTATGTTGACCAACTAGGATTTCTTCTCTCTCCATCCCTGTCATCCTCACGGTGTTTAATATATTGTCCTGCTAGAGGAGAGAGGGTGTTAATGACACTGCAAGCTCTGGACCTGCTCCGGGGCTGCTTATTCAGTAGTGTGATGGATTGGTCCCCATCTCTCTCTGCTCCCCAGTGTGGCAGCCCTGTGTAATAGAGGGCACTTGTGGGATGGGGCCAGGCAGGGGTGGCACCCAGGAGGAAAGCACCGTGAGCTAACTAATTTGGTGAGTGAGAATGAGCCTGTTACCTTTTCTCACCAGCACAGGCTCCAAAGCAACCGGGCTAAGCTTCCATAGACTACAACTTGGAGAGAGTCTTTCCTTCTGTCTGTGGGTGCCATATGTATTTTTAAAAAAACAACTGATAATAGCATCAGCAAAAAAACGGTAGGACTGAGCACAGGAAATTTAAGAGACCTCGACTATTTTTTTGGTTTCTGTGTGAACATGAGTTTTTTGCTCAGGATCCTAAACAGAGACTTTTCTTTCTTGAGGAAATACATTTTTATTAGAACCAGATAACTTGGGTTTACAAATTATGTATTTTAAACACAAAATGCTATTACTTCTAAAAATGGGTTTCGGATTGACTCAATTATTTCTTATTTATAATTAAATCATCTTATAATTTAAAGAGGAATATTGCTATCTTGATTTTCTGGTTTCTGCAAAATTTCTAGATGCATTTTCACAAGATAATCAATTCTACAGCACTCCTTACATATAACTACCAAAAAAGCTTTCAAGGAGGGTTATGAAAGCTTCTTCATTCCCTAGAGAACTTTAATCCCAGAGAGATGCCCGTACATCCTGGATAGTTTTATAAGACAGACCTCTTTGGAAATACCACACTAAACCAGATGTTCTCTGGGGGGTTCCTTTCACAGTTCTGTAATTTAGTGATTTAATTCAAAAAAGCCATGAATTTATTAATATATTTTGAGAGCTTTGTTATGGTAGGAGAAGCAAGATAACAGCCCTTGATCTAGACTTTCACATTCCTGGACTACTTAATTTATCTATGTGAAAATAATTATAAACAGTTTACCTAACACTGTTAGGCCAGCAAAAAATAAAAGATTAATGTGTAACCATCAGAAGAGTTATTTAAGAGCCTTATTTCAAGGTCTGCTTTGAAAAAAAAAATCTCTGTAATGCATAATTAAAGCTATTTATATCATTTTCAGTATTTGAGAAGAGAAATGTTATCAATGTAAATGAAAAGTCTGTTTCCTTTATAAATGGAGTCATAGAAATGTTTGGTTCATTCTTTCAGTGGTGAAATGAAACTTGGACAGAATTCCCTTAGGAAAAACTGCAAACTAAATGAACAGCCTTTATGACATAAGGTGAAAGAGCACAAGTTCTATGTATGGAAGCATTTTCTGTATTATCATAACCTTAAAAATCACCTTTTCTAAAACACCATGCAAAAATTGCTATCAAGGGAAGGAAAACCAGGATGAAAGAATCCACCTTTCATGAAAGCACTTTTGTAATAACAGAATGCTTTTCAATACAAATTCAGGGTATTCGGGTAAACTCGTATTGATTATTACATAATAGATTCATTTCTGCAAACTTAAATCTTGAACAGAAATTCATAAATTTTTTTTTTTGTTACTTTGAACACAAAGTCCAAATGACAGAATAAAACACTGATGGGCTGGGATGGTGTAATACGTTACCTATTTCCAACACAGAAAGTAGAATTCTTTCCAGGAAAATTCAGAAGACAATTAATAATAAATGAATAATTTTAAAAATTTCATTTTATTATCCATTTTCTCAAATTTCTCCAGAGAAAGAAAACTATGACAAATTTCCTACTGGTTGGAATAGAAAAATACACCCTTTGATAACTGTGGAAAGGATCAAGAAAAGAACATACAGTGAAAAGTACAGGCGATAGAAAGTGTGATGGTAAAGGCAGGTTAACTAATGTCCAGGGCATCACTAGGACGGGCCTTAGACACCATGCTGGGGCATCATAGCGCCTTAGGAAGCTTTCAGTGATTCCTAGTCCCTCACTGTACAGATGAGGCAGTGCAAGTTCAGGGGGGGTTCACTGCTCTGGTCCCCCTCCCTTGTGGAATTACCTGTGTTGATACACCACACTGGTCACACAGACCCATCCTCTACACACACCGCGTGATACTGTGTCCTGCCAAAGTGGGCCGGGGGCAGGGAAGGAGGCAGAAACCGTAGCTGCGTGGAATTTATTACTGTTATTTCCCTTAAATATGTTCTTAATCTATTACACTTATATAATTATCTCTTCTGATGAGACTAAATACATTACATATTTACATAATCGATGAAGTAAGGGGTTCATTCATTACATGTATTTAATTCCTTGAATTTTCCGACTAGAATAGGGAGGTCACCAATATTTTATCTTGTTTTGACCTGAGAGAAATTACAGCTCAGATCTGTATACATTACTGATCATTTTGCTAAGCAGAGCAGCAAAGTTGGCAAATAATAAAGTAGTTTAAAAAAAGAGAGAATAAGTAAATTTAATAAATTCTAACACAAAGGATTGAAAAGGGTCATCTGTTTTCTATGATAGCTATCACAACCTTAAATAAGAGCTTTCTTCAGTCTATTTTTTTTTAAAATCACACTTTGCTGATAAAACAATCATGAACTATGTGGCAATCGATTTGTATAATGACAGTTATTATCACTTAATATTAAAATGATTGATTCCAATGGAGGAATAGGAGACAAAATAATTACTGAATCCAGTGGTCTATGGTCACCCGAATAAAAGCAAGAATTTCCCAAGTTCAGCATGTTATAAATTACTCATTGAATATCTCACTAGAACCTGCAAAAATTCTATACATTTGATAAAGATTCTTTAATCCTTTAGTCCTAAATAAAGGGTTACAATGAGTGAAGGGTCTAGAATGTTTTCTGTAAGTGCAGATACCATAATGGCAGATAGAGCAACACTGCAGCCCAGTCCTGTTAGATACCTTAAATATTCAGACCAGAAAGCAATGTGATACTGATCATGACAATGATAATAACTCCAGGAGGCTATACTTACTGTGTGCCAGGCAGTGTTCTAACTGCGTCACATATATTCATTTGATCTTCAAAACAATTGTCTCCATTTTACAGATGCTAGAAAGGCAGCTTAGCATAGGGGTTAAAAGCAAGGATGTAGGAGCCAGACTACCTTGGCTGGATTCCCATCCCCACCACTTAGCAGCTCATCTGTGAAGTGGTGGTAAGTATATTATCTGCCTCATAGGGTTTGTTGTGAGGTTTAAGTATGTTAATAAAAACAAAGAGCTTAGAAGAGTGCGTTTGAAGTACTAAGTGTTAACTCTCAATATTCTTACAGAAAAGGAACATGGGGCACCAGGGAGTAGTGTAACTTGCCCAGGGTTGCTGTGACAGTGCAGCCTGGCCCAGGAGACAACACTCTTAACCTCATGGACGCTGCCTGACATTCACGGAAACTCTTTTATGTGCCAGGGTGGCACGCATTTTTATGTTGCTTCATTTCAACCTCATGACAACTTTATAACATCTCTACTTTACAAAGATGAAAACCAAGCATGCTAGTCACTGCCTAGCATGGTGGGGACACTTTGGTGACAAAGACACGGATGCCACCCTACAGGAACGAACTGGTTTAGAGACAATAAAGAACTTGCCTCCAGGCACCAGCTATGAGGAAGAAGGGCTGGGATGTAAACCCCAGGCTACATGCTCCCTTCACTCTTCCTACACATCACTGCATGGAAATAGGGAGTTTCCTAGGCAGAAAAGATATTTTTAGAGAGAAAGGAAAGAAAGGAATCAACATATGAGGAGAGAACTAGAGTTTTCCGGTAGGTGGTAAACGTGGGTACAGCAAGGCCCAGTCTCTCTGGAGTTAGTGACTGCCTTAACCCTTTATACACCCAAAGTTTTCAACAGCCAGGGGACATTTTCCCCATAGTGACATAATTCATCATGTACGGGGAAGGAATGAGAAACCAGTGAGCACTTCACTTGTTTAAAATATACTCTGAAGACTACATAATTATGCATCCCAGTGAATTAACTCATAACTCTCCAAACCTAAAGAGAATCTGTTCCTGATCTAATGATCGATTCACTGGTTTCAATTGGTTTCATGATTCCATTCCTCTGTACATTCTGGAGATGCGCAGAGATGTCACCGTTGCTGAAGAAAAACCACAAAACCTCGTAGAACAAGGTCTATGCATCCATTTGAGATACATAGAGGAATAAAATTGCGTTAAAACAGACTTTTGTCCACAGAATAAGTCCAAAATAAATTAAAAATAGCAGTTTAAATTTAGACAGTAAATAATAAACTGTCCTACTAATAACTTAATGCCTTAAGAAACCTTTGAGAAAGCTATCCTTGCCCAGGTTTGCTTGGAAGCCTGAAGTATAATTTCAGTATGAACCTGTGAATGGCAGCATTCTGAATATCACCACAGCAAAACAATCCCAGACAAGTCCTTATATGAACTTACTAGAACATGACCACCTCTGCAGCCCTGGCTGAGAAAGCTAATGTGATTATTCTGACCAGACTCCACAGACTTACAACTTTAAAGGTGAAGTGTGCGGGGTCACCCAAACTAAGAATCTTTTTTCCTCCAGGCCTACTGAGGTATACTTAATATACAAAAAGTCACACACATTTAATGTATCCATTTTGATGAGTTTGGACCCGCGTGATACCAGCATACCATCACGGCAATCCTGAGAGGCCATTTCCTCTGGAGGTCTAGCTAGTAGAACCGAGCAACGCCCTGCATGGAGTAAGGGCTCACACGGGCTTGTCTGTTTCCAGAGTTTTTCCACTCCTTTCCCCCTGAGGATAGAGCAGCTCCGATTCTTCTACCTGGGTAGATCAATCAACCCATGGCTCTCTACACACCATGATCGATTTCTTAGTAGTACACTCCCCTGGACCCACTCCTTTCTCGTTCTTATGTATAATAAAATGCAATGGCTTATTTATTCAACATACTTCTCTTTTTAATCCTCACAACGCCCCTATCAGGTAGGTTCAGAGATGAGTCACCTAAAACTCAAAAGGGTTAACAAACTGGCTTATGGTAGCTAGGTACTTAGCCATATCAAACAAGGCTATAGCTGGGTGTCAAGGGGGTGGAACTCTGAGGAGTGGAGTTGAATTGTTGAGGGCTTGCAAAAGAATGTCCTTATGCCATCTGTTCTGCTTCTCGCCCTGCTGTCCCCACAAAGAATCTCTAAATGCTCTGCCCTTACATAAAGTTAACAGTTGATAGCAGTAGGGTACCCAAAGTTTTTATGCTGCCATAGTATTTGGAGGTCAGCTGCTACTAAAAGCGTGTCCATACCACGAGGTAAATGCTGGGGGTGGGCACAGAAACTTCGCCAGGTGAGGCATCGCACTCATCTGTCTGGCCCTGCCCCGGCTGTCATGCTGTCAGCCGGCTGATTCTCCTCTGCCATCTCCAGGGGACAGTCTACCCTACAGCGGTCTCCCCTGGTTCTTCACTTACTTTGCTTGCTGTCTCTGGGAAGTGAAGGATGTCTCCGGAACTGTCCCTCCCCCATGAACCAAACTATAAACATGAAGAGCAATTTAGGTTTTTCTTGTGAAATATCTCTTATCAAAAATAAGTGCTTCATTCCCATAATATGACTATTGTACAGAACACAAGAGGTGAGACCTGTATCATCTGCAAACACCTGTGCTATCTCACCACTCTCACCACAGAAGAAGGGTGTAAGGAGGGGCTGTCACAGAACTTGTCACACCTGAGGATCTGCAACACCTTCAGCCTCTGTCACAGTTACGTGTTTGTCACTGTTTTCTTCATCTTGTTCAATTGCTTTAATAAAAAAAAAGAAAAAGAATATTAAACAAATGTAGCATCATAAGAAAATTGTTTCAGGTCATTTTCTTTTCAGATGGCAATCTGGCAGGAAAAAATAATGTTAGGTAGAGTCCCAAAATGTAAATATCAGTACTGCTTTTTAAATTATTTGGATGAAAAGTTTAACGAATAGCACTAGGCACTTTTCATGTACATTATCTCATTTGTTAAATCAGTGGCATTGGAGCAATCCGATCTCAATTTTCCTCGTCACCTAAACCCATCAAGACATCACCATGTCAGTTTCGTATTTCACCCAAGGGGGAGCTGGGGTAGAGGTGAAGGCTTCTATCCAGTTCATGTGAGAACATCATATTTTTTTTTATGTGATTTTTTTGGCTAATAGTTTACTGTTATATAATGAAGCATGATTTTTTCAAACTGAAGTATAGTTGATTTGCAATGTTGTGTTAGTTTCAAGTGTACAGCAAAGTGATTCAGTTATACATACATATATTCTTTTTCAGATTATTTTCCATTATAGGTTATTACAAGACACTGAGTATAGGTCCCTGTACTATACAGTAGGGCCTTGTTATTTATCTAGTTTATATATAGTAGTGTCTATCAGCTAATCCCAAACTCCTAATTTATCCACCACCCCCCATTTTCCCTTTGATAACCATAAATTTGTTTTCTATGTCTGAGTCTCTTTCTGTTTTGTAAATAAGTTCATTTGTATCATTTTTTTAGACTCCACATATAAGTGATATCATATGATATTTGTCTTTCTCTATCTGACTTACTTCACTTAGTGTGATAATCTCTAGGTCCACCCATGTTGCTGTAAATGACATTATTTCTTTCTTCTTTATTACTGAGTAGTATTCCATTGTATATATGTGCCACATCTTCTTTATCCATTCACCCGTGGATGGACACTTAGGTTGCTTCCATGTCCTGGCTATTGTAAACAGTGCTGCTATGAACATTGGGGTGCATGTACCTTCTCGAGTTAGAGTTTTCTCGGGGTATATACCCAGGAGTGGGATTGCTAGAGGAGCAAATATTTTATATTTGGATTGTACAGAGCATTGTTACCACAAAATTCCAAACTATGGAGTCTTGAATCCACCTCCTCTCCCATACTTCCCCAGCATCTCCCTATCCAAGTCCTTGTCACCCTTTCTGCACCGGTGCAATAACCCCCTACCACAAAGCCCCTGATTCCAACCTCTCCCTAATAAAATCGGGCTTGAGCACAACTGCTAAATAATCAGTCTCAAAAAATATAACAATAAGTGCCCTGCTTTGGCCTCTGTATCACTTATCTCATCAAGTCTGAACACTGCTCATCACAGAAGGTCTTCCTTGAATTCTCCAGCTTCTTCCTCATCTCCAACTTCACCCTGACATTTAACATCAGAACGTATTGTACCAGCTCTGATCCAAACTCTAGGATTTCATTATTTTTCTCCTTGTATAGCCTGCTCTTCCATTTTAACAAATATGTACTTAGTACCTACTAGGTGCCTGGCACTGGGGTCATTCCTGTGAACAAGACAGGTAAGCTCCTGACCTCATGAAGTACACATACTAGCTGGGGGGATAGCTAACAACTACTGTTCCAACGAGTAACAATCATAATTATTACAATAATAATCTTTAAAAATAAGATGAGATTAAAGATCATGATAAATGGTGAAATGACAGAAAACCAACTGGGGGAGGTCACTGCGGAGAGCAGACCATGCACGGTGCTTCTCTGAGGAAGTGATATGTGGGCTGAGACCCGAGGTTGAGACGGAGCTGCCCGAGACAGGTAAGAGTGATGCAAGACAAGCCTGGAGAGACCATGGGCCACGGTCAATTCAGATGTTAGTCTAAGAACATGCGGAGGCGCCCCAAGGAATTTTAAAATAGGGAACTGTATGATGCGTCTATTTTCAAAGGTACTTTTTGCCTGCTTTGTGGAGACCAGACTTATGAGGAGCAAGAAGGAAGCAAGGAGTCCAGTTAGGTGACCGTGGCTTAACATCTGGCCTAGAGATAACCAGGGCATGGACTAGGGAAGCGGCAATGAGCTGAAGAAACATGGAGGACTTGAACTGTGTTTTTGAGTTCATTTGGCAATGAACTGAATATGAGAGGCAGGGGACTGTGCAGGTGGGGGAGGGAGATGAGTAAGAAAAAGTAATCCAGGGTGATTTGTAAGTAGAATAAGGCACTGCTCATACACACTGTACCACTTATTCTTCTTGCCGTCTCCATCAAAAGCAGGCCCCAGACACAGCAACCTCACCGACAGTGAGGTCACCCACTGTACTTTTGGATCCAGTTTGCACTGTTTTGTGTACTTTTAAGTACTATGCTCTTTGCTCTGTACTTTTAAAAATATTAGTTCACACACCTTTTGCTTTTATATGCCTTTTACGCCCACTGCGTGGTGCTTATGATGACACCCACCTAAAATGCTGTGCACGCAGCATGAGCTCTGTAAAAATTAACTGAGATGAACAATGTCTCCCCAAGTGACCAAAACGGCACAACTTGACTACACCTACATATATGAGCTACGTCTTTCATAACCATTTATTAAAAAAGAGGGGAGGGAAAGTCTTCTGTTAAACTCCATGGATAATTAGGATAACTCCTACCAGCTGAGCATTTAAGGGCAAGGCTGGAAGAGTGGAATCGGAGAGAAGCTTTTCTTCTATTTTCAACAAAACGTTCCATTGATGCTACTGTTGCCCAGTTAGGAGGAACTTTAAGAATAAAGAAAAACACTCCTGTTTTCTTTGAAAAACTAGAGGCACAAATGAAAAGGGGAAAATAAAATACAAAATAACATCTGAAACTCCACTTAAAAATGCAATGGGCTGTAGAAATAAGCAAACTAACAACTAATATAAGAAGCCTTTCCTCATCCTGTAATGGGGAATTACGTTTTTGGAGGGCAATTCAGTAATATACCTACAGGGGACAACTTGGCCCACATGAAGTATCCACCGTACCTTGGCACTTAATTTATGCTTTATTTGAATTTTTGCCCTTTAAGGTTTCAGTTTTGATGAAAATAAAGAAAATTAAATTTTGAAGTATTTTTGCCTATTACATTCACGTTTTTGTTTCTAAAGCAACAATGTTCTGGTGTCTATGCACTTCTTTTTCTCACCTTATTATACTGCGTCATACAATATGCAAGACAGTGAATAGCAATTTCATGATTGAGAGTTCACACTATTTAGGCATAATTCTTAGTACATATAAATAGAACCAAAGGAAGAAGAGATTAGCAGAAAAGCATACTTGGGATAAAATAAAAATTCAGTCCTGTATTTCTAGCTTATCCTCAACAACACTGCTCCATTTCTTATCACATGTCTGAAGACCTCAAAATGTGCTGCCCAGAGTTACATGTTGATTAACAGAGCAAGAATTAGAAACACAAGTTAAAGGCACGTGGCAAAGGTCACTCAGCAACTGATTGCAATGTGGGTAACGAAGAGACACTCAAAGTTCTAGTAGACTCTTAACCTCAGCACCTTGATAATGAAGAAAAGAGTGTGGTCTCTTATAACACGTAACATAATTTTATTGGAAATAATGAAAAAATATGATTCCAAGAATGCATTTTAGCCAGGGTTTCACATACACCACTTGGGGAAAACACCTTATTTATCGTGACCTTCAGAGGATTTTATAATCACCCCCATGAAGTCTCATGGACCACATAGTTAGCCACCGAAAAGGGAATGCCTTACTGACCATTTAATGTGAGATTAATGTCTAGGAATATATAAGGGGCAGCTTCTCTTCCTGCCTTCTCATAGTGCGGCTCGTGTAGAACAAGGAGGAAGCAGTTACTTGGATTCATGAACTGAGTTCGTTTATCTGATTAGAATAAGAAAATGTTGGGGGAAACTTTCCTATGCAAATATTGATTCTGGGACAGTTCCCTCCAGTGGAACACAGATACAGGAATGACTGCTTCTGGGACTGAGGGAAGCACAAAGCCGCACTCTGCCAACATAAACCATCCCCTTATCTCTCAACACACAGAGTCCAAAAGCCAGAAAAGACCTTTGAAAATAACTTACCACCACAAAAGTTACAGCACAAGCTCTGAAGCGTATGCTTTGAATGGTAAACATGAGAGCCCCCGAGAGAACTAAGAATATATGTGGATTAATTAGCACTAATTCACATAAAAGTACTTAGTTTAATTGTATCTATTTGTAAGTTAGCCAAGAGCAATTCAAGAGGAGTTACAGCCTCCGAGGATGCCAGGGCTCGCCTGAATGTCACTTTCTTGCTGCCTTGGGGACAATAGGTTCTCTCTCCCCACGACTTACTGGGATGGTTGCTAAGGAAACTCTCCTAATAACTCTGTCAAAACTATTATTTAAACACACAGGGGACTGATACTCTATCAGAATGATGCTTACTTAATTTCTGATCAATTGTGTAAAGGTCGAAGCCAAACCAGCAGGTCATTAAACACAATGACCGTAATGCACTATGTGACTAGAGTTGCGAGCGTTCTTTAGGAATCAACCAAACTTTTTCTTTTTTTTTAAATTTACAAACCAACCAAAAATCTTACTACAGACAGAAATTTAGCACTTCAAGTTCCAATGTGAGAAATCAGCAAATACAGTTGAGAAAAATAATTCATAGAGTAACTTGCCAAGAATTAAAGTTTTGGCAGTAATGTCCTCTTTCACTATGTGGTATTTTTTACAGAGGGAAAGCTGTTTCATGAAGGGTCTCATCTGATGTTCACACAACCTGAATAGTTGGGCAAGTAAAATCATCCTCATCTTACAGATGAGGTGAAGGAACCTGTCCTGGTCCTCCCACATACAACGTATGTATCTGTGGCAGTTCAAGTCGCCCTCGGTCAAGGATGGAGCAGAACAGGCTGGTCAAACTACACATCTGCAAATCCGTTCATGTGGATCCTGACCAGGATTCCTTTTCATTTCTTTTTTAATGAAATAGAACAGAATACAGTAGAAAGAATAGGAAAAAAAATTAAAAGTCAAAGGCATTGCAACTAGTATTTTTCACAAATGTGAATTAGCTACGTGCCAGGTCAAGCTCTTTTGTGTGTCCTGTGGGTTGTGAACATAAAAATGTGAAGAAAACACAGAGGTATCTTCAGGCCACAAGAGGCAGAATCTAGTTCCTCACTATCCAAGTAACCAGCTATTTTCTGGTACCATTCCTGGAGAAACGTCATTTCGTTTATTTTAGGAGGTCTCTCAACAAGACTCCATCCACATTCAACAAGGAGTGTATTCCCCGTGAGGGGGCATGGAAATGAGCTGCCAGCAAGATACACTGATAGAGTACATTCATTTTTAGTTACCAACATACATTCACAAATGCTTCCAAACACTCAACCTTTTCTAATCTTTAAAAAGTAAGGGAAAAAGCAGTTGCAAGCCTCAACTCATCACTATATATGTTTTTGCAGGAAAATTTGAACAATAGTGGTCAGTAGTCACCACTGAGTCATTCCATACAGTATTTTTATTATTATTTTTTTACTGTTTTAAGTTTTGTCTGTTTTTTTTCAGTTTTATTGAAAACTAATTGACATACATCACTGTATACATTTAACGTGTACAGCATGATGGTCTGATTTACATATGTTGTGAAGTGATTACTATAATCAGTTCAGCTAACATCCACCTTCTCTTATAGATACAGTAAAAAGAAACAAAAGAAAAAGGAAAAAAATTCTCCTTTTGATAAGAACTCTTAGGATTTTCTCTCTTAACAACTTTCCTATGTAACATACAGCAGTGTCAGTTACAGTCATCATGTTGTACGTTACATCCCAAGTACTTAGTTACCTTCGAACTGGAACATTGTGTCCTTTGACCACCTTCCTCCATTTCCCCCTCTGCCAACCTTCTGCCTCTGGTAACTATAAGTCTGATGTCTTTTTCCGTGAGTTTGGTTTTTTCTATATCCATTCATCCACTGATGGACACTTAGGCTGTGTCCATGTCTTGGATATTGTAAATAATGCTGCTATTAAATGGGGGTATAGATATCTTTTCAAGTTAGTGTTTTCATTTCCTCTGGATATATTCCCAGAAGTGGAATTGCTAGATCACATGGTAGTTCTATTTTTAATTTTTTGAGGATCTTCCATACTATTTTCCACAGTGGCTGCACCAATTTACAATCCCACCACACTTCACTATTATAATCTGGCCCAACCAGTGCCATTTGAACTTCACTTTGAAAGCTGACCAATAACCACTATATCTTTGTCCCAGTCTGTTCAGCCTGTCAGCTGAACTTGAGACTGTTGTTTTAAAATTCTTTTCTCGGTCCTTATCATGTTGAAACTCTAAAAATGCAAGTTTTCTGCAGGCTGTCTTTTCTCTCTTTGCCTCTTTCCTCAGTGATCGTATCTGTTCCTATGGTTTCAACTTTCCCTGTTATGCGGGTTATTCCCAAAGCTGTGTCTACATCTCTGCCCTCTTCTCTGAATTCCAGGCCCGCATCTCTGGTTACACACTGAGGATGTTCATTTCACAGACCGTCACGTGTCTGCTCCGTACAAGCTGCTATGATAGGTGTAGTGGTACCACCTCTGCCCTCAAGAAAGAGTCATCTATTTAGTAGGATGTGAGGACACAAAGGTCTGAGGTCACATGCATGACCCTCACTATATCCCACAAGCCTCTTCCTCCTCTGGGGGCCTGTTCTTTAGTTCAGATAGCCACCAGGCGTCTTCATATTCTTCCTTCCCCTCATCCCTCATCCATCTCTCACTAGATCCTGTCACTTGTACCTCCGAAACGTTTCTATCCCTCTCCCTCCCTGCCACTGTCACAGCTCATGACCCCGCCACCTCCCACGGGGGCCACCGCCACAGCTTATCAGCCAGCCTCTCCCTCAATACATTCTCCACCCAGATGGTCCACTTCCAAATCGACAGTTTGATCCTGCCACGCCCCCCCAATCCCTTTAGACTCCTGCCTCTCACCCCTTGGAGAACACGACAGTCACACAGGGAGCTCAATGCCAAATCAGACTCCACAGCCCGATCCCAGAGTCTCTGATGCAGTAGGCCTCCGCCCAAGTCTGTGCAGGTTTGAGAGCTTTGACACCTGGGCTCCCTACTCTACTAAACACTGGCCGTCCGTCATTCAGGCTGAAGCCTCAACCTGGCCTTGAAGGCTGGGCATTTGGGTCTCACACTCTCCCAGGGCACGCCCCACAGTTCTTTGTTTCTAGCCTGGAATGCCCTTGTTGCCACCTTCACCAGGTGAAATTCTTGTCCACTGGGCTCTCCAGCTCAAACCCCATCCCTCTAGTGAGAATCCTTCCGCGTCTTCACGACCTGTACCCCTGGCCCTCGATAAAATGGGGAGTCCTTCCTTCCTGGCCTAACAAAGCTCTTTTTCTATACAGTTATGCTCTTTCATCTCAGTATTTTATAACTAGCTACATAAACATCTGTCTTTACTCATCTACATCACGAATTCCTCAAGGGGAGAGAATAACTTCTAGAAACTGTGCTGCTGAGTATTGGTCTACTTAACTGAACAAAGGTGACCAATTCAGAAACAAACAGAATAAAATGTCACACCAGTTTGAGGGAGAGGGTAAGATTATGAAAGAGACTTCAAGGAAAAGGTAGATTCTGACACATGAACGAGGTGGTGAGGAAAGGCAGTCTACATAGAGAATCGGCATAAACAGACGTAAGGTGTAGAAAAGCACGGGATGGGACCAGGGAACAGGACAGTGTTGGGAAACAGCAGAGAACAAAGCTGGAAGAGTTAGTTGGCCTTGGATGTTAGGCTGAGGAACTCGGAAGTCATTTAGCAGCAAGTGAGGCGATGTGAGCAAAGGAAACATCACCATCATTACGTTTATTACAAACAATCTAAGCAAGAATTGACTTGAATTTCCTACTAGGACTTCAGTCTCTTTGAAAATTAGAGCCATAACGACATACTTATTTTTAAGCTCTCCTACACATCCCCTCCCCTCCAACTCTAGCCATGCCTCCCAACCCACGGATTTGTACAGAGCAGATGATAAACGTTTGCTGCGTAAAAGAAATGTATTACTTTTTACTAACATTTGAATATAGGTGTGCTGATAATTCTGGAAATTCTTGGCACCCAGACATCATAATCAACCTAGAGTGTGGAGGCTAGAATCTCTGCCATCTCCCACATCAGACGCTCCACACTCCCCACACTTGGCTGGAGGCACCTCCAGCCACCGAGAGGGACTCTGGCTGCTTCCCTGCTGCCTCACTGACTGCATGATTTATCCCTGCCCTCAGGCACAGAGGATTCCATTTCAACTCTTAGGCCTTTGCCTTGTAGTTGAGGCGGCCCTCCAAACTTCCTTTCCTCCACTTCGTCACAGGTTTTTACCTATTAGGTGTTTTTTTTGGAGTAACATTTAATACATATCCAGCCAACGGAAAAGTTATTCAACAGAGAAAAATGATAATCTCACCAGAGCAAAGTGTATCCTTTAATTAGAACATAAATATTTGCTCCACTGGCAAGGGTAATAAAGAGCTCATCAGTACCTGAGCCCAGCAGCCTGTTCCCTTGCCCTTCTTGAGAGGAAATGTACCAGAAATGAACAAGTTTCCTTTTAATGCAAAGATGGCTTGTATACAATCCAACTAAAAGAAAACCTCAGGGTTTCCCTGGTGGCGCTGTGGTTGAGAGTGTGCCTGCCAATGCAGCAAACACGGGTTCGAGCCCAGATCCAGGAAAACCCCACATGCCGCGGAGCAACTGGGACGGTGAGCCACAACTACTGAGCTTGCACGTCTGGAGCCTGTGCTCCGCAGCAAGAGGCCGCGACAGTGAGAGGCCCACGCACCGCGATTAGGAGTGGCACCCGCTTGACACAACTAGAGGAAGCCCTCGCACGGAAACAAAGACCCAATACAGCCAAAAGTAAATAAATAAATTTATAAAATTTAAAAAAAAGTCATTGATTCTAGAAAATGTTTTTTAAAAAAAGAAAGAAAACCTCAATGAAAAACAAACGAATTAACCTTAGCAAAAATTTTCTTCAACATTTTTCTCGGGAGACAGAAAGGCTTTCATTTTTTAAGTGCCTTGCAAGGACTGTGCTCTGGTGACAGGACAGGTTCAGGCTGATCACGTGATAAAAGATATGAGCAGCAATGATGCTCAGACACTGCAAGACATTCATTCATTAAAAAAGATCCTAGTGCACTCCACTACTCTGTACAGTTTTGCTGAGCAATTAAAATTTTAAAAGATTTATCTTAGGGAGTAAAAGAAAGTTATTTCTAAGCCTAACTACATGCCAGTGAGAAGCTTCATGCTTTAGGCCATCTAACTCTCTCCCACCCCCAAGAGTCCCAGAGGCAGGTGCCCTTTGCTCCATTTCACAGAATAAGAAAATGAGCGTCTGGAAGCCACTACTTCACAGTAAGGGACTAAGCCAGAATTGAACTGAGTCTCTTAATTTCCTTTTTTTTTTTTTTGCAGTACGCGGACCTCTCTCTGTTGTGGTCTCTCCCGTTGAGGAGCACAGGCTCCGGACGCGCAGGCTCAGCGGCCATGGCTCACGGGCCCAGCCGCTCCGCGGCATGTGGGATCTTCCCGGACCGGGGCAGGAACCCGTGTCCCCTGCAACGGCAGGCGGACTCTCAACCACTGCGCCACCAGGGAATCCCTTAATTTCCTTTTTACAGCTAAGAAATTCTGCCTCAGGGACTGTAAACCAGAAAACACAACAGGTTAGATCTACATGGACACTCTTGTTAACTAAGGTTTTACAGTAGACAAGAAACCTACATTTCAAAGATAACGTTTATTACAACTTTCTGCTACTCACATGATGCTCATTCTTTTTGTTGCTGTTGTTCCTGAATGGTCAGCAGTTCTACTGCTGAAGCTTCCCTTGACATCACAGTGAAATTCTAAAACATACAGAGGAACCACCAAGAATCCCCTAAGAGTCCTTGTGTTTGCAAATACAAGCAAAGACACCAAATGGTACAATCGATCGATCGATCAATCAGTCAATGCGGGGGGGGGGGGAACCAGACAGGCCAAGAGGAGGCCAGGAAAGAAGATTTGAAAATTTTCCTTAACCTTCATTGAAATCTATCCCGCTAAAATTTAAAGAAATTTCCTTTTATTACACAGTTGGGAAAAAATACAGCATCATTCCTACGCTATTTCTAGTATACGACCTTTGTCAAGTGATATCAACTCACCAACCTTGAACCTCATTATTTGCAAAAGAGGATGATAATAACCGTGACTCCACAGGGTGGGTGTGTGGAAGAAAGGATGGAGGTCAAGGGCTTAATCAAGGGTAGCTACTACTTATGGTATAAAACATGTAATGCGCTTTTTTCTTCTGAATTTTCATCCTTGGATGGAAACTTTTTCCTAATCAGACCCACCTACAGCTGGGTAGAGCAGAAGATAAAAAACATAAAAATGAAGCCAATATGGATAAACAACAAGGTCCTACTGTAGACCACAGGGAACTATATTCAATATCCTGTGATAAACCACAATGGAAAAGAATATGAAAAAGAATATGTATATATGTATAACTGAGTCACTTTGTTGTACAGCTGTAATTAACACAACAGTGTAATTCGACTATACTTCAATAAAAAATAAATTTAAAAAAATTAAAAACTTGAATATAAAAAAAAATGAAGCCAATAACATTTGTATTCTGACACCCAAGGTGGAATTGTGCAGCAAGACAACAGACTTGAAAGGGCAAAATCTGTAGAGAATATCACCTTCCTTTGCACATCAAGAACCAACTCTAGAAGTCTCAGATGACAGACCTCTTTTCTCCTGGGATGGCTAAGCCACAGGTTTGTTCCCCTCAAGGGGACAGTCAGGAAGTAATGGGCTAGAAAAGCTCAAGGCTGTCCCTGTGTTGCTGCAAGTGGACCGTGGGCTGGGACAGGGGAAAGAGGTAGCAGAGACAGAAGGTCAGAGCAGTCCTGATTCCCCCAGGTGGGCTTGGGCTCTGAGGCCGAGGTCAGTAGATGGTTGAAGGGACACTGATCGTGGGTGCTGGTTTACACACTGACAGGGCCGTGGCACATAGGGGAGACTGCCTTGAAGCCTACCCCAGTCCCACGCAGTGGCCAGCAAACACACAGTGGATCAGCAGTGAGCATCGTAAGGCTAGGGGCAAAAAGGGGCAGAGCTCACTTTTCTGAGTTGCTCTTCTTTCCGTGATTGGGAAGTCTGCAAGGACTCAGAAGTGTCTCCATGGCCCAGGAAACAGAGGCCTGTGATGGAGCCTGCCCTCAAAAAGGGCCAGGGGCTGGTTGGAGCATGTAGCAGGGAAGCAGTGGGGATTACAGTTCCAGCAAGAGGCAATATGGAGCCGAAGAGCCAGGAAGGTCCAGACACTGACCCAGCCAAGATGGGCCCCTGACTGCCGCTGCAAATCCCACAAGGCAGCAGCCACTGGCATGGGCACCTCTGCAGAGACCAGAGGAGCCCAGGGGCACCATGGGGCTCCAACCACCTCACATGCCAGAAGTCAAGTGGTCCAAGAGAGGAGATTTAAACTAGGTCCAGGCAGGACCAACATCCTGAACAGAACATTTACCACAACAAAAGTTCAAATCAGAAACAGCTGAAATATTGCTCACTGGCAGTAGATAGGACCATATAGCATAGCTGTTGAAAATGAAGAACAAAGCATTTCCCACCTATATTTCAGTGCAGTGAATACCTCTGACAATCTGTTACATTACCATTTTTGAGTATTAGTGTAACTGCTCCAATGGCTCATAAAATAAAATAATTGCATAAGATTACCAGATAAGAAAATCAAACCAGGATATATGTGGAAAGAAAAAAGTTTTGATACAGCATTGGTTATCAGCCCAAACTACTTTTCACATCCATGATGAAGGCACTAAGCCAGACATATTTCCTCTCAAATAAAAGTATATGTATTTTGACTTTTCATATAAAACTGATAAAACTACTAGACTGTCCATTTGGTTACAAGACTAACCCTGAAATTATTTGATTCATTTAGGCCTAATGTTACTAGTAAAATGAAGTAGCTTCAACAACGTGGATTTAGGTACAAATGATAAGCCTGAATTCCACACCTGTAGTTAGTTTCAGTGATGACTCTGAGAGGACCAAAGGGTCCAAGGTGCCCAGTGTCCAAGCCTACAGCCTAGGTGTGCTGCTCTAATGCCTGACCAGACAAGGTAGACAGACACTCCCCGGGGCCCACAGGCTGCTTGGGACAATGCCCACCAACCCACCTCCACTGTCAGCAAGAGGGGTTTCCAGCCATGAACTAAGGACAATCTCCAATCTCCCCTAATGCCACCCACCTGAAGGTGGAAGTTTGTTTTGTTACTGATATATGATAAATTTGTGTTTGCTCTATGAGGTCCCCCTCAGACAGAGGAAAAGAACCTTTACTTAGCTCTACCTTCAGAACTATGATATAGAAATGGGCCTTTTAAACACAGGAAAACAAAACTAAAAATCAAAATGAAGAAGATAGGAACATATAAAACTAAGATGGCAATTCTATCTGTCATGCTTTTCTCTCTATTGCAGTTAGAATGGAAGATAATGGGCAACATCTCTAAAAACTTCCATCTGTTCCTAAGGGGAAAAAGATAACAATCTCACTGTAACAGCTAGCACTGAGGAAGAAAATCTTAAACAGCTTATTAATTTCTGGATTTAGGTTCCAATTCCATAATAATACCAATGAAAACATATTGTAAAATCTAAAGAGATAATAATTATACAGTATCCTTCTTGTTATCTCCACATGCCTATACATGGAATACCTAGAATGCATCTTAAAATAAAAAGATCAAATGTTTACTGAAAAAAAAAAAACATTAATCCCAAATTTCTCACAGTCATTTTTCTACTAGAAAACAATAACATGATAAGGTCTAAACTTCCTCCATTAATTTTAATAGGTCTTAAAGCAAATGCTTTGTTTCTATTAAATGTTTGCATTTTTAACAGATAGAAGTTAGCACCTTTTTGGCAAAAGGAGAACCAGACAATCTCTTTAGTTCTGTCAACTTGGAGAATTTATGAGATATGGCTTTGGTTCAGGTGCCCTTATTCAAAGCCAAGGTTAAATTCACTTCCTCTTTAAACTAGTGGAACACCCCAACCCCACACAAATGTCTTCCTGGTAAGTTTCATGTAGAAACTTCAGTGAGAATGTTTGCTTATTCCCAAGTCTGCCCACCAAATAAAGCTTGGTAATAATTCTCTTCGTTTACAAAGGTTTCACTGCAATGCCATAAGAGCTTTTAATTCTGTTACCATTCCCATGACAAAATTTCCATTCAGGTCAAGAAAGACTAAAATGTTGGGCAGGTGCCCAATAAATGAGTTAGTAGCAAAAGCATAAGTAACATTTTGATTCCCTTTACCATGCTTGGTTCATGGGACCAACACCCTTTATAAAACACCAACTCACTCTCTGAGACTGCAGATCACACAGACTTCGGAACGTGTTTGTCAAAACATGGCATCTAAATCACCTAGGAGTGAAGAGTGGTTAAAATTCAGATACCAGGGTCTCCACCCAAACTCAATTGGAGTGGGGGAGGGGTGCTGACAGGGCAGGAATTAGCAGTATTAACAAGTGCTGCAGGTAACTGCTAGGCAAATTAAATTTGAGGAACCCTGCTTTAGAAAAACAAAATTTCGTTTAGTTAATGAGGAATTCTGATGCAACTGGTCAGAAGGAAACCTAGGATTATTCTTTAAAATATCTATCCATCTCTGTTTCCTCATCTCCAACAAAAGGACTTATGTCAAAATGTATATGCTGAAGTTGAAGTTGTACAATATAAGCCTTCATTGTCGCCAGGGTCAAAATTTCTATCACCAATCTCATTCCAAAAACAGATTTCAATCACTGCAGTATTAAAAATGCAGTATCTTTATAACTATCTGAAAATCCCATGTAGCTAGAACCACAATTATCTAGCCACTTACAAAGACAATGTCTTAGTAAGAAATTCTCAAATGTTAAGTATTTATGGGTCACATAAATGGAAAGAATAGTACATTAAGTAAATTTCACTTTTTGTCATCACGGCATCACTTTTTCTGGTAGGATTCAGCTGAATCAAACTGCGTGCTTTGTGTTACATACTATAACACGTTATTTAACTTATATTCGTACACGCTGTGCCCGTGTCATTTTCAGTTTTACTGAGAACAGCTCCATTTTCATGGCTGTTTATACAATTAGTCTTTTAATGTGACGAATGATGGACAATACCTGGGTTCTGTGGCCAAGACAAAGATTTCCCTTGATAGCTCTTACTTGTCAATACAAATGACAGCAGAGAATATTCCCTGAATGGGGGGGGGGGGTGGCTAGAAAGAGGGCCTTGTGTAGAGCTTCACTAAGGAAAAAGTCGAAAAGTAAAAAAAATGTTTGGAAAAGAAATTAAGCTATCAGCAGTTGTTATTCTTACATTCTTACTAAATAGACAGCAATGTATGCTTAAGAGAAGTAAAGCTGCCCAGTACTTGGTACTTAGGACCTGACCTGCAGGACCAGCATGGCCCCTAGCCTCAACCAAGCCCAACCTTTCCTTTTATAAAAAATGGAAACTGAGGCTGAGGGAAGCCAGTGACTTGCCAGAGTGAACACTGGCCAGTGTAAGAATCAAAAGATTTCCTGACTACATGCCCAGGCCTGCCAGATTTGGTAGCAGACTGTGTTCACCAGACCACAGAATTTCATAACTTTATAAAAACAGCATATAGCAAGGATTTCACTTCTTAAAGAATATTTTAGTTCCTAAGAGATCATTTTAGCCATTAGCCATAGCTTTCCATTTAATTATCCAATCATCTTTTTCTTTTAATATTTCCTTAACTATTCTAATATTTAATATTTTTAAACATCTACAGACTGCTTTTATTTGGTACCTTAGGGGTATACAGAGAAGCAGTCATAACATTATAAATTGTAAAAATGGATCACAGGTCAATCCCCCTCCCTGCCCTCACCCATGCACCCCGTCCCCCATCAATGTACACCTTTATTCGAGCCCACAGAATTAGTCAGATACAGGGTTTTAAGTGGATGCTCGTCCTTTTGGGGCACTTCATAATTAGCATACTAGCCTCTCAGGCTGGCCTCCAGATGCAGGGTGGCATGTATCACATGTTCTTCTGGGAAGCAGCTCCCAAACCCCAGAAGACCAAGAACAAAGGAGCTAGCAGGCTCTGGAGAAGCTACCCCGTCAACAGTGTATTAAAGACACCCATTAGTTGCCTCAGTCAGCTAATTAGCTCAACAAATCCAAAATCTAAATCATTAAAGAAAGTGGCCCTGATTGCATTGCTGGGCTCTGATTTGGTGTCACAAACCCAGCAGGGTAGGAACAGGGCTGTTCCACAGAAAACAGAAAACGGTCCACACTGGGGAACTGCCATAGGATGGGAGCACATTTTTTATGAAAGTCGAGCCCTGCCAGGAAGTTTCACTGGTGAAAGAAGTGCACCAGGGAGACTTCTGTGTTTATGCTTTGAAATTTAGAGCAATTTAAATATAAATTGCTCTCCTTTTTGTCATTATGAGAAAGAAAGAAAACGTGGGTTTCAGATCTCTGGTGTGCAAATGGTCATTAACTTTCATTTGACCTTGGGTGTAGAACTAATATTGAATTTATGCACAGGGTACACTCATTATACTCATCTAGTTTCCTCACAGAAAATATGTTCCCAGGAGCTGCAGTGCTAGCAGCCATTTTTTCTACACTCGAATAGAAAACTTGAGTCTCCCTTTCATTCCTCTCTCCCACCTTCCACCCACCTTTCTGCTCCAAACCTCAGAAAACCGTTTCCCAAGGGTCGGCCGCGTTTATAAAACACAGGCAATAACAGGTAGGAATCTGAATGACGTAAAATCATTGTCCTGGACCACACGAGACTCAGGAGCATCGGTGCTCAGTTCTCCTTCCCAGTATCTGATTCCCGAAAACATGAACAAGCTCCCATTTAAAGTGATAAATACCTTTGTCTACGGAGCCTTATTAACATTACCTACCGCCACTGAAGTGCCCCTGCAGTGAATTTTTTTAAAACAGAGGTCTCTAAACCCTGCATTCCTGAGTACACTCTGCTGTGGTTATTATAATTATTCACCTCCTTGGCAAATCAGTTCCATTTACTCTCTTAATGGACATGACCATGTGGAAGGATGAAAAACAAAATCATCTTGCCTTGCTTTGTAATTTCCTAAATTCTAAGCAACCCTCAGGGTTAAAGGAGTGCAACTTCCTATGCTGGACGCTCTCAGATCTCTGGTTATTCAGGAGAAAGGAGGGCAAAGGGCTATTTTCTTTTAATGTATGTCACTGAATGGTTATTTATCATTTCGACTTAATAGCTCTAATTACAAAAGACAGTGTCATGGGATTATTTTTTTAAAGGCAATTTTCTTGGTATCCCAGTGGGAGAGTTAGGAAAAATTTACAAAGCGTCTGCTTCATGCATTTTCAATTGTTCCTGGGTTTTACCGTTGTTATTATTTTCTGGATTGTAAGATTTTTACATTTTCAAATAACCTTTAACTTTGCACTGCCTTGAGAGTTACTGTTTCAAGACTCTTATTATGCTTTTATGCCATTAGATAAAAAAGGATGATACTTGTCAACCGCTGAATTGATCACTGTTCAGTAAGAATATGCACTGGTGGAGATGGGATGTGAATGTGCAAAATCCGTCAGCAAGCAGAAGAGTCTCTGGAAATGTCAGAACAGGAGTTATTATTGCACCAAAGATGGGTGGAGATTTTGCAAACTTCAGCAATCAGCGTGGTGTTAGGCAAAGCTCTCTCTTCTTGGGAAAACATCGTAGATCATCAATAAATCAGGAAGACCAGAATGTTGTGTTGAATATTTTAGGGGAAAACACATGCTACTTCTTTCCTCTTGGTTGACAAATGCTAAATAACACATTTGTTAGTGGGGCGAACGAGACAATCAGTGTGGGTCTGTGCTGACCAAGAAGGACAGTGATGGCCACTGCCCCCACAGCATCCGGGAGGCGGCAAAGGAGAAGGAAAGGACACAACACAAACCATGTGGAAATGTCAATTCTTAGAGGACAAGGTGCGACCTATAAGGACAGGCTGGGAAAGACTTGGAAAATTTTAAGTGATTGGAAATATCACTAAAAATTAAGCATAATATCGTAATTGCTTAAAATACAGCTAACAGACTTCTACCATTATAAACTAGTATTTTCTAGCTTGAACATTCATTATTAGAGATTAGATGAAAAAATTATTCAAGAGAAGACTACTACAGCTTTTACTTTTTTTTTTTTTTTTTGCAGTACACGGGCCTCTCACTGTTGTGGCCTCTCCCGTTGCGGAGCACAGGCTCCGGATGCGCAGGCTCAGCAGCCATGGCTCACGGGCCCAGCCGCTCTGCGGCATGTGGGATCTTCCCGGACCGGAGCACGAACCTGTGTCCCCTGCATCGGCAGGTGGACTCTCAACCACTGCGCCACCAGGGAAGCCCTACAGTTTTTACTTTTAAGAGCATTTAAATTTTTTCAATAACAAGTTAATCACAGAAAGCCAGAAAGGTAGAAGGAGTTTGAGATAGCAATAAACGTACCAGCGCGTAAGCCTGTCTTTGCTGCCCCTTAATTTTATTATTACCATCTATACTCTAAAATCCCATTTTATTGTGCATTCTCCTATATATGAACAATGTGTTCACGAGAGGATTAAAGATAAAGTCAAACACTGCGCTACATTAAAAGAAGAATCTATCAACTAAAAAGTAAAAAGTTAGAGGACCATAAAAGTTGGAGCAATTCCATAGGCTTAATGGTTATTTTTTTCTTCTAAATGTGCAAAAGGAAAAGCCTGCCTCTGCTGTTAAAAATAATCAGTCAATCTATTTCATTTCTCATGACAAAGTGACAGGGATGGCTTTTCTTTGGGAAGCTTCTGCCCTGAAGGAGAATATGTCTCTTCAGTTGTGTCAGACCTCAAGCCTCACTGCAGAGCTTCCTGTCAACATTGACTTCCCCCCAATCCCACAGACAAGGGGCCTAAAGACGGGCGGGAGCCTAAAACTGCTAAAGTTCCTACAACGTGTTATTGGTGACCAGTGATTGTTACCAACAGGAAATCTTCAAAGCTGGGAATTTAGCCAGGCTCTCAGGGTGATAAAAGGCCCTCAGCTTGTCTGATGGGTCCACCATGATTACCAGATCCAGGGGTCGCCTGCTTGAACGTTTTGCACACACACAGTTCATTGTATAGCAAATAGTAATAACCAGGTTGCAGAAATCACATACTCATTCAAATGCCTATTTAAGCTTCAGCATAGGATTCAAAGATGATTAAACAAATAAGAGGATTTCTAAGGCTAGGAGAAAGAATTTAACACGAATGTAAAACAATGGCTTCCCTCTCATCCTTTCTGGTCTATTAAAAATAAGAAAGTTTCTTAAAAGCTAAAACTAAACACAACAGGTGAAACCATTTTATACAATTTTATGTTATATATATTTTAATAACCCAAAGAAATAATAAATCTTGGCACAAAAATAACACTTTAACCTGAATCCCTGGATGATTTGAGAATGAAGAAAAAAACTGCTCCTATCTACTACTTGAAAAATGTCAGTTTTCACTCTATTCTTTTCCTTTTCACAAAGCACATCTTTACTCCCCATAATCCAAAAAATTCCTAACAAGGGAGGGGACATTGTGTAGTTGGGAAAACCAGAGACTGGGTGCTGGAAAGCCTGGGCTTGCGCTCTGGCTGTAGCCTTTCTAGCCTGTGTGCTCTCTGGCACAACAATTCACCTCGAAACCGTGAGACTGGGACAATACAAACAATTCCCCTGCAGTGAGTACCCTGCCCAGTAGCCATTCCCTCTTCTGCTGGTTTTCTTTGGGGAGCCATACCTGCCCTAGCCTCAGTCCGTGGGTCTCGTGGGAGGCTGACTTAACCTCTTCATCCTGAAACCTCTCTATCCTGCCCTCCAAACATGTGTCCACTGCTACAGAGATGGGCATTCCACCCTTCCACCGAGGTCCCCACCAAGACTTCTGTTGGACCTACCAGAAAGAGGTTCTCTCTGCTGAGACTGATTAACTCCACAGATTCCCTGAGACAGTAAATTTCCTTGGTGGATGTCAGCTTGTTTATCTCTCGCTTATACCTAAAAGAGTCCTGAATAAAATATTCCCAAGGTTGTGACTCCATTAAGGATAATGAAGGAAATTAATGAAAATACTCATTGTTATAATTAAACGCTGGAGCTGGAAGTAATCTCTAAGGTTCCCACATTCTACACCTACCCCCTCACGATACAAATTGGAATCACTTTACAAAAGTCACAATGACATTTAATGGTATAAACAGAGCCTAGAACCTCTTCTTTCTTTCCCAAACATTAATATCCTTGCTACTTAGTTTTAAAACACTTAACTAGATATGGTCTAGGCAGAGAGAGTGAAACATAAAAACTGCCAAGAGGGTTTACCAATATGAGATTTCTGGCTTTCCAGAAATAGAAGCCCACCATGGCACAAATTTCATATGATCTAAAGATAATGAGAGCTAAACATGCTTTGGCTGTAGATTCCCTTGAAAAGGGGAAGAAACATATCTCCCAAGACTCTAACTGGTGAGCAATTAGCAGTAGAATAAGCAATTCAACAAAAAAGAAAGAAGTGTAAAGATATCTGTGCTAATTTTTTAAAATCTTGTAAAGCCTTAAAATGCTATTCACATTCACTAGGGTTAGGATTTAGAGGAGAAAACTAAAGGCACATCCTAATGGCCTCTTAGAAAATTACAACAAAATGGATTTTTTACTAAGCTAGAGCCTTGAATCATTTATATAATCTATTGATTGACAGTGACTTTTATTTCTGTTTGCATGGTGAGCTGAAACCAAAAACTTTTCCTTTATACTAATTCTTGTTTTAATAACCCTTCGCAGTGAGACATAAATCTGGCATGACCATCTGAGCCCTAATTAACAGTTTGACTGCAAGACAGATATTAGGGTAATCAATTCCTTCTGTCAAGCCCCAGATGTGACAACTATCATTTTAATACTTTTTTAATTAGAAGTATACCAGCTTCTTTTTCTTCTTCCTTAAAAAAAAAAAAACTCAAAATAGTTTTAAAAAACAGCAATGAGTATACATAGGAAGTACCATTCTACAGCTACAATTCTGTTTAATTAAGGCTGTGCTTAATAGTTCTTCATTTTATCATCTCCTAACTACTCAGTAATCCATTTTCCTGTTTCAGACAGCTATTGACTTAATGTTTTTATTCATGAAACATACATTGTGGTTTAAAAATAGCAAGAACCATATTTGTCCTTGCTCACCATTGTACCCTCATGCCTTACAGTGTACCTGGCATACAGTAGGTGCTCAGTTAGAATTTGATAAAGGAATGAAGGCAATAACCTATGACTCAGACTCTCATACTTTGCCACTTATTTTTCATCCACTCTCAATGCCAACTCAAACAGCGAGAGCGTAGGGCGGATCAGGTAGATATCTCCTTATTTCCATATTTGAATTCTCTGAATATTTTAATATCACCTTGTTGGTTATTTTTGCCCCTAGATTGTTTCCCAAACTTGTTGTGGTTTGCGGAATGTATGACAGAAAAGTCTGTTTTTCTCTAAAACTATCTTCTTTGCTTATACTACCTTTCTAATCAGAAAACATATTCAGTTTTGTCAGGGACAAAATAAGAATGCCAACTATCTTTTTATTATTCAACTTACATCATAGGACCCTAGCTCATGAAATAGTATGAGGGGAAAAAAAGGAGTTATATGGATTGGTAAGACAGAGAGAAAATAGTCATAATTGACAGATGCTGTAGTTGCGCATACAAAAAACCCAAGATAATTTTAAAACAAGCTAGTGGAATTCATTTGAGTTCAACACTCTTGCTAGCCACAAAAGCAAGAGTTCTCATACGGCAAAAGTAACCAATTAGAAAAGATAATAGATGTGGATCAACAAACTGATTCAAAACTATATATGGAGAGGGAAAAGACCCAGAATAGCCAACACAATGTTGAAGGAGAAAAAGTTGGAGGACTGACATTACCCAACAGCAACACTTACTATAAAGTTACAGTAATATAGACAGTGTGGTACTGATGAAAGAATAGACAAATAGGTCAATGGAACAGAATACAGAGCCCAGAAATAAACCCATACAAATATAATCAAGTGATCTTTAAAAAAGGAGCAAAGGCAATAAAATGGAACAAGGACAGTCTTTTCAACAAATGGTACTGGAACAACTGGACATACACACACACAATAAAAAGAACCTAGACACAGACCTTATACTTTTCACAAAAGTTAACTGAAAATGGATCACAGACTTAATGTAATGCAAAACTATACAATTTCTACAATGTAATAGAAGAAAACCTAGATGACCTTAGGTATGGTATGAATTTTCAGCTATAACATCAAAGGCAGGATCAATGAAAGAAAGAAGAAAGGTAAGCTTGACTTCATTAAAATAAAAAACGTCTGCTCTTTCAAAGGCAATGTGAAGAGAATGAGAATACAAGCCACAGACTGGGACAAAACATCTGCAAAATATATCTGAAAAAATGACTGTTATCTAAAATATACAAAGAACTCTTAAAACTCAACAGCAGTAAGAAAACAAGCAACCTGACTGAAAAATAGGTCAAAGACCTTAATAGGCACCTCACCAAAGACGATATAAAGATAATAAATAAGCACATGAAAAGATGTTTCATAGCATATATCATCAAGAAAATGCAAAGTAAAACAACAAAATGTGCAACACTGACATCAACAAACACTGGTGAAGATATGGAGCAACAGGAATGCTCATTCACTGCTGGTGGGAATGCAGAATAGTAGAGCCAGAAGATAGTTTAGAAGAAGTTTGGCAACTTCTTACAAAACTCAACATACTCTTACCATACGATCCAGAAATCACACTCCTTGCTATTTACCCAAAGTAGTGGAAAACTATGTGTTCGTGGGTGTGTAGTTGAAATCTGCACACAGATGTTTATAGCAGCTTTAGTCATAATTGCCAAAACTTGGAAGCAACCAAGATGTCCTTCAGGAGGTGAACAAATACATAAACTGTGGTACATCCAGACAATGGAATATTATTCAGTGCTAAATAGAAATGATCTATCAAGCCATTAAAAGACATGGATGAACCCTAAAGGCCTATTATTGAGTGAAGAAAGCCAATCTGAAAAGGCTACATGCTGTATGATCCCAACTATATGACATTCTGGAAAAGGCAAAAACTACGGAGACAGTAACAAGATGAGTGATTGCCAGGGGATGGGAGTAGAGAGGCACAAACAGGTAGAGGAGAGGGGATTTTTAGGGCAGTGAAATTATCCTGTGTGACACTATAATGATAAATACATGTCATTATACATTAGTCCAAACCCATAAAATGTACAATACCTAGAGTGAACCCTAAAGTAAACTAAGGACTGTGGGTGATACTGATGTGTCGATGTAGAGTAATGATTATAACAAATGTACCCCTCTGAGATGATGGCAGTAAGTGGGCTGTGCATGTTGGGGCAGGGGGGATATGGGAACTCTGTGTACTTTCTGCTCAATTTTTCTGTGACCCTACAACTGCTCTAAAACGTAAAGTTTATTTTTTTATACAGTGTCATGAAAGACAGAGAATGAGAAACCTTCACAAAATAAGAAGAGTATAACTTTTAAAAAAAAGTTAAATCATAATAGTAACCAAAACTACAAGATACCAAAATATACATCAAGCAAAAAAATGTACAAAGCTTTACGGAGAAATTTTTAAGACAGTACTGAAGATCTGAAAACAATGGAACGATATCCTAGGTTCATGAATGCAAATACTTATCTCCAAAGTGTCAAATTTATCTGATGACCTATAAATTCAATACACTTTAAGAAATCCCTATAGGGGTTTTCATGGAACTTGACAAAATAAAGCTATGAAGAAAACAGAACAATAAGAAGAAACTTGCTTTACCCCTTAATCCCCCAAAAGTCTTCTTATAGTGTTGGTAACTGAAACAGGAAAGTGTAGTCAAAGGAATAAATAGATCAAAGGAATACAGAGACCAGAAATAAATTCAAGCATATATATATAAACTTTATATATGATAGAGTCAGCATCATATCCAATGAACACTACTGGGGTAACTGGTTTAGCATAAGGAAAACATAAAACTGGGTTTCTACCTGACACCATATACTAAAATAAATTCCAGATGACTTGAAGTCTTAGACATGAAAAACAAAATTTTAACACTCTCCATACCAAGCTACTGACCTAGCAATCCATTGTTAGTAACTTATTATGAGAAATTAATTGGTAAAGGGCAAAAAGATATATACGAGAATATATCTTCGAGCCCTTCTATTATCATTCATAATAGGAAAACTATTAAAACCTTAAACATACAACAAAGAATTAGTTAATAAGTTGTATGGTATCAATATAAACATACAACAGCTAACAAAAATGATACAGAGCTGTATTAGTGCATGAAAATGAATCCTATAAAAACTGGATTTATAGATACAGTAATCAAGGCTAGTACTGATGGATACCAATGGAGTCTGTTCAGTGGAACAGAACAGAGAATCCAGAAATACACCCACAAAAATATGCCCAACATATTTTTGACAAAGGTGCAAAAGCAATTCAATGGAAGAAAAGATGGTCTTTTCAATAAATGGTGCTAGAAAAATTAGACATTCATAAGCCAAAACAAACACAGAAGAATCTTGACATAAGTCTCACATCTTATATAAAGACTAACTCAAAATGGATCATGAACTCAAATATAAAACATAAAACTATAAAAACTTTTAAGGAAGAAAAAGATGCAGGAGAAAATCTTTGGCATCTGGGACTAGACAAAGACTTAACCCAAAGACATGATCCATTAAAAAATATTGATAAATTGGACTTCACCAAAATTAGGAACTTTTGCTCTGTGAAAGACTTTGATAAGAAAATGAAAAGACAGGCTATAGACTGGGAGAAAATACTTGCCTAAGGATTGCTATCGAGAATAAAGAAATCTCAAAACTCAACAGTAGAAAAAACCCTCAAACAATCCAATTAGAAAATGGGCAAAAGACATGAACACACATTTCACAAAGAAGACATTCGGATGGCAAATAAACACATGAAAAGATGTTCAATATTACTAGCCATTAGGGCAATGCATACTAAAACTACAGTTTTAGTATGTCACTACACACCTATTAGAATGGTTAAAATTTTTAAAAATAGCGACAACATCAAATGCTGGCAAGGATGCAAGAACCTACATCACATATACGTTGCTAGTGAGAATGTAAAATGGTTCAGCCACTCTGGAAAACAATTTGGCAGTTTCTTAAAAAACAAAACATGCAGGGCTTCCCTGGTGGTGCAGTGGTTGAGAGTCTGCCTGCCGATGCAGGGGACACGTGTTCGTGCCCCAGTCCGGGAGGATGCCACATGCCGCGGAGCAGCTGGGCCCATGAGCCATGGCCGCTGGGCCTGTGCATCCGGAGCCTGTGCTCCGCAACGGGAGAGGCCACAACAGTGAGAGGCCCACATACCGCAAAAAACAAAAACAAAACATGCAATTACCAAACAATCCAGCAATTGTACTCTTGGGCATTTAGTCCAGAGAAATAAAGACCTACATTCACACAAGAACTTACACATGTAGTTTTATTCATAATGACCCAAACTGGAAACAACCCCAAGGCCCTTCATGGGTGAATGGTTACATATAGTGTAGCACATTCATATGATGGAATACTATTCAGTTATAAAAAGGAATAACCATTGATATACACAACAACCTGAATAAATCTCCAGAGAACTATGGCAAGTGAAAAGAGCCACTCCTACAAGGGTTCATACTGTATGATTCCATTTAAGTAATATTTTTGAAATGACAAAATTATAGAAATAGAGAACAGATTGCTAATTGCAGAGGTTAAAGAGGAAACAGAGGTAGGAGGAAAGTTAGTGTAGCTATAAAAGACAAACACAGAAGATCCTTACAGTGATGTAAATGTTTTGTATCAATGTCAATATCTTGATTGTGACACTGTACTTGAGTTTCACAGGATGTTACCATTGGGGGGAGCTGGGTAAAGGGAACGTGTCATCCCTTATCATTTATTACAACTGCACGTGAATATACAATTATCACAAAATAAAAGAGCACATGTAAAAAATTATCACTTTTATAAAACTGCATATATTATATATAAAATATCTACATATTAATAGAGAAATATCTGTAAATACATACAGAAAAGAGTATTATTGGTTATCTCTGTTGGTGAGATGATGGGTGATTTTTCAATTTCTTCTTCATACATTCATGTATTACCAAAGTTTTTCAATGACTATGCTATACTAATAAGAAAAAAATGAAGCTATTTTCATTATGATAAAGACAAGTAATACACGCTCATTACACACACTTTTTTCCACTGAACATTTTACTGTATTAATTCTTTGAAATATCATTTAAAAAACTATTTAACATCCCATTTCATGGATCAATTTTACCATTTCTCTATTATGGGAACTTAAGGGTTGTTTCTAATTTCTTACTGTTAAAATAAGCAATGAAATAGGTTTCTTCTACCTGAATCTTCACATGCGTCTCTGATCACGCCCAAAGCTAGATCTCCAATCATGGAGTTACTGGCTTATAGAGTAACTATGCTAGAACGCACTGAAAAGTGGCTTTTCTGAAAAACTATGAATTTATGTCCCCATCCTTGGTGCATTTGTGTTTCACTCTGTCCCTGAGAGGTTGCCAATGTAGTATTCACACTCCAAGCTCCACAGATGAAATGAGTAAGGAAAACAGACATGTTAACGTGATGGTGTAATAAAGTCAACTTCATACCAGTCTTTTACTTTGCACAAGCTACTGTGTGTGGGTCTTGCTTACTCCTCTTCATTTCTCTTCACCTCCAGAAAGTTCAAACTTCTTAGCCTGACACCCAAAACCTGCCTCTTTCTGCCTCATTCACTTGGCTGCAGCCACTCTCACATCCTTGCTGTTCCTCAAACTCATTTCACACACCTCTGCCCAGGGCTCTTGTCTGGATGTCCACAAGGTTCACCCCTCAGTGACTTCACGTCTTTGCTCAAATGTGCCCTACTGGGGGCCTATCCATCCCACTCTGTGTAAATTAGCAACCCCCTTCTCCAGACCCATCTGTATTTACTTGCTCTGTTTTTCTCCAGCAATGACAAGAGTATATGTTTTTACATTTAAAAAAATTTTTTTTTTGCGGTACGCGGGCCTCTCACTGTTGTGGCCTCTCCCGTTGCAGAGCACAGGCTCCGGATGCGCAGGCTCAGCGGCCATGGCTCACGGGCCCAGCCACTCCGTGGCATATGGGATCCTCCCAGACCGGGGCATGAACCCGTGTCCCCTGTATCGGCAGGCGGACTCTTAACCACTGCGCCACCAGGGAAGCCCAAGAATATATGTTTTTGATTATTTTCCCAACTTTTTCCGAAACTTAAGAAAAAAATTTTTTAACCCCTATCCTCCAAGGCACTGTCATCCCAACTCATACAGACTGTAAGTTTTGTCTCCTTATGTTTACAGGAACCACCATCAGCTCTAGCACAAGTTATTTTTAAGACTTCCCTCCTACAACCTTTATACTGGTGTCCTTTCTCCATCTTGGCCTCCACCTATGCAGACACCCATGATCTAATCCCTGTCCTCGGAGGAGCCCTTTTCACACTGCCTGAGTTCTGTGGGTCCAGATTACTGTTCCTTGTGTCTCTTCTCCACCACCCTTACAGCACCCAGTCTCTGCATCCTCTACATCAGCCAAATCAACAAAGATATAGTATAAACACAATAAGCTACTTCATACTAAGGTGTGTTTGATTCCAGGTCACTGAGAGAAAAGCAAATTTTTACAGTTTCTAGCTAGAAAAAGGAAGATGTAAAATGTATGATTTCTGTTCTGAAGACATTTCTGTTCCACTTATTTCTTCAAACTTTGGCAACTCTTTGATTTTGTCATAGAGTCTTCACCTGAAAAGTCTTACTCTAGTTTAACATCTAGTTTAACATTATCTAAGTCTTATTCTAGTTGAACATTAAAGTTAAACTAGAACAAGACTTTAGCAGTGACCTCCTGCCTCTGAACAGCAAAGGATGCCTCCTCCTGACACTCCTCCTTTCAAAGCAAGTTTTTTTCTACCTCATTGAGTCTCTACTTCATATCGAATTTCAGCAGAGCCTGGCTTTCTCTCCTCAAGATGTATCTGAAAGCTCCCTTTTCCTTTCCACTTCTTACATCCACAGATTGTTTCCTAAGGTATTAGGAATCAGAGCCACACAATCAGTCCCTATGGAAAACGCTTGCTATTAAATGTTATGAGACAATTCAATTATTTTTATAAGAAGCTACTTTGAGATGAAAAATATAAAAAAGAGACCACCATTACGTTATTTAGTTTCCTCTGTCATTATGATAGGTAATGCAATGTGGTTTGCTTTCTTTTGCTGGGTACCTAGACTTTTTCCATGCTTGCAGTGGACTACAAACATATTTTAAATTTTTTATTTCACTTTTCCATGAAGTATGAAATAAAGCAAGGCAGTGTATATCTAGTTTTAAAGAACGAGATATACACCTGTGATATTTTGATGGTAGAATAATTTTTAAAACATAATGGAGACACTTTTCTGCATTTTATACCAAAGCTTCCTGAGATACATTCAACTGCTCACAACCACAGGACATGTGAAATATCCCCAAAGAATCAGAACCTTCCTCCAGCCCCATGAAAGACTACTCACCAGACTTCCTTGCTTTCAAAGCAATAACAGCTGCTAGCTCTCTCTGCACCTAATAAAATATTAGGGGGAAAAACCAAATTAGAAGAAGAAAAATGTAGCTTTGTTTTTAGATATGCAACCAAAGTTAAGAGCTGTTGCATTAAGTTTGCTGCCATGTTTTTGTTTATTTGTTTTTAATAATATGGAAAAACCTCTGCATAGGAATTTTAGGCCAACCCTCATAGAATCTGATGGACTTACTTTAAAGAGAAATTAAACAGTTGCCAGAATGTACACTTGGGAAAACATTCGTACTTATGCCATGATGATGAGAAGTACCTCAAAAACATAACTGTGTAACATTTAGAAATAATGCAAATAAATTATTAAAACAGGCAAAATACTGTGGCAAAGATATTAAATATTCTTTATCTCTCAAAGATTCTAGTTTATAGAGAAATTCTAGAAAAATTGAGGTAGGTGATCCTAGTTTAATTTGACCTCTGTTTGAATACAATGAAGGATCACTTGAGGCCTCACAGGTGTAAAGCAACCATTTCAGATATTATGCTGCATAAAAGCAAGTGCTATCAACACACAGGGCAGGTGAAATGGGGATAGGCAAGATGACCTTTAATACCCTAAGTGCCTTAAACCTCACTCATTTGTCCAGATTTTTGCTTGCTTACTCTCTCTCTCTCTCTCTCCCCCCCCAACACATACGCTTAAATCCTTTCTCAAAAACATTCTCAAAGAGTAACATAAAACAGAGACCAAAGAAGATAACCACAGTCACTTTCAAAGATAACATGGAAAAAAAAAAGATAACACGGGGATAATCTTTGGGAAATCTATGTTTGATAGCAAAAAATTTTCATAATAAGCAAGCTTATTCCTCTTCAGGACACAATCTTTTAAGCTTAGAAGAGTGTGAGTGTGTGTGTGAGTGTGTGTGTGTGTGTGTGAGAGTGTGAGTGTGTGTATTTGCAGGGGTGGTGATACTGAGTTTGGAAGGGTCCTGCAGCTTATTATACTAATGACATTTTTAAAGGCAGAGTATGAAAGCTCAAGGTTAAAGATTTGCTATTGAAATCAATCTAATTTACATTGATGTACGTGAAGGCAAAAGTAGCCCAGTGAGTCACTGGGACTCTGTTCAGGACCAATTTCACAATGACCCAGGGTATCATCATCCCTGAAGAAGGCAGCTTCCCCGCCCCGGCCCCCGCCATATTGCTTTACTGCCGTGCTTTCCCTGGCTGGCTAGTATGAGTGCCATTCAAAAGGGTATATATACTCCTGATTTAACTGATTCGTCGATTCCTTAAGACTTTCTCAGGAAAATTATATTGTAATCAGAAGATAATCCGTCCCTTTCTAACCGTGGGAGTCTGAGACCCAAAAATACTCATGGGTAGAAGAATTTATAGTTGAAGAACTTATGGGGGAAAAGAGAGCTGGGGGAGACAGGAGTGATGATTAATCAGAGGAAAGCCTTTATAAATACTTGTATGTGTAGTAATAAAACAGCAACAAAATAAAATATAAATGAGTGCCTATTTTATATATTTGAAATTACGTGTAAGGTTTATCGTAGTAACAGCATCTCTCTTCAGAATTTTCCTCTGTTACAGTGTCACAAATGTTTGGGGTAGACAAAGATGCAGATTAGAAACACTCACTGGGACCTTGTGGATGGCGTCCTGATTTTATGAGCTTCTAGGGAAGACTCCACTGTGGCTCAGAGACAGGAAAAAAGCAGAGATGGAAAAGGATGCAGAAGGTGGATCACTTAATTTGCATACAGAGGATCAAAAACTGTCTTCTCCACCCTCCATCAGTTTTCCATACTTGATATTCTCGTCATGAGAGCTTCAGTTTTTCTTTCTTGAATTAGAAATAAGGCTCAAAATAGAAATAGCTCAGAAAAGGAAACTGTTATATTCCCCAAACTGTATAAAACTACATCTTTTCAAAGATTTGGTACAGAAAGAAAGGGAGAAAGGGGATGAGAAAGAAACCAACATAGCACTTTTTGGGAAGCCAAGAAGATGAGAGATGAGCAGTGAGAAAGAGAAGAACTTCACAGTTAAAGTTACAAGGAACCTAAGCTTTTTCCTTTTTTTGTATTTTTCCACATAAAGTAAATGAGATTATTCTACTGTACTACACTACATCCCCTGAACATCTGCAGTCAGGGAAGACATAAAAGTGTTATGTTTCTGTCCCCGAGGGAAACTGTTCCTGACCAGAACCCCAAGGGTAGGTTACTCTTCCTCCAAAACACAAAGGGGGAAGAACAGACCAAGCAAAACACAAACTGGGTAAGATCCCGTTAGAGGCTCCTAGAGCATCTTCCCCGCACTTTTTTTTTTTTTTTTTAAACACACAAGCAATGATGTAATTCATCATTTTCAATTGTGACTAATGCCTGTCTTCTGGGCAGAAGCTCCTCCAAGGCAGCCATTTTTTCATCACACTATCCAGGGCCATCAACACCCATTCAGTGATCCACAGGAGGTGGATGCAGAGGTAACCTTAAGAGAACAGAGACAGAACCTAGGGGAGAGAAAAAGCTGCCTGAGGAAGGACAAGGAAATGCAAAGGGAAGGCACTCCCCAGTAAGAAGGGACTCGCAGCAGACATCTTCAGAACATATTAGAAGGACTCAAAGCCTCCTTTAGCAAATAATTGTTAGGTTTATACTGAAAACTAAAACTTGGAACAACTGCAGAAACAGGGACTAGAATTTTCATTAAGCACCAATAAGGGACCTGTTGGCACTGAAAAAGAAATATAACACTCCAGCACCGGTCAAGTCTTCAGGTGTCTGAAATTCTGGCCCACATTTTGATAACAATCCAGAGCAAAAGCCACCCTGCTAAGATGCTCCTGAATTCCTAACATTCAGGAACTGGTTAAGATAATAAATATGTGTTGCTTTAAACCATGACATTTGGCGGTAGTTTGTTACGCTGAAAAGTCTTTTAGAGATGATTATTTTTTCTACTTGATCTACTTGTGTTGTTGGTTAACATAAGTTTCTCTCAACATGACACAAGTGGAACCCTCTTCTCAGATCAGTTTCAAAAAAAAATGTAGACATATAGAGCCAAGAGCCATGTTCTGACATGCGCCATTGTTTTTATTTAATGCGGTGCTAAACCACCGCCTAGGAAATTAGAAGAAATGCATTGTTCTTAATCTGACAGGAAGTACCTTATTACACTGGTCTTCCCTATTACAAGCCTTCCCTACTATGGTCTGAACCCTTGAGGCTAGATGTATTCCAGAATTCAACATTTTATATAGTTCAGAAAGGTACCCTATCTAGGGCACACCCTCAGTGAGGTCTTGGGCAGTAACTTATAATAAGAAATCAGACACATTAATATTTCTGTGGGGACACATTAAAGGCAGGAGCCCACTGTGCCCCCCTTTGCCTGGCAAAGTCATAAAGCTATCCTTTTCTATTTCACCACTCGCCAAAAAAAATTTTCTCCAATGAAATGTATGATTATTCATACTAAATGGGATAAAGACAGACTAGGAAAGGCCTCAGGATTTTCTACTAAATATATTCGGTTTAGGTTAGATTTTTGCCACCAAGTAAGTTATGAAACCCTATTCTTTTTCAGGGCTTTTATATTTCAGAGCTGTCAATAATGGATTGTAAACCTCTATTAACTTTACACTAAAAGTTTCTCTCCATCTTTCTCTCTTGTATCTTCTTGTCAAATACCTATGTAGTCAGTACGTTTTGTCTACCAAGAAACGCTTTCTTTAAATAGCTTGGATTTTCATGTATTTCAAACCTGACTGCACATGAGAATCACTTGGGGAGCTTTAAAAAAACAATTGATACCTGGGCCCCAACTAAATCAGAATCTCTGGGGAAGAGGTCCAGCCAACAGTATTTGCTGCTGCTGCTGTTTCCATGTTCCCTAAGTGATTCTATCTAGGTTGTATCCAGGGTTGAGAAGCACTGCTCTACTTAATATCTTAGTTTCCCCGAGACTCAACCTTTTAATCTTATAATCATTTCAACTGACAATCAATCTTTACTTTTTATTTTGTTCTCCTCTAATTTAATTCATTGGTAAAGGAACATGGCCTTCACTGTGTTTTAGGTATTAAATTATGATATAATCCAATCAAATGATAAGATTCAGTTACTACATCAGCAGTTTGACAGACACGATCTACTCAAGCACAAGGAAAATTGCAAGGGAGCTTTTTAAGAAGCTTAAACTTTAAAACATAGTTTACTCAGTATAAAAAGAACCATGTAACTCAAAACACATCTGCAGCTTCGGGTATATTTGCTCTTGTGAATATTTAAAGAGAGGATAATTAAGAGAATGATAAAACACATCTCTAATTTTTCTCTCTCCTCTGGGTACTCACCAGCAATTTTAAAATGTTTTAAAATGCTGAAATGTTTTGGCTTCCTATCTTCAATAACCAGCAGGACTGTTCACAAAATAGCCCTGAAATTCAACAAGAATCAGAGCCAGTCTTAGTTCCAGTATTTTGTCTTTTTTCTCTGGCACTTTATAGTGCCTTCAGCCTCAAAATACAAATGCTCGAAAAGCTGTTTTGCATCAGTACAAGACTCAAGAGGCAACAGGAAGTGTCAAATGCAAACCCTGAGCGCCAGGGATCACGTCCATGGGAGAGGTTAACTGAGAAGACATGGCAGGCTTCCTGGGGGAACAGACCCTTGAAAACCAAGTGTGAAGCTGGATGGAAAGTCAGCAAAGGTCATTGTGGGAGGACAGATCAACAGTGGCAAAAGTCTTACCTAACCACAGGGCCATTCTTAAAAACTAATTTTAAATAGGATCATGAATTCACAAACTCCCTAAAAGTTTTTAGTAAATCTATTAATCTTAGAAACATTTAAATGTTGATACCATGATAGAAATGTTTTTAAAACACAGAACCCATTGTCTCAATTACCTAAATTAAATGTAAGAAGAAACATAAGCCAATACTCTTCCCTGTTTTATTCCCAAATGTACTTACTTTTAAAACACTATAAAATCTTAAGATACTATGGACTTAAAGAATTCTAGAAAAATAAGTAACTATGCTTCTTAAAGCCATCAACGTACTTTTGGATAAGACACAAACTGAGCAGTGATGGTGGCTAGACTTCTGTCCTATGAAGGAATAACCATGGGCTCAGGAACAATTTTCTTTGTTCCTTGGAGGCCTGTTTTCCTATTTCCAAGTTCATTATTTTGTTCTGAAGAGTTAATATTGCCACAAGAATCACACATGGATAAACTTGTGATTGCCTGTTAATGTCAACCAATAATTAGAAAATTAAGAAAGTTATTTATTTATCTGTCTAGACAGTACTGCTCTCCATCTAATAGTTTACTTAACAAATAGTTCTTTTCCTAATAATTGCTCTCGCCATATCGAAGATGTGTTTGCTAAGCATGCTGGAATGATAAAATATGCTTATGCTTATTCATCTATTTCAAGGCTATTAGGGATATTTTTAAAATTTCATATAGACATTGTTGAACACATACAGATATGCCTATTCATTTTATTATAACTTAGACAACAGCTGACCATTCAAAGACTAATACATATATAGAAGTGTCCTGAAACTAACAAAATAAAGTGGAATAAAGTCCTACACGCAGGCTTTTTAAGTCTGGTATTTAAGTCTGCTATGCATACATAGATCTACTATGAGACAGATTCACATGAAAAAGATGTGATAATTTTTCGTTGATCATAAGCATAGTATACGTTAACAATGGAAATGTGATTATCTAGAAGTGGACAACGATGTTTTTAGGAATATTACTAAAATAACATTCAGGTCATAAAAAAATGATGGACTCCAGAGAAATCAACATCTGGATTGTATACGCTTTGAAGTACCATTTGTTTAGGTTTAGGAGGAGTCGAGAGCATCCAAAGGAGGACGACCACAGGGTGGTCACCTCCTTGTAGACAGTGAGATGGATGGCGCAGTCTTCATCTCCCTTGTCCTCTCTGCAGGGTTTGGCAGGTTACCCACCCCCCTCTTCTTGACCACTGGGATTCCATGACACCATATGCTCCAGGCTTTTCTCTTTTCTCTCTGACTGCTACTTCTCTTCTCCCAAGGCTTCCCTTTCCTCTGTCTTGGTTTTGATGATCCTCAGTGATCTATCCTTAGCCCTCTAGACCTTCTTCTCTTTCCGTTCATTCTCTCTAGGCAACCTCATTTACTCACAGGGCTTCAATTATATCTGCACCTCCAGGGCCCAAAAGTCTCATATCCATCCACCTCCAAGACCTAAATGTCTCACTAGCAGCTCAAACTCAACATTTCCAAATGTGAAGTCACTGTCTTACCACTTTCCTCCACCCCATAAATCTGCTCCACGGCCCATACCCCCAGTCAGTGAATGGTACCACCATGTACCCAGGGTCTCAAGCCAAGAAGTGAGGTACCCTTGATTTAGCTCAGCCCACCATCTTCTCTCAACTCAGACCGCTGTCTCTCATTTATCTCTCTTCATACCACATCATATATTATATGAGATATAATCTTGTATCTCTCGCTAAAAAACTCTTCAAAGACTTCCCATGACACCAAGACAGAGTCCAATGTCTAATATTGCATATATAGTATTCTTTTCATCTGGTCTTCAGTATCATCTATTTCTATACCTCTTCTTACAATCCATGTCTTTTAAAAAAAAACAGAATCCATGTTCCAGCCTTAGTAAAATAGAACACTTGCAATTCTGTGAACGCACCATGGTCTTTCTTTGCTCTGAGACTTGCCACGTGCTCTTCTGTCTGGAATGCCTCCCCACCTCCCCACTTTGTGTGGCTGTCACTTACTTGTCCTTCAGGTCCCAACCTAGCTGTCGTCTTCTCATGAGTCCCCCACCTCCCCCAATGGAGTGAAGTCCTCCCTGTTTATTCTCTGATAGCATTCTATACGTACCTCAGTTGTAGCACTACCACATGCTAGTGAAATCTCCTCTTTAGCTGAGGGTCTCCAACAGTAGACTGCAAGCCCACTGAAATAGACTCCTTTACTCATCATTCTGACCATGACTCCTAGTACCACTCCTGACACGTATCTGTGATCAGGAATGCAAGTCAAGTGTTCGCAGCTGCTGCTGAGAACAGAAGACTTAGGGGGAGCATTAGCTTCAAATATTTGAAAGGGTGAGGGTAAAATTCAGAACAGTGGAGAGAAGCTGCAGAAAGGCATGTTTTAGCCCTACGAACATTCAAATAATCAGAGCTATCACAGTGGAAATGGTCTACTACGTGAGGTTCAACAGAAGACGCTTTATAAGGGAAGGTAGATATCAGAAGCACCCCGACCAAGGGTTTGTTCTAAAGATTTGTTTTATGACCGCCTCCTATCCAAATCATCCACTATAAAAAGAGAACAAGCGTGAGCCTCCTGGGAGAAGCCATATCTGTCAGCCAGCAGTTGAACAGGTGGTGATGTTATAGCAATCTAATCTACCCAACAGAGATAGAGGGAGTGCAAATCTTAACAAACAGATGAAAAATAACTGTTGGAGTCCATTCCTTCCTGTGGAAATCTCCTAAATTTCATGGCACAAAGAACAGGAGAAGCTATAGATGTACTGGCTGAATACAATCTGAAAAGAGCAAGCAAATGACACTGACATCGTTTCAAAAGAGCAGGTGCATCTGCTCCTTCAACCTTCAAAGCTGCTCTTACAACTCTTGATACAGCAATTTCCCCAAAGCCCTAACTGCTGATCAACATGAATTTTTTGACAAATAAAAATTTCATATATGTGAAAAGTGTTTTAAGGAAACAAGTATACATTGGACATTCTGGGTTTTGCTATAACAATGAAATAAAACATTGATTATGTGTACATCATTAAATTAAAAAAATTTTTTTGTCTCAAGTTTTTTTTTCCATTTTCTGGTAAGACCAGAGTATTTTCAATCTGTGTCACATTTAAATGATTCTTCAATAGATTTATATGATATAATGTATTTAACAAAGTATCTTTAAAGACAATATAATTTGCAAACTCATGTCTTAGTATGTCTTTTATTTCACATTATATGTCATTCCTTACATGTCTTTTCTCAGTCATCGTGCTCTTTGGAACTAAGTTTCTAAACTGTACCAAGAGTATAAGTTCAACACTAGACGTTCTAGGGATCTTCTATGGTAAGGATCTCCCATCTGTAGGGGTAGGTCCTATAGAACCTTGCAGGGATGTGATATTAGAAACTCTTGCATTGGCATGAATCCAGATCAACTAAGACCCTTTCCAACTAGACAGTCTATCTACAAAAACCGCTAACACAGGAGGGCTTCCCGGAAGAACAAGATTCAGAACGCAAGATCCAAAAGCCTAAAACAGGACTAGGAAATCTCCTATGCCAACCTTGAGAGAAATTCTGGGATTCTGTTTGTTGAGGCTGAATCACAGCTCTCCACCCCACGGCACAGGACTGCTGTGAACATGAAATGAGTTAATACCTATAAACATCTGGGAATGGTGCCTGAAACAGTAAGTACTATCTGAGTGTTAGCGATCATCATCACATTACTGTAAGTAATATAGTTGAGCTTAACAATAAATTATAAGAGCAAAGTCCAATCTGTAGTTGCTTTAATATTTCATATGTTTAAGACCCTTCTTCCCACCTAAATTTTGAACTCCCTGACAACCAGTAATGCTTCTGCTTATAACATTCCACCTACATGGCCCCCACATGGCAACTAGCATAAAAGGGACTGATATGTTTCACCGAAAAGTTGTGAACAGTGCCTACAGTGCTTGTACTTCTAAAAGCTTTAAAAATAAGCTTTGAGATTTCCACAGAATTCCGAAGCTTTTACAGATGTGTGAAAGACAGACTTTAGCTTTAAAAATTCACTTTGAAACTTCAGAGGGATCAACTGACTAGCTGTGGCCTGGCAGCTTCTGACATCTGAGACATAACTGCTGATTAATGAATCAAGAGATTGCAAATATGTATTCAACAAGGAGTGGGTATTAATTTGGTATTTCTGCCGTAGCAAATCACTACCCGTTTAGCAGCTTAAGAAAGAGGACATCCATTTATCATCTCATAGTTCCATAGGTCAGGAGTCAAGGGACAGCACGGCTCAACTGGATCCTCTGCTTAGAGACTCATGAGGCCAAGAACCAAGGCATAGGCAGGTCAGTGTTCCCTACTAGAGGCTTTAGGAGAGAATTCCAAGGGCATGCAGGTTGTTGGCTGGTTCCTGCTTCTGTAGGACTGAGGTGCCCATTTCCTTTCTGGTTGTCACCTGGCACCTGCCCTTGGTTCCTAGAGGCCTCTCTCTGATCTCTGCACGTGGACTCCTACTTCTCAGAGCCAGTGACACCACGCTGAATCCTTCTCGTGCTTAGGCTTTTTCTTTACTCTCTCTTCTGCTGTTTCTCTTTGATGCCTACCAGAGCAAGGTCTTTGGATTAGACTGGGTCCATGCGGACAATCCAGGTCTGCAGCCTTACTTATATCTGCAAAGTACCTTTGACCATGTAATGTAATATTTACAGGTGCCAAGCAGCACATTCATCTTTGGGACCATTCTACCTACCACAGAATGACAACACAGATCCTCAGAGCCCTCCTGAAAAGCTAGCCCTCAACATCTTTTTAGGGTTTCATAGTAACATGTTAATAGAGTCTAGTCCTGGAACATGATTTAACTGGTATAACATCTTTACTAGGGCACACCTCTGAGTTCACACAATGGAACCTGAAGACTTGAGAACCAGTCTGAATAAATTTCTAAATTACTAAACCATGCAGCCATGTTTACACTATTTAATGATTCCTAACGGGTTAAAAATTAAAATGCTGTTTAATATAACTGCATAGGTTTCATTTTCTAAACTTCTTCAAATAAGGAGGGAACTCTATATACTACTATACATAAAATGGATAACTACTGAGAACCTACTGTGTAGCACAGGGAACTCAATGCTCTGTGGTTACCTAAATGGGAAGGAAATCCAAAAAGAGTGGTTATATGTATATGTATAACTGATTCACTTTGCTGTACAGCAGAAACTAACACAACATTGTAAAGCAACTATATTCCAATTTAAAAAAAAAGGGAACATTATAATCAAATCCCAAACACAACCGGTTGAGACCTATTCAGTAACTATGAAGCCTTTTAAGTGAAGATAATAGAGACAATTGCTTTTTGAACCCTAAATTATTATTTTTAATTAATGTGGACTCTCAAATGCTTTATCTCTCCAAATGCTTTATCTCTCCAATGCAAATGACTGTACACTCTGCTATCAAGGCTGAAATGTGACAGTGCATGAAAAGCATGAGCAGAATGCCTGCACAAGGTAAGAACTCAGCAAAAACCACCCATTCTTTGCCTTTTACCCAGATCTCACTTGGTCTTCTGAACAACAGGCTAATAAATTAACATCTGCGAGCAAGTTTCCTCAATAATTTTCCCACACAGAAGTTCACCTCTGGGACTTCCCTGGTGGCGCATTGATTAAGAATCCACCTGCCAACGCAGGGGACACGGGTTCGATCCCTGGCCCGGGAAGATCCCACATGCCGCAGAGCAACTAAGCCTGTGTGCCACAACTACTGAGCCTGTGCTCTAGAGCCCTCAAGCCACAACTACTGAGCCCATGCGCCACAATTACCGAAGCCCACGCACCTAGAGCCCATTCTCCCCAACTACTGAGCCCACGCACTGCAACTACTGAAGCCCACATGCTCTAGGGCCCGCGTGCCACAACTACAGAGCCTGTGTGCTGCAACAGCTGAAGCCTGTGCGCCTAGAGCCCGTGCTCTGCAACAAGAGAAGACACTGCAATGAGAAGCCCGCGCACTGCAACAAAATAGTAGCCCCCGCTCACCACAACTAGAGAAAGCCTGCACGCAGCAACGAAGATGCAGTGCAGCCAAAAAAAAAAAAAAAAAAAGGTTCATCTCTGTGTTGTTTACAATAGAAAAGATGGAAAATAACCACAATGTTCAAAAATCAGGGGATGATAAATCCATGGAATGGGGTACTATGAACCCCTACAAATGTTGTAGGAGGTACTGTTAACACTGAAAATATATTAAGTGAAAAGAACAGACCACAAAATAAAATGGTCATTTTTTTTTACACATTTTACAAAAAATATACACGCAAGAAAAATAACCTAGAAAGTAACAAACACTAAAGTGTTAATAATGAGTTATTTCTAAGTGGTTTCATTCTGGGCATCTTTTTTATTCTGGAATTTTAAAAAGTTATTAAGTCTTTATATTCAAGTTAATCCAAAATGTCAGATAAACTTTTAAAATTTGCAAAGTATAATCCACAGTAATGACAACTCACTACCAAATTTACCACCTTTTTTTTTTTTTTTTTTTTTTTCCGGTACGCGGGCCTCTCACTATTGTGGCCTTTCCCGTTGCGGAGCACAGGCTCCGGACACGCAGGCTCAGCGGCCATGGCTCACGGGCCCAGCCGCTCCGCGGCATGTGGGGTCTTCCCGGACCGGGGCACGAACCCACGTCCACTGCATCGGCAGGCGGACTCTCAACCACTGCGCCAGCAGGGAAGCCCTTACCACCCTTTTGACACTTACAAATATAGGAATAGAATTCACCCAATTTCTACCCAGCATCCACATAAAATTTCCTTATATTCTGATTTTTACAACAACATAAAATAACAAACTAATTTAAAATCTACCTTATTCCATTACCACCAAAAACTCAAGTAGTTTTCACTTTTTTATATGCCTCCTGGTCCTGCTTCACATATGGACATACTATTTAAAGCTATGCCATTGAGTTAAGTATGCAAAATTACATTTCATCTAAGCAGCAATAAGAAGTTCTATTTTAAACAAGTGCACAAAGAAGAAACCCAACACGAAATATTCATGGATCACCTTTTAAAGCTCCTTCCACTTCCCTCAGATAGGGTTTCACAGGAACACTTCACAAACCCACAACTGCGAATATACAATTTTTTTGGACTTTTAAATTTTTTAAACCGAATATAGTTGATTTACAATGTTGTGTTAGTTTCAGGTATACAGCAAAGTGATTCACTTCATATATATTTTTTTCAGATTATTTTTCCCTTGTTTATATACAAACTGATAGCTAAATGATCTATTTCTATTCCTTGTCAATTAAAAATGCTTATGTTTTCTATGCGTATTGCAGGTAAAAATTATTATCTCCATCTTGGGAACAGATACCCAAAAAGCATCACACACTTCTTCCCCTATTAACAAGGGATTCATCAAGACACGTTTTATTCTTGAATGGGTTCTGCACACTGACATCTTTCTGAACTAATGCTTTTAAATAAATATCCCTACACTGGGCTCATTGCAGTAGGCAAAAGACATGTATTATGCTGTTCACCAAAACCAACTTGACAAGGCTACAGTTAAATTAGGTTACCACATGATCTGGGCATGTGCAGATGGTTTCTTTGGAAGTAGAGACAATAACTTAATAACTATTTTAAAAAGTGGTGTGCATGTACATCTGTATCTTTCAGTATTTAGGGATCTATTCCCAGGATGAAGAAAATCACTTTGATGTATGATAGACATAGAACATATTAAGCCTTTTTTATTGACAAAGGAGAGAAAAATACCATTCAGCTCTCTGTTCACATGTTGACAGTCATGGGCTTTGTGGCATGTTCCTGTGAGATCCTCCCTGAGGGAAACTGAAGGAGCTTTATTTAACCAGTTCTCCAAGTGGTCCTAGAGACTTAAAAATCCACGGCCAAAGGCACCTTGAACACTGTAACAGCTGATCAGGGTAGCTCTAAAGCACAATGAGGGAAGGTACTAACAAGCCCCACGGCTTCTTATGAATACCAAGAACAAGGAATACTACACCAAGAATGTGCTACAAGTCCTCTGGGGCCTTCTTAATGCTCTTTGAAACCAGAGCTGTCTTCCAGGGCCTCACTTGACACTTTCTCAAAACTTAATCTACCTGGCCCTTCCCCAAATCACATAGTAGCTCTGAAGCCACTGGAAGGGCTGGAGCCAGGCTACAATTCCACATAAGAATTTTATGTTCCCTAAAGACAAGAAATATAAGATGTTCACAATCCTGTGGCAGCCAGAAAGAAGGTTAGTCATTTGCTGGCAGAGTCACTTTTATTCTCTTAACAAACATGCCCACTCAAGTCTGTGATAGATTTAGAAAATGGAGATTAACTACACTGCTTCTCCATTCCTCAGAAAGGAAGAGGCAGATAGCCAGGAAAAACGATGAGTGGAAATTAGTATTTCAGCATTTTAAAAAACCGCATTTCTAAATGTGGCAAAATTCATCACTGGACTGTGCTCGTCAGGTACTCAATGTGACAGATTCTCCCCACCTTCCCTAAAATTATTTCTAGACCTAACTAACTTGACGTATCACCTCTTAAATAAGTCTCCAAAATTCTAACTCTTTAGAGATCCAGCGAAACTCAAATCCCATGCGATTTCTGCTTCCTGAACTGGTACCAATGTGAACGTTTCCAATCAAAAAAAGCTGTCACCGTTATCTTCAGATACTATTGTTCAACAAGGAATTTCTCCAACGTATCAACCCAACTTGTAGATTCATCAAGAAGAACAAACTAAAGGAATCCTAGCCACCTCATACGCTTCCTGACCCGGAAAGGGTGTAGACAGAGTCCTGTGAAAGACACACCAGAAAGAAAATAGTGGAAGGTTCAGGTGAATGATTAGACATGGCAAAGGAGAGGAGTTTTAAATGACTGAACGCAAGATACGAGAACAGGCACGTGAGGGGAATGAGAGAGTTGACAAGACAGAGAATCTTGGAAAGTTGGGGTCTTTGAGATTCCTAGTATCATGCTTTTGGTGATACAAGACAATTGGTTGTTCATTAAGACTCAGTTCCTTGGGCCTCCATGAGAAGTATTTCCCAAGAGAATTCTATCTAAGGAAAAGATGACACGGGAGAAGAATCAGAGGCCCAGGGTAAGTGCAGGTCTTAGTTAATGAGAATAAAATCAGATCCTTTTTACCTGTAAAGCAGGATCCCACATAGGGAAAAAATGAGAAGATGACTTTTACTAGAAAGAATGCTAGGAAGCATGAGAGAACGAGTTCATGGTTGATGTGAAAACTAATGGAGTTATGTCCAACTTCTGGACACTGAGCGGGGAAAAACCTTTCTGCGAAGTTGACAACGGGCTGCAGTTATAACCACATCTTTTTTTTTTTCCCCTAGAGAGGTGCAAAAAAAAAAAAAAAATTCCATAGCAGATATCTTTTTCTCTAACACTTTCACCACAAGTTATATATCTTAGTATGGCTATTGGCTTCTTGGGGCTTCATCTGCTTCAAGATCTTCCAGAACTTACAGCAGTCACCCCATTTATAATTTGGGTTTGATTGCTCAGTGGTATTTCTCAGAGGAGTGATAATATACCCCATGAGAAGGAATTTGGAAAATACCACTAAGAGCATCAAACGCAGAGGTTCTACATTAAAGTTTGAGGAGCTGAAGAAAATAAGCAACAGGACAGAGCAGAAACGTACCAACAGAGAAATCTAAACTGCTGAAAATTATCAACTACATCAGCTTTGAGAAGGAATATGAGGGTGTCAGAGTGTCTAGTTAAATGGTTCCCGGGTATTAGATTCTGTTCTCATCCACACTGACCTCTCTTCCTAACTTCTGTATGCTTGATTTGTCATTTGAATTCATCTCTCAAGATATGGCCACAAACTCTTCGCCACTACCACCGCCAGGTTCACGTTTATTGTAGACACTCAACACTGTTCTCTTCTACCATTCAAGTGATGGCTGACTTCGCTGGACCAAGTAGCACAGAGGCCCACGCCACATGCCCTACCCCTGTCCTTTTATAAACGTCACTCATATAACCATGGCATCAAATAAGCATCTAATATGTAAAATTCACAGCTTAGCCTAACTCACATCACCTCAGTGGTTTGACCATGTGAATAAAAATCATGAATTTCACTCAGATGTTTGTGTTTTCTTATCTCTACAATTTCCATCAAGAAAATTTAGCCCGAAGTACCAGAAATAGCCCAAAATGGTTTGTTTAGGATGTTGATTTTAAGGAAGCATGAGCTATAAGTCCAGAATCAGTTTTTATCTCCTATTTAAGGATGTCCATGTTTCCACTTCCTGTCTTTAGATGATGCCCAAGTACTTCTCAGTTCTTTAAAATGCCTCAAAGTTTAGCTTATTTCCTAAATTTACATCCTAAGAACTATGACTTTGAAAGCAATATTTCATTCACTATAAATTCTTCCCTATGTCTAGTTTATCCTGGATTGTAAAACAAGCATATAAAATCTATGGCATCAACTCTGAACACTCCTTTTGGCATATACACTGGGAGAATTCATGTTTAAAAATAAAATAAAATAATGCTCAGAACTTCAAGGACAGGAACTGGGAGACTATGTCATCCAAGGGCCCTTCTTGGTCTGCCAGCTTTATCAGACTAACAGAGACTCAGAGGAAAAGAAGAAGAGAAGATTTTCAAGTCAACAAAATGTGTAAGGTCAGAAGATATTAAAAAGGAAGCTAAGACGTTAAGGCAGAAACCACACGTAGCGCAGGGAAAGCCAGAGGATTTTCAGATAATAATGCCCAGAGTGTTTCTGTAGACTGAACATAATGGAAGGAGTCTATTATAGCCATGTCGTTTTTCCTTAAGCTGAAAACTTCTGACAAAATTTTCTTCTTTAGGTTTTCAGATGTCAGGTGCTTGACTAAATTATCAAGACGTTTTTATTTTTATACACATTGTCTTCCTATGTTCCTTTAATATGAAAACTCACTAGTGTTTTCTTCCAGGGTAGAATTTTAGGTATTATTTTTTTAGATGACAGGACCTTCCTCTTGATTAACCTGAGACTAAGAAATAAACTATTTTAAAATGAGGATTTTTTTTTTTAAAGATAGCAACATACAGGGCTTCCCTGGTGGTGCAGTGGTTGAGAGTCCACCCGCCTGCCAATGCAGGGGACATGGGTTCGTGCCCCGGTCCGGGAGGATCCCACATGCCGCAGAGCGGCTGGGCCCGTGAGCCATGTCCACTGAGCCTGCGCGTCCGGAGCCTGTGCTCCGCAACGGGAGAGGCCACAACAGTGAGAGGCCCGCGTACCGCAAAAAAAAAAAAAAAAAAGATAGCAACATACAAACCCCTGAAGTTTGAGTAAAAGGAGGTGAATATACAGGGCAGCACAGTAAACTCTATTGCGGGAAACTGCTGCCCCCTTTCCAGGGCCCCCTAATTACACAAACCTTTTGAAGAGCACTTTAACAAGTCTGCATTACAGATGTCACTTTTGCTTTCCTTTAATGCATTTAAAGGTCATGCTAGATGACAACTGTTACTTGACTGATGTATGCAAACATCTCCCTTCCTACATGGTGTTAACAGCTAGGTAACAGAGTTTTCATACCAAAGCCAACAGGAATAACTACATTGTGAAGAGGTGAAACACAACAGTCCCTTCATAAATGGCTTATACAATGAACAGAGGAATTTTAGAACTTAGATATTGTCTAGTCCAGCACTCAATTTGGCCAAGGTCATAGTGTTGGAAGAACTAAGAATCAAGGTCCACGTTCTCGGTTCAAAGACAGTTTCACTATTCCAGGCCGATCGGCCATCAATTAAGATGCAAATTTTTCTCCTCTACCCTTTATTCTCATTCCCACTCTAGCACCTTACCTCAGTTTACTCAGTCTTTTAGCTTGGAGATTTTTTCTAGCAAGATTACCTCAACCAAATACATAGCCAACACTTTGCTGTCCACCCTCCTTTTTAGAGGCTTTCTTGAATTTAACTTTCATGGTATAAACCATTCAGTATTTCCACCTCTCACTGTCCTCTCATCTCCCTACTGCCCTCTTATCATGGGTGCTGCCCAAGACTCCATCTTCCACTACGCTCTTCAATCGACAACCTGGACTGGTTCCCATAACTCTAGCCCTGACCTTTCTGAGTTCCAGATTCGCGTCTCCAGGTGTTTCCCGAATATTTTTACATCCTTATGTCCTCAAACTCAGTGTGTGCAAAATTACGTCATCTCTCCTTCCATGCATTTTACTCAGTTTCCTAAGAGTATCCTCACTTTTCTATTCGGTTATCTGACTCCTCCTCTACATGTACCTGTCCTATTGATTTTTGTTTTGTTTTGTTTTGTTTTTGCGGTACATGGGCCTTTCACTCTTGTGGCCTCTTCCGTTGCGGAGCACAGGCTCCGGATACACAGGCTCAGCGGCCATGGCTCACGGGCGCAGCTGCTCCGCGGCATGTGGGATCTTCCCGGACCGGGGCACGAACCCGTGTCCCCTGCATTGGCAGGCGGACTCTCAACCACTGCGCCACCAGGGAAGCCCTGTCCTACTGACTTTTAAAAACGTCTTTATGCTCCTTTTTGAACTCATTTTTCTTTTGGTTCCCCCCAAAACCTCCAGAAACTATAATAGGTTTTCATCAGCCTCTCAACCAGTCTCCCCATTTCCAACTCATCTTCTTGTTTTTTAAATGTCTGCTTCATCATGTTAATCTGTTGTTCAAAAAGTCTTTCACTTTTCTCTATTAGGTGCTTCCTCTGTAACCAGATGGGTCTACTATTCTCCCACTGTATTTTCCCATTCCTCTGCCTGCACACAATAAATCCTACAGCTAGAGTACACATCCTTTGTCACCTGTTCACATCCTGATTGCCTTCAATGACGGTTCAAGCCCTGTCTCTTCACTGAAGCTCTCTGCTATGGTTCTTGGACTTACTATCTATACACCATGATTTCTGATGCTCAATTGCCAACTGTTTTATAGGTTAACTTTGTAATGTGCCTATCTTCCTGGTATAGCTGTAGGAACCACATCTTACCTGTCTGCTGCTTCTGAAACTTACCTACTAACTGCATTACGTTATCAAAAACTGAGGTGTAGTAGTTAAGAGAACACGATTAGGAAGCAGAAAATTCTAAGTTTAGATCCTGGCTTTGTTCCTTTCTAGATGGGTGACTTTGGGCAAGTTACTTAACCTCTAGAAGCTTTCATGTCTGTAAAACAGAGATAACGCCACTTATTTCACAGGCTGTTGTGAAGTGTGATGTGTGTGTGTGTATGTACACACACACACACAATGTTTCACATAGTATTTGGTCTGTAGTGAGGGTTTTTTTTAAACAGATGGCTGTTAACAATTTTGCACCTAACAGGCACTCCTCTTTGGTCAATATTTTAAACTGCAAAGGTCACGTTAAATATTTTTTCATAACACACTGTCAAGATTTCATTTCATGTGAAGTTTGATACCACGGAGCACTGTATTTAGCCCAAAGTTACTTTTCTAAGCTACATTCCAGAAGAGTAGGAAAAACAACTTTTAACTTTCAAGCTGTGCCCAGATGCCAAGACTCAGTGTAAGAACTGTGTAAGATCAGTTTCATTCCACATATAGAACCCAAGCCAGCATGACTTTCAGGCAAGCACCGCTTAAAGAATGCAGTTAAAGAAGAACTCAAGAATCTTTGGTAAGGCTACAAAAGTTTCCAGAAAGCCCAGCCAATGGATAAAGATTTTGTGAGATAGGATTGCTAGAGCCTGTCAAAAACCGGAGCTCCATGATTAGAGACCATGGCCAGCTTTTTCTAGGAAGGGGATAAGCTTTCCTTCAACCAACAAGTCAATTACTGACTCTAATTAATGGCTTTAAAAGACATAATGAAAATGTTGCAATCTACTACATTTAAAAACTGAGGACTTGATCTTTTGTTGGTTGGAGTGATCTTTTTTTTCCTAATGAAACATACAGTCTTTTCTCCTTTGTGCAGCAGGTCACAACTTTCCCTAGGTTAAGTCATACTGTATTAAAAAAAAATCCTCCACTAAGGTTCCAGGAACTTTCCACCAAGAGCATCTATGATCTTGCAGGTGAGGCTGCATCAGAGAACAAGTTAATGCCACTGACTCCTTTTGCCTTGACGTGGGCCTCCCACAGTGATGAGCAGCCATGGGGCAAGTGTCTCTCTACACCACTACCCAGACTGCCGTCCTTCAAAGACCCCTCATTATTTCTGCACCCCTGGGCAGGGAAATCACATGGCCTTACCGCAGACGTCAGACGACAAAGAATTTCATCGCTGCTCTCTTCTGAGTCTTCAATTTTCTGATGAGATCTTTGAAAAACAAAGAATAAATTACTCTTCAGCTTTGGCTGTTCAAATTTATTCACCAAGTGATGGGGAATACATGGTAAATAATAGCATTATTGCTTAATACATTAGTGAAAGTGCCCATGTGAGTAACACGGTGACAATAATGCCATCGGATCACAGCTCTGTTGCAGCCCAACTGTTCCTTCGAAATCAATTAGCAAGAACGTCTTTCCCATACATCAATTAAATCCTGAGGGCTGCGTACTGCTCTCCAAATGATACCACAGAATAATCCTGACACACCAGAGTTATAAACACGGGCATGCACAGAGCACAAGTGGATGGCGAATATAACGTAAAGTACTGACATTCCCGCTCGGTCTAAATGAAATCCAGATTCCAAAAATATGAAACATGAATTTTCCACTACATCTGAGTTTCAGCCCAAACAGATTTATTATGAAATGGTATATTATAAGCCTAATACTGTGATAGGAATTACGTTCAATACAACAGCAGAAGCACTTTGGCCTTTTTTATGAGACCACAGCCCAGTTGAGAAGAAAATTATGCATGTATTAAATAACTAAGGAGACATACAACATAATACACAGTATAAGGTCAGTGTGTTTAGAAAAATCATCTTTCTAATGTAATTCATGAAAAATTTTCACCGCACGAAGGTACATGCTAACATAAAAAATTATCTACTTCAGACAAATCTTATAAAATTACATTTTTTTTCCTGACTTGGTCAAAGGAAAAAAACATTGACTAATGCCAAGTGGATATATGTAATTGTCTCCCAGATCTATTTCCACAGGCGATTCCTTTCAACACCTGTGGACTGGGGGGGATCGGTGGTAATTGCCTTGCAGAGTGGCGGTACGGCACTGGCAGTCCAGTGATTGATTTCAGTCTCAGGAACTGCAGTGGGCCAGCTGGAGCGCGAGCCTCGCGGGGCAGGAGGGCTTCTCCTGGCTCCTAAGACAGCTAGGAAGATGCTCTTTAAGAAAAGAAAAGCCAGTCGAATCAATTCTGGCACTGGCTTCCTGTTTCTGTAAATGTTATTAAACCCTTTCAAAAGAAAAATCCCACCCTTCAAGTCAGAGCAATGAATTACAAACTACCGCCTTTACAAGAATTGCAGGTTCTGGATATGAAACAGTGGGCATGTTGTCAAATAATCTCATTCCTAGCGCAGCAAAGCATCTGAAACATGACCTTGATAATGAACATTTCAAACAATGAGCCTTATTAAAATGATCTATTCACAAGGTTTCCACACACACGAAGTTACACTGAGAAGAGATTTGCAACCCTTTATAACATAAGCCACCAAACTAGGTTTATAAGATTATGCTGAGGTGACAAACAGATCTGAGAGGAAATTAGGAGCCAAGAGCATTAGACACAAGAGCACCAAACAAGGGCTTCAACGTCCCGTCTGTGTCTGTGTTGAAGTGCAAGCTGGTCGTGCCCACTCACGCCTCTCAGCCCCCAGCAGCACCTGAAGGATGAGGTAACGTGCATGACGTATTTCGCATTAGCACAGATTCTGTCATGAATGTGTTTTCAACAAACTGCTGAAAGGAACTCAAAACTCCAAGGGAAGCTCTTGTGTATGTCACTGATCGTGGCTATTTGATGAGTAATGGCCAAGCTGTTGCTAGCTCAGTGACAAATAATTTGTCTCTGTTCAAGCAAAACTATCCTTCATCACGCTTCCAACACAAAACATGCCTTGGCAGAAACGTTTCTAAAGGAAATACATGTAAGACAGACAGAGTGATGCTCTCCCAAGAGCTGTCCCACAGCCCGTGTCCCATTTTTATCCCCTCAATCACCGTAATTTATACCCAGAGCTCCCAAGTCCTTCTCTAGCCCCTGAATCTTCCCCGAGCTCACCCTGTGTTTCCATCTAACTTCAATGTGGCTCTAAGTGGCCATCCCAGAACATCTTCACCCACATGGGAATCTCACAGGCTGCTCAAACTCGACGTAACTTCCACTGACATCCTCTTGCCTCCTGCCCTCAACGGTTCTGCCAGCGCCTGTCACCACTCAGCTTTATGTCACCCTGCAGCCCTTCCCCGCCTCCGGCACTCACTCCCACCGCTTTCCAGTCACCAGATCCTCCTCTGCTCTGCTCTCCTCCTTTCCTCCCCACGAGCCGTGCTGACAGGCCCTCACCTCCACAACTTATTTTAACCACCTTCTAACCAACTTGTCTCTGCCTCTCCTCCTGTACCCCATCTCCTAGAGATGCCGGGATTCTCCTTCTAAAACCCTGATCTGGTCCTGCTTTTCTCCAGACTCACACCTTCAGGGATTCTCCCACTTCCTGCTCGAGAATTCAGAAAGACTCTTCTTTTCCGCTAGGGAGTCCCAGGTCGGCCCTGCACCAGCAGGTACCTGCATGGCACCTGGCATAGAGAAGGGACGTGGGAGCAGAACTGAGGGGGCCAGGCAAGCAGTGGGAGAGCTTGAAAGGGGGGAAGGAAGAGAGAAGGGTGACGTTCCCCGACTCCCCTTCCTGCCTCACCACTGTGGCCCCTCCCCGGCTTAATGCCCAAAGGCCCAGAAGTACCAGACTCTCTTTCCCCAGTAAATGTATTTTTACAAAATGAGATAAATTCTGATTATTTTATGATATAAATACACATCAGTGCAACTCAGTGAAGACAAAGTCCTCACCTGTCAGATCAAAACAGGTAACGAAACAGGTGGGGCAAGGGAGAATAAGGGAAAGAATCAGCTGTAATACGCAGTACACCATTCTACATGAGTGACTCGAGCGTCCGTGGATTTTGGTATCCATGGGGGTCCTGGAACCAATCCCCCACGAATACCAAGGGAGGACTGTACTTGCATATTTGTCCCACTGTTACCAAAGGGGGCTGTGCTGCTCAGTGAAGAAGAGACAAAGAGAGACTCTGGTTGGAGAAGGGGACAGAGAAAGCCTGGCTGGACTCAGCCGCCAATGGCAGTGACAAGTTGACATAAGAAAGAGAAGAAAAAAGGAAGTGGCCCCAGGAAGGAAGACCCATCCTTGAGGGTTTGTTCCAGCAGGAAGCTCTGGCACAACGGGGGTCCCCTTTGTGAATTCTCACGGCTGCTTCTCAAGGTCTCTGCTTGCCAACAGCCCAAGCCTGACCCCGTAACCCTCCAAGGCAAGTGCCGGATCCTCGTACTGCGAATCCTAGTGTGTCGAATCCTAATGCCTAGTCTTTGTAAATGCACGAGGTCTGCAATATCTAAGGGTGCCGTTGTGAGGACACAGGAACGGCAAAAGCCTCTGGTCCTCTGCCCTTGTCCCTCTAACCATCAAACAGGACACATGATCATTCTACTCAACCCCCACCAAAACCAAAACCAACCCCTGCCCTCCCTACAGGCTTCCCCCGCTTAACTACAGGCAACTCCATCCTTCCAGTTGGAAGTAATCCTTGAGCCCAACAGCCCGCCCCCCGCCTTACAGTCTACGCTGTGTCCACCCCCAAATCCTATCAGCTCTGCCTTCAAGGGATATCTCCCTTTTGACCATTTCTCACCACCTCTACTCCAACTGCTGTTGCTCCAGCCACAGGATCTCTCACCTCGACCCAGGAGCCAGAGTGGTCTTGTTCACATGTAAGTTAGATCATGTCCCCCCTCTGCTCAAAATCCTCAACTGACTCTCTGTCTTTCTCAGTATAAAGCCAAAGTCTCTACAGGGGCTGACCTCTCTCACTTCTCTCCTCCATTCCAGTCACTCTTGCTTTGCCTTAATGCTTCCGTCTTGGGCCTTGCCCTGCCGGTCCCCTTATCCTAGAACACTTCCCTCACACTGCACACTGCTTCTTCCCTCACATCCTTCAAGTCTCTGTCAACCTCCTGAAGAGGCCTTTCCTGACCCGTATCTCTATCGCTCATTTCCTACTTTATTTATCTGCATAAAGTTTTCCACCATTAACTAACATAAATCTGTTTGTTTATGAAATTGCCTGTCCTCTCCCCTCCTAGACTATAGGCTCCACGGGAGTAGAGATTTCTGCCCGTTTTGTTCCTGCTTCCATCCCCAACACTTAGAACACAACACAGTCCATAGGAAGCATTCAATAAATCTTCATTGAATAAATTAACTGAGGGCCTTAAACTTCAGGGAATGCTCTGCTATCAGCCACCATCCCCGGATGACCACAGCACAAGACATTAGCTTGTTCTCTGCAGTCAGTTCAACTGAAGGACCCTGCTTATACTCGAGCTATTTCCCTCAGCTCTTCCATCATCCTCCCAGCTCCCTGCAGCAGTCCCTCCTCTCAGTGACCTCCCTGTCTCTAAAATCCAACATGAATGACTTTCTTATATCAAACTCTAAAGAGCTGTTAACTTTGAAAATATCTTAAATAAAATAACAGCAACCAATGGTCACCCTCACTTCCTCATCTTCCCCTAAGAAATAATTAGTACAGTCTTAGTGACAGTTTCCAACCTGGCCAACTGTTTGACAATCATTTACACAATTCATACTGCATCAGAAAAGCAGCAGGAAATTCCCCACCGCAGAAGGTCTCCCAACACAAACTCTCAGCTCTGAGAGGGCTAAACAGTCACGTAGGGTTGATTTCCAACAAAAAAAGCCTTAGGAAGTAGCACACAAGAGCCATTATCTGGGCGGTAGAATTCATTTTATACCAGTCAGGTCCAGTATAATTTCTAGAAACTTGGGTTTAGCTGGTATTCCTGCAGGGGTTCCCAAAATTCTCTTAGCAAAAATTCCTTCATGAGAATTATGTAATGAGTTTGAGATTATTCCAACGACGTTTTTCAAAATAAAGCTTACCATAAATCTTCTATATGAGAGATAGAACCCACACTCCTTAATCAGGTTTTGACCAAAATATTTGTGACTCAAGATTCAAAAGCAACTAGTATCATCCTGTAATTGGAAAATCCTACTTCCTTTTCAACAGTGGAAGAGGTTTCCTGGGATTTCAGGATGGAAAACTGGAAGCATTTCTTATAGAAATATTATCTAAATAATATCATTTTGCATTCGTATATTGATGTGACTTTAAAAATGCACAAGTTCTATCTATCTACATCTACGTCTCAATATTGAATGGCATATTCACTGAGTTGCCAAGAGCTACCACTCCACACATAACATGGTTCCTGAAGGAAAATGTGTTAAATGTGTCCAACAGCCATAAAATAGACAAACATTTGGAGTCTAGCGGTTCAAGAGGTGTAGACCATGCATAACTGGCATGTGCTAAGCCAGGTGAGGTGTCACACATGACCTTCCAGGCACACGTGAGCCAGCACGATCCCAGGCCCAGGCATGTTGCACATGACAGAGGACACGAACAATCAGTTTTCATGTAAGTTGCTATTACTGCCATCCCTGGGGCTGTCATTTGTTTCTGAGTGTTTCCTACATACACCCTTACATCAACCTTCGCCTTAAACAGAGAATATTCTAGACTGAGGCTTCATGAAGGTGGGGCGCACGCGTGTCTCCAAATCAGGAAGAGGATGTCCCTGGGGAATTTGGGGCAGGGCTGTCCACCACCTCCCACCCTGAGCCAGGCTGACGCTGCCCTGCCTCGCCCTGCTTGGTCTAGAGGGACCTGAGGAAAACACAATTTTTAGTGTGAACCTCAGACTACCCCTGCTAAAGGCTGGTGAACTTCTAGGGCATGGAATAAACCAGAACCAAGACAAACTCTACAGGAATCTTTCAAACACGATCCCACGACAAACAGGAGATGCACAGCACACACATATACAAAAAAAAAAAAAGCACATCATACTTAGTGGGCTTAGGAAAATCCATCTTTAAGCTACTCTGCCAACACAAGTGAGAGCCGCTTAGCCTGATCTGTGATTCAGGGGCATCTTGGGAGAAGTAATATCCAAGGTGAGGTTCTGATGGAAAAGGAGTGGCCCTGGAACTCAGCAGGACGAGCAGCACAGGGAAGTGGGCAACGGCAAGAGATAAAGCCGAGGACAGAACAGTCAGGGCCTGTCTATTGCTGCTATAGAGTTTTGGTTTTATGCTGAAGGCCATGAACTTTGGCTGTAAAGTGAACACGATGGAAGGAGAAGTACCTAGAAGGAGATATAAAATCAAAGGTAGGTTTGCTTTCGTCCTCTTAAGATCGAGAGAACCATTTGTTTGAGAAAGGAGAACAGCCAACAGAGAGTGAGGAACTGAGAAAGCAGGCATGGGAAGTGTCCAAGGAGAGGTAGGACCCAGAGCCCAGGCAGAAGGATGAGTCTGAGTTCTTCCCACCATGCTGGGAAGAAATGATGGTAAGTCAGCTGACAATGCCAGAATCCACGATTTCTTGGACAACCCAGAGTCCATTCCACACTTGCTGAATGTCAGGCAAGAAAAAGTATTAGGGACTTTCTCTATCAGAATTACTTCCTGGGCCAGATTTTAAAAAATTTTTCCCTAAGAAATCATTGCCACAAAAGAGAATGTTCCTCAAGGGACCCAGAGTCAATCTCTACTGAAACCAACACCTACTGACCCCAAGGGGATAAGAAGGTGTCATATCTGACACTCAAGTACTGTCCCACCTACATCTTCCCATAATATCTATAACCAGACAGATCTATTTTGCTTAACAAAGCAAATTCCTATTATGAAAAGAAAAAGTGGGATGGTCGAAGAAGGAGAGTCGGATTTTTTTGAGATCACTGACATCATGAATACAAACACCTGTTCAACCTTCTCAAGAGAAGATACTTTTTCATAGCATCAGGTTATCAGTTATGCTTATAGAGGAAATTTACCAAACAGTAGTAAATTGTGAATGTGACAGGTTTTATTAAGGTCCAGGGTATACAGTGACACATTCATCTAAAATTGAATAAAGTTAGTTATTACTAGTATCTCTTTCACATTTTATATTGAAGATTTGAGAACTAATGCTTCATGTTTAATTAAACAGCTACATTTCGAACGCTGGCACAAGCATGCCCAAAAGTTCGATTGTTGTTAAAATTCCTGTACTGTTCCTAAATTGATGTGCTCTCAAAAAGATGAGCTGTCTCTTCCCACACCTGGAATAAGTCTGGTCTGTAAACAATGGAAATTTTGGAGGACTTAGCGTTTCCTTCGGAGAGGGGGTGATGAGTAATAACAAAGACTGAGACAAGCTGGGTTCACAGCATTTTTTATACAAAACAATTTAAAGTGATAAATGAACATTTTCTTCACCTGATTCTAATACAAAACTTATGCCAAGTTCCATCATGAAAAGTTTTTTGAGAAATACTCAAAACATGTTTGTGTACTCATCCAGTCTCTCCTCCTTTCCAAGATTCATAAAATGAGAACCTAATTAGGAAAAGTGAGGAATACAAAGGTTTGGGACACAGGAATGACAAACGTGAAGTTGATCTCCCCAGTTAGAGGCTGTTAATCTAGCACCATTGCAGAAATTAAGGATGCCAATGGATTTCTCATGTTGCTTGTACATGTCAGGTAGAAAAGGACACATTAGGCAGGATAAGGAGAATAAAGGGAGCAGAGGTGACAGAGTAGTTGGTGGTGGTACTATTATTGTATATAAGGTCCTAAGAGAAGGCAGGAACCTGAATTTTGGGAGTCATCACTGTGGAGCTGATATTAAATACGTGACTGGGTGAGGGTACATCCAGAGTGAGAAGAGAAAAAGATGGCTGAAGACTGAGCTCCAGGACACTCCCTGTTTAGAGGTTAATGTTTCCAAACGTAGGTTTTATTATTATGCATGTGTGGTGAGGCCAACAGATCAGGAGATGACTGCCACTGAAAAGACAGGTCAATATGGGGAGAATTAACGTCTCAGCAATACTGAATCTTCCAATCCATGAACATGGATAGACCCTCTACTTACTTCAATTTGACTTTTTAAATCAGGCTTATGAAGTGTCTGACATACAACTTTTACACATGTTCTTGGATTTATACCTAAGTATTTCATAATGCTTTTTGTGCCAGTACAGAGAAATACATTTTTTTATACTGACCTTGTAGCCTGTGATCTTGCTAAACCCACTTATCAGGCCTAGTAGGTTTTTTGTAGATTCCATGGGATTTTCTATGTATATAATTATGTCATCTGCAAAGAGAGATGGCTTTATTTTTTTTCAAACTTCTAATCTGCATACACTTTCTTTCTTTTTCTTGCCTTACTTGCACTGGCTAGTATGGAAAAGAAGTGATAAGAGGCAATGTATTAGCCTTGTTCCCAATCTTAGTGGGAAAACATTCAGTCTTTTGCTATTAAGTATGATGTAAGCTGTAAGTTTTATGTAAGGTTTTATCAGATTGAAGAAATTCCCTTATAGTCCTACTTTTCTGAGAATTTATATCATGAATGGATGTTGAGTTTTTTTCAAATGATTTTTCTGCATCTATGGAGTTTCTCGTATAGTTTTTTCTTTCTTGGACTGAATCTGGTGAATTACATTGTCTGATTTTTAGATGTTGAATCCTCCTTGTATTTCTGGGATAAATATCATTTTATGATGTATTATCATTTTTATTTTTATTTATTTTTATTTTTTTTATTTTTTTATTTTTTTGCTGTACGCAGGCCTCTCACTGTTGTGGCCTCCCCCGTTGTGGAGCACAGGCTCCGGACGCGCAGGCTCAGCGGCCATGGCTCACGGGCCCAGCCGCTCCGCGGCATGTGGGACCTTCCCGGACCGGGGCATGAACCCGTGTCCCCTGCATCGGCAGGCGGACTCTCAACCACTACGCCACCAGGGAAGCCCCTGTATTATCATTTTTATATATGGCCAGATCCAATTCAGTAATATTTGATAAGACTTTTGTGTTTACATTCATTTTCTTTTTCTGAACTTTGTCATAATACAGCTGGCCTCATAAACAGCCTTACATAACTTACACATGGTCACATCTGTTACAGGGCTAAGCACAGCACTTTACACAAACCTGATCGTCAGTAAATGCTGTTATGTAAGTTACTCAGTAGAGACTAGACCCTTTTCCTTACCTGAAAATTAAGAGGAGCAAATTCAATCATCTAGGAAATTCCTTCCAGATATAAATGCTTATGAAGCTAAATTTACAGAATTTCAGAAGTGTCACCCAAGTGGCAATAGGTACCATGCTCAATAAAATCTTTATGTTCTGAAACAATTCATCTGGCTTCTTTACGTAGTATTTTGAGACTCTGACTTAATTAACTTTCACGTTTCCTATCACTTAACGGAGTTTTCTGTAAGGCTAACTTTATAGAACAGCAGATTTCAACCTTAGCATGCATTGGCCTCACATTTAGAACTTTACAAAAGGTACTGACACCCATGTCTCATCTCTCTACTCCAATCCTGATTCAGTAGATCTCAGGTTATACCTGTTTATTTTTTAAAGTATCATGGTTGAGAACCAGTGCCATGAAGATCACTTCCAAGTTCACCTTCTGCCTTCAATTCATGTTGCTGCCTGCCACCAAGTACAGAGGCCTGCCCTTTTGGCAAGTTACACAAGCTATCTTGCCTCAGTTTCCACATCACAACTCCAAACTACTGCTGTGAGCATTAAATGAGTCATATGTAAAATGCTCAGACTAGTGCTTTGCATGTGGTAAGTACATGTGAGTGTTAACTATTACTGCTATTTTTTGTATTATTGTCACTGCCAGGGCAGCTGAGGCTAAGTGACCAAGCCATTTGTTCCCCATTTTTAAGTGGGGGACCCTTTTAACATAGGAGTAGATCACAGACCCATAAACTCTGTACCTGTTGAGCAAATTATATGACAAAAACATTACCGTGAATTCAAATAAATTGTATTTTACTTATTTCGGCAGCATCTATATACAGTTAAGTCATTCTTTCTATTCAATACAAAGACAATGCTTAGCTTCCCTATAGATGTGCAGACCCCTGCAATCGATCTGAGCCTCGCCCCCCCCCAGCTGCTTGTGACCCACTGCTCCAGCCACATCAAGCTGCCTTGTACCCTCTCAACACGCAACCCGTCTTCCTAACTTCCTGCCCTACACACTGTACCATCTACCTCAAGTGCCCTTCTGCTTCTCTACCTAGAGCATGGAGTCATGAATGTTAACAAATTCATCTCAATCCTCTGGGCTGAGCTTTTCCTAGAGTTGGTGAGTGAGGAATGGAAGGTGAGCCACACCATCCAATTAAGTACTCTGCTCATTAACAGTAACAACGAACAGGTGTGGGGTTTTTGGTGTGTGTGTGTGTGTGTGTGTGTGTGTGTGTGTGTGTGTGTGTGTGTGTGTGTGTGTGTGTGTGTGTGTGTGTGTGTGTGTGTGTGTGTGTGTGTGTGTGTGTGTGTGTGTGTGTGTGTGTGTGTGTGTGTGTGTGTGTGTGTGTGTGTGTGTGTGTGTGTGTGTGTGTGTGTGTGTGTGTGTGTGTGTAACACATAGGTTAGAGTCAGGGAAGGTCAGGGTGGGATGCAATGAGAGGGAGAGCTGTTTCAGCAGAGGTCAGGCGACTGAATGGGGTGTCTGTGGAAGCCGCAGCCAGACCTCAGGAGCATCAGAATGTCAGCTGATGCTGACATTCCAGGAGGACGCATCAGCTAGGACCACCGGGCACTGATCAAGCCGAGAGACACAGACCCAACCGACAGTAGGCTCCACAGTAACAGCGCACCCCAGTCAGGGGTGAAGTGACCCACTTCAGGGGTCACTAGGCAAGATCAGTGCGGATGGGAAAGGGCCAACCTGACAGGCAAGCCTGGTCTGCTAGGGTCAAGGGCCCACACCACTCACCATATCCCCAGGGGCTGTCTTGCTGAGGAACAGGAGAGGGCGCAGAGAGACTGAACCTTTTTACCAAAATATGCTCAATAGCTAACAAGGAAACCTTTTAAATTTCCTTATTAGAGTCATTTTGCTGGATTAGGCTAAAATTATGTGGCTTCTCTTTTCCTTCTTTCTGGCTGTCCAGCAGGACAGAAGCTCATGTGGACAACACAACGCTTAGAGAAAAATGAAGAAGTTACCTTTTCCTTTCCCTGCCTGATTGCAGTATAAGTTAAATTTTAGCAATCTTCTATGACTCTTAACAGCAGCATAAGTGTTAACTGCCCTGTAACTGGCAGAATATAGTTTTATGTATCAAGGTTCACAGACTCAGTTATTCAGAGCACCACCACTCCCACCCCTGGGCAAGCTGGGAGGGCTGTAATACAGGGACTTGAATTAAAATAGCCAAGCTCCCGCACAGCCTAAATTCTACAAGTCAGCGTTAGGCAGAAGCATGTCTTACTCGTCCTGGAGGAATTATTAGGCTGCCTTTCCCTACAACGTTACTTCAGCGTTCCTAACTGCCCCACCCCAATAAAAAAGAGTTAGGAAAAAGGACATTCTGGATGATTTGATTTGCCTTTCAGTTCGAATAAGATACCACGATTGTTCTTTCTTCCCCCAGAGACAGTACCCTTGACAACAAATGCACTCACTTTTTTCAAAGTATCTATTCAGTTTGGATAGAAAAGTCATTTTGTATAGCATAGGAATTTTGTTTCTTCACATTAGCCTAGAAACCTGCATTAGCTCCATTTTCCTTCCTGCTTTAAACATTTTAAATGGGAAAAAAAATCTATGTTTCTTTTTAAAAATGAATCTTTACAGAATGGTGTTTACATAGAGACATGAAGTAGTTTCCTCACATAATTTTGAAGGGATTTAGAGAGAAGACGGCAAATTAGAACGACCCCAATGTACTGCACAGGCAGACTTCAAAAAGGTTATTAAAAGAACCACAGGACCGGGTTTTCAGCTTGTGAACGGACAATGTAAGTTGATTAGTCAAGAGGATTTTAGAGGGCATTTCGGTAGAACAGGTAAAAATGAATGGATAATACAGTGGAATGAATACCGTAGGACTAAGAATGACATAGAAGAGTGGGAAAAAAAATTGAAACAAACAGCAAGAGCAGTAGGTTACTAAAAGTTAGGGCTGATCATAGACTGCACGTATCACAGAAGTTCTGTGGTCAAGGTAGGACTTGGACTCCCCCTTGAGGGGTGGGTAGAATTTGACAAGGAAAGAGCAGAACTTCACAAGGCCGTGAGGGAATAAACGGGTGTTTATAATAAACGGGCTAGAATGAATGGAGATCACCAGATTAGAGCAGAAGTTATGATGCGATCGTATGTGTTGAACCTTAGGAAGGGCTGTGACAACCCAACTGGCAGAGGACAATGTCCCTGGACATCTTTTCTCTGACCACAGTTTACTCCAAGTCTGGATAAGCTAAACTTTAGCTTTCAAAAATTTGGCCCAAAACATTATATCAGAGCTTAGAAGTTTGCTTATAACTCTAGTATAGAGTAAATAAATAAATAAACAAATACACACACACACACACACACACACACACACACACACACACACACACACACACATATATATTTGCTCCAGAAGAGACTTGCAGTGGGTTCAGTAATTTTATCTTTTTATAGTTTGTACTTATAATATGGGATAAACAGGTCTATAGCTCCCCAATGCCAATTTTCCCAGAGGAATTACCACCCCCAAATGTACAAGTTCACACCTAGAGAAAAAGAATGTGCTGATAAGGCATGCTATAGTGATTATCAACCCCAGAGGCATGACACTGTATACAGTGATCAGTGTGACAAAAGACTGCAAGTAATCTGGAATATTAGGAACCAAATTTTCTAAATAGCTTCATCTTTAGAACCTACAGTAGACTCAGGGATTCCCTGTAAAAAGGTCATCTCGCTGGCATTCCAAACTGCTTCCTCAGTGGGAGAGAAAGGAGATAAACCATGAGGACTGCTTTCGAGTTTACTTCAGACACCCTTATACCCCGTTAATCTGGGTACACCCCCTGGGACTGCGCATACTTCCGACTTCAGGATGGGAAATGGTTAAGAAAAGCTGCCAGAGAGGGCCAGTCCCACAGAGTCACAGCCACCTCTAGCTTAAAAAGCATTCCACTTGGGCTTCCCTGGTGGTGCAGTGGTTGAGAGTCTGCCTGCCGATGCTGGGGACACGAGTTTAAGCCCTGGTCCGGGAAGATCCCACATGCCGCAGGGCGGCTGGGCCCGTGAGCCACGGCTGCTGAGCCTGCGCGTCTGTAGCCTGTGCTCCGCAGCGGGACAGGCCACAACAGTAAGAGGCCCGCGTACCACACACACAAAAAAAGCATTCCACTCCTTCTTAGAAAGCTTTTTAAAATTTACTGAAATGCTCCTTGACTATTCCTGGGCAACTTCTGACCTACATTAAGACCACATTACATTAAGAAACATTTTCGTCACTTAGACAATCGAATGATGCATTGTATTTGCTTCACCAGGGCAAGGTCCTCTATAAACAGCAGTGGTGCCAGTGGCATTGGATTCATAACCATTTCAGAGTCAGTCTAACATTTTTATAGCTTCTGGTTATAACGTCTCAGAAAGGGAAGCTAGAATGACCCCTATAACTCTTGGGTACACACTCTAGCAGTTGTTAAAAGCGTGCATGTTACAGCCAGACAGACATGGAATACTCCACACACCACTGTGTGACTGTAGATAGGTTACCTGATCTCTATGCCTCAGTTTCCTCACTTTAAAATAGTAGAAACTGATGAAATAATGAATATAAAGCATTTAGCATAGTTCCTGACATAAAATGCATCCTCTACAATCAAACTATTAGTGTCTCATTAATAGTCTGACATTTTATTTCTTTTCTAAAAGCCTGCAATAACTGTTCCGTACTGTCTTTTTTTTTTTAACAAGAGTAACTCATCTTTGTTATGGTTGTGGGTGCTTCTCCCTGAACCTATTTTTCTTACCCATGAGATGAGGATAATACCACTTGCCCTGCTAATCTCAGCGTATTCTAAAAACTGAATACATAAAAGTTGCTAACTGAAATTTTTAACCTGCAATTCATCATACTGAAATAAGCTTGTCATTAATGCTGTGGATAAACAAAGGCATGTCAGAATCATCATATCATGACTCAAGTCCTGTTCCCACACCCCGTCTAATGAATTAATTTTAATTCATTTTAATCAGATAGTGACTCAGCATCTTCATGTGATAATGATTCATGTGTTTTAATTTGCCAGCTGTTGCTTCTAGATTATTTTCAGAAATGTCTGTTGAGCTCTTTCTTAGGAAAGTCATGACTTGGAGAGAGGATGTCAGTTATTATTTTATTCCAACTTAAGCTAAATCATGTTTATTCCCAACTTATATCATCTACTCATATAGCAATGATTAAACTCGAAGCAGCGTGGTACAGCCGGTAAGGCATGGACTTCTGGAGTTTGAATACCAGTTCAGTCATTTATTAACTGGACTGAATTTTCAGTATTTTACCTTTCTGAACCTGCATCTGAGAAATGGGAATAAAACAATTACTTCTTAAAGGAGATGATCTTAAAAAGCAGAGCACAGTCCCCAGACACAGGGATGGCTCGCTAAGTGAGAATAATTTTACAATGGAACAAAACAGCATCTACTTACAGTTCACAGATGCCAGCTCTAGTGGGAATGAGAGGCACCAGCTGCAGTAAAAGTTTGACACCGTTTTGCCACGCCTCTTCTCTTTCAAATTCACAGTACAAGTAGCTACACTCATCAGACGAAAACTGGTAGAAAACATAGGTATCTTGAAAGCATAAATGCTGGTCCACTGTTGGAAGCAAAAAAGGCATGAATCAGTTTTGTAAAGTATATCATTTAGAGAGCCATAAACTGAATAATAAATTGAAAGGCCTACTAAGTATGAGGGAGAAGCCAGGGGTAGGACGATAATGAAGTCCATTCATGTTCACAGTCTCATTGAATTAAAAAGGACTTACCACCCTATTTTTATTACTTAAAGCTCTGGCCAGCACATTCACATGTATATTACAACTGTTCTACTTCAGGGACAGGTGAAATCAACAGCAATTCAAAGGCAGTAGAAGAAACTTTTTCTTTTAGCGTCCCAAAGCAGTACCTTTAAATACTGTGGTGGTACACAAATACAACACTATGGCAAGATTTAGATCAGTGGTTCTCAACCAGCACTGAGGGCATTTAGCAATGTCGGGTGACATTCTGCGTTGCCACAACTAGGGGGTGCTACTGGCATCTGGTGGGTGGAAGAAAGGGATGCTACTAAACATCCTATAATGTACGAGCAGTGCCCCCCCCCACCCATTAACTAAGAATTATCTAGCACAAAATGTGAACACTACCAAGGTTGGGAAACCCTATTTTAAAGGAAATCAAGACGTGGAGACTTTTCCAAAAAATATTAACACAAAATGTTTTGCTAAGCAGAAACCTGAACCACACAAGCAAGCTGATAATTATATCCCTCAAAGGCAGTTAACTGTTTTCCTAAAGAAGAGCATCAGGTGCTAGGTGTGACCGACTAAGATTACACCCACATCCCCATCTGTACCACTTTTCCACAGTGGGACCTGGCGTGTGCCTTTCTGAAACTTACTATGTGTTCTCTGACCCTCAATATTTCTCATCTATAGAAGAAAAGGGCTTCCCAGTGACAAACCAGCACCTGAGTGATAGAGATAAAAAAAGAATCCAAACTGCTTGACTTCTAAGTCTTCCATTCCCTGGCTGAACAAAGAAAAGAGATATCCACCATCTATTTTAGCTTCTAGTTAACATCAATTTTCTGTTCTAACAGCTTATTTTCATAGATCATTTATGACTACTCACACAATTAAAATGGCATACACATGCTACTCATAAAGTCAGTTTCTGATGACTATTCTAAGTACAGCAAGACAACTCACACATTTAGAGCAACTAAAGATGTGACTAATTTTTTTAAAAAATTGTGTGCATCATTTTAAGTAGAGAAGAGAGGGCGTAAGGGAAAGACTCTTACAGGTAGTAGTTAATGAAACAAGTACCTAATTATTTTTACAAAAGGTGTGAGAAGTAACACAAGATGAACTGTCACATTCATTTATAAGAGAATGCAAATATACCAGCAAACACAATTTCCATCTAGGTTATAATATCATCTAGGAAATCAAACACATTTTGGTCAAGTAGCTTAACAACATAATGATTCTGTGCCTTCAAAACATGTAACACTAACCTGATGACATAATTCCCATATCCAGTAGGAGCTGCCAGACCCCTATGGCCATAGATCTGCATTGGACCAAAGGACAGTGTTCTAGAAGCCAGTCTACCAGTTCCGACCCAACGCAGCTTCTCCTGGACAAAAGCAAAGCCATTCCCAGTAAGACATGGTTGCCACCCATTTGCCAAAAAAAATGAAATTTAATACCGTCACTTTCATGTGCTTTTAAACAAGCAACTCAAGAATAAATGACATGGACCTCTTATCCATCTTTCAGTTTCAGTTCAAATATCGCTTGCCTTACAGAAGTTTACAATTATATCCTCTTATATTTCTTCTTCGCATCACCTAACATTTAGCAATTATACATCTTTCCAAATGAATAGTATCTCTTTTCCTCCCTTGAGAATAATTTTCAGGAGAACAGGGACTATGTGTACGTAACATTTAGCAATTATACATCTTTCCAAATGAATAATATCTCCCTTGAGAACAGTTTTCAGGAGAACACGGACTATGTGTATGTAACTTACGATTAATTGCCAACATCAGAACAGTCCAGGCCTGTGGTAAAGTCTCTGAATATATACATTAGAATAAATGAAGGGATAAATTTAGCAGCCCTTTACCTGAAGACAATGCTTCTGCCTTGGTAAGACAAGTACCTCGAGTTGGTGGTGATCAGCTTTGGTTCAAGCAATTACACATTTTTATCTCATCTCTTTGAGAACAAAATAAGTCCAGGGTTAGACAAGGCTATACCACAGTGAGTAGTATGAAGTTTTGTTTTCTGATCTTTAAACGGAGAGTAAATCTTAATATTTGTCTCAAAGAACAATACATTTGACTGTTAACCTTTTTAACATAATCTAAGCAATCTGCCAAGCAGCGTAGATCATAAACCCATAAACCTGGATGATGGATTCCACTAACCACATGCAAGAAATACTATCTGTAATCCTTAAAATACACAGCTGTGTTCAAAGAATGCCCCAATTTGGGCATCACAAGCGGTACTTTCACGCCTACTTTCCCATCTTTATCAGCTTCAGATGAAAAACCAAACGAAGAAAACTTTCTGAAGTAAGGTTTTTTAATTTGCAGAAATTTCATTGAAACCCACTCTTCCGTATGGAAAAAAAGGTCACCCAAAATTTTTTTAAAGAGGTGTATCATGTAAAAGGCTATCTTTCTCCTATATTTGGTATTTAAGGACCAAAAGATGCCAACATTTATTTGTATTCCTAAAACAGAAAAATATTGTCTATCTTTTGTGATTGGCATAGTTATAAATACCTAGAAATCACACAGTAACCAACAGTATGAAGAAATGCCATGAGATGCTACGTTTTCTTTAGTGACGGAAAAATAAGGTAGTAAACGCTTCTGCTGAGATATCTGAACAAATATTCTACTTTAGATAAAGTATCACTTTTTGGGAGTAAATATTTGTAAGATACTCTGAGGCCGTTAAGGCAATTCCAGATTGTACCAGCTCTACAATTCCAGTTGCAGGTTGGCATTAAGACATAAGATTAACAGTCAAATAAATGGATGTTTTTTGAAACAAAACAAGAAAACAGATTGCAACAAAACAGGCAATTAGACCAAACCGTCAAATTTAACTTCTACAGGACACCTTTCATATTAAAGGCTCAAAGTGTTAATTCCTCAACACCTCTGTCAATTAGCCCGCATCTTTGGGCTTGCAAAGCACTTTTATCATCTTATTCCTTATTCTCAGAACAATACAGGCAGCTCCTCAGCCTGCTCTGTGTCTGACACCACCTGGAACACGGCAGGATACAGCAAAACATTTACTAAACAAACTAAACTGTCAAATTGCAAATGGTGACTGGACAGATGCGTTGGCTTGTTTCTTCACAGCTGATGAGGAAGACGTGCCTCAGACCAGGGCTTCCCAAATTGGTGTTTAGTAGGAGTCAGTCCCCTGGGGCATCTTGTTGACGTGCAGACTCTGATGCAGTGTGGCTGGGTGCAGCCTCCGAGCCCTCACTTCTAACCGGCTGCCGGGTGATGCCGGTGACCCAGCCCCACCTTCTCATTGGGAAGGGCTCTGTCTTGGGGAGGTGCAGGGCTGAGTGGATATGCTAAAACACGGTCCCGCCGTGACTGCTGTCATGTGTAGTTATTACTGAATAATCAGGCTCCCGCGCTCGGAGCAAGCTACTGTTTCGGGGGCACATGATCTCTTTCTACCCCCATCCCCAATTTAACAAGTTATGTTTCGAATCGCTTTCAGCAATCCATCTGCACCAGGCAAAACATCACTGGGGTAAGGATGAACACTATCACTAACGCCACCAAAGCAAACAAAATGAGGTAAGCTGCCGCTGCCGTTAACTCACACCCCCTTGACTTGTGGACCAGATCAGCAACAATCCATTCTAAATGCCTAAACCTCCAGGACTGAGGGGAGAGCAGTGGAGAAATCAGAGATGCCTGGAAGGGAGGAATGTGAACACCCACGGCAGTTCTTACTCCCCGTGTATTTTCAGTCTTGTACTGAATCCAGCAACTGTTCCGAGTACATGCAGATCTAACTAGCGTTGCCGTACTTGACAGGAACATTGTGATATGGAGGTGACTGGCTCCAAGGCCAATGCGACTGCCATAACAAAACCTTAATTTTACTAATCTCTGAAGTTGAAAATTCGCTTTCTCTTGGCCTCCTTCTGTCTCCGGTTACATTTTTAGTAATTAATTCATAGTAGTGCAGAGAGAACCCTCATCTCAAATGTCAGTGGGGCAGTGGTATTTACACACTTACATGAAGCCTCAAAAAACTAGTATGATTTTTCCTATAGTACCAAATAAATGGAAAATATTTCAAAGTTGCGAAAGTAATTCTCATGGGGTACATGGAGAACGCTTTGCTCAATTTACTACCAGACGAATGAAAATGACCCAGGCTAGGCAATCATATTAGCACTTTGTCTCTAAACCCAGAGCATTCATCAGTCCTTAGATTATAAAAGAAAGGAGGTTCTGGCCTGATCACCTGGAATCTGAAATAGGACGACTCATGCTCTCTCCACATTCTACTCCCACTAAACCCTAGGCATGTTCTTACTTGGATGGATGGTTCTTTTCCGTGAACCTGATTAATGTACATCTCCCAATTCTTTTTCAATCTATATCCAATCAGAAACAAAACTGAGAACAAGGACACATCCTACATACAGCCTCATGTGGGAACTGAAATGAATCCTATGAGCCTGCTGACAACTAAACCCAAAGACTTACACAGGCAGACCTCATTTTTTTGCACTTTCATTTGCTGTACTTTACAGATATCATGTTTACAAATTCAAGGTTTGTGGCAACCCTGCATTTAGCAAGTCTATCGGTGCCAATTTTTCCAATGGCGTTCGTTCACTTTGTGTCTCTGTGTCTCATTTTTGGTACTTATCACAATATTTCAAACCCTCCACCAACAGAAAAGATGATGACCTGCTGAAGGCTCAGATAACGGTTAGCAAGTTTTAGGAATATTTTCAAAATTAAGGTATGTACATTGTTTTTAGATAATGCTATTGCACACTTAATAGACTAGAGTGTAAACATAACTGTTGTAGGCACTGAGAAACAAAATAACTCATGTGACTCACTTTATTGTGCTATTTGCTTTACTTCAGTGGTCTGGAACCAAACCTGCAGTAACTCTGAGGGATGCCCATACATGCAGTGTCAGTTTTAAAAAAAAAAGGGGAAAAAAATTAGACTTGTCTAAAGTTGATACCACCATCTATTTTTTAAAAAGGCGGGGGGAGCTCTACGTGAAGTAATCCAACAATCACCACAGCCTGTCTTCCAGCCTGTTGTGTCTGCTTGGCCTAGGCTCTAAACCAGTGGTTTTTCAGACCCTGGGCTGTGAATTCCTTATGGGAGGGTGGGGCAGTGACCTTTGAGCTTTCTCAAGAGGTTCACAATTCCATATACACAAAAGCATTGTTTGTCAACAGAATAAATCATATCTAACCTATGCCGAATGTGTCAAAACCTACGGAAATACTGTGATTAATTAACATGGGAGTTTAAAGTGTTAATTCATTATAGTTCTCTCGTCTCCACTACACAGTTGGTCAATGGTGCCAATATTACTGATTCTGCCAAATTTTTTTTTATCAGAAAGAAGTTGTTGGCATGAGATAGTTGCTGACAGGGAAGGGACACGAAGAAATTATCTAGGGTGTGAAAACTCCCTAAAGCTTGATGTGGATAGTAGTTACATAAGTGTATGTAATGATTAAAAATTCGTCAAGCTGTACCCTTAAGATTTGTGCATTTTACTGTATGTAAACTATGCCTCAGAAAAAAGGATGGGGGGTCGTCTTACTCAAATAGGTTGGGAACCACTATCCCCAAAAGCCAGCCCACGATGGAATTTTTCCCATCTGTGGCGAATGGAAAAAAAGAAAATGACTGTAATGAGTTTGTGATAAAGCTAACTTTAGTTAACTTAAAGAAATGTCTTTCTTCTGAGACCCTTTCCTACTTTTTTTGTTATCATTTATTCCGAGTACTCTCCCTATTCTTTATGGTATTGTAATCTTCCAGTTGTCATCTCCCTATCTTCAGACCAGGAGTCCAACTGTGAAACACTCGGCTAAGTTTAATTAAGAGAAAAGTCACCACACCACCAGTATCCCAAATAGACACTTCAAACAAACCGACCCTCCTTCTACTGATAATTGCCCATCTCTCTGTGATCAAGGTTATGTCTTTAACATGTTTTGGGGTTTTTTTCTCAAGGAGAATTTCTGACAAGGTGTTAGGAAACTGTGTTACCTGTAAAATCCCTTGAGGTTCACCCTGTCCTTTATCAGGTCAGCTGCCTGAACGATGATAATATTCCTCAGTGCTCTTCCTGCACAAGAAGAATTCTCTCCATAAATCTACACAGAAAAGACAAAGACTCACTGAGAATTCAGAACAATGATGTGACAATTTGTGAGCTGCCAATGACATACTATATAGAAAAAGTTATGGCCAAGTCCCTAAGCTTAAAACACTTAACTGCTTTAACTATATATAACTTCCTTTTACACAGAGTTTCCAGGGCAAAATACCTGTTTTTTTAGATACGATGTTTGTACCAATACAGCAAATTGAAGAATATTTATATATGAACTCTGCCATATTGATAAATGCATACTTGTAAATGTCTTGGAAGCGGGGAAAATAATTTTTTCCTATCTAGCAAGCATCTCTCACCATGACACAATTTAATAGCAGGCTTCTGTGTGCTTTGCTTTCAAGCTTCACTCAACTGCAGAGTTTACAGTTAATGCCAAGCATCCTGGTTTCATCTACTTCACAATTCCATCTAGCAGATAAAAATTTCATATAGCTTCTTTTTTTAATCTTCTGATTTGTCCATATGCATCTCTGATTCTTGGAGGATGAAGCAGGGTATTCCTCAGATCTGGAGAGGTCTATGTCCCACTTTATAAACTACCTCCTTTTTCTATAATTGGCAGCTTCGTCCACAGGGCAATGTTGCTTCACAAAGGAAGCTAAATGAAAATGAACCGTCTAAGTAAAGGCTCATGAAAGTGAAGATATATTGAGGGTGCATGCTAACATCTGTTTACTTGTTTCTTGCTGAACTCTTTTTGCACCTACAAAATATTTTATGTCTTCTCCCAAGGCAAACAAATTGATAATATATTGACTATAACTTGATCCGGAACACTTCAACCCTATCCTTACACTCCCTTAATTTTCCTGTAATCACCTCCTAAACACAACCTAAGAAGAAAATGTGAAGGACAGGTAATGATTTATTTTTAACACGTTAAATCTATTAAAAAAAAAAAAACAACTTAAGTCCGATAACAGAAAGTATCGCCATAAAAGACGTATGAGTCAGCTGACACTTGACTAGTCCTGACAATGTACCAGTATTCATTCACTCAGTCACTCAAAAAACACTAAGCAGCTATCGGGTCCCATTCCAGATGCTGGGGATGCAGTACTGAGCAAAGCCAAAACGGTCCCGCCCTCACAAAGCTCAGAGTCTCCTGTTATTCTAAAATATGCAACCCTGTCAGCTGATTTTTTTTTTTTTAACACAACGTAATGAAGGCATCCCCACCTTGTTTCAATGAGCATTCGGGGATATTCTACTATTAGATAACAATAAATATAAATAGGCCCCTTTTACACAAAGTTTTCAGAGTAAAATATCCAGTATTTTAAAAATACAGCATTTCTATCATACAGCAAATTGAAAATATTTATATTATATATGAACTCTGCCATGTTCATAATGCATTCATGCAGAGGACTTGGAAAATGGGAGAACATTTTTGTCCTATCCATGACTCAAGTATCAGAGCATTTCAAACACCTTCGGCCGTGCCACCCCAGGTGAAGGAGATGGCGTAATCAGGAGCAAAGGGACGAATCACTGTTTCAGAAAATGCCGTAAGAGAGATACGAATCATACCTGGGAAGGAGCAGGTTCAAGGTATGGGTTGGAAATTCTTCTTGATAGAGTCTATATGAAAAGAAAGAAAGGGGAAAATTAGAACCAAACAGAAGGCTTTGTACTATGAGGACACAATATATGCGACCGTGGCAGGCCCAGCAGTTGTCTAAGCCAAAAAAATGTCATGGGCCGTGGAGGATGAACATCTTTATTCTCACTCAGTGTAAATATCTGGTCAACATTCATCCCAATGGGACAGGATATTCCATGGGAACCGTTCCCAACCTACAGAGCACAACTTCAAAAAGTGCAACAGAAAAACAGGCATGTTTGAATATGTATCACTTTGTTCTCAGTGTGATTTTGATCCCATTTCTCCTTTCCCTTCTATTTCCACTCTCACCAACCCGAGCTCCAGCTCTCATCCCTGCACACCTGGACTGCTGTTTCGGCTTTTTAGTGGATTTCCCTGGGCTCCAGTCACGCCCCCTCAGGCCATCCTGCAAACCTCAACTGAACAGAAGTCCCTATATAGCCCCTCAACTGACAGTAGGTCCCTTCTTGCTTGTCAGTCCGAACCCCCAGCCTGCCCCTCTGGGCCCACCACAGCCTGCCTCCGACAGATTTCTATTCTTCTACCTCTGTGCATGGCTTCTTTGACTCAACATGAGATCTACTCATCAGAAGAAGCTGTGATTCATACCTGCCTCTGCTCACACCGTCCTCCACAACCGAAAGCCCTCCGTCTTCCCTGCTACACCCCTGAACCCCACTGAAGTCCGGGTCTGTGCAGTCACCTGTTGGGTGAAGCTCCGCCCACCCACCCCAGTCCACTGCAGTTTGTCCCTCTGGGAGCTCTTTGTTTTCTGACTATTTATATGGCGGCTCCTGGGTGCTCTGCAGTACTGGCTATCTCTCTACGTGTGCATTTGCCCCAACGAATCCATACGCTCCTTGAGGGAGTGCTGGTAGCTTAACCTGCTTTGCTTTCACAGCCTCTAGCACACAACCTCACACACACACAAAATGTTTATTTTTCTATTCATTTACTACAGATATTTATATCTCTGCATCAACTATTTGCTGAGTGATTTGAATTGTAGGAGCTTATTTTTCCTACCTAACAATCCAGTAAGCAGCACCGTCGCCCACATGTGTACAAGTGCAATAGAAAATTATTATCATTTCCCGTTGCGGTTTAGGAAAAGGAACAGAGAAATGAACATTTACTGAGCTTCCAACCTATGTTTAAAAGCTCTTTACCGCTATTCCAAAGCTTGCTGTCTTTTGAGATCCCATAGTTTTTAGTCCGCCGCGTCCACTTCTTAGAATCACTTACAAAACATACCCTGCCACTCACTGCCTTCCAGCATCTGAACCTTCTACCAAACTTTAAGCTAAGACAGAATTCTCACTCAGCCCCTTGCCCACTCCACACAGCTCCCATAGTACTTCTAATTAAACTGAAACAAATATACAGACTCTTTATCCAGGAATGCCAATTGGTACACGCTGCTAAAGATCTGCAATGGCTTCCAAGAAAAAAAGAGAAAGGTTTAAGACAGGCCATTTTTAATTGCTATGTGTTAAAATAAAACACCCACTCACCCCTTCTGGTCTAGTCTATACACATTCCCAACCGGCCCTTCCTAGGCCTTCTGTCTTCTGAGCCTAGGCATTGTATTCACTTACTCAAATACTGAACAGTTTAAAATTTGCATCTACACCAGATTTATAACTTGAAGATGAATCATCATGATAAGTGATTTTTTTTTCCCCTAAACAGCCTTTTAAAAGTCAATATGGCAGACCAGAATGACAATCTTTATTACTCATCTAATTGCCTAAATCAGCTCAGAAAAGCAACTACTTCACATAATCTAGTTAAAAAGAATGCTTCCAGGTAGAAACAAGCTCTAAAGAATTAGGCGGGGGCACTTCCACAAAAGAAAGCAGAAAGGCTTCCTTTCTCTCTGCCGCCAGCCCAAATCTGGCTGTCTCGACACTAGTGTTACACTCGCACAATTCCACTTCACAGAAACTTCCCCCGTGGATGGCTTGTTACAAAAGATTGGTAAGGTGAGTCAATAAAGCCATGGGGTCCTTCCATGCCGACTAGATAACAGTGTTAGATAAGCTCCTAGCCCACAGGGGATTGACCAGAGCAACCTAACAGGAACTGCCTTTTACAGGACACAATACCTGGATTTGTTGTCAGAAACTCCTGTGAAGCCCGCTCTTAACTGGCCCCGAGGGAGCTGTGCTTCCTGAACGCTCCAGGACAGCAGCTCTCAAACTCACCTGAGCCGGGGAAGCTCAGCGCTCTCTGTACCACTCCGGAAAGGACTGATCTGTTCAACTTAAAATAACTACCATAACTATACTTTTGTTTTGAGACCACTTTACGTTAGCTGTTGGTATTGACTAAAACTAGCAAGTGCCAAAGACTTAAAGAAAAAAGAACGTGGAGGAACTGACCATCCATTACCTCATTTTTCATAGACACTGTGAAAGGACTGTTACATAATTTTACTGGGGAAACACCATGGGCCAACTTACAGGAATCTGAGAATGACTGCTCGGAAGAACCTCACAGACTGCTCTCCCAACATTTCCCTGAAAGAGTAGCACAAGGACATCCTTGAAGATGCACCCCTCGCCATTCAATATTCTTTCCCTCATACTCAATTACTCAGCTGTTTTCATCCCATCTTGGACTCCCTCGGTTTTGTTTCTCCTCTCAGCATTTCAGGGCTTCATCTCATCACTCCCGTGGCAACTAACTTCCGTTCATTTCCCTTATGAAGCACCTATTGATCTCCTTGCCAGGCACAGTGGCAGCTCCAGAAACATACATCCTCTAACTTAGAAATCATTTATCAGAAGACACGGGATCTCAAGAACATTTTAAATAAATCAGGAAGAACATTTCTTCTTCCTAATTTCCTATCAATTTACTCTATAATCTTGGACGTCTGGTCCAATTGATGCAGGTGTCCTCTTTTAAATGGCTCTCACCATGATATCTCAAATATAAAGCCCAGATGAAATGATTCTTTTTCCCCCTTTGTTTCCAATTTCCTAGAATTACTTAAGCTAGATGCAATGATTCTTTCATGAAGGACTTATATGGACCATAGAGAGAAGACTAGTAACAATACAAATGAAATTAGATTTTAATTCAAATTTATTTCTTCTCCTCTCCAATTTAATGAACCATAGAAAATGATTCCCTAAATGATTCCGTGCAAACCTCATATTTTAAACATGTGTTAGAAAATTGCAACCCTTTAATAGTCACAAATGAACTTCCAGAAAAAATTCATAATAAATTTTATTTACTCAGAAGGATAACTCAGTAAACTCAGAAGGCTTTACTCAGAAAGATAACTGGTTAGCAATCATATATTACTTTCATTTTTTTTAAAGTTAGGTGTCCACTAAAGTTGGATGCTAATAGTCTCTGAGGCTGGGTCTGAGCCAAAAATGGAACTTATTTCAGAGTCATTGGAAATATCGTGCTAAACTATATGGTAGACTTAAGGCAAATTTTTAAATCAGCTTTTAAAGGACATGCCTTAATGCTCTCCTTGGATTGAATTAAAATACTTAGGCTACAAGGGGAGAGAGAAAGGAAAGGAAAAAGAATGAATCACTTCAGTCACCAGAGAAGTATGACCTGCTTTGTTAAAATAGGAACCAACAAGAACTACCAAATCTGTTGATAACTTGAGAATTCAGTTCACAACACAACTTGCTGTCACCTTCAGCCATTGTCCTTTACCCACTCTGGGTGACCAAGTAGAAATGAACATGTTAAAGTGGAATAAGTGTACTTAGATTTCTTATCATTCTAAGAAGCCATAAATCTCCATAAGTAACTAGAGGGCCCATGTGTTAAGAGACTATGCACTAAAACAATTAAGGCTGTGATCCAGTAGGCTGTGCAGTAGAGTTCTAAGGCCTGGGTTGGGGAGAGAGGTCCTTTTTAAGCCCCAGCATACCCTTGCATCTCAATCAAAAGTTAGTTGAGGGCTTCCCTGGTGGCGCAGTGGTTGAGAGTCCGCCTGCCGATGCGGGGTACGTGGGTTCGTCGGTCTGGGAAGATCCCACATGCCGCGGAGCAGCTAGAGGCCCGTGAGCCATGGCCGCTGAGCCTGCGCGTCTGGAGCCTGTGCTCCACAACGGGAGAGGCCACAGCAGTGAGAGGCCCGCGTACCACAAAAAAAAAAAAAAAAAAAAGTTAGTTGATCCAGGTGAAAAGGACAGAATCCCACTCAGCCAGGAAGTTGGCTTGAGAAGGACACGGTCATCACAAGTTCGGCATAATGCAAACTGGAGACATGAGTCAAGTGCTGATGTGGAAGCACAGGGCCAGGCACCACAACTCTTTCTGCATCAGGCCCAACCATTCCTTGAGGCTCCAAGGGATGTGCTCCCAAAGTCAGTCACAGCCACAAAGGCCACTGTAACAATATCTTCTCAACACAGCCTGGCCAAACCGAAGTCAATGATATTCTCAAAATTAGAGTTTTCCACTGCCCTGTGATGTGTTAAAAAACAGAATGAAAGGGAAGGCGGCAGAAATGCTTACTGAGCACCTCCTTTGTCTTAAGCACTTTCCCACATTAGGAGGTGCACCCACCTATTCATACATCTACAGACAAGAGCCCTGAGGTTCAGAGAAATTAAGGAATTTACTTAAGGCCCCAGAGCTGGGAAGTTACCCAGCCAGGGCTGGAAGAATATTGTGATCGATTCCGAAGTCACCACTCTACCGTAACATGCTGCATGTTACTAAGTAATAAATCAGTTTCTGCTGTGTGCTAGAGATTGTACTGAATATTTTACATGCAATATATTGCTTAATTTTTGAAAAACTATGAGGTTTTAATCCCATTTTACAGATGACAAAACTAGACTTAAAGAGGTTAAGAAATTCACCTGAGTTTGCAGCCCAAGCCTGTCTTTAGTTACTTCCGCATACATTTATCTTATAACATGGAATGAACTAATTTAAGAATCACATGACAAACAAGTGCCGATAACTGCATAAAGATGTCACAGATAGCTGTCTCTGCTAGATCCAGAAGTTCGCAACCCTGGAGGTAAATTAGAACCATCTGGGAAACTGAAGAAATAATCAAACAGGAGCTCAGGTCCACAGAATTAGAACCTATAGGAGAGGGACCTGCGTGGGTTTTTTCCAAGCCCTTCAATGTAGTTTTAACGTGCACCCCGGTCTGAGAAAAACTATAAAAACCAGTGGTGGGAATTGGCAATTTGAACCTCTCATCATCCGCCTGCTGCTCTGAAGCCTGACGCACTCAAGTGATCCGAACACAGCAGAGGTGCAAGCCATCCGAACAGCCCTGGGCTCTGAGTCTGAGCTTCTAAGTCTGGCTTGTGTAGAACAAAGAGCCAGTGTCTCAGGAAATCCCACCTCGCACCTGTTCTTTGGTGTGTGTTTTCTATCCACCCCATCCCAGACGCAGCCCTAAACCAAGGAACCTCACGTCCCCAGAGCGGCATCGTACCTACATACCTTCTGAAAGGACATCCCCTTTTAACGACATCCATAGCATTAGACTTAATTTTTACTTCCCACTGCTAAAGGACTCTCTTCTAGTATAAACATGTTTGCCCCACTTAAAAGCTAAAGGAGAAAATTAAAGTGGGGCTTAGGAATACTTATAAATGTTTCACAATCTTGCCTGCCTAGGGAGACAGATCGGCAACAACCAGCAGCTTCTGGGAAAATATATACAATAGGTACCACAGAAACAAACCCCAAAGTGTCATCAACGTGATTCTATTCATTCCTTGGGCAAGTGTCTTTCTTCTCTGCGTTTATAAACAAGAGAATGATTTTGCCTAGCCGGGTGGGCTTCCTTGGTTAATGCAATCACAGAAAAACCTTTACAATTTAGGCATCAAGTGACTGAAGATTTGGGGTCAACAGTTAAATTGTCAGCTTACTTATCTCCACGTGTCACTGAATCCCCTACTTGCGGTAAAATCAACCTGCCTGGTCACACCTGGACTCCAGCATGAACCCTTTCCACAGCAGCCCACGTGAAGAAGCTCCCACTGGCCAAATCTGGGACGATTTGAGCAGCAAAACAATGAAAGTATTGCATTAAACCAGTAGGATAAATACCCATGAGTCCATACTGATATAAATCATTGAATTAAAAAAATGGGGTGGGGGAGGGGTGGGGAGACAGCTCTTCCTTATAGAGTTCTTTCAATTACTAAATGCAACGAAAGGAGGCAAAGAGAATATCACCATTAGGCAAAGAACACAGTACTAAATGTTACAGGCAAGAATCATCGATGGATGCCAAAATTAGTGAACAAAAGTATGGCGAGATACAGGATATCTGCATAGTGTCAAAGTGTCTCCTCACAAGCTATTAAGGAATACTGAGGAAAAAATAGTAACCTTTCAGTGGAGCTTCACAGACACCTCCTTAACTAAGTGATAAAACTTATCACCAACCATGAGACTTGACAACACTTGCCTGCTGATACGATACCCTGAGAAAGGCACTTTTAGGGTATTTTTGTCAAAATGCATACCTGAATTTAATGAGACACATCAGACAACTCCAAGTTGAGGGACATTCTTCAACATAGCTAGCTCGTGCTCTGCAAAAACTGTCAGAGTCATGAAAGAGTAAGAAAAACTGAGGGTCCCCAGATTGGAGGAGAACAAAGGAAACTGACAAGGAAAGGCAATGTGACCCTGAGTGTGATCCTGGACTAAGATAAAGACCTTAGTAGGACAGCTGGCAGAACGTGAACGAGGTCTGTATTTTAGTTACTTGAGTGTCAATGTTACTTGAGCGTCAATGCTGGTACTGTGTATCAAGTGTACTGTGGTTATATAAAATGTTAACATTTGGGGAAGCTGGGAGATGGTTATAAGGCAAAGTCTCTGTATTATTTGTACGTTTAAGTCTGAAATTATTTCAAAACGTAAAGTTCAAAAAAATAAAAGCCTCCTGGCTTCCCTGGTGGCGCAGTGGTTGGGAGTCCGCCTGCCGATGCAGGGGACGCGGGTTCATGCCCCGGTCTGGGAAGATCCCACGTGCTGCGGAGCGGCTGGGCCCGTGAGCCATGGCCGCTGGGCCTGCGCGTCCGGAGCCTGTGCTCCGCAGCGGGAGAGCCCACAGCAGTGAGAGGCCCACGTACCGCAAAAAAATAAATAAATAAAAATAAAAGCCTCCTTCCTCCCTACAAATAAATCCTCAAAAAAAATTCAAAATACAGCATGTGTTTCTTTACTAAAAGCTGCTCTCACTGTAACATTATCATCCTGGCTACCCAACAGAATGACCCTCCTTGCCTCCTTGACCACTCTGGCCTCTAGCACCTTCACACAAATCAGATTAACCTCCCCTAAAACCTCTCCTTACATACCATCTTGTTATTAAAAAATATAATTTATTTAAAAACAAACAGTTTATGCTCCCTACGTGCTCACAGACAATATCCCAAGACTTTACCCAAGTGGCCAGTCCCCTCAATGTCTACATAATCCAGGCTGCACATCTCTCCTGCAAACTTCCCGCTCTAGCCAGGCGGCTGGTCTGATTTTTACTCTGCAAACCGTGTGCGTTCTCACCTCTGTGTGCAAGCCCTTGCCATGACCTCTGCTCCCTGTATTTCTTTACATTTCCACATCCTGCCCTTCCTTCCATCCACACAAATGCTACATGAAGCCTACCCAAGCCTTGAGCCTCCCGTGACCAATCTCTTCCCCTAAACACTCCATACTTGTCAGTATTTGCCACTAATATGCCTCCCGGCTCCATCTGCATGTGTAGATCATCTCTCCTCAACCAGCCTCGTAAACCCCCAGAGGGACTTCAACCTTCTGTCAATCTAGGACCTTCTACAGTATACAGCAGGGGCTGAACTGCCAATGGCAACTTCTTCCCATTGCCACACCGCCTGGTGACCCAGACTCTCAGGCCAAGTAGTAAGGTATGATACCACCCCCTCAAAACCTATGAAACCCGTCAACACCTCTGCCACCCTTCCCCCCTTGTTTTCTCTAGTGTCTCAACTCTGTCTTAAGTGGTCACATATGAAGCAAGAGTATATTTTTATACACTGAATAATTTATGTGCTTGTTTTAGAACTTAAAGATCCATTTGAATACCAATTATTTCTTTGTAGTGGAAAACATTTCAATAAGTCACTTTGTGTGGGGTCTTCAAGAGGAAAGAATGTTCTCTTTTCCTTTCCTATATTAACGCCAAGTCAGAAATGAGCAAAAGAAATACAGGAATAGGTATCTTGCTTCCCTTCATCGGCTCTGGAAATAAATTAGTCTCTTAGATGTTTCTTGTCAATTTGTACATAAACTGTTTAACCCTGCAAAACAATAAAGGTGATAACATACAGTCTTCTGGCAGATGGAAGACTTACAAACTAGTTCTGGTTTTTATTTCTCAATTACTCAACTAAGCCATACACAGAACCTCAGAAATAATAGCACCAAACAGGACATCCTGAGGTCTCCTGGCGCATTCCACGGCCTTCATCTAAGCGACGTGAAACAGGTGGGGACCTGGATTAGGGGGCCACAGGCTAAACTCAGCTGCCACACTGCGTTCATGGTGTTACTGGAACACAGTTAAGCTGCTCTGTTTACATATGGCCTCTGACCGTTTTCCTGACAAAAAGATTCACTCTCTGACCTTTTACAGAAAAACTGTACCAATCCTGGTCTAGATTATCAAATTTTACAGTGCAGGAGGAGCTCTGTGATCTCCCTAGCAATAAATCCCTGTGAATAACCAGTAAGAATTTTTTTCATTTTGAACCAAATGATCTCTCGCTGCCATTTAAGATTATTTCCTCCAAAACTATTTAAGGTACATTTCCACCTTCACTGACATGTTACATAAAAGCAAGAAATAGGTCAAAACAATTATTGGCTCCCAAGATTAAAACAAACACGAACTTCCCTGGTGGCCCAGTGGTTCAGACTCTATGCTTCCACTACATGGGGTGTGGGTTCAATCCCTGGTCAGGGAACTGAGATCCCGCATGCCACACAGTGCCGTCCAAAAAAAAAAAAAAAAAAAAAACATGTTGGTGAAAATAAACAAGGAGCAATTAGTTTCACGAACTCCTTTTAAATTAGGAATTTCCAATCTATACCGTAATGCAGACTAGCAAATCCAGGAACACATGTTGTTTCAAACATCTGAATCTTGCACATAATATTCCCTGAGCCTGGAATGCCTTTCTCCTCATACATTTAAGAAGTAAGTTTCCGTACAGTTTATGTCAAAATGTATTCATATGCTCAAATCCCCACTCCCTGCCCCGTCAGAATTTCTCTCTTAGTTACTTCAAAGTACTTCAGATTCCAGTTACATATTTATATTAGGTTTTCCTAATTCATTATAAGAATCTTAAAGATAGGATCTATATTCCACTCATATTTATAAATGTCCACGGTGTGTAAGATGATTCATTGCATACAATTAATTCTCATTAAATGTTTGCAAAGGAAAAAAAAATCCAGCTCTTAATACCTTAACTCCTTTTACCTTTTGGAGTTTACAGCTCCTTCCTCTGTGCGTTGCACCTTATTCTCCTGGGAGGCAGCCTTGTCTGGTGGTTAGGAGCAGAGCTCTAAATGTGCCTTGCTTAGATTCGAAACCTCTCTGTACCACTTAAAAGTCAGGCATCTGTAGACAAATTAACTTCTTTGTACCTCTGTTTCCATCTCTTTAAATGGGAGAAATGAAATCTGCTCATAAGGTTCTTGTCAGGGTTACATGTCTTAAAATAGTGGTTCTCAAATCGCTTGCATCAGAATCACCTGGAGGGCTTATTAAACCAGATTGCTGGGCCCCATCCGAGAGGTTTTGCATGCCTTAGGTCTGGGGCGAGGCTGTGAATCTGTTTCTAATAGGTTCCCAGAAGATGCTGATGCTCATGGACTACACTTTGAGAACCACTGACATAAAATATTAAAGGGCTTACAAAGGTGCTCACTGTATCATACGTGCTCAGTAGGCGTTCGCTCCTTTTTTTTTCTTTTTACAGCCGAGCTGCATGGCATGCGAGATGTTAGTTCCCCGACCAGGGATCGAACCCGTGCCCCCTGCAGTGGAAGCACAGAGTCTTAACCACGGGGTTGCCAGGGAAGTCCCAGAAAGCATTCGCTGTTGTTTTGGGGCACTCAGCAAACTTGACTGTTATTACGTACATGAATGTGGGTCTCCCTTCCTACACTGTAAGCTGCTCCGGGGACAGGGGTGTATCTTTTTCATCCACATCCCTAGGACATGGCAGAGTACCTGTGACAAAGCAAGGCTGGAGCAGCTCTGACAGAATTCTCTGCCTCTCACCCAAGGCTCCTCCTGGTCAGAAGAGAAAGAAAATTCTTCTATGGGGCACATGCCCAGGATTTTCACAGCAAGCACCTTTTGGACATTGGCTATTTCACTCATCCACGTGACCCATGGGGGTGAGGTCCTGTTTCCCATACTCAGGAGTCTGGAGGAGCTACCTCAGAACCAATCAGTTTTTATCAGGTTCTTGGGACCATGGTCCCTTCCCAAACGGGTGCAGAATTTCCACAGGCTTCTGTCAATGAGAACAACCCGCCACCACCACTGTTCACCTACGAATTGACTGTACCTAGAGTTTTAAAGAAACGTCTGATCTGGACACTGCCAAGCAGAAATCCTGTAATTCACTTTCAACTTACCCTGTCTCCTGGTTACTACTACTTATTTCCCTTAGCATTCCCAAACCTTTCAGTTAAGAATTCATTTTAGAACTTGACAGGATCGATATTAACCATGGCAGTTTACAATTTCACATACACAACTTATAAAATTCATGACACGTGCAATGATACCAGGGTGATGACACAGATCCTCAATTGGCAATTTGGCAAACAATCCTAACAGCGGTGCTGCGATCCCACGTGTGGACTTGCAGCATCACAAAAGGTCATTTTTCTAACTCCCCAGAAGTCATTTAAAGGAGCCGGCACTCCACTGCTGCCTATGTCGTGCAATCCCCGTTTGAAACGTCATCCTCTTTTTGGAGGTAAGAAGAGAGGCATCGCATCCTGCCACTTGCCGCCAAGAAGCAGGCCTATGCTTTCCTCCTCTGCTGGCTCTGATCACACACAAAACCGCGAGCTCTGTCGGCCTTCACTTACTTCCCAAGCCCTCAGTGAGCTGGCCCTGGAGTCCTACAGGCTCGTGAGACTTTCTTTATCCTGGGTCACACGTCCTCCTTCCTCTCGTGAACTTTTCTTTTTTTTTTTTGCGCCACCAGGGAAGCCCTCGTGAGCTTTTCTTTAAGCCTGAAAATTCACTTTAGAAACGCACCAGCCTCCACTTCCTTGTACTCTAACAGCCATACGATGGAACCACAACTTCATTCACATCTTGTACGTATTTCCTTTAGTATTTCCAGCAACCACACCCCAACTATCACTTCTCTTCGTTTGCTGACATCAGATGCCACCACGGGCCAGGTTCAGCCCAGGGTCACTTTCTCCCCAGGCTCCCTCTCTGTAACGGGTAATGAGCCTTGTGCTGCGTTGGTGCTGACAAGTTCCTTGCCCTGACTGTACGCTAACTCTTTCTGTTCCTTGACACTGATTTAGATCTCCTTCTCCCTCCACTGAATCCCCTTCGTTCTGTCTTCCTGCCAAATTATTTCTTCCCATCTGTCTAGACACCCTTTTTCTTCTCTAACAAGTCATCATAGAGTCTTTCCTCAAACGGTGGTCTCCTCCCCGACAACTTTCTACTCCAGCACAAAGGTCGCGACAGTCCCAGCAAAGAGAAACGGTGATCCCTTCGGCCAGAACGAGATCTAGAGCACATACCCCGCAGGTCACCCAGCGGTGTTCAGAAGTCCCGGAGATCAGGGGATCTCTAGTTCTCTGGTTTCACTCTGGAAATCCTCCTCTCATCATAAGAGGCATCAGCAACTTCCAATCAGCTCTCGCAGCTCATGAGGGAGCCTTCTGGAACGCTACTAAAACCACCTGGCAAGTATTAAGCTTCCTCGGGCCCCATCTCAGCGGCTAGTAATCAACAGTTAACTACCTCCTTTCTCCACGTGCGGTCTGTGTGGCAGCAGCAGCATCACCTGAGCATTTCCGGGAAATGCAGACTCTCAGGCGCCACCTTAGACGCACTCAATCAGGAAGGAAGGGAAGCTTAACAAGATCCCCAGGTGAATCACACCACAGTAAAGTTTGAAAAGCATTCATCCATACTACCTAGATACGAAATCCCGCTTCTGCTACAAATGTTTTTACATCAAGATATCAAAAGAGGTCCTCCTAGAAAAGGATTATATGAGGCAAAATGAGTTTTGAGGATGTTGCTTACTTTATCCTCCCTCATTAAAGCTGAAAAATGCCCCTAAGTCAATTAAAGATGTTAAAGAATTCCTGCAGTAAATAAACCTGTTTAATCCAACATTTCTTGAACACATCAGCCAAGGAATTTTAATTTATCTATTTTTATAAATATCTGCTACCATCTCAAAGCACATTTATTGGTATTAACAGAAAAGAGTTCATTGAAAAGCCTGTCTCAGAAGTCTAAGCACCTCCATTCGACAATTACAAAGCACCACACTGACTTCTCCAAAGCTCTCCTGCTGGCCTGTTTACCAACGACTCTATCGATGAAGTTGAGATGTGATGTTACCGCCTACCTTCTTGCTTGGGGAGGTCAAGCAGAGAGCAGCCTTGGTCCCAAAGGCGGGACATTATAAAGCCAAGACGAACCAGGGAAAGAGGCCAAACACCAGAGCTACTTAGCCCTCTGATTAAAGCAGCCTGTACTGTCATCCCGAACTTTCTAGGAGGAAGTCATTCAGACGCCGATTTACATGCGTCTGCTGTATAAGATCCAAAAGCAACTCCAAGTTTTTTGTGTTCACCCCTCCTCCTGAAGCATAATTACTTTAAGAGGTACTTCATAAGGAGTTCCATTTTTAGAACTTCCCCAATTTTTAGTTTTAATCAAATTTTTTTAAACTTCATTTTAAACACCTACAACTGCACTCTTTCTCCTTATCTGCATGAAACTAGGTAACAAACTTAATATCTTCTCTAACTTGACTCAGCTGAGCTAGAGTCAATCACAACCCTAATGTTTTAAGAAGCCCCATTCAAAGTATGTTAACATTGATCATCTGCTTTTAGACGAGAGACCCAAGGTTAATAAAGTGCCCTACATTCCAAAAGTAGGTGACTGCGGAATTAACTGACACAACCTACATGAATGACAGAGGAGGAGACACTTTGTTAGGGTATGTTTTTTACCACCAGAAAGGGTTTTACAGTCCTTGGTTTTCTAAAAACACTACTGCTGTGACTCTGCCACCCGCACTCCCCTCCTCCCCCCTCCTCCGAGCGAGTCCAGGCACCTGATGACATGTTATGCAGCCACTACAAATATTTCAAAGAACTTGTAATATATGTAAGTATCTTGGTAAAAAGTCAAAAAATAATAATAAAAAATAGTAAGTAAAACTGAAGAGACAGTGTAAGGTCAAGGACGCTTAAAAAACAAATAGAGAAGAATATACCAAAATGCTAATAGTAATGGTTTTTGTGTGATTGGCTACTGGTAGATTTGTTTGTTTCTATCTTTTCAAACTTCCAATTTTTCTCCATTACATATATTCCTTTCATAACCAGAAACAAAAGATAAAACCCCCATTTATACCACATCCTCCACCTACAACCCTCTAACGGAAAGGCAAGGTTACACTGATGCAAATGGTGACTCTATGCATACAGGATTAAGAACATGTCTACAGTCAGAAAGAAATCCAAACTTACATTAGCTCTAATATATTTATGGGTTTGGGAGGGGGAGATAAACCTCTAGGTAAAGAGCCAAGAAGATACAACAGGTTATAAAGAGATTGTTAGGAAAGATGTTTTCACTCGTTCCCCCTTTCTTCTCCACGGAGTCCATTTCGCACCCTCCCTGCCTGCCCTAAAGAGACACGGGCCTGGACAAGATCCATGGAGAGATAAAGGGTGACAGAAGACAATGAAAAGAGGGGAAACTGAAAACATACAGCAAGAAGAGATGGGGCAGCCCTTCCATTTTTAAATGACCCTTGGTGGGTAAAGGATATAGACTGGGTTCTGCCCAAAGTTCCTATTCTAATAACATCAGTGCTCAGTCAGTGTCTGTTTTGTGGCCAATTTGCTGAAGTATTAGGATCACTTTCTCATGCCATTAACCTCTGAATACTCAGAGCTAACAACATCTAAAGAAAACAATTCAGGAAGTAAATACCCCAAAGTCAAATACCAATAGTTTGGGCGTTCCCAATGTTTGAATTTAATTGTCTGTACACAGCCCGGTTAGATACCAGCTTCCAGGGGAAGAATGTAGATACACAATGGATTATGATGTGACAGCTACACTTAACACATGATATGAAGCCACGTGGTCAATGTAGTTTCTAGTAAATTCTAACTCCCTCCTCTGTCCCAGAGAACAGGTACTGAATTCACTACCCTCAGATATGCAAACTGCACATCAATTTTTTAATGAATTGTGATCCTTGTGTTTAGGACACTGGCTTCATCAGAGCCACCAGCAAGAATGTAAGTTTTGGGGCTTCCCTGGTGGCGCAGTGGTTGAGAGTCCACCTGCCGATGCAGGGGACACGGGTTCGTGCCCCGGTCCGGGAAGATCCCACATGCCGCAGAGCGGCTGAGCCCATGAGCCATGGCCGCTGAGCCTGCGCGTCCGGAGCCTGTGCTCTGCAACGGGAGAGGCCACAACAGTGAGAGGCCCGCGTACCACAAAACAAAACAAAACCAAAAAATGTAAGTTTTGGTCCAGGCCTCTTGGGCTTCATTGTCCATCACATCCCCTTCTGAGTCCTGAGCGACAACTCTCCAGTTCAATACAGAAAAAAATGTCAGTACTCAGACTTCAACATGCAGATTGGGACGAAATCCTCAAACTGTAAGAGAAAAAGCAGTTCTAAAAAGCCTTTAAGTACATAAACAATTAACAACTTTTCCACACAGACCTTTCACTGAAGGTAAGAGTAAATCACCAAGAGAGTTGTTTTTTTTTAAACATCTTTATTGAAGTGTAATTGCTTTACAGTGTTGTGTTAGTTTCTGCTGTATAACAAAGTGAATCAGCTATATGCATATGTATATCCCCCATATCCCCTCCCTCTTGTGTCTCCCTCCCACCCTCCTTATCCCACCCCTCTATGTGGTCACAAAGCACGCAGATGATTTCCCTGTGCCATGCAGCTGCTTCCCACTAGCTATCTATTTTACATTTGGTAGTGTATGTATGTCCATGTCACTCTCTCACTTCGTCCCAGCTTACGCTTCTCCCTCCCCTTGTCAAGTCCATTAAGAGAGTTGCTTTTAAAGCAGTTACTAAGCTAGAATGAAAACTATTTTAAAACTCATTTATGGATCGCATATAAAACTGAATTAGACCAAAATTTTTGCAAAAGAATGCAAGATTGAAACCTTTTCATATTTCCTAAGTTATACCCCTCTCCAGGGTATGAGTCCTGCAGATGCAAGTATTTCTACACCATTTTGAGTCTGCAATTATGCGTGTCCCTTGAAATAAAATGCCAAGACTCCTTCAAAAATAGTTATAAGAGAAACTGAGTTGACCAAGAACTTTCAAGAAAGGAATATGTTCACAGAGGGGACAGCAGTGAGCGAGTAACCAAGGATTTCCTTCTATTTCTATGACATATTTTAGAAGCGTGAATTAGAAGACACTGCTTGAGTTAATGGAAAAACTTAGAATACTAAAATATTGTTAAAATCCTAGAGTAAAAGCATACCTATAATAAAGCTTTTATACCGTCTGGCTTTAAACCCACATATGATTCTGGAGATTGGATGCATAGCAATGTGAGTGCGCTTAACACTATTGAATGAATACTTAAAAATGGTTACGATGGTAAATTTCATGTTACATGTATTTTACCACAATAATTTTTTCTTTGTTTCTTTTTTTTTTTTTGCGGTACGCGGGCCTCTCACTGTTGTGGCCTCTCCCGTTGTGGAGCACAGGCTCCAGATGCGTAAGCCCAGCGGCCATAGCTCACGGGCCCAGCCGCTCTGCAGCATGTGGGATCTTCCCAGACCAGGGCACGAACCCGTGTCCCCTGCATCGGCAGGCAGACTCTCAACCACTGCGCCACCAGGGAAGCCCCACCACAATAATTTTTTTTAATTTTACACCATATTTGATAGGTTTTGAAATTCCAAATTTACTTAAAAATGATAATCTCAAAAACTAAGTAAATAAACACCTAACTAAAGCCATACTATGCAGTCAAAGGCTCTTCTGGGCTCTAACTTTGCCTGTGAATTGCCTGAGCCTCCAGGCCATGGGGTGATTCAATGCCTTGTCAAACCTACTTCTTAATTTCAATGAGGTTTTAAATAGCAACGCTAGAAATGTAATCAGGAGCAAAGGAAGCTCCAGGAGTTAATTACCACAATTGTGTACCTGTGTTTTCTCCTTATAAATATATTTAAATGCATCACAAGAGTCATCAGAGTCACCCAGTATAAATAAAGCCTTCAATAGGAAGGTGAAGACGAGTCCGGTTCCACCTGCAGAGAACAGAACTGGGCTTTCTCCACTCTCACCCACATTTCTGTAGTCAAGATTCAATGCTAACAGAAGGTTTTCAAAAGTCGATCCCTATTTCTTATTGCTGACTACATCTGACACACAGAGGGGAACTTCATTTTGAAAGTTTTCCATTTAAAAATTCATTCCATAACTCATGGCAGGCTATTCCTTTCACATAACTCTCACTTAAGTCCTGTGTGTCTCAAGTTGAACAACAAACACCTCGCCACAATCATGGTCCTGTTACTCACCGGGTAATGCATTCAATTTTAAACCACCTATCTGGCTCTCTCCGACTCATCTATGCCTGAGGGAGGAACCCACCGCTAGGTGAGCAGAGACACAGCTGCAATAAGCTATGGCTGTTTTTTTTTAATCATTGCTTTTTAAACTTTTTTGACTACAACCCACAGTAAGAAGTACATTTTATGTGGTGACCCAGGTCACCCAAACGTATGCATGTATATAATTGAAACAAAATGCTTTTAATCATCCCGTTATACAGCCTGCCAAATGAAATAAAACCTGGGCCCACTGTTATTTTATATATATTCATATTAAATGCTAACATTTCATTATAATGATTCTACAGTTCTCATGTTAAAGAGTCAGTGAAAAAAAGGAACGAAACTGGGTCATTTGTAGTGAGGTGGATGGACCTAGAGACTGTCATACAGAGTGAAGTAAGTCGGAAAAAGAAAAATATCGTATATTAACGCATATATGTGGAATCTAGAAAACTGGTACAGATGAACCGGTTTGCAAGGCAGAAATAGAGACACAGATGTAGAGAACAAATCTATGGACACCAAGGGGGAAGAGCGGGGGAGGGGATGGTGGGAGACTGGGATTGACATGTATGCACTAATATGTATAAAACAGATAATAAGAACCTGGTGTATAAAAAATTAATTAAATTAATTTTTTAAAAGTCAATAAAAAAAATTTTAAGCTACTTGAATCTTTAAATTATTCAATAGATATTTAAATATTCATATTTACATATTCAAAAACAGGCTGAACTGCAGGACCATACACCAAGATATTATATGTGTTTGTGCAGAGAGAGAGACAGAGTAACCAACTAAACCTGGGACCCAAAACAGCAGATTCAACACATGGGCTACACCTAGTCATTGATTTTTTTTCTTAGGTAAAGCTTCTCTATAAATGGACTGTGCCCTGGTTTGTCAGAATAACCAACACTCTTAATAATCTTACTTAAGAAAAAGACTATTTCAATAAAAGAATGGACAGATGTAATTGTCTTTGAACCGAATTGAAGAGGGAAAAGAATACATATTACAAAAATCTCCTTGGACTTCCCTGATGGCGCAGTGGTTAAGAATCCGCCTGCCAAGGCAGGGGACACAGGTTTGATCCCTGGTCCGGGAAGATCCCACATGCCGCAGAGCAATTAAGCCCGTGAGCCACAACTACTGAGCCTGCGCTCTAGAGCCTGCAAGCCACAACTACTGAGCCCGCGAGCCACAACTACTGAAGCCCGTGTGCCACAACTACTGAAGCCTGTGCACCTACAGCCCGTGCTCCCCAACAAAGAGAAGCCACCGCAATGAGAAGCCCACGCACCGCATCGAAGCGTAGCCCCCACTCACCACAGCTAGAGAAAGCCCGCACGCAGCAACGAAGACCCAATGCGGCCTAAAGTAAATTAAAAAAAAAAATTTTCCTGTTCTCTTTAAAATATTAATTATTAATATTAACAATAATTAAATGACAGTAATAAGCAATAATGTTAATTATTAAATATTAATATGTTTAAATATTAATGCTACATTTTAAAAAGAGGGGGGCTCCTAAAACCCTTCACAGAGGTAGGATGATTTATCATCTATGAGAATTTCCATTCTGGCTGTTTCTCCTTGAACAAAACAACAGGAGGAAAGAGTAAGGGGGATGTTAGTAATGATCATGAAAACATAGTAGCAAAAAAAAAAAAAAGAAGAAGACACTAAGTGGCAGAAAAAAATTGATACGCCATCGCTCAGGGTGACAGAGTAAAACTAAAGCCCCAGTTGTAGAGACTGTGATCTTTATGTGCTTCTGTTGCTAATAAAGTTCCAGAATCGATGTGTCTGAGGGAACCAGGAAGAACTGAAACAAAGCCCTTGAACAAAGGTTGGCAATTCATGATAAGCAAAAGCTAGTTCCGGCAAAGAAGAGGTTGTGGGCGTGGAAGCAGCCTGCAGCCCAGAGAGCGACCTGGCATTATATTTAGCAGCTAAAAGCCAAAATATATGTATATATATGCACAACCTCAGCTAGAAATGCATACTCACCAAACACTGAGACACTGCTTATTATTTGCCAGTCCCTGTTTTAAGCACTTCTTACAAATATGAATGCATTTCTATCCCGGAAGGCACAGAATGGTTAAGTAACTTGCCTACAGTTTGTTCAGCTGGTGAATGGTAGAGAAACCCAGGCTGGTTGTTCTCAACATTCGTGCTCTTAATGCTTACATTCTGTGGCTTCTTCTCTGGAAATATCCTTGGTTCCCGCCCCTTCTGAAGCCTACCTCTCCAGTCTTGCAATAATTCTGCAGGCCGACCTGCCCTCCGACACCCTTCTAGTAATTTCAGAGTTGGTTTCTCGTGGTTGCAATCAAGACCCCTGACTGACTCAGTCCCAAATCCAATTACAGAGGCAAGTTTAGGTGAACACAAAAGGCTCCTCTGAACTCTGGCCCAGTAACAACTCAATTACCCAAGGACACTGGCAAGAGGGAGGTAGGCTTTGGGGGGAGCACATTACTTGTCACGTAAATGAGCCAAATCTTCATCCTATGGGGTGGGAAGCAAGAGCTATCAGGAAATTGATGAAAGCAAGAAATAGTGGGTTTTGTTTTTCTCAATGTCAAGCAGAAGGCAGGTGGATTTTGAGTGGTCAGCCTCGAAAACCTTTGCAATTTTCTACCTGAGTCTGCTGAGACAAGCAGCTATGGGTACCTTTAGGTCACAATTCCCTGGACTTCACATACACAGAAATTTAAGAACTGGAAAAAGACAAGCAGGATTAAAAGAAATACTCTCCTTTTTATCCAGTCAGCTGCCTCTCTTCCCACATGGGCTATCTCCTTCGTTACCTTCCTCTGCCTGACCCAAGGTTGAGTTTGAGGGCAGCTGGCACCATGCTTAGCTGGCACTGAAGGTGGAGACCCGGCACTGAGCAGATGCAGCCTGAGGACAAGGCACTGGAGGGGGAGGAAGTGGGGAGGACCAGGAGAGAGGGAGGCCTCCATTTCCATCTCCCTGAGGCCACAAGGCAGGACCAACTCTAAGGGACCCACAAGAATGAGAGCAGACTGCCCTTTATGTCTCCTTCCTGGAACCAAAACACAGAAACTTCAAAAAATGTCCAAAAGACAAATACCACCATTTAGTCATTTAAAAAGCATCCCCTTTCCCTCTATTTCCCCTCACATAAGCTGACTTACACACGATTTTTCATTCAAACATACACACACACACACACACACACACACACACACACACACATACACACACGCTCTCATAATTTCTTAAATAAGCGTCTCAGGAATCTAAGACCTTCTGTATGGAGACCACCTCTCGTCATATTTCTTTTTTTGTTTGTTTGTTTGTTTTGCGGTACGTGGGCCTCTCACTGCTGTGGCCTCTCCCGTTGCGGAGCACAGGATCCAGACGCGCAGGCTCAGCGGCCATGGCTCACGGGCCCAGCCGCTCCGCGACATGTGGGATCTTCCCGGACCGGGGCACGAACCCCTGTCCCCTGCATCGGCAGGTGGACTCTCAACCACTGCGCCACCAGGGAAGCCCTGGTCATATTTCTGACAGTTATATTCCTTTCAACACCAGGAACTTATTTTGAGTTCTTGCTAATTTTAAGCTCCCCATGAAAACAGAGAGGAAGTCACTAAATCCTGGCATCCTGACCTTCCAAATTCTCAGACTTCTCACTCCAACACCTCCATCTCACACCAGACCCTCGGCCCCTGTCACCTGGACAACCTCCTCCCAAGGGATTTTGCTGCCGTCAACCTCTCCTTTCCCCATTCTGCACCCTACCCACCTAGACTAGACTTTAAGAAATGTTTTTGTCAACTGATGGTGACTGCAACCTTCACTGTTAGATCCTGTCCACATACAGTCTCAACGTTATTCTGTCCCCCAAACCCATATATGTACTGCATGGAGTGGTTCTCAAATGTCAGTGTGAGGCACAATAAGAATAAAAACAATGTAGTACTTTTCTATAGAACTATGAAGAGCAGTTCTTTATTAGGGGGTGTGTTCTGAAATCTGAAGTCACACATTAGTTCTCCATTAAAAAAAACAATTTGCTAGGGTAGGGGCTTCCCTGGTGGCACAGTGGTTGAGAGTCCGCCTGCCGATGCAGGGGACATGGGTTCGTGCCCCGGTCCGGGAAGATCCCACATGCCGCGGAGCGGCTGGGCCCGTGAGCCATGGCCGCTGAGCCTGCGCGTCCAGAGCCTGTGCTCCACAACGGGAGAGGCCACAACAGTGAGAGGCCCGCGCACCGCAAAAAAAAAAAAAAAAAAAAAATTTACTAGGGCATTAAATACAAAGTCTGGCAACCTCTACTGCACACAGGTTTTCCAATGACACTTTCCATTGCTGATAACAAGGTTAGCACAAAGACAAACTCAAGATTGTTCATCACCTTCCCTCAATTTACAGATCCAACCCTTTTACCCTGTACTCCTGCCCCAGCCAGGCCCATCCCTCAGTGTCCCTCCTCCATGCCATGCTCACTTCTGCCCTGACCTAGTCTACTGTCTTCTCTGCGTGGTATAGTAAGTTAAGTCCTGCTGTCAAATACTACCTGCCCCCAGTAGTTCCCTTCCATCCTGCTAATCAAGCCCAATCTCCTTTCTCCTCATAGTATATATTGTCTAAACCAATTATTCTTAAATGGGCCATGGTGACATCCTTAACTTAGTTGCTATTTGCCACAAGAGCTTTATCACTAGTAAGAGAAATACTGAGGTTTAATTTTTTTAAATCAAAGCAGATTGGTTTTTTAAAGCAATATACCGAATAGATCGGTGGAATTCTTATGGGAGAAACAATCTACCATTTGTTGACCGAGGATGCAACATAACCCTGGGATGGTCAAGCAGGTGAGCGCAATGACCATGCTTCCTGTGTCTCATGACAGAGGGAAAAGCTGAGAGCCACTGGAATGGATCAAGCAGCACCGGGCAAGAGGTTTTCCATGAAAGTTCATGACATATAGAGACAAATCTTAAGTCTTGGCATGTCATACTCAAAAAGAACAAACTTCCTCTTTTATACCTACAGGCACTCCAATACTTGCTAAATTTAATTAATTACTACAAGAAGTTTCTCCACCAGACTATGAGCTCCTTAAGTGGTCCCCAATCTAGCTCCCTGAGGGAATGGTAGCAGGTAGGCTATAATATTTATTGAATTAAAAAGTGGTGAAGTTTTATGGAAGGAAATAAATGTAAGTATACAACTTCATGTACAGTTTAGAGGAAGTCTAACGGAAGAAAATATCCCCCATGTGTTCAAGCATTATTAAGAATCTACTATGCTCCAGGCACTGGTCTAATTTATAACCACGTATGAAACAGACAATAATCCTTGCCCTTGGGTAGCTTACATACTAGTGGGGAAAGACTGAGCATAAACAAAATAAATAAGTTAATTATCAATTATTTATTAGAAGGTGGAATAGGAATAGGACACGGGAAGGAGGTAAATGTTACAATCTTAAATAGGGTGCCCAGTGCGTCTCATCAAGAGAATGGCCTTTGTGCAAAGACTTGAAGTAGGTGAGTGGGTATCTGGCAGATCTGTTCTCTTGCGTTCATTTGTGCTTTCATTTCTTTCTTGAGGTCTTAAAGAAGAGATAAGCCTATTTCTTAGAGCTGTATCCCAAATGATTAGTTGAACTGTGATGCAGCACATAAGAAGACCAGATACCACCCTTACCAAGGTAACGCAGACCTAAACCTGGCAAACAGACAAAGCCCGGCCCTATGTCACCTCCACTTAAAGTTTTCTTCTCGTCTCCAGCCCAGGGAGGTAGACGTTCCCACTTTGTGCTTCTAGGTGCTTTTTGTTCTATCATAGTCATTATCGTGCTATGTATTTTGCAATTTGTACAGCTTTGTAAGACTATATTGTAACACTGCAAACATGTTTACCTCCCCAGCTGGACCTACGAGACTGGTATTATGCCTTTATTCACTTCTCACTTCTCAGCTTCCGCAGCCTGAGGGAGACATTCCTAATACCTGTGTCCCTTTTCTCCTTCAGAGCTCCTGGGAAGAGGACACGTCCCTGATGCCTGGCGATGAGTGAGGTCATGTGACTTGCTCTGGCCAATGAGAGGAGAGCAAAAGTCCCTTCAGGCAGGTGCGTTTAAATGCCCTTGTGAAATTCTCCGTTCTTTCTTCACATTTCACAGTCATCGTGGAAGGTGATGACATGGAAATGTATCATGGAAGCAGAGCCACCACATGGAGGACAGCTGCCCTGGCAAGCACCCAGACACAAAATGGTCTTTCTGTGAATAAGAAATAAAACTTCTGCTGTGTTAAGCCACAAAGATTTGGGGGTACATTTGTTACTGCAGCAAAACCTAGGCTATCCTGACAAATCAGATGGTAGGTGCCTTATACAGATTTTTAGAAGGAAGAAAAGATACCAAGAAATGCAAAAGTGAGGATGACTCACTGGACAGCAGTCTGGGATGTAAGGGGTAGATGCTACATTATTAAGAAGCTGCCTGCAGCAAAAGAATGATTAACAAAATCATTAATCCACTTTACTCTGTGTTCTGTTTAGCCTTGTACTCCCACAGCTAATGGCTTAAATGAAGGTTCTACATTTATTACGGTCATTAAGAAATGAAACTGATTTTGAATTTCACAATCCTAGTTCTCACCAGAGGAATACCTTTTTGAACACATCCTTTGACCAGGACAGAAGTCTCTGTTTAAAGGAGGTAGTTTTGAAAATGTAATGTTAATCAGAAATCAATGTTTGTAAACTCTGCATCCCCCAATGGAGACCAGCTAGACAGTGGTTATTCAAGCTCTTGCAGAAGTTCCTCTTGTCTTGGGAAATTAAGGAAGGGAGGGGGAAAGGGTGATGTAAGTGCTGTAAGAGCTTAAATCATCTTAAAAAAAAAATTAAGGGAGGTTGGATAAGGGCTTCCCTGAGAGTCTTAATAATCTTTAACATGAAAAAGTGGGCTTGAATCACCCAAATTTCTAAAAAGAGCATGTAGCATCCCCTTCCACATCAAACAGCCTTCAGCTGGAGCCAGGTAAATGGTAAAAGGATGAAGAAATAGGAGGGCTGTGCAGGGAAACAAGGAGAGCAAACAATAGGATGAGCTGATTCAGAGAAGACGTGCAGGGAAAACGGTCCACGAGACAAGCCTTAGGGAACAAAGCTTGGGGGAGGACGTGCAGAGAAAAACAAGAAGGGTAGAGCCAAAGGAAACCAAACCCACAACGAAGATGGATACCTCATTCCAAGGGAAGTGAGTAAGGAGATGAGTCCTCAAAACACCAGGACAAAGGCTCCCAGAGATTTCTCAGGGCCTAAGCAGAGATGGAGATACTAAGAAGAGAAGGGGTCCTTCGCTAGGTAGGGAGATGGGGAGGTCTTCCACTCTAGGAGGTGGAAACAAGGTAGATCAGCAAGGACCGTCCGCACCCCAGGGTCTGAGACTGGAAAAGAAGCCTACGATGGGGGCCCAGCCATGCCCGCCCCTCTACACTGAGCTCCTCTTTGTTCCCTGGACAGGATACAAGCTCTCTCGGGATCGTCTGCGCTAGAACCCCTCCTCACTCCCTCTGGTCAGTTTCCACTAACAGGTGATGCTCACACATCACCGCTTCAAGGCAGCCTCCATCTAGGAAGGCACCATCCCCTTCCTGGTAGACGTGGGATCCTCTCCTCTGTGGCCTGTCTTCTCTGGGTGCCCAGCCACCAAGTCCTACTGGATAAATGACCAGAAAGGAGGGAAAATTCAGCAAAAACAAAGGGCTCATATGCCTTAAATCTGTGCCACGGTTACACAAGGTGATTCATGATTTGCCTCAATTGTATGAGGCCACACCCCCCAACTCCCTCACATAGCCATGTTTTCTGACACATAAATATATGAAAACCCAGAAAGAGGGAAAAAATTCCAGAATTCATTCTTCCTCATGGAGAATTTTTCTTCTTCCGAAAGAATTGTAACAACAGAAAATTTGAGATCAAGGGCCTGTTTTGTCTTTAAACATTTCATTTATTAAGACAAGGTATTAAGATAACCTTCACTATCCCCCCCCCCAAAAAAAATCTCTACAAGCTGTGAAATAGTTTCAACCTGGGCATAACATTTCAATATAAAAGAATTGATAAACACACAGAATTGGTACGAGTTTGTGCTGTGGTCCTGCTTCATGGTGAGGTTACTGTAGATGATGATGTGGCTGAGTGCCAAAACCATGAAAAGTGTTCTTCACCTTATTGACACGCCCATCGCTGGAACCCATGGGCAAAGGAACCGAAGGCGTAATTATTCTATTCAACTACCTGTTACTTTGTGAATGTAGTTCTGGCAGGCATTTCAGAACACGTTCAATATACTGTGACAAAATTTAGCCAGATCAAAGTACCACAAAAAGACCTTAGAACTCCTGTGTATAGACTAACAACGCTAAGGGTGTCTGAGAAAAGGGCAGGGGCTGGAAAACAAAAATCAAAAAACCTGTCCGGCAATTGTAGAAGAGGAATGCAAATTCTTCATATAAAAGCTTCTCTGACTCTGAACCCTAGCCGTCCAAGTTTACGCTCAGAAGTGATGCAGGAACGGCACTCGGGTCACATTTTGGCGCAGTTATAGCTTCTCACCAGAAACCTCCCAGGACCTTCTGAGGTTAACCCAGCATCCGTTTAGAGGCCAGTCCCCTTCCCTGCACTCCTCACCTCTACCCCCGACCTAAACTTCAGGGGCTGGGCCAATCACTGCCCATGCCCACTCCATTCACAAGGTTCTTGGCACCCAAGGCTACACCTTCTACTGTCACTCTTCCCAGCACTGCTCTTCCTTAGGCTCCTATATCAATCAAGGGTCCTCTCAAAAGACAGCCTATCAAAGATGTGTGGGCAAGGTTCCAAGACCCAGCAGCAGAGGCTACAGAACACAGGGGTTACTAATGACAAGGCTTTAACAGCCACAGGCAGGAGAGACTAGGGGAAGACACAGCTTTACTGGAGGCTGGAGAGAGCTGAAGTGATGGAGGAGAGACTGGCCTGTTGTAGCTAGTAACAGACGGTCACAGTCACTGCCAGTACCATACTGAAGGAGACAGGAAGCAGAGGGGCAGACACCCACCCCGACTCCTCTCCTCCCCGGCCTTCCACTGACTGAACGCAAACCAAAGCCACATGGCACGAGCCCTAGGGATGCACATCCAGGGGGCAGACTCCAAGGTACAGACCAGAACACAAAAGAGGGTGCAGGGGGTTGACAAACAGAATTGATCCGCTCAGCTGCCATGCACCCTTTATGTTTCAAATGCTCATTGCTTTTGGAACTGCCACTCACTTTGTGGAAACCAATAAGGGGGAGTTTCCAATATTATTAATTCAATCAAGTTCTTATAGTCACAGACTGCCATCTTGGCTTGTCCTTCCATCGTGGAGGCAGCAAACAGAACACGCGGTAGACTCCTAGCCTCAGTAATCTTCTGATGTTGAAGGGGACCAAACTTTTAAGGCCCTTTAGACCAGTGTGAGCCCATGACCCAGCAGCATCAGCATCACCTGGAACTTGACAGAAATGCAGATTCTTGGGCCCCATCCATGACCTATGAAATCAAAGTCTCTCAGATTGGGGCCCGAGAACATGTGTTTTAACAAGCTCTCAGGGATTCTCAGGTGTGTGTATGCTACAGTTTGAGAAGTCCTCCTTTAGACCCCATTTTTGACAGCTTCAGGGAGAACAGACCATAGATATCCTATCAGAGACCCTTCCAGCCTAAGGAGCCCTTGCCTCTTAACTTCCTCGCTGTGACCTTTAGCAAGATACCAATGTCTGAGCCTCTTACTTAATTGCTATCACCATAACCAATAAGACCTATTTCAGCTTTTCAAAGGGCTTTATGCTGAAATCCCTCAGATTTGTCATTTCAGGCCATGATGGTGACGGCAGCAAGGACGACAGCAGCAATTCCCACTAAGCCTTCTCAACACAGCCAGTTCTGTCTGAAAAGCGCTATGCATATTAATTTACTTCCACTCCCACCCTGTGAGGTGGGCACTACCTTTGCTTCACAGCCGGTGAGGTTGTGCCCTATGAAAAGCTCAGTAACTTTTCCTGTCTATATGCGAAAGGAATGCCTACTCCAGAGCGATGAAAACAGTAAAATAAGAATGTGAAAGCACTTTGCAAATGTCAAGTCTTACATAAATGACAGCGGAGTGAACAGTCAACTACTGATGAACTGAATGTGCTGAGTTGTTTTAAGCTCTAAATTTATGAGATAGTCAAGGTAGATTAGAATATGACTAGGAGGCTTCTTTGCTTTCTTTCTTTTTTTTTTTTTTAAAAGAAGTTATGTGCCAAGAAGAGTAGGAAATTTCGGTGTTTCAATGGGTGCTATTTGAAGATTTTTCATACATTTTAAACAGTAGAGGAAAACAAATATTGATGCTCATTTAAGGCTACGAAATAGCTTTCACTGATGACAAGAAATAGCAAAAAAACCTCTTATCTAAAAGATAAAACCACCTGGTAAGCTCTCCCCAGACACAAAGGACTGCAGTCACAAGTTCTCTTCTGACACCTCTCCCAGAATTCTGTTTACGGCCAAACAAATGATTTAATCTTCTAGAAACAGATTCATAGGTATGTCCTTTTTATTCTTCTGGTATGACAGATTCTCGATTTAAGCAGAATCTTCCTGTTCCTTCAAATGCTCTTTCTACTAAAGCAGTATCTTCCTCCTCTTCAACTCAAGAGATGAGGTGAATATTAAAGACCCATCTTTCCCTCTGTCTAAGATATGCCCCAAAGTGTTCTGGGGGTTGAGGTGGCATCTCAATGGAGAGAGACCACTGCTCCGACCTTGGTTGGGCAGACAAGGGCCAAGAAATGAAAACTGGTCCCCTCTCCCACCATCAATTCCATCATGATAGAACACTGGTATTCCATTTTAGAGACGGAGACTCAAAAACGTTATTTGACTTATCCACACAGTTGTTAAATGACAAACACACAGAAAAATGTCCTCTCTCCTATACCAAAGCCAAATTCTATTTTCATGGATTGAAACAGGCATCATACTTCCCCTAATATCTAAAAGGTAACGTCACACGTCTTCTTCTTTCTTTTCCCCTACAAAAGAAGATTTCATACCTACATATAAATTCACAGCACAATATGATGGAGTGAACCATTTGTAGTGTTTGTTCATTATAATGAACTCTAAATGTTCAACATTTAGAGTGTTAGACCAAACAGAAGTGATAAGCCGTTCACTTCCCTCAATAGTAACAGGCGAGAGCAAAACAAATTTACAGTCAGTACCAAAGGCAAAAGTGTTGGGCAATCATAAGTATTTGCATGTACACCTCCTAACAGCTGCAGGTAAATGATTTGACAAGGTCAAATTCGACTGAACTGAACAGCAAAACCACCAATGGGGCTACAGTGTAAGTTGCCAGACAAGTTAGAAAAAAATACAGGAAGACTACGAGCTAGACTGCAGAAGTCCTGGTTTTCTGGACTCTAACTTTAGAAAGGTATGTTTTGCCTTTATTAGAAATCCTGAATTATGTTTTTTCTACAGATAACACAAATGTTGCAAAATGCAAAGAAAAGCATTTTACGAAGGAGAAGCCAATGCCTCATGAACAAAGCAGATAAAACATAAAAAAGATTAACTGAGTCCCAAAAGATAAGATCTGCCAACTCCCCACATAATGTACAGTGACTCGAAGGCCAAGTCTAAATCTACTGGCATTTGGGTATACTCAAGGTTCTTAGTTTTTTTTTTTTAAAAAAAAGGAATTTATATGGGAAGTTTAACTTTTAAATTTTACTTAAAAAAAAATCTGGGGCTTCCCTGGTGGCGCAGTGGTTGGGAGTCCGCCTGCCGATGCAGGGGACACGGGTTCGTGCCCCGGTCCGGGAAGATCCCACATGCCGCGGAGCGGCTGGGCCCGTGAGCCATGGCCGCTGAGCCTGCGCGTCCGGAGCCTGTGCTCCGCAGCGGGAGAGGCCACAACAGTGAGAGGCCCACGTACCGCAAAAAAAAAAAAAAAAAATCTGGAAGGAACCAATAATAAAGTTTCTATGTATATATAATTTCACCTGCAACATTACTTTAAGGATATTCATGCTTTTTGTAGGAAAAAATTTAAATGTATTTTCCTCTGTCATTTAAGTCATTACGTAACCAATTATCAGTGCTCAGATAAATTGTTAATATACTCTTCATTCAATTTTTCACACTTCACAAATAGGGGTTTTCTTTGTATGCACCATTTTATTTATTTTTTAACAGGAGAAAATCAAACAAAAGTTTCATAACATGTATACATGGGAGAGATCCAGAAGTGAGTGATTTGTATGCACCATTTTAAAGCTGTGATTTACTTTGATATTTCTACAGATAAACTATTCAGCTACATTTAAAAACTAAAACATGGCTTACTATCGTTGTTTTATTCTAAGACACCAAAATTTTAAGGTATACTATCAATTTAATAATAGTTTTACAAGGAAAAAAGTAATATCCCATTAAATGACCACATCAATTTAACACACATCCCTATTTCAGAAGTATTAAAATGAAAAAGAGAGAGAGACTATAATCAAGGAAGTACATTCTTTTATTTGGAGAGAGGATACAGCAGAACAGGTAGACCTCGTAATGTGGAGCCAGATTTCCTGGGTTCAAATCTTGCATCCTCTACTTATTAGGTGATCTCAGGCAACCTACTTAGCCTCTCTGTACCTCATTTTCCACTTTAGACAAGAAGAAGCCAATGAGAGCACCTGCCACACAAGGCTGTTATGAGGGTTCAATCGGTTAATGTTCTTAAAGTACCTCAAACGACCGGGACATGATAAATGTTATATAAGAATCTGTTAAAGAATAATAGTTATCACCATCAACGCCACCACCTCCCAGGGCTCACTGAAGCTTTTGCTACATTTAGAGGTGAGCAATTTCCAATTCAACAAGCCAATAAAATGCTTTAATTCGGGAAAATATTTGCTGAACGAGCACTTCATACTATGCCAGATTTTTAGAGGAAGATAAAAAGTAAAATAATTACAGAGCCATGGTGCTGCTTCTAGAAGAAGGGCCTTTTAACTAGGGGTGTGTGGTGACCCAGGCTTCAGAACATCCACAAGCTCTCTGAAATGAGATACAAAACTATGTCTGCATGTGCATTTTTCTAGGGTGCTATCCCAGATTCCTGAAAAGGCCTGGGTTCGGGAAAAAAAAAAAGTTAAGAGCCATTTGCTTCAGGTAATCACACATTAAAAGGTAAATATCCCAAAGCTTAACTTTATTAAAAGATACTTGTGTATTCTCAATAACTTGATGCAACTATAAATGGGTTCATTTACTTTGACAGGTATGCACACTTCCCCCTTCCTAATCTGAAGTTTCTTAATTATCAAACAAGTCACCTTCAGAAGTATAACTCCTGGGTTGCCAGAAACTCATTCAACCTCCTCTGCCAGTCTTCCTGAAAAGGAACCTACTTGCTTTATAGATCTCCAAGTCTATCTGTAATATGGAGCTAGTCAGCTTCCAAACCACGTGAGCAATGGCTTCCAGAAAGAGTCATCCCAAACCTTCATGTTTCTTGTACAATGGCTGATATTGCTGGGAGGTGACGGACAGCTGCCGCTCAAGCCATCGCCAAATCTTGCGAGTAATTAAAGATCGATCCTGGAAGCCATTACTAAAGACATGGGAAAGAAAATAAGCTGTGTTTTGCACTAAACTTGAAATGTCTGGGGCACCCATTGTTTCATATAAGTACCATGCACTAACCTATTGTGCCACTGGAGCTCCTTGGGGCACCCACTGTTTCAGTACACCACGTTATAATTATTGTCAATGTCTTAGACAGCATGGTTTTGGGGAAAGGCCACAGATTTTGGAATCAGACGGTCCTGGGCTCCATTCTACCTATACTATTCCTAGCTGCGTGATCATGGAAGGCTACTTAACCTCTCTGGACTATAGTTTCCTCACAGGTGAAAATACCTCCTCCCTTTAGGGGACTATTGAAGTTTCAATCTGATAAAAGACATGCCAGAATCCACAGCGGTGTCTGTGGATTTTCCCTCTTCCATACCCATTTATGAACGATACCTCATAATAATAACTAGCCATGGAAAAAAGTCATTGATTTTAACTATTTCAATTTCCCATAGAATCTAATAACCTCTCACAAATTACTCCTAGGTAACATATTCATTACGGGAAAGGTCAGTATTCCTAACCAGGGTTGTTATGAAATACTGAGGCAAAAAAATGACAAGTACTCCAAGTCATCCCCAGTGAATTTTCTCCCACCTTTCTGTCTATTTTTAGCTGCACAAGTTACCAATTACTGCCAAATCAATTTAAGAAACAGTGCAAGTGTGAAACTCGACTATTTTGTTATGGCACCAGTATTTAGACACTATCTAAAATATTCACTATATGTTAGGACATCGCGTTTTTTCTAAAACTTGGAAACTGACATTGCATATGAAAGCAAAATTTTTTGTGCCTAGATTTCCAGAAATATGTCTCTGAAAGTCCATTTGCCTAGAATAAGCATCCAGCTGGGGAAGGAAAAATTTAAGCTCCAATGTGTCCAAAACGTCCCATACATTGTCTCTCACAAAAACCTGATCTACAGTGTGTCTCATTACAGAGGAAGAAACTGAGGCTTAGAGAGCTCAGAAAATAACATGCAAGCGATAGCCCTGTGACTCAAACCCAGCTTCTGAAGCTGTGGCCCAAGCTCTTTTCCTCTGATCTAATTATTCAACCAAAGCCTGTGTGAGGGGGTCAGACGGGAGAGAAAGAAAGTCAATATGGCATTAACTTGCCCTTGAGGTCCTTTGCTAGAATTACAAGAAATTAAAATAGAATAAATGAATCTGTAATTCCTTTTCCTTCTTCCCAAATATTTTTAGAGGTGACATTCACGGAGTTTTACTTTACTTATAGACATGGTCAACATAGTTCTATGATATCAAAGTTCGAGCTGGTAGGAAGTCAATGTTTCTCAAATAAAACCAACATGTGCCCTCATCTCTGACCTGACTCACCTTTCCTGAAAGATGCACACCTCCCTTTAATGGCCTTCATCTTCTGACAGGCTACCATAGCAGATTAAGAAAAGAAGTAAGCAGGATGAATTCACAAGCTTTTTGGATTGATCAAGGTGGGCCTGGGCGTTTTTGCTTAGGACACACTGAATGCACCTTTTAATCTTAGTAAATATTAGTTACCGTACACCTATAACCACAGTAGCTCCCTCCCCCCAGCCCTCAGTTCCCCTACCCCAATCCCAGTAGGTGGATCACAAGTCTCTTTGTGCTCCAATGAAAGAAAAGTTAACGTGTGACATTATCAACACCATGAACTGACCACTGTCAGAGTGGAAGGTCATAGGGGCAGGTACAATAAGGCTATGGGCATTCAGAATAAGACCCTTTGCCCTCAGTGCATTTGAGAGAGTCAAGTCAGAGCATGGACTATGGAACCAGACTGGCTGGATTCAAACCTCCCTTCCCCTACCCACTCAATGACCTTGGGCAAGTTACCTCTGGGTTTCAGTTTCCTCATCTGTAGAATACAAATAATAGCACTGAACACACAAGCTTGTAGTGAGGGTTAAGGTTTATATAAGAACATGCAAGGCACATAATTAAGTGCTATAAAGTGTTAGCCACTGATTTTAATTTAAATACAAGGAACAAATTACATGCTTTGCCTATGAGAAGCGTGTATAAAATGACTATAAATTGGCCATACTGGTATAATTTGGAGCAGAATGTGCTTCTCAATCAACAAAGTCTCATTTCCAGCAGAGGAGGGTGTTAAGTCACACCTAAAACATTCCAGCTCGGACACAGGAAATGGGCAGCTCTGTTCTTCTCTGAGAGGGAGTCATGGGGCAGAGACTGTGTTAAATGAAAAAGTGAGAACTTCCAGTGTCTCAAGTCTGAAGAGCACTTGTAACGTCATCGGGACCCTGCCTGAGTGAAGGGTGGCTAAAGGGAAGGGGTCAGGGGAGAGAAGACTAATCCAAAGGCTGAGCATCGCTGGAGGACTTCGGTGAACAGTCGAACTGGCACAACTGGTGAATCATTCTAGCTGCTGAAATGAAACAGATTTCAAGGAGATGAAGAAAGTGGTAGAACACTGCAGAAAATATCACAGCAGCCAAAGCCCAAAATAAGCCAGTCCCAGCAGCCTGACAGTATATATAGAAAGAGGCAATGGTAGTTACCAGTTATTTTATTAGAGGGAGAAAATGACAGTCTTAGAAACATCTGATGAGAAGAATTCTAAAAGAGACAAAAACTTAAGATGAAAGGCTTAAAATAAAGGTTAAAAAAATGCAACCACTAAGAGAGGAAAAAGTTGGGGGAAACAAATGGTTTTCAGTAAAAAGAATCAGTACTCCTTGGAAAATGGCTGATTTTGGGTCTGGGGCAGGAAATGGACAAGATAAGCTTAGAATACCTTGTGCTGGAAAGCAAGAAAGGTATTAGAAACTACTAGGGCCTTGTAAAAAGTATACAGGAGATAAGTAGAAACTGAGCATCAACAAGAATATTGACTTCAATGGAGTGAAACAAAGACATTAAGATCCACAAGATCTTACTGATACTTGAAAAAGAAAAACTCATTGATTATCATGGGAGGTTGTTAGGGCACTAAATCATAACTCAGAAAATTGATAAAAGGAAAAAAACTAAGCTTTTTCCCTGTCTTTTCTACACGATCTGATTTTCAGGAGACCTAAGTAATTCATGAGGGTAAATTCTTTATAGACAGAATCCCAATTGATAAATGCAAGAGGCATGATAGATTTACATCATCATCATTTTGCAACCTCTAATGAAATGGATCTAGGTTACAATCATGAATGACCGATGCTACGATCATTAGGTGAAAGGTACAAGGGTAAGCTGACTCTGCCTGAACCCACTAATCACTCTTGATATCTCAAAGAGAGAAACATCCAGACATCACATGTCTTATGATGTGATGCAACACTTTTACACAGTAACACCTACCAAGGATGCTTGCCTTTAAGTCTGAATCTAATCAAGCCTCTACATCTCACTGCCAGATTATAGGAAACATTGAAAATAAAGGTACAAATTAGACACCACCACAAGTAAGAAGTCAGCCGAGAAGCGTGACATTCTACCTGACAAATGACCCGCTAACTCCATCAAATCAAAGGCATGAAAAAAGAAGGGGGGGGGGAGGGAGGGGTTGTTATAAAATAAAATAGATCTGAAAACCTAACAACCAAATGCAATGAGACCTTGTTTAATTCCTGACTGCAACAAATCATAAGTGAAAAGACATCTTTGAGAAAAATTAAATATGGGAATTACATTAAGGAATTTTGTTAATTTTTTGTGAACTTTGTTAATATTTTGTGAATTTTGTTAACATTTTATGAATTTTATTAATATTTTTAGGTTTGAGAAAGCCATACAATTTTTATGTTTTTTTCTTTTTTTCCTAAGGAAAAAAGCCCTTATCAGAGATGTAAACTGAAACACTTATGAATGAGATGACATAATATTTAGGATTTTGCTTTAAAATATACCAGCTCCCATTAAAAAAAAGTAGGGAAAGGAGAAATAAGTGAAACAAAACTGGCAAAATGTTAATAGCTGCTGAAGGTAGGTAGTAATTATACTATTCTCTCATAATCTCCATAACACAAAGTTTAAAAAAAGAAACAAACAATTAAATGGTTTTGGTGGAAATTCAATCTGTGCCTTATCTTACCACTGACTTTTTTAGAAGGTCCTCCCCGAAAGAAAAATTTAGCCATTCCCCACTTAGCCTAAAGCAGTGCAAAGAGTCTTAATCAGTTTGCATTCTGAATTCAGTATGATTAGAAGTGACTGAACCAAGGAACCAGGAGTTCTTGTAGTAACAAATGTCAGCTTAGTTTTTCCTCATAAGAGACAGCCTACAAGGCACCTGGGTTGGGCAACACAACCCACAAAGAGCTTATTAGATGACAGTTGATGTCAGATTGTCAAGATCTGTGGGAGCCCAAGACAGCATGAGCAAGAGTCTCACATATTCCTAAATCAGATCTTGGTCAATACAGAAGTTGCAAACTTTCTTACCAACTTGTGTAATGCACAAAGCTACTTTCTTACCAGTAGTAATGAATTTGTGCTAACTTGTCCCTATAATCAGTCAGCTGTAACCTGGAAGTACGGCTCATGAGATACAAAACTAAAGGTCCACAAAAAGATCTAAGCCATGATTTATTTGCACTGGTAACCAAGGGGCTAACCACATGACCCCAGGTACTTACAAGTCATCCACTGGTTTGGCACATATTTCTCATGGTTTTTTTTTTTTTTTTTTTTTTTTTTTGCGGTATGCGGGCCTCTCACTGTGGTGGCCTCTCCCGTTGCGGAGCACAGGCTCCGGACGCACAGGCTCAGCGGCCATGGCTCACAGGCCCAGCTGCTCCACAGCATGTGGGATCTTCCTGGACCGGGGCACGAACCCGCGTCCCCTGCATCGGCAGGCGGACTCTCAACCACTGCACCACCAGGGAAGCCCTCTCATGTTTTTCTCTTTCCTTCAAACCCTTCTGTTATGGACTGAATGTTGGTGTTCCCCCAAAATTCATATGTTGAAGCCATAAGCCTCAAGATGATAGTGTTTGGAGGGGCTTTGGGAGGTACTTAGAGTTAGACTAGGTCATGAGGGTGGTGTCTCCAAGATGGAATTAGTGGCCTTATAAGAAAAGGTAGAGAGATCAAAGAATTAGAACAAAAAATTCTAAAATTTGTATGGAAACACAAAAGACTCCAAGTAGTCAAAGCAGTCTTAAGAAAGAGAACAAAGTTATAGGTATCACACACACCCTGATTTCAAACTATACTACAAAGTTACAGTCATCAAAACAGTATGGTAAAGCATAAAAACAGACACACAGCTCAATAAAACAGAATAGAGAGCCCAAAAATAAACCCACATTTATACGGTCCATTAACCTATGACAAAGGAGGCAAGAATATACATTTTCAATAAATGGTGCTGGGAAAACTGGAGAGCTACAGCAAAAGAATTAAACTGGACCACTTTCTTACAACATATACAAAAAGAAACTCAAAACAGATGAAGGACTTAAATGTAAGACCTGAAACCATAAAACTCCTAGAAGAAAACATAGGCAGTACAGTATGATATCAGTCTTAGCAATATATATATATATATATTTGGATCTGTCTCCTCAGGCAAAGGAAACAAAAGAAAAAATAAACAAATGGCACTATATCAAACTAAAAGCCTTTTTCACAGTGAAAGAAACCAATCAACAAAATGAAAAGGCACCTTACTGAATGGGAGAAGATATCTGCAAACGATATATCCAACAAGGGGTTAATCCAAAATATATAAAGAATTCATACAACTCAACATCAAAAACAAAAATAACCCCATTTAAAAAAGGATCTGGGGCTTCCCTGGTGGCGCAGTGGTTGAGAGTCCACCTGCCGATGCAGGGGACATGGGTTCGTGCCCTGGTCCGGGAATATCCCACATGCTGCGGAGCGGCTGGGCCCGTGAGCCATGGCCACTGAGCCTGCGCGTCCGGAGCCTGTGCTCCGCAACGGGAGAGGCCACAACAGTGAGAGGCCTGCGTACCGCAAAAACAAAAACAAAAAAGGACCTGAAGAGACATTTTTCCAAAGAGGACATGCAGATGGCCAACAGGCACGTGAAAAGATGCTCAATATCACTAATCATCAGGGAAATGCAATTCAAAACCACAATAAGATATTACCTCACATCTGTCAGAATGTCATCAAAAAGACAACAAACAACAAGTGTTGGTGAGGATATGAAGAAAAGGGAACTCTTCTGCCCTGTTGGTTAAGGTTATAATTGGCACCACCAATATGGAAAACAGTATGGAGGTCCCTCAAAAAATTAAAAATAGAACTACCACATGATCCAGTAATTTCACATCTGGGTATTTACCCAAAGTAAACAAAAGCATTAACTGGAAAAGGCACATGTGCCCCTACATTCACTGCTGCATTATTTACAATAGCCAAGATATGGAAACAAGCTAAGTGTCCACTGATAGATGAATGGATAAAGAAGATGGCACATATACATATAAGGAAAGATTGCTCAGCCATTAAAAAAAAATGAAATTTTGCCATGTGTGACAATATGGATGGATCTAGAGGGTATTCTGTGAAGGTTAGAGAAAGACATATACTGTATGAGCTCATATGTGGAATCTAAAAAACAAACAAAATGAAAATAGGCTCAAAGATACAGAGAATAAACAGGTGGTCATGGGTGAGGGGGCGGCAAAATAGGTGAACAAGATGAAGAGGTACAAACCTCCAGTTATAAAATAAATAAGCCATGGGGATGTCATATACAGCATAAGGAATATGGTCGATAATACTGCAATAACTTTGTACGGAGACAGACGGTAACTAGACTTGTGGTGATCATTTTGTTATGTATGCAAACGTCAAATCACTATGTAATACACCTGAAACCAACATAATATAGTATGTCAACTATATTTCAATTTAAAAAACAAAAAGGAAAAAGGAAAGAGAGAGAGATCTCTCTCCCTCCATGTGCACCAAGGAATGGTCATGTCAGAACACAGCAAGAAGGTGGCTGTCTACAGGCCAGGAAGAGAGTTCTCACCAGAAACCAAATCTGCTGGCACCTTGATCTTGGACTTCTCAGCCTCCAAAACTGTGAGAAAATAAGTTTCTGTTGTTTAAGCCACCCAGCCTATGGTATTTTGTTATAGCAGCCTGAACAAACTAATATGGGTACATATTTCACTTATTTTTCTCTTTCTTTCAAACCCTTTCCAACTCCTTTGATGGGAAGGTTCCAAAAACACAAAGGTCGTTCCAGAGCCAAAGGAGGGGAAAAAAGTTGAAAATTATGGGCTTCCAATATTGGAAAATTTGACAATCTTCCTCCAATAAAAAAACTGGCCATGCACTTATGAAATGTGTTTGGAATGTCCCAAAGAGAAGTCATACAGTATTAGAACTAAAGAAGGGCCAATAAAGTATACATTATTTGAAGTAACTGCATTCAGAATAATTAAGTAAATATGTATCTAGGCAAGGTCCACCACAACATCATCCCAGGCAAGGGAAACACAAGCCTCTATGCAGATGAACACTCTAGATCTATTTATAAAGAAACCCTCAGCAATTCTGCTCACAGATTGCCTGGCTGCCCTCACATCTTCAGTATTCCGTGCCATGAAAAAGTAACTGTCAAGGATAATAGGAACATGATTTGACCTACTTTTCCCTAGACGCCTGCAAGGTCTATAACTCTGGTTCTTGTGTTTATTTAGTTATCACATCTTTGGGACACATTTCCTCGCTTTCTTTGCAGGCAATCCTGTATGCCACACGTTAAGGTCATTTGTGGGTAATTCCTAAACTCCCCTGGTCATGGACTTAAAGATGTCCTATTACACTCAGCTAATCCTCAAAACATCCTTCTGAGGTAGATCATGTACAGTCATCCCTACACGGGAAGAAAAATTCTTAGGAAAGTAGGAACACAGCCTAGAAAGGCCGAAGACCTCCATCAGTTCAGACCCCTCCCTGACCAGATGAGTCCATACCAAACCCAGTGTTTCTCCCTAACTCTCAAGTTTCCACAAACTTATCTTGCAGGATCTGAAAATCCCCCAGTAAGATCTTTTAAGGCAGACAACCAAGACTTCTTTTTTAATTTACAGTCCAAAAAATCTACACTGTGGTAGCTTCTCGGTCAAGTCTCCTTAAGGATGGCAAATTTTTAAAAGCTCAGTAAAACCCACCAAAAGGTGCCCAAGGCCCCGGTGAGCACGGACACCTGACAAGTCAGCCCCGTGGCCAGAGGCCCCGGCAGGGCCTGCTGGGTGACTTATGAAAGACCCCGGGCCGCCCCGCTTCTCTTAACCGCAAAACACGTCTGACCTGCTCGGGCCATTAGATGCCCTTAGAACCCAATGAGGCACCGTCCTCCACCAGGAAATCCTATCGAACACACCAGCAGGAAGTCAATATTTAAGATTCTGGGGGAGTCGCCGAGTACTAAGTGCTGGCGACTCGGGAACCCGGGAGCTAAAGCTCGCCCCGGAGCTTCCAACTCCGGGGTCTCCCCCTCGTCCGTAGCGTCGGCCAGAGCCAGTGCCGATGCCCAAAGCTTGCAACGAGGCGTCCCAACACCAGCGCACACGTCTCATGCCCCCTGAAAACGGAGATCCCACTCGTGGGGCCTGAGGCTCGCTGTCGGGAAAGGGCTGGCCGACTGTTAGGCACCGAACACCTGCAGCTCCCCCTCTGGGGACAGGCAAACAGCCCTTCTTCCGGCGATGCTCACGGTCCTGCAGCCTGAATCCAGGTGCGCTTGGGTTAAGTCAGGTGCATCTGGGGGAAGGGCAAACCTTCGCTCCCCTGGGGGAACCCCACGACCCCACCGTCCCGGGTCGCTCTTCTGCCCAGTCTCTCACAAGGGGGCCCCTCTCGGAACCTCCCCAACTTCCAGACGCCCGCCTCGGTCGCCCGCGAGGGTGGGCGCGGGCTCCACGTGCGCGCCGCCCACGCCCATCCCGGCCGGCAGGACCCGGACACTCACCCGGCCCCCGGCGGCGCTGCGCTTCCTCCGCAGAGTGAGGCCGCTCCGCAGCAGCGCGGGCAGGTCCCGCAGCCGCGGCCGCGGCGGCAACTGCAGCGGCTCGCGCTCCGGCTCGCGGGCGCTGGGGCTGCGGCGAAAGGCGCCGTCCGCCGCCGCCACCGCCGCCGCCGCGGCCAGGGCCGGACTCTCGCACGGCGGCTGCATCTTGACGGAGCCCACGGCCATCCTCATGCCCTGAAGGCGGCTGCGGCTGCGGCGCCGAAGGCCCTTCTTCACCGCGCTCGCCTCCGCGCGCCGTCCAAGCCTTCGCTAGGCAGTGAGAGGGCGCGACTGCGGCTCGGGCGCGGGGCGCGCAGCCCGCCGCTGCCCATTGGCGCGCGCCGCGGCCCCCGCCAGGCTCAGCCCCGCGCACCTCCCCTCCCCGCCCAGGTGCGCCCCGCCCCGCCCCGCCCCGCCCCGCCCCGCCCTCTCCAGCGGCACACCTCAGACCGCGGACCTGGACGCCCGTGGACCTGGACCCCGGCAGCCGCTCCTCGGACCTTGGACACCGTCTCTTCCACAGGTGCGGGATCCCCAGAATCCAGCACCAAACCCACTCAACTGCCCGGCCCATCCCCCAACTCCCTTTAGTCTGAAAAGTCCCGCTTCGCCCCCTTTTCCTCTCTGCCAGCGTTGAACTTCGACCAAGCGAGCTGGGAAGTCTGGAGCACACCAACCCCACCCCGTGTGCGCAATGGTTTTTTTCCCCGTTCCCATCACAGCCTGGCTCAAAATCGTAATCGCTATTCCCAAAAATGGTTTTTGCCAGAGAACTTCAAAATAGGCTCTGTATTCTCCTACAAGTCAAACACCAGTGAGGTAGAATTGCCCCGCCCCCCCGCCGTCCCCTCTTTGACACATTCATCATTAAAGGCTAAGGGGAGAAGACTTTTGTTCGTTCGTTATGCTAGGTGTTTAGCAAAATAGGTTCAAGTCTGGTGACCTGGAGGTGAATCTCTGCTAACAAGTTGGAACCTGACCCTCCCTAAATGCCTGATGCATATGATGAATGTGCTTGGTGAAGCGTAAAGGCCTACTGTGGTGTGAATCATTGCTTACACCATTCCAGGAGGTAGGAATAGTGGAGCCCTGGGAATGCAACTATTCCAGCAGGGCCTTAATGTCCAGATCGCTGTGAAACTTCACCTCCCAGATCAATCTGTCTTCAACAAGGGCCGGCCAGCGCTTTTACTCCTTATCAGTAGGACACTGGGGTCCCTATCTTTGCCTAAGACTTGTAAGAATTGAGTAAGCTTATTCACGTTAAAAAAAAATAAAACTGACAAATGAGAATTACAGGAGATCAGGGCCCTTGGTTGTACCCTCAGCCCTCACAAGGTAGACGCTTGGCAAATATGTACGGAAATATGGCCACGTAAGGAAAAAAGAAGAATGACCTGTGACCTCTGCCTTCAAGAAACTTAAAACTTGGCCCAGGACTAGATACACATATAAAATAACAAAGATATTGCCTTGTACTCTTGGTAATTGCCCAGTGAGTGTGAATAATGAGCATTGAGGGCCACAGGAGCGAGGAAATCCTTCTGGTCTGGGACAGGCAAAAGTCAGTGAAGGGAGCTTGAGCTGTGCCTTCAAGCTGAGTCCAGAAGCTTCAACCAGGCAGAAAGAAGGGTGCCGGTCCTTTGTGTAAGAAGGAAAAACATGAGAAAAACACCAAGGTGGTAGGACACAGAACATATTGGGCACTGAATGTGTCATACTGGTGGGAGAGAGGGATCATGTGATAGAGAAGAAGGAGAAAATATCATAATGGATGCTGGTGACACACTGGAGAAGGCCTTAAATCCTGTCACCTAAAGCTGTGTGTGTTTACTGGAAAGGGCCCTACAATAAACTCTATCATCCATTACAATTTCCAAATACCTATCTCATATATTGAAGGCTGAAATCCTATTTGTATGTACCATATGAGTGTACCAGCTTATATAATGTGGAAATACTTCTGCTTCCACTGGTAGTTCAGCATTGCCTTGAGCCCCTATGTCATACTCCATACTCCAAACTCCCTCCTGAAACGCCAACTAAAGGTCCACTAGACCTTTAGTCCTGGTCCAGTAGAGGCCCTCCAGGACACTTGTGGTCAGTTATCACTCTGATTAGGGGATGCTTGTGCCATATCACCCCTGATAATACCCTTTGAATCACACCATGAACCTCCTCTGCTCTAAAATAGAACACATGTGTTCTGACTCCTAGGCCAGATCCTTGGTCTTCACACTCTCTCACAGTGCTTCTCAATGCAAGACCAGGGAGTTTGGACTTTATCCCATAGATTTTATGGTATTGACCAAAGTTCTAAAACTCAATATCAACAGGACCTTTGGAAAGTGGGCTTGGGGTAAGCTGCTAAATGACAATTACCATATAGCCATGGTATAACACAGGCAATAGGGAATAGCAGGAATGTGTAAGCAGAAGAGCCATGCCACTATTTAGCTCAAATCAAGCAATACCCCACCCCAGGACCTTTGTACTTGCTGTACCCTCTGCATGGAATACACTTCCTCTGAAATGCTGTCCAGTAGAACTTTCTGCAATGGTGGAAATGTTCTGTATCTGCTTTGTAGCCACTACTCATATGTGGCTTTTGAGCACTTGAAATGTGACTAGTGTGCCTGAAAAACTGAATTTTAAATTTTATTTAATTTTAATTAATATAAATTGAGAGAGCCACTTATGGCTTTGGGCTACTCTATTAGAAAGCATAGTTCTAGAATTCAGTGTTACCCTTCCTCTACTCCTTAAGCTTTTTTTAACTGAAATGTCTCCATTTCAGTGAGGCCATCCATGACCATGTGATTTTAAATTGTAGCCCTTCCCATCTGCCCCTTTCCTGCTCTCTTTCCTAGCCCTCCAATGTTGCCATCCAACATTCTATGTATTTTACTTATCAATTTTCTCTGTTGTCTGCCTCCCCACAATAAGAATATAAGTCCCACAAGGGCTTGAAAGTCTTTTTCCTTTTGTTCAGTATCTAGAACATATTAGTTGAAGAACTGAATTTTACCACATATAAGGACCCAGTTTTTCAAAAGGAGCTTAATCTGGATTTTTACATAAACTCTCCTGATTTTGCAATGTTGGAAGTTAAAACAAAAAAGCAAATCCTATGTATGCCAACATTGCACAGGTCAAACAAAACCACTGGAGTATCAGAGCTGATTTTTACTTAGGAGAATGACATCATCAAAGTTAAAGTTTATGGAAATACATATGGTAAGAAAACACAAGTTTTATTGGCTATTTGCAGTGAGGGGCAATGGGAGACCAGGAAGATAACTCTGACTTTCACCTAGCTACAAAGGGATGAGGGTTTGAATGAGTGGGGTCAGCGGAAAAAGAAAGAGGTTAGATGTCAGAGATTGTAAAAGAAAGCTCCTCAGGGCTTGGACACGTGTTAGGAGGAGTAGAAAAGTACTTCAGGTGGTGATACAGATTGTATTTTACAAAGATGACCAACACAGCGTCTCCTATCCCTACGATCTTCTGCAGTACAATCTTGACACGCCCCCATGAAGAAAACAGGATTTATTTCTCCATCGCCTTGAACCTGGGCTGGCCCTATGACTACTTTGGCCAGTAGAATCCAGCAGAGGGTAACAGTGCCTGTTCTGTAAGTAGCCCCTAACTGACCTGGTAGCTTTCACTTCCTACTCTCTTGGGACGCTGGCTCTTGGGATGCTCCCACTCAGAGCCCAGCTTCCTGTGAGAAGCCCAAGCCATCTGGAGAGTCTAGATAGATGTGCTCTGGCAACTGAGCTCCCATCCAACAACCAGCATCAATGGACAGCCATTTGTAAGCCATTTGGAACCTCCGGTCTAGCCACGCCTTCACGTGACCCCTGTACTAGCTAACGTCTGACTGCAGCCACGGGGAGAAGCCAAAGCAAGAGCTCCGCAGTTGAGCCCAATCAACCCACCGAACTATGAGAGTTAGCAGCAAATTGTTTTAAGCCACTCAGCTTAGAGGTATTTGTTACACAACAATAGATGACCAAAACATATTGCTCAGAAAAGTGTGAAGAACATACTCCCTTAAGAATTCAAAAAAATAATAATAAAGGGAAATTCATACTTATATTTGTATGTGTGTGAAGAAACGTGAAGTTTTTTTGCAAGTGGTCAGACTTGGCTACATGAGAATGGAAAGAAGGGAGGTGTTTTTCAAGCATAATTTTTAATTTTTTTTTAATATTACCTATTCAAAAAAATTCAATTAAAAAAATGGCTCTGGATTTAGAGAAGTCAGGAAGTAGGGGGAGCTGGTTTTGGGGATTTTCGTTTTACATAGCAGTTAAACTAACTAAACTAGAAGGCACCCCAGTGAAAATCTGACCAGCAAGAGCAGAGGGTGAGCTGGAGCTCAAGAGAAAAGACTGGAGAGATAACTATGTTGGGGTCCAAATATCTGAGAGTAAAGGGTGGAACTGGACTGCAGTGCTCAGAGGACAGAAGGGAGCAGAGACACTCAACCCCTTGCTGCGCTGGGCCCTTGGAGAACACACAGCATGTGTCTTTCCATTTCTACTTGTATGAAATTTGAAGCAGTGACTCACCTTGGTTTTCCCCCTTTAATTTTTGTGATCCCATGTGATTATCAAGAACGCCAAGGAGAGACTTTCCTGGTGGCGCAGTGGTTAAGAATCCGCCTACTAATGCAGGTGACACGGGTTCAAGCCCTGGTCTGGGAAGGTCCCACATGCCACGGAGCAACTAAGCCCGTGAGCCACAACTACTGAGCCTGTGTGCCACAACTACTGAAGCCTGTGCACCTAGAGCCCGTGCTCCAAAACAAGAGAAGCCACTGCAATGAGAAGCCCGTGCACCACAACGAAGAGTAGCCCCCGCTCGCCACAACTAGAGAAAGCCCATGTGCAGCAACGAAGACCCAACACAGCCAATAAATTAATTAATTAATTAATTTTAAGAAAAAGAACGCCAAGGAAAGCATCTGTTAGCTGGGTTTTTTCCCTTGTTCTTCCCCTCCCTGTGTACCTACGTATCTCCCGATAAATGTACACAATGTATGTCATGCTAAAGAGTCTCCTAACACCATAGCTATCAGGACTTTGGTGAGTCCTCCTTGGTGCCCAACCCTCCCCAGCATCTCTTGTTTTAATTTTTCCTCTATTTAAGATGTTTTGCATTGCTTTACCAGCTCTCTGAAATGGAAAACCTAAATACAATTTCGCCTCTCTATTCAAGCCTGCCAACACTTTAATATGTAATGATCAAAACGGATTGAATCAGACCTTCCCAAGGACTAAGGGTGAGCAGTGGGAGGTCAGAGGCAGAGTTTGCACTGGAAACCCAATACAGTGCATACCGCCTCTGCTGAGAATACCACGTATAACTGTGTACTTGATACTAACATTATTTTTGTTTTCTTATGGCATGAATATGCAGGCAAGAGAAATGTAGCAAAATAATGAAACATGTTTCAAACCTAAAAATGTTAAGCCTTCCTCATTTTAGTGTTCAAGCATCATAAATAGAACTATCAGCCGTCAGATGGTTCATGACAAGCCTGTGTGATACTGTGCTATTGTTTGTGTAGTGCATCACACACTATGCGTCATGCAAATATCCCCCTCAGGGATGGTACATGTTTTCTTACACTATTAGCATTGGTGGCTCCAGCCAGAGACTGGCTGATAAGGGTGGATGCTCCTCCTTATAAGTTTGTCCTCTATTCCTTACACTCATAATCTTGAAACAAAATCCTTCTATTCATGCCTTTTTATATGCCATTTACTGTTATCATCCTGGAAATTTCTTTTTCTAAGTCAGGTGTGCAAGTTTACCAGGCCCTTGGGTATTTAGGACACTGGTGCAAAAAAATACCCAAGAAGACAGAGCAAGAAGGCAATAAGAGAAATAACTTGACCAACAGACAGCAAGAAAGCCAAGCCAGTCTTGTCCCATCCTCCCTACTCTGCTATGGAAATCTACTCATCCTTTCACAGATCAAACAATGTCTCCTCCCAGAAGCCTTCTCTGCTCTGCCCATTGGGATTAATCCTTCCTCAGGTAAACCCCAGAGTATACCTACTACTGTGAATCTACTTTCACGGCCTCTCTTATCACAGTTAGTCTTGTATTTGAATTAAATATTTGCATGTAAGACCTAGATGAGGTTATAAAACCCCGGAGGGCAGAGATGTTTCATTTTTGTATTCCCCTCTAGTGTCTATTGCAGTGCCTAGCACACTGTAGATGCTAAGTTAAAAAATGCCTGCATGAATGAATGCTGGATGAACAAATGAATGAACAAAGCTGTGATTAGCCAAACACTGTCATCCTAGGTTGAGGAAAGCAAGCCAGAGGTCTTAGCAGATGCAGAGTCTCAAAGGTCACAGGAAAATACATTATCCCAAGGGTGATGGGAGGCTATAAATGGACTCCAGATGGTGGCATGTTCAGATCAGCAGGGAAGGAAGATGATTTTAGCATCAGTATGTAGAGTGCTTTAAAATAGGGAGACGTTGAAAGCTGGGCAGCCAGCAAAGCAGGTTACAGAATCCCAGGCATGAAGTATTAACATGGTAATCTATAAAATCGGGTTAATGGAAACTTCTGTGTTTTCCTTATAATACTTGCATCCATGCATTCTGTGAAGAGTTTCTGTGCTAATTAAATGAGGTGACGCTTGTAAAGCTGTTTGCAAACCTTAAAGCGCTGCACCTAGAGCACTGCCGTCCCGTAGGGGTGAAAGGGAAGGGAGAGATGAAATGATGCCTTGGAGAAAGCAGAGCCTGCACCAGGACGGCAGAAGGGAGTGGGAAAGCCAACAGGGTATCAAAGGTCATACCCAAGCAGAAGACAGAGACCTTTGACAGTATGTTTCTTCCTGTTTGTGAATTTGAAACATCTGTAGCATTGACGCAAGCTAAGTACAGAGTAAGCAGTGAGAAAAGCTGCCTTAGAGCATTCTGGCAACATTGTATGAGTTCAAATTGGTACTCAAAGATCTTGGTGAGAAGATATAGATGTGGGGCTAGAGAACACTCAGAGCAGGAATGTCTCCTAAGTTCTTAAATATAAAGAAGCTCTTTAGCTTAAAGAAGATGACAGCACTCAAGGGACAACAAGGTCATTGTTTTCATATACCTTGAATACACAGAAGAGAAACTGGACTCATTCTATACAGAGTTAAGACTGAAGATGGAAACCACAGAGTAAAATTTCTTCTCAACATAATAAAGGCTTTTCTATCCACTTAAAGTCCATTTTGAACCTAATATAGTCCTTACCCTTGCAAAATAGGGGGCTTACACCAGGCTTCATGGAATTTCGTGTTATCAGAGGCATGATTGGATTCAGTGACCTGTAAGTTTCCATCCAACCCAAACATTCACTTTTTTCATTGGCCCTAGTGAATACTGAAGTGGTTACATAAGGCAGCAATTCTCAAAGTGTGGTCTGGGGACCTCTGGGGGTCCTCAACACCCTCGCAGGGGTTCCATACGGTAGAAACTATTTTCTTAATAATGCTAAAATATTATTTGTCTTTTTTGTTCTCATTTTCTCATGAGGATACACTGGTGTTTTCCGGAGGCTACGGACATGTGATATTGCAACAGACGGAATGCAGGAACAGATAAGGCACTCCAGCAGCTCCTTCGAAGCCCAACATCAAGGAAATTAACAAAAATATAAACAATGCCATTCTTTTCACTAACTTTGTTTTGTTTTGGGGAAGTTATTTTTCATAAAACATATTTCTATTAACATATAATCTGTTTATTATTAAATGAATTAATAAATATTTAAAAATTTTTGCTCTTTTCAATTTTAATACAGTAAGTATCCATAAACATGACCCACAGAAAACAAAAGCTCAATAATTTAAAAGTGTAAAGGGGTCCCAAGACCAAGGAACTTGAGAACGGTTATTATAAGGCATGGTTAGAAAAAAATTTATCTCTGATAGTAAGAAAGGACGGAGATGTGAACAGGCTAAAAAAGCTTTCTGCCTTGCCCACTTCCCAGCTACCTTTGCTGAAGTAATACCACTTTCATCCTGACACGGAACTAGTGATTTCCACAAAGGTGGCTACTCGAGGGACCTGGGTGGTGGAATGGGGAGACCCGTGCTTTGCAACCAGATGGGCCTGAGTTTAAACCCAGATTTTTCCACCTTCTAGTTACATGGCCTTAAATTACTTGACTTCTCTGAGCCTCCATGATATGTTCTGTGTAATACTAATACTACCAGGTTGCTGAGAAGATTAGACAGGGTCTACATGCAGACTCTAACCCAATGAGCTACCTCTTAAGTCACAGCTATGTGGCTGGAGCTGCTGTTGATCAATCCCAGGTGAGGTCCAAGGAAGCCGCGTGACCTGGTGAACAAACAATGGTCTAGATACGATCTTCACCAACTTTTCCCACGTAATCCCCTCTCTAGGCAAACCCCAAATCTTTACACAGGTTATTCCCGAAGCACCTTCTTTACTGCCAACACCCGAAACATAACTTCCTCATCCTTTCTACTCTGAATACAGCTATGGGGGAATAAAACAAACACTGAAAGTGCAACCAGAAAACCTAGGTCACGTCCCACGTTTCTTGATTTATTAGCTCTGCGACCTTCACCAAGCACTTCACCTCTTTGAGCCTGTTTCGTCATCTGTAAAACAGGGGATAATAAAACCTAGTCTGTGGGATGGTAATAAAGGCTAAAGTAAATAATGCCTATGAAAACACCTAGCAAACAGTGAAATATATATGTGGTGTCGTCATTAATAAATCCTGTCTATTCTATGTTCAAAACTGGTCTAACCTAAAAAATTCCATAGTGAATACTTAATCAAAATTATCTCCCCACAAACACACACATACACACATGCAAGTACACGGTGATTGGATAGTAACATGAAATTTTGCACACATTTTTACAAGCACACAAACTTTGTGAATGTGTTCTAGGCAATCCCCCCAATTTGTTTTTCTAATCTAAAGCTTTGTATCAAGGCCGGATAGAGAGAAACACTTGACGTATCAATCTTTATTTCTAAATAAACCTACTTAAAAGAGGTAATGTTGATAAGAGCAGCAATGAAGAACTTTCTTAGGAAATTAAAATGTGACACTCATCTGATTCTCTCCCTCCGACCTGGTCCCTTAGGAGGGAAAAGAGGGCTTGAGGAAGAAATGCTTCACAACTGCTATTAGCAGAGCTGCTCACTAAACCTTTTATCTGCAGGTGCTCTTTTAGGTCTATTGATTTAGAACTAGGAAAAGCTGTTAGTCATAAAGTTTCTGATTATGCCTGATGAAATGTCAAAACCTGCATTGTCAAGGCTGAGAGAATCTGACTCTGTTCTCCAGTCGATTCAGGATGAGCCAGTTTTGGCCGTGGTCCACTGGGTTATGTGCATATGTGTTCTCCCTGGCTCCTCTTTGGCTGTAAGCTTTCTGAGGACTAATGCCATTCCTTCCAAATACTGTGTGAATTCCCCATCACTTACAGAGTTGTTCTCTGCAATGATGGGCATTACACGGAACTGTAGTTTTATGATTTCAGATCAAAACTGATGTCGTTTCACTTTTCAAATATGTAGATTTGAAACATGTTCTCAGATACCATTCACAATAGTAACAACAGAATTTCATATTTATTTACAAGGGAGACTCAGAGGATCAACAGGCGTTAATATTTGTAAAGTCTTAATAGTTTTTCTCAAGTTGTACGGACAAGATGCTTTTTAGATCTCTATTTAGGGTGTAGACATTAGAAGAGAAGAAGAAATGTAGTCAAGAGTCCATGAAATCATAGGGAAGACTTGGAAGCATTGTGGAAAGGTGAACGGGCTATGTCTTTGGTCTCAGTTCCATCATTTGCAAAATGAGGAAAATCATAGGACCTGCCTCATTAGATTATTGTGGGGAATACATGAGATATTAAGTGTAAAGTACCTAGAACAATGCAGGCACAGTCAGGAGTGCAGGTGTGTTAGAAAGTATCTTTATTACTCTCTTCAATCTGGGCTACATAGATTTTAGAAGGTCTGGGAACTTCCTGAAATCATATGAAGAATGCCTGTGTACTTCTCTGATGAAAGAGACATAGGCTTCATCATATTTTCCAAGTAGGTAATCTAATAACAAAAACTCCTAAGACCCATGACTCCTGGGCTGAGCCTAACTCCCTAAATGTGAGCGTGTACAGACCAGAAATGAAGACAGATGTAAGCTGCCCCATTTACATTTGCAGCATTCATTATGAATTCCACTACCATTTAAAGGGTTGCTCCTTCTTCCGTGGACCCCTATCTAGTACAAGTGGATCACCCTCCGGCACCCTACCACCACCACTACAAGGTATAAGCCTGAAAATGAACATAAGTTAACACTCCACGCTGGTGTTTGTCAGGTGGACCAGTATCTGCTGGCAAAGAAGTTTTTGGAGGGATTGAGGGCAGTCTGGGAAAGGGCAAAACAAGTGGAAATCTGACAATCCTGTTGATGCTCAAATCCTACAGATATCCCCAAAGAAGAAGAGCCAATCATCACAAGATCAGATGTGACAGGGAAGATGCTAGAGGAGAAGACAGTAAAGAAGGCATTCACAGGAGGCTACTTTGCTTTCTGTTTCAATTTTGCATTTGTCTTTCTAAGGCAGCACAGATCCTCCATAAGAAGAAAAAGACAGATGGGATGACAGAATTTTGTGGCTGTTTTCTGGAGCATCTACTAGAGAATTTAAGACTCTTCAGAGTTACTGTTGGATACGTATTTAGAATAATTTTCTGCCATGACAACAGGTAATCCTCATAAAATTTCAGCCTCTAACAATAGGGCAGAAATGTTGCATTTCTAGTGTTTCTGCCTTTCAGTTTGCAATATTAATAACCTTGAATAGCTACTCAGTATTCGAAATAATTGAAGCTGCCTTGCTTGAAATCTACTTTACTGTTGTTGGTGACAAAAATGATTAATTCATTTCTTCTCTCTGGACAATTTGGACAACTTCCTGAAATGGGCCTTATTGCTTGAAGATCACACCCTTTTGGTTCACATCACATATCTCTGGAATCCAACTAGAGGTGATGCTGATTTCGTTCTAAGAAGCATATGAACATTTGATGTTCTTTTTTCTTTCTGGCTTAATTATAGATCGTGCCCAGGAATCAGACAACCAATATTTATAGAACATCAATCCTGCGCTCAGCACCGTCTGAGCTACAGATGTGGATGACAGCCTTCATTCCCTCAAGGAGGTCAGAAAATAGTTGGGAGAGTTAAAACAATCACATTTGAAAAAAGAGAAAACTATTCAATAGTCACTAAGCCCTACTGTGTTCTGAGATGGAAAGATGAATAATTGGGGGTTCTTGCCTTCTGTAGTAGGGGAGCCCTTATTAAGAACTTTTTTGGGGGGAAGAGCTTATAAGACTTGCAGAACTTCAAAGGAAGAGGAGATCAGTGAGAACTGGCAGAGTTAAGGAAGACATCATGGCTCAGGGACATGTTGAAGGATGAGAAGGATTTAGACAGTCAAGCAGCGGGAAGAAAGAAAATCATGGAAGTTGAAATGACCAGCTCTGCATGATGCCCAATGCCAGGGGGCTATACACAAGCTGCACACCCATACCCACTGGCCCTGGAAATGATCATGGCTTGTTCCCGGTAACAGGAAAAAGCAAAACGTCTTGAGTAATGGAAAATGAGAGCACGCTGGGCTGTTAGGGACAGGCTAGAATGTGGAGGGCCTCGAAAGTCAGGCGGAGTACATTGGAAGGTGTGTGGTAATCCATAGGGAGGACAGTATGTTTCTTAGCTGGGGACGGACATGGTGGAAGCATGCGTGGGGAAAATTAGCCAAGAAACAGGAGGCAGAGTTGCCTAGAATATCTGGAATTAAGATCAAGGGGGCAGACTTGGAGGTATCACAGGGACACCCAGTTGAGGTGATGACAACTGAGGCTACTAAGTAGTCTAAGCAGGAGTGGAGAGGAAAGGAAGAGTTGAACATATTGAAGCAAAACCCAACAAGATGATGATGTGGGGAATGGAAGATGAAAGGGGATTCAGGCAGGGGTGAGAGCTGCTTTTGATGACCTGCCCCAAACAGTTTGGGTGCTCAATGCCTTTGTCTAGGATAATAAAACAATGTGGAATCTTCAGTCCAATAAACTCACTTGCCATTACTAAAACAAAAGAAACACAGAAAATATTTTTAAATTTTAGGAAAAATTCTGGGAAACCAAACAAGGGATTTTGTGCTTCGCAGTTCAATGCTAACTCCGTTTGCATCAGGGCCAAACTAATACCCCAACAGGTTGCTAGGAGAAATTTTCTTGCAAAACATGTTTAAACTAAAGACAGGATTAAGCTCCTCATAATTTACAGAATGACCTACTTCAAAGGAAGTCCATTTAGAGGTAATGGGTGGATTTATAGGAGTTTGTAGATTTACCCAAGGCCTATCTGAAAACTTCCCTCCATATAATACTTTAATCAATTCACAGGGGAGGCTTTTCTAAATAATTAGATGGAAAATAATAGAGTACCACACACTTTTATTCTTTCCTTTTTACCAGTAAATGAGCAGAAGGTAAATAAGTTGGCTGAGATGCGTGGAGTGAGTCAGCCACAGCTCTTTAAAACTGTGGTTCTGGCCTTTAGCCCTGAGCTGAAGACCATGTGGCAATGAAGGTGATTAAACGCTACAGTGGTGGACCCCTGAACATTTCATATAAATCCTTTAAGCCAGCAATACTTCTTAGGATTAATGCACTAATAGAAAAAGATTCACAAAAGATGCAACAGAGAAATAGCTTCTGTGACAGAACCTTTCCTATTGGGGCAAAGATAAGTGATCCTGCTGGCAAAACAGCTGCAGAGCTTACACACATGGTCAGGTGAGGTCTTGTTAACGAGCTCATCTAGAGCCTTGTCCCAGAACCATCCTCATTCCAGAACTGCGGGTCTTGCTGTAAATAGTTTTCAGAGGGTTAAGGGAGCCTGGAAGGCTGAAAGTTACTTAGTGTGGAGTGTCCTTAGCATCGTTCTGAGTAAGCACTGAGAAGACCTCAACCTCTGAGTGCACTCCATCAGCCTGAGAGTAACGCAGGCTTAGGGTCAGTGGTCCTTAGCAGAAGCTTTACTGCACACACAGGGCAGCTTGCACTGTTCCTAAGAAGTCTGTTTCTCTCACAGTCTCTTGGACTCCTATTCAGAAGCAAACGCCCCTACCACACCCCCATGGACAAAGAAAACTTCACAGCAGTTGTTACAGCAGCCCCATAAGGAAATATGTGGCTCAGGCACAAGACAAGTTATTAAAATCATTCTACACTGATGCAAACACACCTACCCAACATGGAGATGTGATGCAAGAGCACAGGCTAATCAAATGCAATAAGCACTGAAAGGATTGGGCTTTTGTGTTTATGGAAAAAAAAAAATGCAGAGTGGTTAATTTGAAGCAAAACCTTTTCCACAGGCAGGACTGTAGAGCACCCCTCCCTGCAAAGAGAGGCTCCAGGGTTCACCAGCTGATGGACCACTTACCACGGAAAGAATGCAATGCAGTGTGCCATACTGTTAAATTAGAAACCGTAGCAGCATCTTTAAATATGGACGTTTCATATGCACACACAGGTAGCCAGAAAGCAGGTTGCCCTAGTTCTGGTCCCCCCAGAATCACACCCTGAAATAAGAGCTCTAGAGCAAGTAGTTTGCTTGGGAGATGCTCCCAGGATCAGCAATGGAAGGATGGAGAACTTCAACAGGGATAGGAAGGAAGCCAAGAAAAGGTGCATTATCAAGAAAGATTAATACTTGATATTTTAATCTGGAGCTTAATACTGCTGCAGAACTCTGGAAGCCAATGTGGAGTTATAAGAGTTACCCTGTTTGAGTGTGAGGGAGTTGGGGTAGTTATACTCCAGTTACCATGGGTCACTGGGCATCAATTCTCCAGGACTTCCATTCTACACTGAGCACTGACAGGGTAGGTTTCAGGAATCAGGAAAAAACCTCCACACACACTGATGTGATGCTGGCAGCTTAACGTCTGGCTGGCGTGTGCTACAGCGATGAGACCCAAGGGGACATGGGCAGGACATGGACAGGATCTGCCATACACACCTTCCTCAGAAAATCCCCCGAACACTAGGCCAGGAGAGAGAGTTTTTAGGCAAACATGCTCTTTCTCCCGAAGTGCATTTTTCTCCCACTTACTTTAGGCAGATGCCCATTTCCTATTTTCTGGAGTTACGTGACTGAAAAGAGGCAAAGGTCCAAGGGAAGAAGCATGTATTAGTTTGCCAGGGCTGCCATAACAAAGTATCACAGACTGGGTAGTGTGCACAACAGCAGGGGTCCCCAACCGCCGGGCCACTACCAGTTCACGGCCTGTTAGGAACTGGGCCACACAGCAGGAGGTGAGCGATGAAGCTTCATCTGCCTCTCCCCACCGCTCGCATTACGCCCGAACCCTCCCGCCCCACCTCCGTGGAAAAAGTGTCTTCCATGAAACCCGTCCCTGGTGCCAAAAAGGTTGGGGACCACTGCACAACAGAAATTCATTTTCTCACAGTTCTGGAGGCGGGAAGTCCAAGATCAAGGTGTCAGCAAGTTAGGTTCCTCCTGAGGCCTCTCTCCTTGGCTCTTAGATGGCCATTTCCTTCCTGTGTCTTCAGATGGCCCTTTCTCTCTTCATGCCCATCCCTGCTGTCTCTTTGCGTCTCCAAACTCCCTGTTCTTATAAGAACAGACAGAATGAATTAGGACCCGCCCATATGACCTTGTTTAACCTTAATTACCATTTTAAAGGCCCTATCTTTAAACACAATCACACTCTGAAGTACTGGAGGTTAGGGCCTCAACACATGAATTTTGAGTAAGGGGATGGAAATTCAGCCCATGACAGACAGTAATTAGCACATTCATCATTTAGATTTGTAAAATTTCTGTTAAGAAGGAAAGTAGTAGTTACCAGGTTCAAGCAAACAATTACAGTTGACAAGAAACGAATATGTGGAACCCTAACTGTTGTCTCAATTTGAAAGAGACCTTCCATGAGTTCCTCAGGATCTCAGCCCATGATGTGAGGACCCCCTGCAATGAGACCCCATATGCTGCTTAGTAAATCCTAGCTCCACTGTATTAAATGCTGAGTGCAATCTGTGAAAGCTATGACGAGAACTGACCTCTCCTGAGTGCCGTCTATGCATCAGGCGCTGTGCTAAGCAATCTATAGCTATTAAGTGATTCTTGCAGGTCTGGTAATTACTCACATTTAACAGAGGAGAAAACAGGTTTAAAGAGGCAAATTAACTATGTTTAGTTCTTTATTAAAGCAACTGAACCTGTCTCGTAATTAATAAGAATACAAAGACAAGCCTCCCTGTACTGCAATTTTTAGAGCAAATGTAGTAAATATTTGAAAGGTAAACCTATTAAACACTGAGATTGGGCTTGGGCGAAGATGGGAAGAGTAGGGTAATTAGTAAGACTTTGGACTTGTCCCAAGAGGCTGACTATGTAATTGGGAGAAAGGAGAAATGTACCAGGTAAAAGGGAGATAGAACACAACCGAGTGCAGTACAAAGCCTCACGAGAGCTCAGGCCAAGAAGACACTGATTCCAGCAGAGAGGACGCAGGAGAGCTCGAAGGTGCAGTTGGCACTCAAGCTGAATAAACTGCAGTATGGGACACGGAAGTGGGCATGTTCACCTCATCTTTCTCCGTTCTTCAACAGCATGCGCTCATAAAGTTGAGCAGAGAATTCGAGCCCAGCAGCCAGGAACACTTCCATACAGAAGGTCAATATCTGAGAGCAAATCCTTTGCAACGGGGAAACTGTGCGCGGAGTCAGTGCAGTGGAGGAAGGAGATGGCCACGTGTGGGCTCCGCACGAGCTGCGGGTGTAGGCTGTTGGCATGGACAGTGCCTTTATAAAATTAGGGGCCGGCATTCAAAAACTGGGAGATTTCTTACTGAACTCCAGCTTTCTTGGCCGCTCTGGACAAATCAAAAGACCTGGCACCCTGGCCCACACGCCTGCCTGAGGTGAGCGGAAGCTCCTCCTTGGCTAGACGATGCTCTCTCCATTTGTTCGAGCCCCTTCGCTCCCTGTTGTCTTGCAGCGGCTGACCTCACTTCTTTAAGTTAGTTGCCTGCCAGGACCCTGGAGCAGCTGGGATGTTGTCACTTGGCTGAGTCTCACAGTGAGTCAGAGGACTGAAAAACTCTGGGCTTTAATCTTGTCTCTACTATTTTACCACCTGTTACCTCAGTTTCCTCATCTGTTAAGTGGGCATAATAGTGTACTCAAATCTATAGCAACCACTTAATGTGTGTAATTTGCTTAGCATAGCATCTGACCCATAGAAGGCTTTAAATAGAGGTCAGCTCTTATTTGTTACTGTTGTTCTAGGGTTTTGTCAGTGTGGGCATTTGTCTTTGGATAATTACCTCCCTTAGAGAAAAATGCCAATGGAGCCAAGGTCTTCCATTTGAGCCATACGGAGGGCAGTTAGTTTTGCATTATTCCAAAAGCATTTCTGCAACCCCGGCTCAGCCTGGCCATCTTACACGCATGTCATTGATCCAAAAAGGCACCAGGAAGATAGTCTAGAAAAGCACTCCACTGACAAAGGGGTTGGTGGCATCTCTTTTGTAGATGAGGTACAAACACTTCTCTTAACAACAACAACAAAAAAAACCCACCTCCAATCTCGATTGTACTAAGGATTTACGCTAAATCCAAACAAACAAAACTCTATTCTGTCTTAAGAGTTTAGGTTGTAGAAATAAAAATGTCCCTTCATGGTAACACTTTAGACAAGATTAAGGGTTGGAAAAGGGTATTAATACATTTACGTACATGAATTATATACATATTCATAATTATTCCTCAGCTAATAATAACCTGAGTTAACATTCCCTGAACAGACAGGGACTGATTGCAGAAGAGGAGGCATATGGTAAGGTGTGGGCTGCCGGATTAATCCAGGAGGCATTTTTAGTTTGTACTGAGTAAATCCTACACAGGCTGATGGAGACTCGTCTCCCTTGAGAAACTGCATAACCACAAAGTGGCAAGACTCAGGGACGGTACCTCTTCTATTCCTTTCCCTGCTATAGCATAGAGGCTGTAAACAGGGGCCAGACTCCCCGGTTTCAAATTCCATGCCTGAGCAAGTTACAATTTGTCCAACCTCAGTTTCCCCATGTGAAAGAGGTATTCAATGAATTCCTCCTACCCAGAGTTGTTGTGAGGATAAAATACACAGAAAGTGCTTAGCACAGTGTCTGACATACAGTAAACACTCAATAAAATTAGGCATTTATATTACTGTTATTAATTAAAGGTCAGTCTCTCTTTTTAAAAAAATTTGAAGAATAATTGATTTACAATGTTGTGTTAGTTTCAGGTGTACAGCAAAGTGACCCAGTTTTACATACACATATATATATATTCTTTTTCAGATTCTTTTCCTTTATAGGTTATTACAAGATATTGAGTATAATTCCCTGTGCTCTACAGTAGGTCCTTGTTGGTTATCTATTTTATATATAGTAGTGTGTATATGTTCATCCCAAACTCCTAATTTATCCCTCCTCCCGCCCTTTCCCTTTTGGTAACCACAGGTTTGTTTTCTATGTCAAAGGTCAATCTCTTGACCCTTTAAACAAAATGCCCAGAATGCTCACCAGAAGTAGAAAGAATATTGTGTCTCTCTGGTCTCTCTTGAGTTCCCTGTCACCTTCATGCCTGGAAAGGAGAAGGCACACTTGTTTTCCCTCCTCCAGAGAAATGCAGATTTGTGAAGGTGAAGAGGATATGTAGGTGGTTGGCCTGGAGGGTTCAGCTATAGAAGCACTGCAAAAAAGAAGACAGAGGTGCAGAGCTGAGAAAATAAGAGCAACGTCTGATCTGGGCAGAGAGTGGGACAAGACAGAGGACACTCAGCAGGTATAACTTAGTCTTTCCCTTTATCCCAACACAGCACCAAAAATGTAAATGTAATTGTTACTGGGCACCCAAGGCTTCCTGTGGGTGACCTAAGATGAACATTTCTGGCATCGTTTTGAATTGAGGTACCATTTACTTTTAGGGGAGCGTGAAGTCGAATTCATATTTCTGAATCTCATCTAAGAGTGAAATTTCAAATCAGGTACAGTTAACCATACTGAGGGCAACTTCTCAGCAAAATTAACAAAATGCACTTCCTTTATGAACAAGTTTCAGTATTTCAATATTCTGGATTTATAACCAGACATGGGAATAACAGGTCCATGGGGTCTTTGACTATTAATTTTTCCCCCCTAGGTCTGCTTGGAGAACTCCTTCCCTGTCATAGTCAGGATGTACAGACCCTGGAGTGAAATCCTGACGGACCCCATCAGAAGAGCACACTTAGCTAATGATTCTTCTCACCTCTCTCTTGACTTGTAGATTCCTGAGAAATTCTGTGGGTGAATTTTATGACTGACACTAATTTATACAGGGTTTAAAAGGGTCCTTTTTTGCCTAACAGCCTCTCCTCAGGAGAGTAAAGCATTGGAGCTGTAGCAAGAAAGTACAGACTCAAGTCAAATGCAGGGAAGGGGTGCCTGGCGAAATCTAATTGGGAACAAACGGATCATTGTGGATAAACACACTGTTACAGGACTGAATTAAGATCTGCCACATCAGGGGGTACAGGCTGTCCTTCCAGTGCCAGAGGGAGTCTTCCCTCTTCTGGGAAACAGCCAGGGACTCAGTAATGAGAGAGAGGCTGAGATGCTTGCCAGACAAACAAGACGGGGGAGGGGGACAGGTGCCTTGAGAGATGATAATTAGCAACCAGAAGCCAGGGGACCAGGGTGGAGGTGAAAGGCAGTCCAGCTACTTGATTTTGTTTACCTTTTCCTGCTGACATGTGAAAAGCATCACACTGACGACCATCGTGCTTGAATCTACAGTGTTGATTGGCCTATTCGTGTAGAAATGATCATTTTGAAGACTTTATGCTTTTGTCTTACGTTCCCTTAATGTGAGCCGCAGGCATGGGTTTAGCTATTGCCCAGACAGCCTCCTATCTAGCGTGGAGGTCCCTGGAGGGAATGCCCCTAAGACTTAAGCCAAGTTGTCTGAGAAATGTGGAGAGGGAGCCCTTGACACTGTTCCACTGGGAGACACGGAATGTAAATTCCTGCCACTTGCTGCAAACTCCAAAAAGCTCTTGAGCATTTGCATTTGCTTATGAAACATGCTCTTGACTTGATCAAATGAAAAGTGATGTGAACCCTGCCCCCGGGTTATTTATCCCAGCAGCAAATGCTCAACGTGTCTCAGATTCTATTATCACGGAAGCCCCTGTGGACCTCGGGTTCTTTTTCTCTGAATTTAAATGAGGCTGGTGCCTTTGCATCTGTCTTCATAGGTCATATTTTTGAATGACAGAATCATCTTAGAGGCTCTGCTCTGGGCCATGCATAAGGGATGGTGGGCCACACCAATTAAGGAGGCCCAGCTCCCATGCCAGGGGTCAGCCAACCAGAGCCCATGGGCCACATGCAGCCTGCCTCTTGTTGTTTAAATAAAGTTTTACTAGAAAACAGCCCTGCATTTTCTGATGGATTGTCTATGACTGCTTTCAAGCTACAGCAACCAAGTCCAGTAGTTGGAAGACTGGCCTGTATGGTCTACAATATTCTCTAGATGGTCCTCTATGGAAAAAGTTTGCTGACCCCTGCCCTGTGGCATGGCCCCTTCTGCAGACGTCACTGGAACGCCTGGCAAAGGGCAGGATGGAGGAGGAAGCATGACCTAAGTAGGTTCCTTTTCCCCTCCCTGTGCCCATGGACCCCCCACTTCTTCTATCACTCCTTACTCTTACCATAGGAATCCTTGACCTTCGGGTTCACAGAGGTGAGTGAATTACACTCTTCAATCCACAGCCCAGCAGTCTGGGTCCATACGAGGCCTTTGCTTGCTGACTTGACTTTATTTCATTTAACCCCTTTATCCCCAGCCCCCCCACAAACCCCCCTCACTCTTCCTTCCCATACGCATGTCACTCTGAAGTGTCTGATATGCAGGGACCCTTATAAAAGGTGTAATGTTGTTGGTTGTGTGTTTGTGTGGTTTTTTGTTTTGTTTTGTTTTTTTGCAGTACGCGGGCCTCTCACTGTTGTGGCCTCTCCCGTTGTGGAGCGCAGGCTCCGGACGCACAGGCTCAGCGGCCATGGCTCATGGGCCCAGCCGCTCCGCGGCATGTGGAATCTTCCTGGACCGGGACACAAACCTGTGTCCCCTGCATCGGCAGGTGGACTCTCAACCACTGTGCCACCAGGGAAGCCCTGTGTTTGTGTTTTTAATGTACATAAGTGATACTCTGTTACAAATCTCATTTCATTTTTTTTCACTAACCATTTTCATTCAACACCATGTCGTTGACATCTATGCTTTTCGTGTACATCTAGTTCACTGTTTCTGATTATACCCCAAAAAGTTTTAGGGGAAAAGACAGATTTTTTCTCAAGAAGTGGGAACTCTGGTGTATGAGTTCTTCGTAACATTTGTGACATAGTAGCTCCCCAGAGAAGAATTTTCTGAAAAGAACTTGCCATACATAAGACACAATAGAGTTTACATTAATCAAGAGGGCTGCTGAATTCTTTAGCATCCCTAGTGTCAAACTTACTTCTGAGGCCCTAATTCTGATAGGCATTCAGCATACTCTGTACTAACCGAACCCCGCCCACCCCCCCCACCCCCCCGCCCAGTATATCCCTACAAGCTCATTTGTGGCCAGCCATTCCCAACCATATACTGTCTATATTGGGTGCTGAGTGAAAACCAAGGTTTTGGGTTTCTCAGAAGATAGAAAGTCAGGTAGGCCTACCTCTAAAGGGGCAAGAAAGAGCCAGAACAGTGTTAGTTCCCAACAGCTGCTGGATCACCTCCGCTACACCCCAACTGTGAGAAAAACCCAGCGGGACCGTAGTTCCCTCTTGCATTCCCTTATCATATGCTCGGTTAGGAGGGTATGTTTGGTTTAGAAGCCTTCCCAACCCTTAGGCTTCCCAACTTCTCAGGAGTTGGAGGGTGGGCTGAGCAGAGAATTCTGGTCATTTGCCAGATAAATGGTGTTCAAGCCATGATTTTGTGTTAAACTCAAGGGAAGAGTATTCAACTTTGACTAATCCTTATTTCCACAAAATACAGTAAACAGTTTCCTGGCCAAAGCTTTTAATCTCACATGTCATGAGAATTTATACTTTTCATGTTGCTTTTTATATCATTAGAAAAAAAAGAACTGTGTCTTTTGACATTTGATATGTATCTAATACGAGAATAGGCAATAAATGATAGACTAAGGATATGCATGTACATTTATAGTAATATTTGAATTCTAATAATGTTAATGTTATCAGACTCCTAATAGAGATCCAGAAAGCTTTTGTAGGGTGTTTAATGTACCATTCAAATTACTACCATTTGCTTCCCACCCACCCCCAAATTTTAAGGCAATGCTAATTTATATTTAGGGCAGTATATATTGAGAAGGGGAAGTGGTGAATTGAAAGTGGGGCTGATTTGCTGCACGATGTGATGGAATGATCTTTTTTACTGGCCCAGAGACTTGAGACTCTGTGGAGGATGCTGACAAGGACTGTAGCACAGGGCACAGCTTCAGCATGGGTACAGCTGCCTCCTAAATCGCCCCTATGGAGTCCAGATCAACGCCAATGGGAATTCTGCTAATTAATGAAGAGCTCCTGACAGACCATAATTCATCACTTTTGTACCTAATCAATACCACCTTCAACTCAATTTCCTAGACTTACAATTGGAATGAAGGGCCTGTAGCTCAGCTCATGGCTGATTTTTTATACGAACAATGTCCCACCACCAGAAAGCCCACACACAAAATCAAGCTTGTCAGAATAAAGTAACTCAGGCTAACTCTCTGCCTACCTCTTTATGAATCTGACTTCTACCCACACACATCTCAGCACTGCAGACAGACAAGCAATCTTTCCAACGTGCAATTAACAAAGGTTAAGAGAACCTCGCTGAAATTGAATCTGGGAAGAGCTATACCTCTAGTTTATAGCTAAAGAGGTTGTACGTTCATTACATTGAAGTGCCTATCAGGATTAAAGCAAGAAGTTCCATGACAGGAAAAGTCTAGAATGCATCAATGAGGAAGGCATGAAACATTACAAAATTCACTTAAAAATCTTTTTTAGGATCAACAGTCACAATAGTGAAGATTTTTCACACAGGAGACAACTATTTTATTCATCCTAATTAGGTATCTTTAAGAAACAAAAACAAAAACAAAAAACTTTGAACAAGAGACTGCTTCGATGCCACTGCAGAATCCAAGCACTTGGTAATCACAGCGGCAGTCAGCTACGGACCCTATCTGCCCAGCAGTTGCTCTGCTGAGAAACCTCTCTCCTCTTTCCTGCCTCTGTCCCCAGCACGCATTCCAGAGTCTAGTCTCCTTGAGAGTGCCTTAATGATACATGTTCCGCTATTTGTCATCCTCCCACCCACATTCAAAAGTTGCAAAATGTCAACTGTCATTTTGTTTTTAGAAAACCAAGAAAATTGTAACTTCTCATGTCAGCTTCTCATGTCAGTTACTGAACAGCAACTCTTTTTAGAACTTAGATGATGGGCACAAGGGACAGAATCTGCTGGGTTTTCTTAAGCTGAAAGAGACATAGACTCTGTAACTAACTCAAAATAACAATTTTTATTTTAAAAAATGAAACCCTAACTTATGAGTCAGAACTCTCAAATGCATAAGCTCAATATTTTTTTCACATTTGCTATTTATTTAGTTTTGGCTGCGTTGGGTCTTCGTTGCTGCGCCTGGGCTTTCTCTAGTTGCAGCAAACGCGGGCTACTCTTCGTTGCAGTACGCGGGCTTATGGTGGTGACTTCCCTTGTTGCAGAGCACAAGCTCTAGGCACGCAGGCTTCAGTAGTTGTGGCACACGGGCTTAGTAATTGTGGCTCGCGGGCTCTGGAGCACAGGCTCAGTAGTTCTAGTGCACAGGCTTAGTTGCTTCGAGGCATGTGGGATCTTCCTGGACCAGGGCTCGAACCCGTGTCCCCTGGATTGGCAGGTGGATTCTTAACAACTACACCACCAGGGAAGCCCCACATTTGCTATTTATTTATTTGCTTGTTTATTTATTTTGATGTGGACCAATTTTAAAGTCTTTATTAAATTTGTTACAATGTTGCTTCTGTTTTATGTTTCTGTTTTTTGGCCGTGAGGCATGTGGGATCTTAGCTTCCTGACCAGGGATCGAACACGAACCCCATGCATTAGAAGGCGAAGTCTTAACCACTGGACCGTCAGGGAAGTCCATCACATTTGCTTTTTAAAATGTACTTACTGATTTCATTTATACCTACACTTTAACAAAGCAAATAAGAAGCCACGCTACTTCCCTTACGCTTTCAGATTTCGAGTTGCAGAGTCTCTTAAAATTTTCAAGACTGTGTTATGTTTCAAAAGGACTGGCCTAGATTGGGAGGCAACATGAAAGACAAAACATTTCTGTCTTTGTGCCTCCTGACACTGTTTAGGATGTAAGCTATTAAGCTGGTCTATCATCCTCCTTTTCCTCCCCATTCTGGCTTGTTTCCACCCAGAACCCTTTGGGTTTTTTTAATCATTACCAAGCTCTGTGCAGAAAAACAAAATATATGTCTGAAATTCACGAGCAATGAATGATTAATATAATGCTTGGAGTGGGGTGGGGGAGGAAAGGTTTCTTTAGCACTGACTGCCATGAAGAAAATACTTCTCTGATTCCGATTTAATCTCAACTCTTAAGGGCTACTAGCCAGTAAGTTCTATCAGGCTCCCAGCTGTCCTATCTGAGGTAGGGCCCAAAGGTCAGAAGAACCCATATTGAGTTTATGACAATATTTCCTCTCAATATTCCTTACTCAGATTATTTACCAGCAGATATGGTAATGGAAAGGCTGTGGTTAGAAACTAGCTCTACCTGAGAATAATATAATGGATTCTACTTTCCTTAGAAATCAACATATTGAATGCTATTAATATCTGAATAGAAAATTACCTTCAAAGTTGCTAGAATATAAGTGTCTAGAGGGCAGAGATTCTTCTGTTTGCTCAGTAACATATCCCAAGAGACCAGAATAGTGCTTGCACGTTTTAAGTGCTTAATAAATATTTGTTGATCAAATGAATGAAGTCAGAAGGTAAGGTTCAGCTATCTGTGTATTTAGGAGTCTGCGTTTGGGAAGTGGGAATAAGGAAGCAGCTGGAATTAACTGTGAAAAGAGATACCATTGGCTCCTACTAGAGATCACTCTTTTGAGAGGGTTTGCTTTTCAAAAGGGTTAGATTTTCCTTTTAAGTGTAAGTGACTCATAGAAATGCTGGCTGGCAGAAGAGTGGTTACAGAAGCAAAAACAGGAACATCTTAATCTGCATGTCTGAACTTTTCTAATTCTAAAATTCACCTAACAATTGTCTTTTCCTGTGCAAAAACTTTATTTGCAGAAAATAAAGTTAGTGAACACTGTATTTCCAACTTCGAGCTTTTCTTCAAGGACTTTTTTAAAAATTTATTTATGGCTGTGTTGGGTCTTCATTTCTGTGCGAGGGCTTTCTCTAGCTGCGGCAAATGGGGGCCACTCTCCAACGCGGTGCGCGGGCCTCTCACTATCGCGGCCTCTCTTGTTGCGGAGCACAGGCTCCAGACGCGCAGGCTCAGTAGTTGTGGCTCACGGGCCTAGTTGCTCCACGGCATGTGAGATCTTCCCAGACCAGGGTTTGAACCCGTGTCCCCTGCATTGGCAGGCAGATTCTCAACCACTGCGCCACCAGGGAAGCCCAAGAACTACTTCTTAAAAACTGTCATTAGCAACTACAACTTGTATACATGAAAAACTAGCATGGGAAGGCTTGTTTTTTTTGTTTTTCCATGGTGCTTAGCCTAGGTCAGTGTGACACCCAGGTCCCACCACCTAAGCATATCTAAGAACCACTATAGAGCCACCTCTGCATGGTCATGACAAACAGCAGTCCAGAGATGAGGGTCCTGGGACACACCCCCACTTAGCCACTAGCAAACTGTGATCTTTGAAAAGTCAAGTTGTATCTCAATTTCACCACCTGTAAAATGAGCTTAAATCCATCATCCATCTATTTGAATTGAAATAGTCATGATATGAAAATATTTTTTAAATTATAAATTAAACAAGAAATATAAGCAAGAAATGCATGGTATGGTTGGACCTATATATTGGCACAATACTTTACTCTCATTCCTGCCCTAAAAACAACTGAGGGAAAAGAACATTCTGATCACGTCTTCTGGAAAATCCACATATATGATCACCTGCCTTTCACACCTCTGATGGAACCCAAAGAGCTGTGGTGTTTGTGAAGGCAGCTTTGGTTCAGTACCGGTCTGTCAATTAATAACTACTCCCCGAGTTAGTTAATCTCTCTCGGGTCCAATTTCTCCACCTGTTACATGGGAATAAAGAACAGAGCTGCTATAAAGTGAGAACAATGTACAAGTGAATTGTAACAGGAATAATAACAACGTATATTTGCATATTAGTTTTCTGCAGCTCTGAGATTCAAACTCAGGTCTTCTCATTTCAGATATAGCCTCCTTTTCTTTATTCCAGAGTTACACTTGTTCTTAAGTAAACTTGATGCTTATCCCATGTATATGGAGAAAATACCTGTGATATTTTGGCATATTAAGTACCATGTGCCTTATTAAAATATCATCCTGAAGACCTCACCCTTGAAACAAGTTGTAACTGAAGAGACAATTTACAGAATTCTTTGTGCACTTGGATCATTAAGCCTCCTTCTCAGGGCAAATTTTGCTTATAGTAACCAGTGTCTGGGCCAATATTATTGGCCAGGTCTCTATAAATAAAACACGAAAATGTAGTTCCTAATTAAAGGTACTGGTCTCCACGATGAAAAGGACCAGACCACCTCCTTGACAAGACCTGGAAAAAAACAGTCTCATCACAGCACTTCTGTTAACTACCCTTCCTTCTCTGCCTCTCTTTTTGGGCTGCCCTAATTCCCTGCAGAAAGAGTCTCCACATTGCCAGCTTCCTGGTTCTTACCTTCTCCTTAGAACGCATCTATATACACAAAGATACTAATTGAAGAAGAAGAAGAGAAAGAGGAGGAAGGAGGAGGAGGAGAAGTTTTTTTTGGTAAGAAGTTAAATAGTGTTGACACTTGAACAGTGCAGTGACTGGGGGTGAAAAGCGGCACCCACCCCCTGCGCAGGAGAAATCTGAGATAACATCACAGCTGGACGTCTGTGGTTCTGCATCCTCGGATTCAACCAACTACTCATCACTACATGATGAGTACCTATTTATTGAAAAAAAATTCCTCGTATAAGTGGCAGGCGAGGGAAGACTGGGTCGCATATTTTAATCCCATACACTGATGCTAAACTACTCCTTCAAACAAATTTCCATTTCTTCACTTTGGGGTAAAGCTACAAAGTCTACCTATTACTTTTTTTTATTGTGGTAAAATACACCTACCATAAAATTTACAATTACGGCCATTTTTTTAGATATATAGTAGCATTAAGTACATTCACATTGTTGTGCAACTATCACCACCATGCATCTGCAGAACTTCTTCATCTTCTCAAATGGAAACTCTGTACCTATTAAACAGTAAGTCTCCATTCTCCAATCTTCCCAGTCTCTGGTAACCTATAATCTACTTTCTGACTCTATGAATTGGACTACTCTAGATTTCTCATATAAGTGGAATAATACAATATTTGCATTCTTATGCCTGTCTTATTTCACTTAGCATGATGTCTTCAAGGTTCATCTCTGTTATAACATGTATTAGAATTTCATTTCTTTTTAAGGCTGAATAATATTCCAGTTTATGTATGTACCACATTTTGTTTATCCATTCATCCATCCATGGATGTTCAGGTTTTCTCTACATTTTAGCTATGTTGAATAATGCTGCTATGAACATAGGTATACAAATATCTGTTCCAGTCTTTGCTTTCAATTCTTCTGGGTATATACCCAGTAATGGAATTGCCAGATCATATGGTTATTCTATGTCAACTTTTTTTAGGATCTGCCATACTGTTTTCCACAGTGGCTGCAGCATTTTACATTTCTACCAGCAATGCACAAAGTTTCCAATTTCTCTACATCCTCACCAACAGTTGATATTCTCTGTTTTTTCCAATAATAGCCATCCCAATGTGTATGACATGATATCTCCCAATGGGTGTGATGTGGTATCTCATTGTGGCTTAATTTACATTTCCCTAGGAATGAGTGATATTGACAATACTATTAGTAGTATAGTATTGACAATACTATTCCTTTCTGAATCAACTAAAACTCATTGGCTGGATAGTCGAGGCCGCTTAGCACTGCCTCACATCTTATGTGAGCTGGTACCCTCCCCACTGAGCTTCCCAGTCTCCAATATCCTGCTGGTGTCCCTCTCCTTGCCACCCTTTGGCTCAACCAAGCAGAAGTCAGAGGGTCGGGGGACTTCTGATGTAGTACCATTTGGCGTCCCAGGGTGCAGAGCAGGATGGGGTAACAAGGAGATGATATGTGGAAGGACAAATGGAACTATCTACCATTCTGATATTTTAACGACTACTTTATATCCATTGCAAAATCTAGGATGATGATGGGTTCATGGTAGATAATAAATGTTTATAAACTTGAAAAATTTTTTCGCCTGATGTCTTAAGGCAGAAGTCGAGATTAAGTTTGTGAACTACCTACTTTACTTACAGCTTCAAATAGTTAATATGGATAACCCATCCCTGCCATTGTAAACAACTGTTTTGCCTTTCCAGCTGTCACAAGGGTCACACCATCAACTTCTCCTCTCACCATCTGTGCAAAGGGCCAATAAATGGAGAATTGTTGAAGCTGGATGTTGGGGGCATAGTCTCTCTACTTTTGTATATGTTTGTAATTTTCCCTAATAAAAAGTTTATTAAAATAAAGATACCAACAGCTTCCACCAGTCATACGGCCCTCCTCTCACCACAGGGACCTTGGAAATACAGTTTTTCTCCTGACTGCATTATCACTCCCCCAAAAATTTAGGTTCTGGTATTAAGAACAAACGGGAGGCTGAGAGGAACCAAGATGGCGGAGTAGAAGGACGTGCTCTCACTCCCTCTTGCGAGAACACCAGAATCACAACTAGCTGCTGGACAATCATCGATAGGAAGACACTGGAACTCACCAAAAAAGATACCCCACATCCAAAGACAAAGGAGAAGCCACAATGAGACGGTAGGAGGGGCGCAATCACAGTAAAATCAAATCCCGTAACTGCTGGGTGGGTGACTCACAGACTGGAGAACACTTATACCACAGAAGTCCACCCACTGGAGTGAAGGTTCTGAGCCCCACGTCAGGCTTCACAACCTGGGGGTCTGGCAACGGGGGGAGGAATTCCTAGAGAATCAGACTTTGAAGCCTAGTGGGAATTGATTGCAGGACTTCGATAGGACTGGGGGAAACAGAGACTCCACTCTTGGAGGGCACACACAAAGTAGTGTGCACATCGGGACCCAGGGGAAGGAGCAGCGACCCCATAGGAGACTGAACCAGACCTACCTGCTAGTGTTGGAGGGTCTCCTGCAGAGGCAGGTTGTGGGGGGCGGGGTGGCTGTGGCTCACTGTGGGGGCAAGGACACTGGCAGCAGAAGTTCTGGGAAGTACTCCTTGGCATGAGCTCTCCCAGAGTCTGTCATTAGCCCCACCAAAGGGCCAGGGCAGGCTCCAGTGTTGGGTCGCCTCAGGCTAAACAACCAACAGGGAGGGAACCCAGCCCCACCCATCAACAGTCAAGTGGATTAAAGTTTTACTGAGCTCTACCCAACACCAGTCCCTCCCATCAAGCCTCTTAGATAGCCTCATCCACCAGAGGGCAGACAGCAGAAGCAAGAACTACAATCCTGCAGCCTGTGGAACAAAAACCACATCCACAGAAAGAGAGACAAGATGAAAAGGCAGAGGGCTATGTACCAGATGAAGGAACAAGGTAAAACCTCAGAAAAACAACTAAATGAAGTGGCGATAGGCAACCTTCCAGAAAAAGAATTCAGAATAATGATAGTGAAGATGATCCAGGACCTCAGAAAAAGAATGGAGGCAAAGATCGAGAAGATGCAAGAAATGTTTAACAAAGACCTAGAAGAATTAAAGAACAAACAAACAGAAGTGAACAATATGATAACTGAAATGAAAACTACACTAGAAGGAATCAATAGCAGAATAATTGAGGCAGAAGGACGGATAAGTGACCTGGAAGACAGAATGGTGGAATTCACTGCTGTGGAAAAGAATAAAGGAAAAAGAATGAAAAGAAATGAAGACAGCCTAAGAGACCTCTGGGACAACATTAAATACAACAAAATTTGCATTATAGGGGTCCCAGAAGCAGAAGAGAGAAAGGACCAGAGAAAATATTTGAAGAAATTAGAGTTGAAAACTTCCCTAACTTGGGAAAGGAAATAGTCACCCAAGTCCAGGAAGCACAGAGAGTCCCATACAGGATAAACCCAAGGAGAAACATGCCAAGACACATAGTAATCAAATTGGCAAAAATTAAAGACAAAGAAAAATTATTGAAACAGCAAGGGAAAAATGAAAAATAACATACAAGGGAACTTCCATAAGGTTAACAGCTGCTTTCTCAGCAGAAACTCTACAAGCCAGAAGGGAGGGGCATGATATACTTAAAGTGATGAAAGGGAAGAACCTACAACCAAGATTACTCTACCAGGCAAGGATCTCATTCAGATTCGATGGAGAAATCAAAAGTTTTACAGACAAGCAAAAGCTAAGAGAATTCAGCACCACCGAAACAGCTCTACATGGGAAACACAAGAGAAGAAAATCACCTACAAAAACAAACCCAAAACAACTAAGAAAATGGTCATAGGAACATACATATCGATAATTACCTTAAATGTGAATGGATTAAATGCTCCAACCAAAAGACACAGGCTTGTTGAACAAGACAAGACCCATATATATATGCTGTCTACAAGAGACCCACTTCAGACCTAGGGACACACACAAACTGAAAGTGAGGGGATGGAAAAAGATATTCCATGCAAATGGAAATCAAAAGAAAGCTGAAGTAGCTATACTCATATCAGATAAAATAGACTTTAAAATAAAGAATGTTACAAGAGACAAGGAAGGACACTACATAATGATCAAGGGATCAATCCAAGAAGAAGATATAACAATTATAAATATATATGCCCCCAACATAGGAGCACCTCAATACATAAGGCAACTGCTAACAGCTATAAAAGAGGAAATCGACAGTAATACAAGAATAGTAGGGGCCTTTAACACCTCACACCAATGGACAGATCATCCAAAATGAAAATAAATAAGGAAACAGAAGTTTTAAATGACACAACAGACCAGATAGACAATTGATATGTATAGGACATTCCATCCAAAAACAGCAGATTACACTTTCTTCAAGGTAACTGATTTCAAGGTAACTGAAGTTTTAAATGACACAACAGACCAGATAGACAATTGATATGTATAGGACATTCCATCCAAAAACAGCAGATTATACTTTCTTCTCAAGGTAACTGACTATACTGCTGAACTGAATGAATAAACATTTTCAGAACTCTAATGGAAAACTGATCAATTCATAACAGTGCTAACAAAAGATCAAGATGAAAAAAAAATTAATTATATGGGACTGAGTGAACTGATGAGGATGATTATAATTTTTGTGACTTTCTGTTTGAATAAAAAAAAAAAAGAAATCGGGGACAGTGGCTACATTTGAGGGAGTTGTGCCTGGAAAAGAAACATGAGAGGAACTTCTGTGTTCCTGGCAATGTTTTGTTTCTTGATCTAGATGTGAAATACACTGTTCATTTTATGAAAAAAGACAAAAAAAGAAAAAATAAAGATACCAAGCTCCACGACTGACCATGTGAAGGAAGGAACCACCCACGGTCTTGTATACCCATCTGTTTTTTGCATTGGGTAATTAACTTGGAATTTATGGGTAAATATTATTAGATTTGTTTTTTGAAGTTATATAATTCTGCAGAGACTAATGCTGAAGGCATTTTTAATGTTTATGATATATAAACATAAATTATAGGTCATTTTATATGGTCATTTCAAGTTGTGCCTCTTGTTTGATGAGTATACCAAATAACATTTAGATAGCATTTAAATACCTCCTATAATTACACCAAAAGATCTTTCCCAGAGTTACTGAAACTGGTTGCTAATTTTGCTTCCAGATACATAAAGTACTAGCAAAGTAGCCAAAAAAGAGGCATGGACTCAACATGATGCCAAAAATAATAATAGAACTTTAAATGTTAAACAGTTTTTTAAAAAGCTCTTCGCTGGAATGAAACACATTTACTCAAGTTGTTTTTCCCTCCAGCCTCCTGCTTCTTGTTATAGATGTGCCTTTCCGGCCGACTTCCTGATCCGGTTGTGGGCCTCGTCCTACTGAGTCAGCCGGCCGCAGCTGTCTGGATGGATGTGTGGAGCTGGTGGAAGGTGAGATGGAGAGTGAGATGGGGACTGAGCACTTTAAGACATTTTAAATAGCAAAAAAAAAAAAAAATTGAGGAGTACTGAATGGTCATCATGAGGGCAAGTTTATTGCTCTTCCTCTCTCCCTAGGTACCATGAAATGTACTTGATGATTGAAGCCAAAATTGACCTGTTTGCTTTGTTTCTTTGGTGAAAAATGAAGATCAAAGATTGTCCTCTGGTTGGCATCACGTCCTCCACGCACAAGTTATTTTCTGTTACAAATGGCTTTGCAGGTCATGCAAGGGGTAAGCAAGAGTACATTTTTCCATCATTGCTTTGAAAAGTGTACCAGGACATTTCATTCCAAGCCATGCCTCTAAGTCTGGTTGTCCCTATTCATGAGCTCAAAGAAAAACCATCAAGGGAGCCAAGACACAGCAATGGGTATGGTGAACTCCCTGGTCCAACCAGTTCAGCCTGGATCCTTGAGATCCTCCCCCAGTGTGGACCACTTTGTGCAGAGGGCCACTCAGTGCTTTCCTTTAGGGAAATATCCTAAAGTCAAGGCCAGATTTCAATCATTTCCCCCAATTTTAGGAAGAGACATTTAAGGTTACAATTTCCAAGCAGTCAACACTAGTTCTTGCTTTTGATAATAAAAAATTAAATGAGACAATGTATAAAGCCTGTAGCACAGTGCCCTCCCTACACATTGCTAAAGTCAATAAATGTTAGCTCTTTTTGATGATTATCTTCACCAGGAATATGGCAAACTTTGTTCTCAATTACTTATTCATTCACTTAGCAAATAATTATTGAGCACGTACTGTGTCAAGCTCTGTTTTTGGTGAGTAGAGATGCGGCAGTGTACAAGCAAAGCAAGGTCCCTGCTCTCATCAAAGGAACATGCTTTGGGAAGGAAGACAGACAATAAATTGTTAAACTAAATAATTTCATTTGATAATTGCCATGAATTAAAAAAACAAGACCATGGGGATAGAGAATGATTGAGGGGATTGGGATGGGAGAGAAGTTGGGTCCAGAGAGAGTGACCAAGAAAAGCTTCTCCAAGGATGAGACTTGGGAGATACTGTGGAGTCTGCCATGTGAAGATTCAGAGGTGGGGCATCCCAGGCAGAGAGAGCAGCAGGACAAAGGGCCTGAGGTGAACCCCATCTCAACACTGGGCTGTATTACCGTAGGCGGTGGATGCGAAGCTACTTTCCTCTGTGCTGTCATGTTCACAGTTTCCTTTTCTAAGGCATCTAAGCACTTGACCTGCAATCAGAATAAACTGCCACCAGAAGTGTGGTACTTTGGTACCACATTTATACAATGTGGTACCATCCCATTGATACAAATAGGGTAGAAATTTGAGTTGAACCAATGAGGACTGTCTCCTTGAATCAACATTGCTTGATGTCAAATAGACTTGCTGTGACTTACTTCATTCATCCATACAACAAGAGGAATGGGTTAGACCAGGCATCTAAAACTTTAATATACCTTCCAGCGCCCTGGGGATTTTGCTGCATACAGACACTGACTCAGTGGGTCAGGATGGGACCTGAGGTTTTGCATTTCTAACCAGCTCCCAGGTGACGCAGATGTTGCCGGTCCTTGGACCAGACTTTTGAGTAGCAGGAGTTTAGATGATCTCTAAAGTGCCTTCCAGCTCTAAATCTAGGACTCTGTGTTCTAGGCTTCTTACAACTTGAACTTCAAGTCCTTGATATTATTTTAATCACCTAAAGATCTGTGTAACCAAGACATAGGCCACCTTCCCGCAGTACCCAGCATGTGCTTCCTTCTGGTGGTCCAGGCCTTCCGAGTCGAGATCACTGACTCACAGCAGCTCCCTCCCACCACAACACCTATGCATTTTAGGGCAGAGTCCAGTGAGACTCCTCATCAATTGTCAAATCCAGTATGATAAATGAGGAAGCTTCGGTTTCCTAAGTGTGCCAACGTTCAGACTAGAAGGGTATGGTGAGTTTCCCCAAGTTAGCAATAATAAAGGAGCATACTATTTTAATTTTTATTGTTTAATTAATGAATACAATCTTTGGGCTAAATGTTTTTATATGGACGTTCCATATAGTTCTGGAAGTTCAATGAAGGATGTTATTGTTGATTTTACCTTTATTATCCCTGTTGGGTTTCACCTTGAGAGGGTTATAGGCAGGCAAAAAAACAAAACAAAACAAAACAAAAAAACCCACCTAGATTCTTACAATTAAAAAATCCCTCAACTCTTCACAGCAAGATCAGTTGCCACCTTGGCTTTTTACCTCTAAAAGAGGGGACTGAAGTGGGCGGTTTCCCACTGCTTGTCAGAAGAGCTGTAACAGGCAATGTGAAGGGGAAGCAAGAAGATACCTCAGGAAAGTACTAGTTCTGGTTAAAGAGACTGTTCCACTATTTAGTAGAAAAGAAAGGGGGCATAATGGGGCATACTGTAATGATGGCTTACATGTGAATGTGGCCTCAAAGTTTTCAAAGAAGTGACTATGGTTATCAACATTTTATGACCAAGGAGATTGAAGGCTCCTGAGAACTGCAAACTGCTGACTGGTGGGAACAGGTCTGAACTTGGGTCTTCTATCCAGTGTAATTT